>NC_091394.1:47647945-48314195 GCF_032191515.1 Phaenicophaeus curvirostris | reverse complement strand
GTTCTCAGGATGATAAAGTCATAAGACTTAAACAGGAAAATTTCGGGATATGCATGCAAATGGAATTTAAAATGTCTATTTTTCCATGCCAGTTGTGGTTTTCTTTGGATATTTGGAAAAACACAGAATAATCAGAAAGAGTAACTTCTGACTTGAATGAAAATTGTAAGAGCAGAATCCTGGCTAAATCTCTCCTCAGTCAGGCATTTTCTGTCCCTGAGCTACAGGTTAAAGATGGTAGGTATTTAATGTAGCGTTTCAAAATATGCCTTACATATAAACTAACATCCAGTGCAAACTGAAACAGGGCGTCCAGTTTTCCTTTCTCAAAACGTAGCAGTATGAAGCCATTCCCTAAAGTGAGAGATAATAAATGTATACATATCACAAACAAACTCCTGTTAAAGTGCGTGACTGGGTTGTCACACTCATTTACCACAAAATTTTTCTTAGCTCAGGTGCGGCAACCCTCTAAAACTTTTAGAAGACTCAGGCTATTTTAGTGATGTGGACACATATCATTACACTGAAAGAATAACATAATGGAGAGAAACATTTTTATTTTCAGTGCATAAAATGAGGAGTTTCACGAAAATTTCCCTGAACATTCGCTCATGATTAATTTTATCTCATGTTCTGAAAATCTTGGCACAGAGCATAGGTAGGAAGAAGCCACTGAATTAAGACCACTCACTCAAATCAGGCTGGTGTTTCTTGCATTGCTGATAGCTGTCTTTTTACTTCTATCTTGTCAATTCATTCATCATGGTTAGTGGTATTTCTGTCTTACTTCATGGTTTTCAGCTTGTGGTAGTGGACTCCCAGGGTCCATGTACTGCTTCTGAGGGGCCTCAGAAGTTAGGTACTGCTGCAGGCTTACATTTACTTGTGTCTTCTCTGGAAAGTTCTTAGCAGGCTGATTGAAATGAATAGCTAGCTAATATTTGGCTTAGAATTCCATATCTGTACGGATCAACCAAGGGAACAGCAACCCTATTTTATCATTTGCGAAACAGTATTGCTTAATAATGGCTAGGACATGAAACATTCTTATTATGTTAAACATGTTACAGTGGGATTAAATTTCGTAGGTTTTATTCCTGTAAAATTCTTATGCCCGAAGCAGGTTTATCTACACATTTCTGTTAATACAGAGGTATTAACTACACTTAGCAATTTCATTTACTAACTTTTACAATGTACCTATGATAAATGTTTAAGGATAATCTATGAGCAAGAAAAAAGTCTATATTTCCTCTTTATTTTCTTACTTTTTGCTTTTTTTATTTTTTTTCTATTACTGTTGAATATGTACACATTTGACTACTTGACAGATGTCAACTGATTCCAGAGCTGAGGAAGCCAGGAAACTGAAAGCACTCTGTATTTCAGGAAATAATATAGTAAGAAGAAGCCTGGCAGACTTGGAATGGCATAACTTGGAGAGGAAGGCCCTGGGCAAGTAAAATTGGCCTAAGGAAGTGTATTTAGTAATAGGGAGTATGGGAGGAAGCCTTGTGCATTTGGCTCTTGCCATTTGATGTGTCTGTGAAAAATTGCTAGACTGTATGGTCTTTGGATGGAAGAACATGATTCATGTGAGAAAAATAAATATTGTCCATGAAGAATGGACATGAGCAGATTAGAAAGACACTTTGTCTGAATAATGATGAGATTGTAATTTTTAACCCCATCACATCAAAGGCAGAGTGAATATTTACATTGTGTATTTGCAGGACAGCCTTAGATAGACTGGTAACAGCTTTCTCCAAGATTGAGAGCCTGCACTCCCTTCGATATGGGCATTTTAATTTTGGCACTGGTGGCATCTTAGGACTCAGAAATAGTCAAATAGCCAGAACAGAAAGCAAAAGGAAGATCAGGTTGGTGCTCAGCTGACGAGCTGAAGGATTCAGAAACTACCCCTTTGCCTTTATTCAGTGGTTAGGTTTGGGTTGATTGGGGTAGCTGAAGGATTCAGAAACTACCCCTTTGCCTTTATTCAGTGGTTAGGTTTGGGTTGATTGGGGTTTTTTCCCTTTTCTTCCCCTTGACCCAGTGGAAAAAAATCTCGTGGCAAGCCTTCCAGAGTCATCCTGGATGAAGTTTGGTGTGCTCCCCCTGCTGACAACCAGAATCAGCAGAAACTTTGGTTGCATACGCATCTTCTGCTCATGCATCCTGTGGAGCTACACAGTTTCTTCAGTTCATCTCCATTTAGAGATTTCTGTGTCTAAAACCTCCAGGAAGAATCAGCAGGCAGAAGGCTGTGCCAAATTATGAGAACAGGAGTAAAATACATATGTTGAGTGACTGCTATATCAGCTGTCATACATTCGTATTTCCTTCCTCCTCAAGAGAAAAGCCATTGAGATCCGTCTCTTACTGCAGGACTGACATGTAGAATATGTTCAGAGATTCCACTTAGGCAGTGGTCGTTGAAGTCACAGCCTGAAACAAGACTAGGACTCAGCACAAGCTCTCAGTGCTCACATATTCATCATCTTGTCTTACGTAAGTGCCCAGACTGGCCTCTCCAGATGCCCCAAGACTGACCCTTCAAAACTTCCTTATTTAGCCTTGCTGAAGTCTTTGTCTGCCTATAAAATGTTATAGCCTGATTCATTAAAGCTTGTGAGATGAATTTTGATGGAAAGGATAATGGAACTATGTAACAGTTCTTGTCCTCTATTAGCTTCTTTTACTCCCAGTCTTCAGCAGCCCAATCCTCCGCATAGCAAGCATTGTCAGAAGCTGATCAGTACTTAACCCTTACTTAAAAGTGAGGATGCTTTTTCCCACGTGCTGTATCAAAAACCCTGAGTCTGCTCAGAAAATATTTTTTCTTGCACTCTCAATCTGCATGGCTTTGAGGTTCATCTTGTATGAGGTTAGGATAGGGAAATGTCTGCTAAAACACAAAATCCTGCAATGCAGGTAAGGCTGGTCATACATTTAATATGACCAAGCAGCTTCATCAGCTTGGACTGCAGGATAGCCTGCTGCGGAGTGAAGATTCAGATGCAGCAAGGACATGCATTTCACATTCAGCCAAGACCAGATGTTTTTTATCAGCTCGTGCAATAATATTTTAAGGTGACTGGTTACTGAAACCCTGTCTAGAGGCTTTTTAGTGACGTTTCCTCTGGGACATATGGGAGACAAGGCTGGAGCAGCCATCAATTCCTGCCTGGTCTCAGCCTTGGTTTGATATCAGCAGTGTTGATATGCTTTGTGAGTTAAACGCAGATTTCCAACCACGCCATTCTTCTCAACAAAAGGGATGACACTCGTGTCCACAAAGCAATGAAAAAAATTCATTGCAGCTTCTTAGTGAGTTTGACCTCAGAGCTAAGAAGCTGCAGCAGAGCAAAACAATAGACAAGAAGTAAGACCATAGTGATAATTCCTCCAAAATATAAGCCAAACTCACTAGGCCATGGAGATTGCTGGTCCTACTGCAATAGCATCAAAATACGGGGATTTTTCCAGGCAAAAGTCCTGAATGACATAGAGAGGTCATATGTGCCTTATGCCTTCCCCTTGAAGCACCTGCCAGAGTGATCCTTAAACTGTTTTCACGCAACTCCTTCAGTTCTCACAGCTCTCTGTCACTGTAAGCAGACAGCCTAAGATGGAAGAGGACTGATACCTACCAAAGAACTAGAGCTAATGCGTGCCAGATATGGGAGATCAGGCACAATATAGAAAAAGATATATCCCTGCACTTCCACGGTTTCTACGGTGTTTCAAGAAGGGGTAGTGATCCCAGACTATATCTCATCAGGTAGTCCCAGAAAGGAGTGCATGTGCTCCCCACCACAAAGCCTCCTCGGTGAGTATCTGCACTGCCCACGTGATGGGCCAGTGGTTCTGGCCAAGCAACACAAGATAAGAGCCCACACTGCAGTCTGAACCCTTGTCACACGAAACTTTGATTAACACCACCACATGAATTTTAGATGAACCATCAAACTGCTCTTCAGCCTTTCAGAGAACAGTCCCTGCCTTTCCATGGATTTTAGTGGGCTTTGGAATGGGACCAAGAAGAGTAATTACAGGTTAGACTAGCTTTGAATTAACAGCCCAGCAGTGAAATAAATCTCCAGAGCAGTTTTTTATCCTTTTCTGTATGTCATGTCATCAAGGGATGTATTTTTCTTTGTTTCATTTCTTTATAATAAAATTTTAGACTCACAGCACCAAAGAAAATCTGTTAAGTAGCAGGAGAAATAATTTGAATGAAAGCAGCATAAGAAGGGAAAAACCTCCAGAGAATAACACAAGACTGCTTTAGTTCTTCTTCTTCAGATTTTTTTATGCATCTATAATTTCATTATTTACTTTATATTACAGAGTGACATCTTATGCTAGCATATCATGTCCTTTTAATGGTCTCAATATGACTTGCTGTGACTTCAAATTTCAAAGATTCTGCTGTTTGGAATTTTTTATTCACAATTCAGCAACAGCGACTTTAGTTATCTGCTGTAATACTTCCTGATTCACAGCTGGAAAAGGAGGGCTTCTAAAAGGAGGGCTGAGATGCATCCACCATGTGAAGCAGCACTGGAGATGGAAAGACCAAAGAGAGCAGCAGCTCAAGTGTCTTCGCTGCAGCCGTGCAGCATGATGCCCCAGGCAGAAGCCCTGCTCAGAGAATCCCATTGACACTACTGCAATATGCTCAGGTACAAGCCACAATTTCTGCTGGGTGCTGCAGTGTGCCACAGGGCACTGCAGCCTGGATGAATAGGCATAAGCACTAGCTGGGACAGCAGCTGCCAAGCAATGCCCAGTGGCTGCTGGAACCTGCTTTCAACTCTCATACAAGCACCTTTAAGAGCTGCCTTCTGGGAACTGCCTTAACTAGCAGGTACACATATCATGGGACTGTTATTTTTAATAAAGGCTTCTACAGTGTTAACTTTGACACTGGCAAAACCTGCTTATTTCTTATTCAAACGAATACTTTGGAATGCTTACAGGAAGAGGAATAGCACAAAAAGCTGTGCAGAACAGTAGCTGTCAGCCTTTTTCACAGTAAATTCAGGTTACATCAGAAAGCTCTTGTGTAGATTACGTTTAGCTGTAAAGACAGGTAGTTGCCACTTCCCTGGACAGCAGTTGCAAATCCACCACATTGTTGTACCTGTGACCCAGAACAACATGAAACACATGCATAACTTCCAAACACTCACCACCCACATCAATTCTGCCTCTAAGGATTGTGGGCAAGATGCTCACTGCTGTTCCTAATAAAAGAAGAAATACAAGCACACTACCCCTGTTATCATACTAAAGCCCTGAAAGGATAACAAAACTGTCTGTGTAAATCCCACCAGTGGGAGATGCTTTTCTTGCAAGGGGAGTAAACACCAGTAGTGCCAAAAGCAGCTCAAAGGTTCCTAGCGAGGAGCCATTGTTCCCCAGCACATGGCTCCTGGACAAGCTTCACATTTTGCTGATGTCTCCTAGGAGGTGGATCTTTTAAGACCCAAGTCTCCCAGGCTAGCCTGGAGTGTCAAAGGAAATGATATTTTAATGTCATAGTAACAGACTTGCTTTCAGAAGATGAAACATGACATCCTTTTCTCCAGGCCTTCATAGATGAATTAGCTAAAGTTAAAATTTTCCTTTCTCACTTTTCTTGCCTGTGGCTGACTGAATTTGATATTATCTCATTGTTAGAAAAGTTATATATATACTTTATGTGAGCAGAAAGACCAAGATATGGAAAATAGGGGATTTATAGTGTTTGTAGTCTGATAGCGCACAAGCTTTCAAACAGTTACCCAAGGCAAGCTCCTGTACCACTTCAGCTTTTTGAATTTCCATTTCTCTATTTTAAAAAGGAATACTATACCTCTTTCCCAGGACACTAGCCATGTTACTGTCATCACTTAGTAAGAACCATGGTGACTCTTGAAAAAGACCTGTGTTCAAAAAAGAAATATTTTTTATTTCTCCCAGTCTGGTTCTTTGTTTCATATGACATAGAGCAAATATGGAGGAAGGAAAGAATAAGTTAACTCAGTTTATCTTCATTCCCAGAAAGTATCTCTCACACATCCATACTTCCTTGACTATATGGCACAGTGTGGTATTTCCCAAGAAATACAATTTTATGTTTGCAGGATAAAGACCAGCCTTAAAAGCTTTACATCAGAAGGATTTTCATCCTGTTTGATTCAAAGAGCGCAGATGTATGAAACATTCAGACACAAGTTCAGCATCATGGGCAGCAGTAAAATTGAGCCAGAGCTGAGTTCAAACAACAGTGGTTCTTGAGTCACATATGCCACACAAACCTGCTCTTTAATTAGAGGCTTCCTGTCCATATATTTATCCCCTTGTACTTATTAATATAGCAGCAGGAATATTTTAAACAGCTGCAGCTCTCTCTTTATTTGCATTTTGGGGATCGTTAAGTGCTACCGAAAGCAGAAACATGGTTGTTTCCCTAATTAACTCTTCAGGTGAGCAGGGGAAAAGGGAAAAGCTTTTACAGAAACCTGCAACAATGCACAGAGGGAACCTGTCTGCCCCCACCGCAATGAGAGCAGCCTGGTCCCCAGCTGACTCACGAATGGCTCACCTGTGATTAGAGGCTGTCAGCAGGAAAAAAAACACCTCTACTGCTTTTATTTCTTCCTCCTAGTGGGTGAATGCAGACTCGACTTCCAGGAACTCAGCTTTTTTGGGGGGTGACATGAAAGAGCCCTGACTCAGACCAGGTTGTCCAAAGCAGAGCATCATTCTCTTCTCCCCATCCCACCCTCCACAAGTGGTGACAAATAACTCTGGCCATTGCCACTGTCAGTGAAAGTCCCACCAACCGTGGGAACTGAGCCTCCATGCAGGACTCAGGCATCACCTGCAATTTGAATGTATTTCTCACTGAAACGGTTCCAGAAGGCCTTTTCTTGTGCATTGTTCTGCTTTTTTTGTATTGATGATGGCTTGAAAAAAATGTAGCAGGAAAACCCATAAAACACAAAAGCAAAACTATGAATGGAAACTCTTTAAGATTTCAGAGTTACTTTTATATTTGGATAACAGCATCCATGAGCACGTTTCCCCACAACAATGACAAACCTGAAACCTCGGGACCTCAGGACTTGTAAAAAATAGGTTCATTACTTATATGTTGAAGCGTTGGGTTTGTTTGCGGAGGTTTTTTTGTGAGGATTATGTTATAATCTTCATATTGGTGTAGAAGCAACCCTTAAGGCTTACCTTACTACCTCTTTGCTTTTTACATTTCTTCACCTCTTCTGTAACTGCAACATCTGCCTTAGAAGGGAAAAATTTTTCTGCATCTTATTTTTGAGCTGAGGTCGAATTGTTTTATGTTGTTCAGTTTTGTGTCTGTGTGTGGCTTTTTTTTTTTCTTAATTTTGTTTTTTAAGAAGGCTACCTACCTGTTTCAGTATCCATGGCAACAATTCTCTGGTTAACGTTTCTCTAGAAATTCACTGCATATGGTTGATTAGCTTTACTAAGTTTCTAAGAACTTGTGAAAGAAGCTTTCTTAAAATAAAAAAAAAAAGATCCTCTCTAAACTTATAAACTAAGTTACTCAAGAAAAACCAACAACTAAACTTTTTGAAGTGGGGGTTCAGTGAGGTTTGGTTAGGGCTTTGTTTTTGTTTTTTGGAAAGGGTACCTTGAATATCTGAAAATGACATATCAATACTCACTGAAATTGGTATAGAATTTGAACAGCTAACAGAAAATAAAAAGAAAAACCAGACAGCTCTTCATAAAGAGGAGGAGAGTATCTCAAGATTTTGTAGTAACATTGTTTTATTTAATATATTTAGAGTGCTCCAGAAAAAAAATAAAAGTAGAGTTGTCATAGCAGCACTACACTCTTACAAGATTATTTAGGTTAATCATGCCGAAGTAACTCCATTTGCATTTTCCACCCAGCACTGGCAACTCCATTCTACAGGCCCAAGGAATCAGGAAGATAGGACCAACAAGAACACTCCACCAAGACAAGATGTAATTACTGGTGCCAAGGCATAAAGCATCTAAAACTTTACAGAAAAAAAAAAAGAGGGTGCTAAAATTAGAGGAAGGGGGTATTTTTTCCTCATCTTTTCACTCACCAAGAAGCAGTACAATTAAAGTTTTCCAAAACAATGTTGCCTCAGCTACATTATCAGTAAGAAAAAAAAAAAAACCAGTTCAGACAGGTATAGTTCAGCTAAGATAAATACAGCTGTACATAAAGTTTGATAATTGAGAGTCTGGTAATTGCAAGTACTGCATGTAATTACAGGACAGGTATAATGAATTTTCCCAATGTAACAGTGATGGAACGCAATTATATCAGAGGAAGGGAGAAAGTTCCTTTAGGTGCTACAAGTTGCCTTTCTTCTGGTTAGTACTGAATATATAACTATTGCTTTAGTTTTCCCCCAAAGTTCCCAAAAGTTTCAACAACTCAGTAAAAATCCTTAGTCCAGAAGGAAAACTTTGCATCTAGCCTTATGCATAATTAGCACATTTAATGACCTCTTAGGAAAGCCTTTGCCCAAGGATTTTTGAAAGCTTAATTCTCTGTTCTTCATTATTTTGCTGAGCAGGCCAAAGAAATAAAGGAGCTTAACCAGGAATAAATTTCAACCGTGGAAAACCTAACGATATCCTTCAAGATATCCTTTTTGTTGGTTGTTTTATTCTGGATTATGATTTCTCCTTATTTACTTGGTACTAACATTAGACATATCAACATATTCTTAGGATATTTTAAAGGAAATATGACATTTGATTCCTTTCCCTTTTCTGCCAGTATTAGCTTACTTAATGACCACTTCCTTGGTCACTAACACAGCTACACAGTTTGACATAGCTCAACCTTCACAAAACAGTCCTTTGCATTTAAGTCAGAATTTCAGCTGTGGCTTATTCCAGATTTAATTACTCCCTCAATTCCAGAAACTAGGGAGATATTGTTCTGTCTTTATTATAATTCATTAGAACTAATTACAGAAGCCTGTTTTCCCCCATCGCCAAGCTAACACTCGGTTTGGACTTCCCTGTACTCACTTTCAAAGGCATTTTCTTTCAGAGTCTCACTCAGCTCAACCCGTTGTCCTTATTAGCATCACAGGAGTTTTAGTCATGTCTGGGAGCAGGTGAAGAATGAAAACAAACATGGTGGGTACTGAACTACCACTAATGTGACCAAACAAACTAATGATCCAACAAGTTAAAATTGACACCGACTAGAAGGACATGGGATGAGTGAAAAGAAAAATACCGCCTATCTGGTGGCAGCAAATGGGAGCAATGAGCACAGATCCAAGATGACCTGCTCTTGTGGATCAGGTTCAAGCACTTTCCACCTCCTGCTGCAGGTTGCAGCTCCTCCTGAAACCTGCTCCTCCATGCTGACACATGAGTACTCATAGGTCAGTTTGGTGCAGGGAAGTTTAAACCACTGATGAACAATGTTATTCTCATTATTCATAGCAGTACATCTGCAGTTAAGACCTCTTCCTAGTTTTGTTTTTTAGATCTTGTATATTATGAATTGAAGTGGGATGTTAGAAGCTTTGTTTTCATATCTACAAGACATTCTCCTTGTTGATGCTCTTTAAGTGTGCACACACTTTGATTATATTTTCTTTCTTGGCAACAGCAACCCTTGCACAGATGCCTACAAATTAAAAATTAGCTTGAATATTTTTTTCTGTCACAGCAACATGCATATTCAGAACAGTGTGAATGTTTTTTGTCTCTGACTCTGGTTTTAGTACTACATCTTTCTGCTCTAGTGAGAATATTGCTGTGTTCTGTGAAGATACTGAAAACAGTAAACAAACCATTTCCCTGAGATTTTTTTGTTGTTGTTTGTAAAATGAATACTACTTAGCTTGGATTGCTTTACTTCATGTGACCAACCAGCTGAAGAAGCTGTTAAAAAAATTGCTATTACTGTCTGAAAGGGTAATAAAGACTATCAATTTACACTTTTAATGTTCATAGTTTTCTGTGTTACTTTAATGCCATATTTCTATAGCTGCTTGAGGCAACGAAAAACCTTTCTGCTGTTCAGCCAGGGTCACGTTAACAGCCATTATTCACTTATTAGCAAAGACAGAAATACATCATGCGGTAAAGGGAAGAAACCAGCCCAAAAGGTCTGATCGGATGTCCAAGCCCTGGCAAGCCATCCCACTCAAAGAAACCAGATTCATGGGGGCCTGGTGGGACACAAAGCTGTCCCAAGGAGTTAGAGGTGTTTGCTTCCCAGCACTGTTACAGCTCCATGGAGTCACTGCTGAATCTGAAAATGCAGGAAGATGATGGAGACAGCTATTCTACACTTAGCAAACATTCCATACCTCTGGTTTGGCACAGGGAGGTTTCAGTACCGTCTGCATCATGCTGGGATGCAATGTATAATCATAATCATAGAGCAATCAATGCCAGATTGAGGCTGCTGAAAAATTCTGATGGTTCCACACTTCTAGAGATTTTAGTATAATATATTAAAGTAACACCTGTTTCTCTGCATAGCTTTCTCAGCAACAGAGCACAAAAATCTACTTCCCTGACTATAAAACACAGGTTGTCTTTGAGACAGATCTTGTATTCTATGCAACACAGACAGGTTTCATCACCGGCAGCTGTGTCCATGGCTTGTTTTAGACAACTTGGGCCAGAGTTTAGCTAATATAATTTCTCTGGACTTGGATGGAAAGCACTACTAGACCAGTCAGCAGCAATTTCCAGACAGGTTGCCCAGCCACAGGTGGGTTCTTACAGCAAGACACAACAGAGATAGACAAGATTTTCCCTCTCAAGCTGGCAGTCAATATTATCAAAGAAATACAAGCCAAAAAAAGTTTTCATCTTGCCTTTCACAATGGTGTTACTTTAGCAATACTATTGCTCTACAAAATTATAGGAACTGTGATATTGTGAGTAACAATTCACAATGACTGCAGATGATAGCTGAGCTTCATTTGAATTTATCAGTTTTCTAGACAACAAGGATTTTCATCATAGCTATGCCTGAAGATGTCTACTCTATTTTCTCTGGTTACTCAGCCACCCAAAACAATTGTTTACTCTTAATCATGTTTCAATTGCTAAACAAACACAAGTCTAGTATTTAATTTATGAGCAAAAATACTGCAGAATGTGAAGGTGCATGAAATGGAAACACGAAAATCAACAAGGTATAATTTCCCAGATAACTTGTAGTGCTGCAGGTAAAATCTTGCACCAATTAGGCCCAAAATTCAGCTGCATCAACTTGTCATCACTGTTTCATAATTCTGTACCACAAAAAATTAACAGGAAAACTGTTTTTCCTGGTGTCTCTCATACCATAATTAAAGCATATACTTTCATTCTCAGTGTTCCAGAACATTAACAGACTTTCAGCAGATTACAGAACAATTTTCCACAAGTCCTTGGAAAAAGAAAAAATTAGATCATCTAAAAAGTTACAGAATTGTAGTTCCTCCACTCTTTCTATAAAACCCCTACACATCCTATAATCAAACCCTCAGGAAAACATGCAATAATTATTGAGTACACGAAGACAAAGTGGTCAAAATCTTTAAAAAATAGCAAAAAAAACCTCTCAGGGAACTCATGAAATTGAAGGGGGCACCCCAAGTGCAAACAAATTTTTTGGTGTATGTTGGATGATCATCCAAAAGTTTTCAACTGTATCTTGGAAGTGGAAATAATGGATAAAAAAAAAAGTTAAAATCAGTTAAACGCCCCAGGGTTTATGTTGCTCCATTTGCAGCCTAACTCTAGGAGCTCCATTACACAATAACCTTTCTCTTGCAAAAGGAAAGGTTAAAAAAAAAAGGCAGAAACTTTCTCTCTTCGTGTCCCAAATGCCAATGCCTGACTTTAAACAAACAATACTAGTCAGAGAGGATTTGGTCCATTAGCTCTTCTCCCTCTCTGTGCAATCTCATTTTAGACACAGTGGCTCTAATTTCTCCATACTATAGTTGCAAATACTGACTTCACAAATGCACATACCCTAGGCCTTCCTTAGAAATATTGTGTAAAAAAAACAAGAAAAACTGAAGTTTTGGAAGGGAAATAGAATTTCAGATGCATGTTTCTCAGATCAGGCTGGGAAGTGATGAGGGTTGGCAAAGAAGTATCTGATTTTAATTTATATTTTATGAATAGAAAGAAGTACTAATTAGTTAGGTCAATGTGGTCAAAATTCACTGTCAATTATTGTCTTTTCTGAACTTTCAATCCTTCCTCAAGTCAGCACACATTTTCGTTATCTCCCACCATTGCCATTTAAAATAATACACGGTAAGAATTTGTTTCTTGTGCTTTATTAGCTCTGTTATATAACAGCCTAATTCTTTTAAAACCTCTGCCTTCTGCATTGGAATTTCCTTCTTTTTCTTTCCTTTAAAATATTATCCTATACGGAGTTTCAATTTTGCATTCAAGCCTTTTTTTAAGTATGTTTCATTCAAATAGATTTGTCTCTTAAACCGAGCATGAATATTTATTAATATTTGGGCAACACAGAGCCATTTTATCTGATATGTAAACTTATTTAAATTGATTTCCCAAGTTAAAAAGATAGATGATTGGAAGCTAATCATAATGAAGACTGAGAGTCACTGAGGCACAATTGCAGCCACAGAGATGTGCCGGCCAGGGACTTCATAACAAGTGGCATATGAGTGAGCTGCTGAGGTGATGTACAAGAGGGCTCCATGCAGCCTCAGCTGCAAGGAAAAGCAACCATACTTTGGCACAGCAAAGTCTGGAATGGGACAGGAAAAGGGCTAGGAAAGAGAAATGTGAAAGACGGGCACGGGAAAGTCCATGGAAGATTTTAAATCTGGGAGACTGTGTTAAATCTGCACTGCTATCAAGCAGCATAGGAAGCATTCATGATGCTGGCTGTTAAACACTGTCTGAACACTGAAGTGCTCAGAAGGTTAGCTTTCCTTACATAAGGTAAAGGAAAAGGGCTTCCAGAAGAAGGCTTCCAGAGAAGAAGGGACCCCATGTAAGTAGGCTCTAGGTCTCTAGACTGCCCTAAGGGAGCACCTGTTTCCCTGCCTCTGTTGCCTTCAGGGCCCAGTGATACTTGCCTCCAAACTAGGTAACATGTGAAAAGCTCAAAGTTAGTACAGATGCACAGTCCATAAAACAACACCTGTGAGAGGAAATTGGAAGTCTCTTTTCTTGTGATCATGTCACAAAATGAACCTCTGGGGAGTCCCTCTCTTCTGCTTCAGACCAATATTTACTGTGAGGATTCTCCATCAGAAAGCTCTAAAACTCAAGGTCTTCAATCTAGGTCTGTTATTTTAAGCCATGCAAAATAACTTAGAAGCACAAGTATAAAAAAAACACTCCATAAAGTGAGCCATGAGACTCACTTTGTAAAATCTCTTCTACCAGCCCCAGCCTTTTTTCCCCAGCTACTGCAGCTTAAATCAATGGGTATGATGTGTGAGAGCCACAAAAGTAGTTTTGTACACCTCATTACTAGCAGCATATACGATATCTATACACATGCAGAAACAACTACTTCTCATAATGGCAATGGCTCTTTGTGCTTAATTACACTTTCAAATTATGTTTAGATATATTTGAGAAGGCTTTGATGCAATTCGTATACAATATAGCGTCAATCACTTTATGCTATGGTGTGCAGCGCTGTAACCTACAGGAGCGCAGTAATCTAAGCCCTAGGTTTTGCCATACTGTGGCTGTGTCTGAACTGGTAAAGCAAGACAGATGAGGAGTGCTGAGGGCCATTCCCAAAGGGGGATTCTTGTGGACGCTAAGGGTTTGCAAGTATGAGTCTACACCTTTTCCTGATGGTTTGACTTCAGATCACAGAGCATTTCTCAGCAAATTAAATTTACTAACACAGGTTTAGCCAAAAAGAAATTCCCTGTCCCCAAAACCTCAATATCTAAAAGGCTGGGTCTCACAGACTGCAGGGGTAAGTAGATTAAACCAGAAACTTAAGCAGTGTCACAATGCAAAAAAATCAAGTTGGGTCCAAATCTATCTTGTTTTGAATCTATTTACTTTTAATACTCTCCAGCCTGTGGCTCCCAGGGCAATGTCCACTCCCAGACCACTGTCCACTCCCAGCAAAAGTGGATAGGAAGCTAGAAATATGAAGCCACCATAAACAGAGTCCTGAAGGAGATGGCAAAGCTTGGGAATCAAATAACAGGCTATGACTGAAATTGCTCTAATAGGTAAATGGCTAATGGCAATAATGGCACATGAATAACAGTAACAGTATACAGCAGAGTTCATTGCAGAAAAACACATATTAAAAAATATGCCTCAGTTTCAAACAACTTAGCCTGTGGAAACGTGGGCAAAGAAATCTTGAGGACACTGTGTTTGGTTTATGGATAGCGTCATATGTCCTCAAACAAATAACACTGACAAAAACATAAGAAAAGTCTTTCTTGTTCAGTTTTTTATAGGAACTTCCATTTTCCTTCACTACCCCTTTTTGTTGTGCAGAATTAATTTTCTTTAAAACTGTAGGACAGCTAACTCAGCCTTTTCTTGCTTCAATGAGTGCTTCTAGTAGTTTTTTTCCATAAGAGACTTTTTCCTGGTTTTGGGTGAACTTCATGATGAAGGGTAATTTTTCTGAAACCTTGGCAATAAGAACCACATCATTAAAACACTCCATTTCAAATTTCTGAATGTTAATTGATTCCCTTCATTGAACATTTCAGGAGTTAATCTCTACTTTTGGGGATTTTTTTACAAGCATAAGAACATTTTTCTTTCAATCATAGATAAGGAAATCTGGTTTGGTGTCTTTTTTTACTCCATTTTCTCTTACAGTTTGTAGGCATTGCTAGGGATTAAATGAGAAACAATTCTGCTTTTACTCCAGCTTTCAGCAATATGTCCTTTTCTGACTGATGGGAAGTAAGCCGTGTTGGGAAATAAAGTGAGACTGAGACTGAAAGAAGAAAAGAGCATGAGGTTTTTCCCTTTAGCAGGAACCACTGGTGACAGGAAAAAAATGAGGAAAACCAAAATTCTTCTGCCTTCTTACTTTACTGTCCCCCTTCCTGGACAGCTCCAGATTTGATGCTTCTTTGTTCCCAGATCATCCTCTCTGATACATTTTGTCTGAGTTTGTACCACTCTTAATTCCCCCTCTGGAGCCAGCATTAGGCTGATCTGCATAAGGAGCTCCTAGACAATTCCCCCTTGCCATGACATTGCATGTTT
This sequence comes from Phaenicophaeus curvirostris, assembly GCF_032191515.1. Lineage (NCBI taxonomy): Eukaryota > Metazoa > Chordata > Aves > Cuculiformes > Cuculidae > Phaenicophaeus > Phaenicophaeus curvirostris. Next base: position 48,298,943 of record NC_091394.1, on the reverse strand, counting down.
CTGATTGAAAGGTCATTGAGATCAGTAAGCCTCCTTCAAATAAAGTCAATAGACTTTGCATCAGGCCCGAAACATTGCCTGAAAAATGACTGAAAATACCTCCAGGAGCTTCTGTCTTGATTGTCTCTCACTAATTATTACATGCCACATGTTCAAATTGTAAGTAAAACAATATACCTTTTCCTTCTTTACCTCCTGACTTAAAATCTCTGACTGGTGTCTGAATCAATCTTATGTATTTCCTATAATTATTCTGAAAGTTCAGGAGATCAAAATGGGTCATGCTGGTAAAAATGTGAAGTTTCATCATCAGTGTGGTATTTTTGCAATATTCGACTCCTGAAGGAAAGGAAGAAAGGAAAAAATAAAAGCATTCATTACAGTCGCCTTTGTCATCTGTTGTCGTGATTTCTCCACACAAATGACTAAATAGACAATTCTGAGTTTCTTATGTGCTATGAAGAATTCAGAGAAGTGTGTTCTCAACAGAGCTAAGTAGATCTCCGAGCTTGCAGCAGAGTGAGTCAATCACTCCCTGTCTCCTAGCCTAGAAGCAATGGCATATGATATACAACGACCCATTCCATCATCATGTTTGTGCTTGTAAAATTAAAGCCCTGCAAACTGCAGCAGGAATCTGTGAGGCACTGTATGTATAATCCTTTCAGTAAAGATTTATTGAAATGCCATACATCAAGTGATTTGGAAAAATTAGAAGAGTTGATGGTAAAGAAAAATTAAAGTAAATCAAGGAGATGGAAAGAAATATGATAAAAGAGAGGTGGAATTCAAAGAAGCTAATGTCTGAGTAATAAATACTGCTGGAATTAGTTGTCTGGACACACTGGACGAAAATCTCTCTTTAGGAAATTATGAGCAACTTTAACAGAATAAATGCTGTCTTTGACAGGCTGATGGCCTTGGTGCAATGCTCCCCTAGGCAACAGCATATATTAGCAGAGAATTTTTTTGAAAGAGTCCCAGGAGTGATTTTTTTTTTCCTCTCTTATGTTTTAGTTAGATCCTACGAAAGCTTTCCGCAGGACTGTAAATTTTATTTTAATACAGCTATGTAAAAAGATTGTGCCACCCAACTTCCACATGTGACCAGCCTTTGTAGTCTAGAGGTTATGCGGAAAATGCCAGTGAAAGATCTGTGTAACAATAGTGTCAATCAATTACATTACTGCAATCCATTTCCACTTGTGTTTGATCCCATGCATATGGAGCTGATAGATATCGTCACAGATCTCCGTGAAAGAAAAGCCAAGTGCTACCACTTCTTCCTCTGTATGGTTATTGTTATACTAGAGGTCTGATATAGCAAGTGGTCAGTGTAGCTAACTTTATTTTTGCCAAGCAGAAAGCTGGGGCATTCACCTCTCCTAGGGCTGTGCAGCAGGCTCCTAAGCTGGTGCTACTGAAGGATATATTGAAACAAAAGTCTTCTGGTTTTACTAACTTCACTGTATTGCGGATAACTCACTGGAGGAAAAAAAAAGTCACATAGAAGTGAACACATAGGCTGAATACAAAGGGGTTTTGTTATCTGATAAATCTTGATCTTTCATAAATGTAGATATTTTAATCCTGGAGCTCAAAACAGATCTAGAACTCCCATAGATTAAAATGTTCAATTAAAATGAATACACAGTACATAATGCATTTCCCTTTGCCTCAGATGAAAGGTTTCAGTTTATCCTTTACACAACACTCAGGGTACTTCTGGGTTGTTAAAAGTTCTCCATCAGTCTTCTCTGACAGGTCCCATGGCTGCTGGTGAATCAGCCCTGTTAGATAAGACAGAATCTTTATACGAATTTTAATTACTGCTTCTGGCCTTTAGGCACTGCACAAATACCTAAAACAGGAATACAGTCAGGCTACCTACATGCTGGACTACCAAACTCATCCTCTTAGGTCACAGACATTTTCATTGAACCTCCAAGGCATCTGAGGTTTTCCATTTAAATTATATTTCCATACCATCTCTCCATATACTTCCTGATCATTCACCCATCCCTCACCTCTTCTCTCTGCCTCATTGTCAAGGCTTCACTGATGTTCTCACAGGCAGATGTAGAGTAGCAAGTGCTACAGTGATAAGGGAGATAGTTTTCTTAGTAGTTTACACTGTGATCACACACAGTACAAAGGTATAACTTGTGACAACTCAAAGAAAACTAAACAGCTTCATTGTAAACTGGTGCACTACCTTGGTTTGAAGTATCTGTTTCTTTCTTTTGTTATTTTTCTGTCTGCAGAAAAAACACCATAAAAATAGAGAGAGGTTTTCATAGTTGTTCATTTTGATTAACAACTCTGGGGGAAAAAAAAGGAATAATTTGTCTCACTTTATATTATTTTCAGACTGACTTCCTATGAAAGGGTGGTTTAAACATTCACACTTTCTGTCCATCTGCCTGTTCATCTGTTGAGCTGTCTGTCAGTCCCTCCTCCTCAATAGTTTTTTAAGCCCACTAGCCACTTTCAGTCAAATTTGACAAATGGCATCATAAAATCAGTAGTGAGTACCAAATTAGAGCACCCACTGGGGGGAAGGCAGCAGCCAGCTGGCCAACCGGTATGTGAGCACTGCCCAGCCAGTCAGTGTCCTCCAAACTACCTGGAGAGCAAGGTAACCCTGGCACAGGCCACTAGGCAGGAGAGTCTGGGGACATTGTGATGTGTAAGACATCTGTGCTGCTTCAGCCGCTACAGGAATGCTTGTTCATGTAATGTGTTAAATCTGTAATTCATTGTTACTCGGTACATAGCTGCACACCAACATCTGTCTTGCTATGAGCATGAGATCATAGAATCATAGAATCATAGAGATATTTGCTGCTGCATGAGATGGATAGTATCTGCTTTGTGTCCTGCACTCACCTAAGCTTAGGAGAGTGCTTGTTCTTCATCCATTCGGCCAAAGTGTTGTGCATAAGCAGCAGGAAGGAAAGCTTCCTTGCCCTGCCAGAAAGGAGGGACTCCTCTTTTCCTAGAAGCTAATGAGCTCCCTTTGGTGGAGAACCCTTCCACCCTACCTCAAGCAAGGATAAGGCAGGCAGGGCAAGTATGCAGGAGAGGCAGAGGTAGGGACTGGAAGGCTCCTGGGTAAAGGAGGGAGATGGCACACATGTAGCTCCTGCATACGGCAAGAAAGGGCTGTCCCCATGACCCAGAGCAAGAGTTCTATGGGACGAGTAGCAAATAACAGTTGCTGCATTGCAGACAGACATGCAGTCACCAACCTGGGAACAAGCTGGAGCTGAAGATCTATCTCACAAAGGCATACCTATCATTTTCTGTGCAGCCCGCTCCTATTCCTAGTCTGATTCAACCTGAACTTTCTCTGGCTAAAAATGTTCAGTGTTCCAGTGTGTGCTCCAGTTAAATTCTTTTCCTGTTGTTCAAAGGCTATCTGGAGCTGCTAAAATGTTTGTTTAAAATACATTGTTTGGGTAGAGTCACTTCAAGACTCTGGATGGGTCTGGGACCCATGACATTGGCCAGTTTTTCCTGATGTTAGTTTCTGCTTTCCATATGCATCGCCTTACCTGCTGGTTGGGAATTGAAAAATTAGACAAGGTACTTGCTTGCTATTGGATGTAGTGGGAGACATGTGGATGGGAATGGGTAGCAAGAGTAACTTTCAAAGATTGCTGGCACTGACTACTCTCAGTTTCGATGTTGTCTCCCAGTTTGCATCCTTCTTGAGTCCCAATTGCCTTCCAATTAAAAAAACCCAAATCAAAATGTCAGTCTGCACAGTGATTCCAATTACTCTAGCATCAAGACTCTCAGAAATGTCTGGAAATGTTTACAAAATACATGGATAGTGTCAGCAGTGACCCTAGTAACACGCAGTATTTGGAAGACAAAAGAAAGAAAGTAAAATGTTAGGGCAAAAATTACAAGGGGCAAACCTACATACAGATTTGGTGGGGGTAGGTAATAGGCTAATACTGTTCTTTTTGGAAAAGTCAGAACTTGTTTTGATTGTTGCTACACTTTTGATACAATAATTATTGACAAACTGTTAAAAGCAACAGGGCCTTGGGGAGTGGTTTGCTTTCTATCAAAAGGCTAAATACGGGAAGAGACCAGAATAGGAAAGTAAGATGATAGACTTGCAAAAAAAGTAAATATCAACAACTGAGGGAGCAGGAAATAAAATGGAGATAAAACCAAAGAGATATGGCACATCAGGTAAACAAAACCAAAAACGAATGTAAAATCAAACAAGAAGGGATCGGATGCCATCCAGAGGGGCCTGGACAAGCTTGAGAAGTGGGCCCATAAGGATCAAAAAGGCCAAGTGCGAGGTCTTGCATATGGGTCAGGGCTATCAATACAGGCTGGGGGATGAAGGGATTGAGAGCAGCCCTATCAAGAAAGACTTGGGTGTACTGGTGGATCAAAGGCTGGACATTAGCCAGCAATGTGTGCTTGCAGCCCAGAAAGCCAACTATATCCTGGGATGCACTAAAAGAAGCATAACAAGCAAGTTTAACGAGGTGATTCTTTTGCTCTGCTCTGGTGCCCCCTGGGAGAACTGTGTCCAGCTCTGGTTCCCTCAGCACAGGGACGACATTGACCTGTTGGAGCAGTTCCAGAGGAGAGCCACAAAAATGATCAGAGGATTGTAACACCTCTCCTGTGAAGAAAACCCGAGAGAGTTGAGTTGTTCAGCCTGGAGAAGAAAAGGCTCTGGAGAAACCTTATGGCAGCCTTTCAGTACTAGATGGAGGCTTATAAGAAAGATGAGGACAAACTTTTTAGTGAGGTCTGTTGCAATAGGACAAGAGGTAATGGTTTTAAATGAAGAGAGGAAAGATTTAGACTAAATATAAGGAAGAAATTTTTTACTATGAGGACAATGAAACACTGGAACAGGTTGCCCAGATAGGTGAGAGAGGACCTATCCATGGCAACATTCAAGATCAGGTTGGATGGGGCTCTGAGCAACCTGATTTAGTTGAAGATGTCCATGGTCATTGCAGGGAGGTTGGATTAGATGAGTTTTAAAGGTCCCTTCTATCCCAAACCATTCTGTGATTCGATAATTCTAAGTATCAGAGTAAATCATTCCAATGTGGAAAAAAAGATGGAAATCATCATAGCAGGTCATAGTGTCTGTATTAGGAACTTTCTAAGTACCTGCAGACGCTAATGGACTCAAACAAAAGAGGAAAGGAGAGGAAGTAACTTGCTGAAGGCCTTAAAGAAATATAGATTTTGTCTTCTTTGCTTCTGCATTCACAATAAATATAAATTGTGAGTGCGCTTAATTTTGATAAGGGATTAGACATACAGAATAAAACAGATTTTGGAATGCTTTTGAAAGTATTAAAAATACCCAAGACTTGTTCAACATGGAACAGGTTTTTCAAATTCACTCATGCTTATAGTGCTACCCAAACTGATATTAGCAAATATCATTAGGAGATTGATTAGAACAAGCCCTGATCAGAGAACTAGAGACAGGCAAGTATGTCGTACATATAAAAAGAGGGGTAAAGAAGTAATATTCTAGTCAGCCTAACTCCAAGCTATAAGATACTATAAGATATAAGATACAAGATACTAGAAACTAGGAGGCCTGAAAGCCTTTAGACAATAATAAAGTTACATAAATCTACCTGTCAGGGGCTGTCAAGAACCAGCTGGGTCAGGCTGACCCATATTCATCCAGAGGCCAGTTGCCCAAACACAGAGCACTGTATGGCAAGGTGGGCAGTAAATCTGCAGAAGATGTGGCAACTGCAGTAAGCAATGACTTTGTCTCTTCTTCCACTGCACAACAGTCCTATCAAATCATCAAATGCTCTGGGCTGGCACTTCTGAAATGTGCTGGAAGTCATCATTTTGCCCTAGCTGGTGTTATTTAGGACCCATCTCCAGAACTTGTTATCCAGGAGAAAAGAAAGAGTGATACAAGACTTTTAAATTACAGCTTAGGAGAAAAGGCTGAAGTAGCTGGCCTTTCTCAGCTTAGGAAAGAGAAGGGAAAGGAAAGTACAATCAATTCTTTCCAATGTTTGAAAAGCTTCTGTGAAAAAAAGCTGTTAACAGTTTTTTCAAATTTGCTAAGGATGTTACAGGAAGAAACTAATTGGATTTTAAACAAAGGAGATTTAGATTAGCTACTGCAAAACAGATTTTAATGATAAGTATATACTGTGATACACACATTTATATGCAAAAGGATTGAGGAATTTTCTCCTTTGGAGATTTTAAGAATTATTAGACTGACGCTTGTTAAGGACATTCTCTGTATTTTGATCATCTTTTTTAAAGGGGCACAGTCTAAATGACCTTCCACCAATTTCCAAGCAATGATTAGGCAAAGAAGTTTTCATGATGCTTGAACTGAGGCATTTTCACTGAGCTTATTTAAACTGGGATTGGTTTATGTACTGTAAACCACACTTCAAGGACTCTCTCAACAGGTGAAATTAAGCAGGCTGTACTAATAAAGCATCTATATGAATCACTGAGATTTTTACCTTTTAACAGAGATTCACCCTACAAGGTCTTGACATCTGGCGATACTCAGCAGAAAGAAAAGAAAAGCTGTGAAGAAGACTGGCTTTAAGGTGAGGTTCAGATACACACAAGTACCTTGTTCCTTAATTTAGACATACACCCCTTGGAAATGATACTTTGGACTCAATTCACAAACTGCAAATTTTATAGTAAGAGAAGACCCACAGCACTGTTTTATTGTGTAGCTGTGACTATTACCTCTCTGAGGGAGTTCATTTCTTCATTATTCTTGATATGGTTATGCCAGCCAGGTAAAGATAATTTAAAGCTGATTGTTCCCAAGACAAAAACAAAAAAAAATCACTTGGATACAGAGAGTTAGCTCTAATGCCTCCTCTACTAACACTTAAATAGAGTAACTGGCTCTTCAAATTCAGGGCTCTTAATTTCCCAGGCTGCAGCACACCATGCCTAATTGTATTAGTCATGAGGTATAAGGTTTCCTGGTAGAACGTAACTCAATGTGACTGATGTAAGCAACTTTGATGTAGGCATGCATCCCTCAAACACGCCTCACTATTAGGCATGTCATCTGTTTCAGACTAAAGCTTTCTTCCGTTCAATGCAGTCACAGTCTCACCTTCTGTTCAACATTAGGAATTGAATTATGGACCGTATGAAGCTCAGGTTACAACACCACTTATACTCACAAAAGAAGCAAATCTTACTAAATTAAGGTTTCTCTTCTGCTGTTTTTGGTTGCCTCTCCTTCCTTATGTTCCCTATCAAGTTCTTGGGCTTGTCACACATTGACAGTTACAGTATATAAATCATATTAGTGTCAGAAATAAACCTGAAGTGAAATGCTTACCTTTCTTCCTCAAACAAGAGGTCTTGAGACGCGGGCTTCCTACAGTATTGAAGTAGTTCTTAAATATTCCTCTGGCACCATCTCCAAATGCTGTAAAACACCAAAGAACATGGAGCCATATTAAATTAAAGAGATTATGTTCTCAGAAATGTGAGCTATTAATTTCAATGTGCCAGGATGAACTGAATGAACATAGTACATTTCTAAACTAAAGGACTTGTTCCACTTTTGCTTACTTTCTTGTGTATTTTTTCATTGTCCTAAACTACTTGTTTAAGTACTACTAGCCAACCACTAACTTGTTGGCTCTTCACATGTTTCTTCCCTAGAAAACCATAAATTAGGCTAGAACATACATTTTCTTCAAGTTTAGCTTGGTACATTAACTAGTGCAATTCTTTCAATGTTTTCTAATCTTCACAGTTAAATATAGTAAAGCCATGCACAACAGTCCATAAAATATTGGACTGTGTTCTCAACACAGTGAAGCATAAACCACAGTTCCCAAAAGAATAGAATGAGCAAGAGAAAAAAAGCCCCTTTAAGAACAAAACCTGTGTGTTGCAGTAGTGTGGAAAGAAATATGTAGCATGAATCTGTCATCAGCGTCACTGCATCTTCAGTCAGCCATGTATTTTGTGAGCTCAGTATTCACTGAATATTTAAAAGTTACGCTTAAATATTTAATAAATAATGCAATAACATCTGATGATCTGTCAACTCCAACTACACTGGAAAAATGTTAAAAAACAGGCAAGTGTTTTTATCACAGATTGTGCTCTCCACCAGCTTTTTATTTGCACTGCATGAATAATTTGTGTTTCTAAAAGTAATATTAAAATCCATTTCCCAGAAGTATCTACATATATTGCACTGTACTGTTAGGTCATACAAGATAAAATATTTAAATAATCTGAATAATTTTTGTGAGGGAGCAGAGAGGCATTATCAGCAGGGGAGAGGAAAGTAGAATACATGTAAAATATTTCATAATACAAGCTTTCTTATACTGTACAAAGTGCAGCAAATAAATCCATGTAATATTAACAGAGAGGGAGAAAGGAAACTTACTGAGAGACCATTCCCTTGTGCTGTTGGTGGATTTGGATTTGTATTTTTTTTCTTTCTCAAATTTTGTTTTATTCTTCTGGACTCTTTCTGTCTACAGATCAATTTCTTTCAGATAATAGTGTCATAGTTTATCCTCAGCTGCTGGCTGAGTATCCCTCAGCCATTTGCTCACTCCCCTTGGAAGTAAAGTAAAATTTGTAGGCTGCTGTTTAATATGACAAAGGAAGATATAATAGTAGTAATAATAATGGTAATACAAAAAAACTGATGCACAATGCAACGCAGTTTCTCATCACCCAATGTCCTGTTGTCTAAACTGTCCCAAGCAGCATTTGTAGATCAGTGAGTTCTGGCCCCTAGCTACTTCCCATTTATATACTCAGACGTTATATGGCATTGAGTATTTCCTTGGCCAGCTTGGGTCATCTGCCTGGCTATGCTCCTCCCAGCTTCTTGGGCACCCGTACACCTGTAAATTATGGGAAACTGAAAAAGTCCTTGATTTCTTATCATAGAATCACTAGGTTGGAAAGGATCCACTGGATCGTTGAGTCCAACCATTCCTATCTGCCACTAAACCACGTCCGTCAGCACCTTATCCATCCATCTTTTAAACACCCCTAGGGAAGGTGACTCAATCACCTCTTTGAGCAGCCTGTTCCAGTGCCCAATGACCCTTTCCATCTAAAATTTTTTCCTGATGTCAAGCCTGAACCTGCCCTGGCGGAGCTTGAGGCCATTCCCCCTTTCCCTGTTTTCACTTGGGAGAAGTGAAAGTGAAGTTCCCTTTTCACTTGGGAGAAGAGGCCAGCTCCCTCCTGTCCACAACCTCCTTTCAGGTAGTTGCAGAGAGCAATAAGGTCTCCCCTCAGCCTCCTCTTCTCCAGGCTAAACAACTTCAGTTGCCTCAGCTGCTCCTCGTAGGACTTGTTCTCCAGCCCCTTCCCCAGCTTCATCCCTCTTCTCTGGACATGCTCCAGAGCCTCAACATCCTTCTTGTTGTGCGGGGCCCAGAACAGAACAACTAAAAACATCATGGTATTACTAACATTCCTCTCATACGAAATCTAAAACCCTGCAGCTCTGGGAACAAAATTAACTCTGTCTAAGACAAGTATAAACATTACCTGGCAGCAACTAAAACAACGTGTTATCAACGTTATCCTCAAAACACAGCAACTGCTGTGGGAAGAAAAATAACTCTATCCCCGCCAAAATCAAGACAAACAGCTGCACTCCCTCAGTACGAAAATGTACATCTTCAACAGACAAGTTACCACTGTTTTTGGTGGAGATGCCATGTTTTACCTACTCTACTCAAAGATTTACAAGCCTAATTGTCTTCCAGTAGCATTAATTTTCTCAAAAGAGCCAGCACTAAGGGACTATATGCATTATTGCTGCATGGAACAGGGATCCAACAGAATGATGGTGGCATTTCCTGACCCCATGCTTGGAAATCAAATGGTTTTCTATATACCTTTTTGTGAAAATTCCCACAAATTTCAAAATCTCTTTTCCTTAAATACTTTGTCTCTAAAGGTCCTGGATCCGTATAAGTCTTGGCCTGGTCAATCAAAAGTTGGCAATGTCACAAGGTCCCTTTAGCAGTTTGGATTTCTTTGTACCAAAAACTCCCTATGGAGTGACAAAACATTTAGGGGAACTGATAGCTCCTACATAGCTTCAGCATTAGACTTCCAAGAGGTTATTACAAAACTTGCAGAACTATAAGGTGTTACTGTGCATGATCTAGGTACATTTTCACAGGTGCTTCTCAGTCACCAAAGTCTGGTCCAGTCTAGTGCAGGACTTCTGATTTCCAGCTTACTGACCAGTCTTTCTAAGTGTTACACATCAGAAGATTATCACATTGTAATAAGAAATTTGCTCAAACTTGCAAAAGAACAATCACCAAAAGAATTCATGTGGGAAATAAGGAAGATGGAGAAAATCATTAGCAACTCATATAAAAAGAGTTGATGAGAGAATGTTAAAATACACCTGTTGCCAAAGTCCTGAAATGTGAATAGGATTCTAAGATTTCTCCCTTCGCCTCAGTTTGCATTTCTGCTTTTCTTTTTGAACACTGCATTTCCCTTCTGTGGCCCTTTGTTTGGTTCTGTAGGCAGTAAAGTCCTCAAGGCAGAGCAGCAATTGCCTTTTATGATATGCGTTTACAATGCCTCAAACAATGGGACCTTAATCTCCTAAAAAATGACATAAATTGTAAATCTGTCACTTTTCTAAAAATACTTTGTTCATTAAAATAACAGAAAAAAACCCTCACTATGCATGTCATCCACGCATAACAGCTGATTTGAACTGGTGTTTGGATCTATTCCTACTATTTGCATGAGATGAAGGTTCTATTTTTCCCTTCTGTTCTTTCCCATATGAAAACAGACATATTTTCTGACTATGGGCATTGTTTTACTCCTAGGCCTGCATTCAGTGCTTTATGACATATCCTTTTGTGATTTCATTAATAGCCTGTTGAGGGATACTTACAAAAACTCTAAGTGTGTGTGCACATATGTATGGTTACATTGAGGTGCACATTAAAAAAGGTGGCTCTGCTGAGTGATTTGTTCTGACAGCTGTGTTGTCAAGCTACTGCAGAAATGAGAAATATGTAAGCTGTGCTGAATGAATGAGATCCCACTGTAAAACATCTGCAACACCTTTAAAAACACAACCAGAAGAACACATCAAACGGTCTAAAAAGCTAAAAAAAAAGAAGGAGAGCAAGACTGCATGAAGCAGCAGCAATCCCCAAGGTTGAAGGCTCTTAAGAGGCAATTGTCACCCAGTTGAGACAGGGAAAGTCCAATTAATGCTGCTCTACCTACAGGGATGTATGTGTAAGGCTGGGTCTTACACCCTTTCCAATGAGATTTCACACTGAAATTGCATTGATTCCGTGATTAACTCTTGCTCTGTGTAAAGTCACATACAGAGTGTTGTGTTTGTCTTACATTTTTCAGCCTGAGTTTTTCTTCTTGAGTGACAGTGGTAATAAGACAAGATACTCAAACTCAGAAATAGTGGAGGATAAAAGGAAGCAGGAGATTAACTCTTCCTATAGTATACAAACATTTCTGGAAAAAAAAATCTGGGAACATAAGACAAATAAGAACTAGAGTCTACATAGTTTAAAGTTTGCAAACAGATGAACGTAGAACACTTCTTAGGGAATGAAGAGGTCAGATGGCTGGTAGCTGACACCGTACCCCAGGAAACCCATGACCATTTTAAAAAGCCAACAGGACCCCTGGAGGTGTTACTACCCCACAGACAGATATGACAGAAGAAGTAGTTGTATAACTGGGCTCATCAGCCCTCTTGACAGACGACCGCTGGGGTCACTACTACTGACACATGGCCACAAGTTTCCAATGCAGATCAGCTTTGCTCCATTCCCCAGGCAAGACATTTTGTTTTCTGAAAGAGAGGGATAGAAGCACGAACTTCATGCTTCCATAATTGTAGGAACTTCCTGCAGCCAAAATTGCAGCAAATGGTCTTTGGTGAGGCAACATCTCCCATACAGCACAGGGAGCAAAGGTGTTTTTTGGGGCAGTGACATTTAAGAGTAGCAGAGACACCACAGCAGCAACAGCAAGTATGGGTAGATTATTAAAGGAACATTGTCAGAGTAAATATCATGCCATCTAACAAATTGGTTTGCCGGTGTTATAAAGAGATTATTAGAATCAAAAGAGTTTAAAGAATCTAATTTACTCTCCCCTGTCTAAGGTGTTTAGTTCCTGCATTGCTCCCATCTTGCACTAGTAAACTGGACTAGTCCATTTCACTTCTGTGGATAGTTTCTGGTTGATTTTATTTTTGAACTTTAATTCTATCTTATTACAAATTCCAATAAATCCTTGAGGCTTCCCAAGGGGTCATGACACACTTGTGCAGAGCACTATACACACGTAATAAACAGCAACCCACAAGCACAGACAGAAACAGGCTTTGAAACAAAGGGGTAAGAAAGAGATTGAGTCTGCAATAAGATAATGGTGGTAACACCATCTATCTTATATTGTATATAACCATAAATATTGTATTTACCTTACACTGTGAATACTGTATATTTATTAAATATATAGATTTCGTGCAGCACAGATAGCCTACTACTAATTAAAATCACAATCTACTGTTTTCTCCATTCATCTCTACCACCACCTAAGCTGTATTTGGTCTTAGAATGTAACACCAAGGAGAAGACTTTCTCCAGGGGAAGCTTCTTATACCAGCTGCTGCTAGAGGGTAAATAACATGTTACAGAAATGCTGTACAGCTAGCACTGAATAGAACTATTTCTTTTTTCTTCTCTTTTCAAAACAAATTATGACTTATTTTTACAAGACGTAGAGTTGGAAACTTCATGTACAAAAACTCTTCTCCAATGTTGAATCTGATCCTCCTGTAGCACCTTCTAACCCAATACACAAATACGAAATTCTCCTTTTGACCTCTGAGGTTCAAACATGTGCCTCCTATGACACCTCTGAAAGCCTTTAATGCTCTAAATTTGGTGAAAGGGGGCTCTGATTCAACTGACCTGTGCATTGTCATGTCCCCACCAGTGAGGACCTACTTTGCTGCCCCTTGGCTTCGGCAGTGGACATGCCCAGGATCCAGGTGTTTGAGGGACCCAGTTATAATCTCGCCACAGCATTGGGTGAAGAAAGCTTTGCTTTTATACCTCAAACCACATTTGGCTCAACTCTAGTTATAGTACGTAAAGATAAAAAAATCCAAGCATTTTCTTAAAATCTACAGGAAAGACTATAAAAGTTTATAAAAGGTACAGAAGAGGTAGTAGAAGAATTGCGCTGAATCTGCTTACTCTGACTAGGTAAGAAAGTCAGAGTCAGTCCTTCAGCTAACTGACAATATTTCTTTTTGGACAAGATGCTAACTAGGGTTTCTGCTGCTGTACTACCTCTTCCAGTGTCTCACCGCTCCCATGGTGAAGAAATTCTTCCTAATGTCTAATCTAAATCCACCCTTCTCCAGTTTATACCCACTCCCCCTCATCCTATCACCACAAGCCTTTATGAATAGTCCTTCTCCAGCTTTCTTGTAGGCCCCTTTCAGGTGCTGGAAGGTTGTTATAAGGTCTCCTCGGAGCCTTGTCTTCTTCAGGCTGACCAAGCCCAACTCTCTCAGCCTGTCCTCATATGGAAGGTGCTCCAGCCCTCAGATCATCTTTGTAGCTCCTCTAGACCTGTTCCAACAGCTCCAAATCCTTCTTATGCTAAGGATTGCAGATGACACAGTACTCCAGATGAGGTCTCACAAGAGAGGAACAGAGGGGAAGAATCACTTCCCTCGACCTGCTGGTCGCGCTTCTTTTGATGCAGCCCAGGATACAGTTGGCCTTCTGGGCTGCATGCACACACTGCCGACTCATGTCAAGCACCCCCAAGTCCTACTCAGGACAGCTCTTGGGGCAGCTCTCAATCATGTCATCTCCTATCCTGTACTGAAAATGGGGATCGCCCCAATGCAGGTGTAGGACCTTGCATTTGGCCCTGTTGAACCTCATGAGGTTCTCACAGGCCCACTTCTCCAGCCTGTCCAGGTCCCTCTGGATGACATCCCATCCTTCTGGTGTGGCAACTGCACCACTCAGCTTGGTGTCATCTGCAAATTTGCTGAGGGTGCACTCACTCTCTGTGTCATTGATGAAAATATTAAACAGCACCAGTCCCAGTAGGGGCCCCTGAGGGATACCACTTGTCACGGATCTCCATCTATACTTCAAGCCATTGACCGCTACTCTTCTTCAAGTTCCACTACTTCTTCCAGTTCATTTTTTATCCTGAAACACTTGTATATTCTTTTAAATAAAAAAAAACAAACAAGCAAACAAACAAAAAAAAAACCATAGTTCAGTCATCCTCTTAATTGAAAGAGTTTCTTGAATTATGAATGTGAATGTCTTGGTTGTACTTGAAGCCATTTTCCATATCTAACTAGTTAATAAATGATTGCTGTCTGCAGTAAGATGTAAAAGTTTCCTGTCAGCTTTTGATGACTGCTTGGCAGTGTAGACTGCCATCAGTGTAGGAAGCATCTTTACTGGAGTTTAGATCAACTTATAGATCATAATAATACAGGATTAAAACTATGAAAAAATACCTGTATGCCAATTACTACTGGATCTTGATTGAAGCCAGACATAGCAGTAGTAATATCTGAGGACTACCGAATGTGCCTACCTCCAAGGCACGTTCCAAAATCATGTTTTTATAATGCCAAGAATATTAAGGACTCTGTTTAGAAAGATTAAGGCAGAGATGTGAATGACAGGTAGGATAAAGAGATATAAAAACTAGCAGTAAACACTTAAAGGAAAACAGGAACAACCCTGAAACAACATAGGTATCATAAATGATAGTACTGTTTTTACAGCAATATATTTAAAGCAACACAAGAATATTTTTAGTAACTGTATGGGAAGGACTTAAAGTTTTATGAAAAACTACACAAACCTGAATAAATAGGTTTCCCAAACTCTGACGCTAGCATCTCATATGTGTGTGATCCAGAGCACCACCAAGTTTTCACAGAGCTCACCATATCAAAATTAATGAATTACCATCTCTGAGATTATCATATTGATGTGGTTCACAACTTTTATGTTTTTGACATCAGTCTTAGTAACCTTGAAATATTACCAGAGTTCCAATGTTCTCTCCTTCCCCTCCTTACATGTAAGAACAAGTTAGGAAACACAAGTTTAACTATTCTACAGCACGAAAAAATAAGCCAAGAAACAATTTAATGAAAATAAGAGCTCCAGACACAGCTTCAAAGAAGAACAGAAAGCAACTAAATACCATCACAAACTGCCTGTTCTCCTAAGGCACCAATAATTTCTGTCTCTCCAGGTTTCAGCTATCAATGTTGACTAAAGACATTTCACACTGATGTTTCTCTGTTCCTCCATCTTCACAAACAGGTTAGCTTGACAGGGAATGGAGGAAAAGTTAACTAGTTTCCATTTACCAGAGGCTAGAAGAAAGGCCGATGTTACAGAAACTGTACTTTAGCTAGACGGCTATGCTAATACTGTAAAAACTACTAATGGTACTAAATCAATAACTAAAGTAGCAAACAAGGCTGCGGGTTCTACTGATATTGGATGTTGAAAACACCAGAAAAATGCTAGGTACTAGTACAATGTTTAGTTAGGAGCAAATATATTGCTGGCAATAGAAAAGTGAGCTTATTAACTTAGGCCAGTAGTGATGCTTAGATTAGAGCAGATTTGCTTGGCTAGGTCCGCAAAGTCTGGCATAAAGGAAAAGTAATGATGTTACAAATTATCCCACTCTAGTCCAAGATATTTAGATGGAACAGCATCATTTCCCCAGCCCCACTTCTCCAAATCTGCAAAGGATGAGACAGTAATTACTTAAATAACAATGGAAATAAAATTTGTCCTCAAAAGTCCTCCTCCTTAAGATGTTATTTAATGTAAATACCCCATGTTGATCTATAATGTAATACAAGTCAGTGTCCTGCTGCCCTCAGAATCTTTTTTATTGTTTGTTCTATATTGGGAGTCACCTCTCAAAATACTGATTGCACGATTTGGCAGCTATTGGGGAGGCACTGGAAGAGCTGCATTTTTTATCAGGCTTGTTCTAGATTTAATTCTTGCAGTCATACAACCAAGTCAATGAAGGGTTTGATTTCATTAATACAGGACTACCATCATCATTACTAGCTTCAAATACATTGTGTGAAATGTGTCAATAGTGGATGGGTTGCCTCCTTAAGTCTGCTTCTTAAAGTTGAACAATTTTTGAATTGCACATATGACCTTAGTGTATAACATACACTTATCAGCTAATAGCATTTTGAAAACATTGTTGCACCAGGAAGACAACTAATCATATGATGAAACTGTGGTTGTTTAGCCTGGAGAAGAGGAGGCTGAGGGGAGCCCGTATTGCCCTCTACAGCTACCTAAAAGGAGATTGTAGAGAGGTGGGTGTTGATCTCTTCTCCCAAGTGATAGGTAATAGGACAAGAGGGAGTGGCCTTAAGCTGCATCAGGGGAAGTTTAGATTGGACATTAGAAAAAATTTCTTCACCAAAACGGTTATCAAGCACTGGAACAGGCTGCCCAGGGAGATGGTTGAGTCACCATCCCTGGATGTATTTAAAAGGCAAGTAAATAAAGTGCTTAGGGATATGATTTAGTAATGGACAGGCATGGTTGGAACAGATGAGCCCAGTCTCGCTCTCAAGTACTGACTTTACTCAGGAAATGAAGCAAGATTTCAGTATTAACAAGACATGTGAACTTGGACAGCTATAGCAATGCTTTTCTGTCCTCCATATTCAGTCATACATACAAACACTATCATTCAAAACCTTCAGACCTTGGTTTCATAGGTGAAAAACAGCTTGAATTATGAATGCTGATAGGCAGCAGATTATTGAGTGTATGTATGGGAATGTTTGAATGTCCTCAGTGGAACTTCTGCATCCTCAAGCCTGCTACTTGCTACTGAAAATGCTATGGGCTGGTTGTGGATTTTGGTGACATCTGAACTAAAAAACTGACACATCCCAAATCCTCTAATTAATAAAGATACATAAGACAAAACCACTAATCAGGAGTCTTCTGCATCTATAGTATTCATATTGGGAAAATCAAGGCCCAAGAAGAGGAGCCTGAAGAAGTGATCTCATAAAATGTGGTCTTGGGAAGAAGAGGAAGCTCTGGACTGGAAGAGAGATCCTAGAAGTGTAAAAGGACCTAGAGATGGGGGAAATGCACAGAAACAAATGCTGGAGGATGCCCAAGGTTCCTAGCCAGTGATGACCAAGACTAGTCTCTGAGAGCAGTGGTACAACATGAAATGACATGACTTTCCATCTGACCTTCTTGGGCCAGCAACAACCTTACCTTGGGAAAGGGAAAGTGATGTCATGGGAGCATTGATGTAAGGCAGGAGATGTGAATGAGTGTGTGAGATAATCAAGAAGGGTAGAGGCTCTAATCTCATCTTAAATAAAGCTCGGTATCCAGATTGAGAATAGGTTGTCCTTTTGTTCTGCTGCTCCCAGGATGCCCACCTGCTGACGTGAATATCCAGTAGCTGCAAGTTCCTTTAGCCTGCCACGCTCTCCCTCCTATCATCCCAGCCATGGGACAGGCAAAGAAGAGCAGAGTTAAGATTGCTGCCTGGTTTCCATGCAGAAATATTTTCCTTTTACTTTCCTACATCTTCTCTTGATAGGAGATCAGCACCCCCAGGCCTGCCTGGACCCTACAGCTCTCTCACTTCTTTTTAATTTGGTGTCCTATGCCAGATCTTGCTTCAGCACTCAATCAGCTTTACTGCACTGGTTTGCTGCATAGCCTTCCCTGAGCACAAGCACTCATGTCAGAGACACATATCTGGACTTTTCCTCTCATATTATCTCCAGACAGGAGCCTGAGTCAATTCTCTTTGCATCCTCAACTGCTGGTGAGATCACAGGGCGGAAGGAAAGCTCCCCTTTGTTGTCTTACCAGAGTCACCTAATGGTTTATGAGATCTGCCACCTGCTCTGGACCCTCCTGATTTTCTCTCTCCACAGAGTCCTTCAGTCCTATGTTTAAGCCTTATGATTTAGCAGAAAACCCCTATATATAAGGGTTTGAAAAGCGTCACAAGACCCCTGAGCATTAATGCTGACTGTTCAACAAAAGTACCAATCCAATTCACACTCCTTCCTTCTAATTGCACAGGCAATTCACTATCCAGTAATCGTTTCAATCAGCTTTAGATCACACATCCACAAGGATTTGGGAGACACAGATGTTTGAGGTCAGCCTTCATCTTTTCTTCATCAGCACAATGAGCAAATGCATTGCTTTTTTGCATGGCAATTTGTTAAATATCACAGGTCACACAGGGAGTGTCACACAGGGGTTATTAAAGAGGGTAGAGAAGAAAAAGAGGGGAGGAAAGAGGCAAGCAGGTCTGCTAATATCTTTTTAACTGTAGATAAAGATGCAAAGCTGAATGCCACTGATCTTAATCCTAAAATCCAGACTACATAGATACAAACTAAGGTATCATGGCTGAGTAGTAGGTAATTTCCTGGCCACAGAAAGCAAGCCCATCAGATGATTTCGTGCCAGCCTGTTGTTGCTGCTGCCATAATGCATATGGGAAAAAGAGGAAAGGAAGAGCTGACTGCTGACCTCATTATTCATTCAGTTACAGAGTGGGTTGGAAGCTTACCCAAAATACAGATTGGTCAACTCAAAATTGCTAGAGGGATATTGATATATATGGATTTAAAAAAATTAGAAATAAAAATACTTTTATATTATTTTTCCTTTAAATTTGTAATATGCTAAAGTGTTCAGGTTTTACATTCAAATTCAAATTGTTCCCATTTATCAAATGAAATGGTTTTATTGAGTGATTTGCAAAATCCACTTGAGGAACAAGTTAGTTGTTTTCTACATAGGATAAATATTTAACAAAACAAAAATAATCTTTATTGAAGAAAGGAGAACTGTATTTTAAGAAATTTTCCTAAGTATCTTCCTGTGTTTTACTTTTCTAATTCTCAATGCAGGCAAGTCTTCACTGGTTTTGTCTTTCTACACCTGGGTTGCTGTCAGAACGTCTTTGCTTATTTCTATGCTGAAATTCCAGTTTTGTGGTGGAGGAAGGGAGGGCAGGACAAAATTTATAACAGCATTCTCTTCGGGGTGCTGTTCTCCTAATGAACACAAATTGCTCTCATTTATCATCTTGTGATGTAATCATATCAAAGCCTTTCCCATCCTCATCCCTATAAGGTAACTGTTTTGCTGTATTGGATTATAATGACAAATGACAAAATTGTTTGCATTACTTCAACTATTACAAAATTCTAAAGCGATTGTTACTCTATAATGCCACAAAGGCTTTCTGACAGAGGTAGCCCGTGCTTTCTAGCTGCAGCTAGAAATGCTGACTATATCAATAACTTTTCTATGCAATTTTAACTCTTGAGGGAAGACCCGGGTGGGCAGGAAGACACCCACCAGAAAAAATAGTGTTGTCTTTGAGACAACCCCAAACACCACAGGGAGCGAATTATGGTTACGTGTTACATCCAAATGGGAAATACATCCAGGGTTCCGTTTTAGGGGAGTTTAGTTGAATAAATAAATCAATACCAGTTGGGCTTTTCAATATACCAGTGCTCACAGGCTACAAGAAATGTGAAGTTATTTGTAGGATTCTTTTTTTTTCTGTATATTGGAAGCTGATAAATCCATTCCAGTCCCTTAGGGCTGCCAAAATGTGCAGAGCTCCAGTAACAGCTGATGGAAGAAAAGGGTGCTCAGCAATGCAGAGATGTGTTGCTATTTCAAGCAGAAGAGACAGAAATACTCCCAAGGGCTCCAGGAGTAAACTTGACCATTTCACATGGAGTAAACTTGACCATTTCATGTTCCCCTGAAGGATCCTAGCAATTTAGAATTTGTCATGGACTATTTGCAGATAGGTAAGTACATAATTACTACATGGAGTGAACTTAGAACATTTAGTCTGTTGAGCACAAGATTTGCCATGTAAATGAACTGCCCTTTGGGGAAAATAGAGTGGAGTCATTTGCATAAACTAATAAGTATCTATTTAGTCCTTCAGTCAACAGGCAAGCCCAAAGAAGTTGAGGTCTTGTTTTCTTCTCTCTTCCACAAGTTTTTGCTGGAGATTTCCATCAAGTTCTGTGTACTCTTGATCCTTACACATTAGTGAAAAGAGATGAGTCAGCTTTCTGATATGATGGTTTTCTTCATTTCTACCCTCCTTTCTGTCAATTATGAAGTACTCAAATGACTAAGAGACTATACTGCTTTCTTTGTTAAAATGAATAGTGATGCATTTAAAATATACTTAAACAAAATCACATTGGAACACATAGTTCCCATTTAAATATATTGCAAAGAACATAAAGTTATACGCTGCATTTAATTAAAGAATTTTGCTGGCCTAATCAGCCTTGAATATGCATTTGTTTCAGTTCTTCAGAAGATTAAAATAAAATGGTAACATAATGCCGTTCTCTATTTATGACATTGACCTGAAGTCAGCCATTGTATCTAACAGGTTCAGTAAATCTGATGAGATTCTCCCATTAAGTCCCATGCTAGTCTCATATTTAGAGTTTTAAACACCGTGGTAAGCAGCAATTTGATGACATGAACAGATGAAGACATTAAGAAATAGGAACAGGAGTACCATAGTTCTTCCCTGATATTGATCTGCTGCTAACAGTTTGAAAGTTTCATCTCCACATCCCCTGAGTCCTTCAGTCCATTAATTTATATCAATAACAGATAACTGCTCAGTGGACATCACAGAGGAAGATCGCAGGTACATAAACCTGGGGTTCAAGAAGACTCTGAGAAGTCACCCAGTCTATCCCCTGCGCCAGTCCGAATCATCTAAGGAAGTCTTGGCAATGTGTGGTATAAACTCCTCCTTAAACCCCTCAAAATGGAGATTTTTCCAGTTCTGTTAAGCATTTTATTGTTGAGCTTAAATATACTTAATGAATGTAAGTCTTGTCAATGCCTAAACCGGATCACCACATCTATAATTTAAAATCAATAACAAAAAATGCTGCTTCACTTTGAAGATATTCTTTATGCGCTTGAAGACTGTTACAAGTCTTCTCTGTAAATAAAGTAAGTTTATTCCATCTTTCCACAGAAGTCACATTTTCTAGGTCTCCAGTTTCTCTTCTCGGGCCCTCTTCTGTCAGTCAGTAGAAAATCCATGGAAACAGAAGGGCAGCATGATGCAAACTGTTTACAAATAGTTGTCATTTCACAAAAATGCATCAAAAATCACTATGGAAATAATATCAGGTCCAGCTGATTCTTACCCATAATAGGCAGGTACAAAAGCCTGCATAGAGGACTATGTGAAGCATATCATTGACATTAATTATAAATTTATTTTTATAAATTCACCTTGATGTCAAATATATTGTTAGCTACTAAGAAGTCGAACAGAGTTGAGATCCAGGATGCATGGTTTTGGATGATTTTACATTTCAGGAAATTCACGTTCTGCCTACACCAGCTGTTGGGACTTCCATACTGTCAGGACTTCCATACTGTCAGGAATCCTAGGCTGTTTTCAGTATTGTACAGTACTCTCAAGGGGTACAAAGGAGTGGAAACAACTTAGACATAAGCAGAATTTGTAAGTTATACGATGACTGAAAATTGTGTCCCGTCGGATTTTCAGAGCACCAGAGTACAGTGGAGACATCATTATGCTGTTATCTTGAATCAGTGCTCTTCTGTAAGAAATAAAAATGTGTTTTGGCTATTATTCAAGGTCCTAATATTTGGAATTCAAGCATACATTAACCATTTTGATTTTACTACTTGAGTTATGATGGTACACTTTCCTATGGGTAAATTGCCCTTGATCAGTTGCAGAAAACTCTAACAAATTATGCCAAAACTAACATTTTTTTCTTAAAATACATCTACTTTTTCAACACCTGATCTTAAGGCTGTCACACTTTTTTTTTAATAAGTGATTAACTGAACTTTTTCTTTTATCATAAGTAGCTTTTATGGTCAGTTTTATGATTACAATGGATTCCTATCATGACATTCAATCAAATTATTGTCATTTTGTAGCACAAGTCATCCACATAGACAGTAACTGGAGGCTAATAAAATATGTCTTTTTACACATCTTTCTATGGCCTGTGCAGAATGTCCCACTTACTTCCCTGGTTCTGACCATCTTCCTTCTTGCTTCTGGGGGAAAGTGGAAGGATGGGGCCCCACGATTTGCTCTTCCCAGATCACAGACTTTTTGAATTGGAACTACCTTGAGATTTCAGTGATGATCGATGTAGGAGATCTAACACTAGCTCAGCCCTAGCCAATTCTGTCAGTGTTAATTGCTGTTCAGCCACTAGCCAGATCTGATGCAAAGTGTAGTACCAGTGTTTTATAGAAAAGCCTTTTTTAAAACTGATACTGTTAGTTCATTCTCTTTCGTCCTCCGGGAGGCAAATCCTCATGTCTGCTCAGGTCAGGTGCTCTCATTCCTTACAGCTTTAATCCTTTTTGTCTACTTAGCTCTTTGAAGAAGGCCAAAGCAACCTGTATTGACCCCAGGCATGCAAAATTTCAAAGCCTTATTAGCTGCATTGTTTCAGCACTTGGAGATTTTCATTAATTACCCTTCTGTGCCTCTAATGTCAGCAAGAAGTGTCCTTTGGGTTGCCCACAGCTTCAGTAGCTGACAGATCATCAAAGATAAGCTTATAAAGCTAATACCATAGTATAATCCCAGCTTCCATACCACAAGTCACTTCTCAGTACAGCAGTTTTCAAATGTTCCACTGTTCCAGTGTACTGGGAACAACAACATTTTCAGTTTCAGAAAAAAAACCCACACTTCCTATGCCAATCGATTTGTGTTTGTATTTCATACTTTTATTTGCATGATTTGTCATCGGTACCTGATTTTCAGCTACTCTTCTCAGCACCTTTAAAAGCCAGTTTCTGTTTCTTCCACTGGAACATTACTCTGTACCTAAACCTGTTTTCTCAGCTGCACCAGTTAGATGAGATGGAAGGCCTGTTCAGGAAACTCAGAATATCTTGTCTGGGCAATGGAAAGTGCAGATGCTGTATGGCTACCCACAACCCTTCACCAGCCAGCAGTAAAATTACTAATTGGATAACCATATGGCAGTGAAGGACAGAATTAAATATCTAAAAACTTGTTGGCCAGATTTTTTGATGGCCAGTCTCACTAAAAACAGTTTCTCTGATATCACTTGTGTGATCACATGAAATCTTCATCTGACACCATGCATCATACATATTTACACAATGCTACATTTGATAAAAATCACACTTCGTAGCATTTTAGGCTTTCCCAGGGTCATCACCAAAGTAGGTCTGATGCTTCACAGAGCAGTATTCACAGTTCTTCCAACAAAGTTTATAGAACATCTGACCATCTTCCAAAGACAAACACTATTCAAGAGCCTGATTTCAGCACTTGCGGTAGAAGAGAACAAGAGTGGTGCTCTTGAAGTTTCTCTTGTGGTGCAAGAGGAAAGATAAAAACTGGGCCTTGAACTTAATAAATATAAATCTGTTTTGATACACTATGTGAGTTTTTTGATTCTGTTCTTCATTATACTTAAGACAAGTTACAGAAATCATCTGTTCTTAAAATCGTGGCACATGTGAATATGACTTTTGAGGCTTAGATCTAGCTATATGTCAAAGGAAGCAAAACTAAAGGTGTTTCTTAAGTGAATAAATACAGTGAAAATGCAAAATGATTGTGTAGTCCAAAGCAATTGCAGAAAAACAGGTATTGGTTGAACTAGTTAAAGAAGTTGGAAATGAGAAAACACCTTTCCTTACTTCTTCTCTGCAAACTCCTCAGGTTTTCTCAGCAATTCAAACAGCCACACCATTATCTCATGAAATCAACAGGTGAGGGTTTTGCACCATGGCATGTAATGTACTCACTCTTTTCACTTGATGATGGGTTTCTAGGAAGTGAGGAGCCAAACCATTGAGAATTAAGGAAGCTCTGTTGCCTCTTCAGGTCAATCACACAAACTTAAGTAAATCTGTACAGCTATCAGAGATTGTTTCAGGTCATATGGGTAGACCTGAACTGGACTGGCTGGCAGGTATAATGATCTCTCAATAATATGGCTATCTTAGGCTGAGGCTGTGGTGCCCATTGCCTCACCATGGTGCAGTCCAGACATGCCCACTAGAATAACCAGAACTATTGCAAAAACTAGTGTCAAAATGAAGATTAATGGAAAATGGACCTCTCTGCTATCCCTCAACCAGGAAGGAGGAAAGTATAAGCTTGTTGTAATAACTGAAGCACAGATGCAGCCATCCTCAAAAAAAGCATTTCGGATGTAGGCAGGAATGACTGGAAGACAACAGCAGACCCAACAGCAGCCAAAGGTATAACAATACATAGATTATTTGCATGAACATATATCTCATCCTTAGAGCTGTGGAAAACCTCAGATGTCCACAGTCAAGTCTAGTATCTTCATACATACAGATTTAAAATTCTTCACAAAAAAAGACACCATCCTGTTTGAGTTTTGAAAAGAGAGTGACGGTGGATGTGCCAAATGTATGGATAGTTGCAAACATGACATGTTTTCACACAGTAATAGGTGGCTGAATACATATCTATGCACCTAAATAAGTGTTTGTATACTCACAATGGAACAATGATCCTAATGGGCTGCAATTTCTCACTTTCATACCTGTGTAACCCCAGAAGGTGGCATCCTTTATAAGCAGTAGCAGTTTCTCAGTGTTACTCCTCATCCTTCTCTTGCCATATCATGTAGGGTTAGGATCACAGAATCACAGAATCACAGAATAACCAGGTTGGAAGAGACCCACCGGATCATCGAGTCCAACCGTTCCTATCAAACACTAAAGCATATCCCTCAGCACCTCATCCACCCGTGCCTTAAACACCTCCAGGGAAGGTGAATCAACCACCTCCCCGGGCAGCCTGTTCCAGTGCCCAATGACCTTTTCTGTAAAGAATTTTTTCCTAACGTCTAGCCTAAACCTCCCCTGGCGGAGCTTGAGGCCATTGCCCCTTGTCCTGTCCCCTGTCACTTGGAAGAAGAGGCCAGCACCCTCCTCTCTACAACCTCCTTTCAGGTACTTGCAGAGAGCAATGAGGTCTCCCCTCAGCCTCCTCTTCTCCAGGCTAAACAACCCCAGCTCTCTTAGCCGCTCCTCATAAGGTCTGTTCTCCAGCCCCTTCACCAGCTTTGTTGCTCTTCTCTGGACTCTCTCCAGAGCCTCAACATCCTTCTTGTGGTGAGGGGCCCAGAACTGAACACAGGATTCGAGGAGCGGTCTCACCAGTGCCGAGTACAGAGGGAGGATAACCTCCCTGGACCTGCTGGTCACGCCGTTTCTGATACAAGCCAAGATGTATACAAGGATGTATGAAGACATCTTCCACCTTCAAAAGTCAAAACAAAAACAAAACTTGAATGCAATTATAAGCAATGTAATGAAAGATTACTGCAAGATTTCTCATAGAAAGTGATTGTGTCTGGAGGTAGGTTATCAAATCATTTGCTCTTGATTCTACTAGTGTTTAATTGCGGTTGTTCAGGAAAAGTATATAAAAACTAAAGCAAATACAGAATGTTTTATCACCTGCTGTGACCCTATCCTTTGTTTGCGAGAGCTTTATGGTCTTCCTGAAAAACCGTTTGCATTTAGACCATCTCACTTAACAGACATCAGAAGATTCTTCTTTGACAAAAGTTGTTCTAAGACAGCATCTTTATTTTACTAATGAAACAAGAATTTGAGAGCTAATTCTAGATTTTGTTATTTATGGTTTCAAAAAAAGATAAACTTAAAAAGCCGACATTATTAACTACTAAACATTGAAAATAAGGACAAGTCAATTTTAATCCCTTTTGACACACAACTTGGGTAAGAAGAAATCTATGTAATCATTCTTTTTATCAGGTAGAATTATGAGTTGGTTTTCCTGCTCACTGTAGAAGAACAGATCTGTATCACCATCTTTAAACAGTCTCTTACTAATATTTTCATAGGGAGCAGCATTTGGTTTTAATCCTTTTCATATGATCTTCATTCACATGAAGAAATATTTCCTTTAAACCATGTATTTATATTACCACCATTGACAAAAAAATATTGGAAACTATTCATATTAAGCTAGGAACAAGAGCTTTGCCACACAAAATGAAAGTTATGGTCTGAATTTCCCAGGATCTTCTTAAATAATAGGAGGTAATCAAAAATAGAACAAAAACGCGAAAAGAGAATAAGGTATAAACAATAACAAGTATAGGGATACAAATCAAAGCAGAAAGGGGTTTTTTTGCAGGAAAATGCAAACACCAAGGTGAACTGGAGTAAAGTACCTTTAGATATAATCAAAAAGATGGAGAGGAAAAACAGATAACAGAAGAACGCTAAACAGGGGAAGAAAAGAGCTCTGATCGGACACAGACAAAGTTTTGCCCCCTGCCCTCCAAGAAAGGGCCAAGTCATTGGGGGTGCTTCTCATCACATTCATAGAATCATAGAATCACAGAATGGTTTGAGTTAGAAGGGACCTTAAAGATCAACTAATTCCATCTCCCCTGATATGGGCAGGTACACTTCCCATCCGACCAGGCTGCTCAAGGCACCATCCAACTTGGCCTTGAACACTTCTAAGGATGGGGCATCCACAACTTGCCTCGGTAACCTGTGCCGGTATCTCGCCACCCTCATCATGAAGAATTTCTTCCTAATGTCTAATCTAAGACCTCCTCCTTCCAATTTAAAGCCATTCCCCCTCAACCTATCACTACATGCCCTTGTGAAAAACCCCTCCCCAGCTTTCTTGTAGGCCCCCTTCAGATACTGGAAGGTCTCTATAAGATCTCCTTGGAGCCTTCTCTTCTCCAGGCTGAACAACCCCAACTGTTTCAGCCTGTCCTTGTTATGGGAGGTGTTCCAGCCCTCTGATCATCTTTATAGCCCTGCTTTGGACCTGTTTCAACAGTTTCATATCCTTCTTTTGTTGAGGATTCCGGAACTGGACACAATACTCCCAGTAAGGTCTTCCAAGAGAGGAATAGAGGAGCAGAATCACCTCCCTTGACCCGCTTGCTATGCTTCTATTGATGCAGCCCAGAATACACTTGGCCTTCTGGGCTGCAAGCAGGCATTGCCAGCTCATGTCAAGCTACTCATCAATGAGCATCCCCAAGTCCTTCTCTGCAGGGCTGCTCTCAATCACATCTTCCCACATCCTCTATTGAAACCTCAGATTGCCCTGTCCCAGGTGTAGGACATTGCCTTGGCCTTGTTGAACCTCATGAGGGTCTCACAGGCCCACAGGTTGTCCAGGTACCTCTGGAAGACATGTCCTTCTGGTTTGGTAACTGCACCACTCAGTTTGGTGTGATCTGCAGACTTGCTGAGGGTGCACTCAATCTCACTGTCTACATCATTGATGAAGACATTAAAGAGCACCGGCCCCAGTACGGATCCCTGAGGGACACCACTTGTCACAGATCTCCATCTGGACATTGAGCCATCGACCACTACTGAATGCAACCATCCAACCAATTTCTTATCTACCCATCAATCCATATCTCTCCAATTTCCAGAGAAGGACTTTGTAGGGGACCGTGTCAAAGGCTTTACAGAAGTCCAGATAGAGTATATCCATTGATTTTCCCATGTTACCCTATCGTATAAAGCCATTAGTTTGTTCAGACAGGACTTGCCCTTGGTGAAGCCATGTTGGCTGCCACTAATCACTTGCCTGTCCTCCATGTGCTTTAGCATAGCTTCTAGGAGGATCTGTTCCCACCACACATGAGCAAACCTTTGCTCTGGAAGGGAGTCAGTGGAAATTGTCAGTTGATGCTGTTGCCATCTAGCAAATATTTAGAAGATTTTCACACATCCCAGAAACCAGCAATGATCTGCTCCTGTATAGCCTTCTGCCATCCTCTAAAGTTATCTATTGAGTATGCAAACACATGACTGATGTCAAGCAGGCAAGCCAACACCTTGAGAGACTTGCCCAGAGAGATTTAGGTGTCTCATGCTGCACACAGACAAAACCTGCACTTGACAGAGTGGATGCACATTTCTCCCAGGACATTAGCCTTATCCCTGGTTCTGGAATGTGGAGGTCAACTCACTGCTTTTGCAGCACACTTTGTCTCAGAGATTTCAAGGATGGTAATTTTGAAGGGAAGTGTATGTCCTGCTGCAAGAAAACTATTAGCATCTGGCCCTCCAGGTCGTGCAAGACCAATGTTTTTAATATTGTCCAAATCATTGACGAGATATCAACAAAATAATACTGCCAAGATTAATGATGTGGAAGTGATTAACTGATCACCAAGGAGGGTAAGTGAATGGTTCACTAAAGATATAAAGGACTGGCACTATATGACAGGCACTGTAGATAAAATTGAAATAAGGTATTTCCACTCATCCTAAGGACTTGTCAGGGCACATCTTTGGCACCCTAGAGAAGCTCTTATTGCAATTTGTTGCATTCCAGCTGTGGGGTGGGAGCTTGTGTGCTTATGCATGCCTAGGTACTAAGAAATGTGGAGTCTTGATATCAGCCAACAACCACTCGCCTCCATGGGTTAGACAAAGTGGAATAGTTTAAAGTTGATATGCCTGTATACTGGAATATTCTATTCTAGTTATAACGCATGATGTCATTGCAAAAGTCTTAGTGTCATTTTTTCAATTATCATTTTGTTGAAAGGTCCACTCTTTCAAAATACCAGCTACAGTCTGTACTAATTGCTCTGACACTCATCAGAGAAAAAAAGAGGGTGTGGAAGAACATTGAAACACATAGAGTCAGCTCTGTACAGGCTGTGCAAGACGTTATGTTGTAAGTCAAAACAGCATGTTGCAATACTCAAAAATCTATAAAACAGAGCTGAAGATGTAATCTGAGTTATTTCTTCACCCTAAGGATCAACTCTTTCCTGACAGATGTCCCTTCAATCTCTTCTTAAAGGCAATCTGACAGATTCCAGTGTTTCTCCTGACAATCTGGTTTAGTATTTCACTGCCCTGTTAAAGAAGGATATTCCTCATCCTGAGGTCAATTCCTCAACTTAGTATTCCCTGTCTCAGAAAAACAGCAAATGCAGAAAAGATTTTTATCTTCCTTCTTGAACCTACTGTTTGTGGTTTTGAATTGGTGACCTGTGGGAAGATGAAAAAAATGAAGATTGTAGGAAAGCAGAAATCCTCAGTAACTTTCATGTCTGTATCTGGTTAACCTTACATATGCATAGTTCTACAGTTTATGTATATCCTTTTTAAATTTGTTTGTCATTCGTATTGTTATTAAATCCAACACAAGCCTCAGCTCTGCAGCAGGGTCTGTGTTGTTAAACTACAGGGTGGTATGACTTCATGTATCTTAAGGGTAGTGCATTAGTTTATATACATCATAATGTGCTGTTTGCTTTGCCACAGCACAGTGACTCATATTCAGCTTGTGAACTGTTATAATTAATAGCCTTCTCTGCAGTGTGTCTGTATAGCCATCACTCTCCATTCCACACCCATACATGACTATTCCTAGCAATGCTTCCACCTCTCTGCTAAATTGCATTCGGTTCTTCTCTATATCATTTATTTCATCTGAACAAAAGCACTTAAAAAGATCTAATCCTGTCCTTCAACAAGTTTTCAATCCTTAGGAGCTTTATATTTAGAAAGCACCTAAATTTATGGCGTGTTCCTCCAAAGTTAACCTTTTCAGTCTTTCCAGATCCTAGTCTCATTTTCCATACAATCCTTCTCCTTCAAAAAGTCTAGGATTCAGACAAAAATCTCAAACTGATAATGTTGCATGAGTATGTGTTGTAATATTTATATGCCTAACAAATTAAATATTCAAGCATGTTACAACAATTCTTATTCAGTTCTGAGAACTAATCTAAACCCAGAACTATCTAGGCAAAGATGTGTTTTGTTCCAGCCTCTAAACTACACATAAAGAAAAGTATTTTCTGATATTCTTCAGTCAGACAGACAGTCCCTTGAAACCAGTGACAAAAATGCTTATTTTTCAAGCAGTGTATGTGCTGATATAGTAGTTGTTTGAAAGTAAAAAAGAAAAAGCTCCCGTAATAAAAATGTGTCATGGACATTTTTTCATTCACAAGATGATTGATGTCAGATTGTAAAAGTAATCTTTTTCAGGCTCCTCTCATTCAATTTAGGGGCAATGCTTTCCTTTAGATGCCAAGAGGAGCGTGAGTACTGAGGATGACCTCACTTTCAAATGGGAAAAAAAAAAAGAAAAGCTAATTATCAGTGCTGGACAAAGCACAATCTACTTATGATCAAGTTCTATACTTAAATGCCTTTTGTTCATTGAAAAGTATTCATAAGACAGATGGGCAAGGGTTTTTTTAACATTTAACATAGTCTTTTTGGCCAAGGTTTTTTTAACATTTAAAGTAGTCTTTTTGGTGTTTCGAAACAATGATACAGGGACATTTGTCAGCAAATGGCCTAAAGCAGATCTCAGCAAGAAGTTAAAGAAGCTTTGCAGTTCTAGAGGACCAAATATGATTTCAAATATTTTCAGAAATAAGAAAAATATTTTCTTAGACACACAAGACATGTATAGAAATCACATCATACACTGTATATTTATAGTTTAAGTGTATGGCTTCTTTAACAGTGAGGGATGAACAAATTCCTCTTGGATCCCACTTCTGGTTTTGCTACACAGTTCTACAGCTAATGCATGTTTATGTTATTCCTCCACAATCCCTTTTTCTGGTATTAATAATATCAGTAGAAAGGAGGAGGACTGAGCTGAAACATTTGTTCCTCAGGCTGTAAGGAGAGGAGTCCAACACTCAGTGCAGAGACAACACATATGCTCCTCCATGTGAATGGAGTATGCTCCAGAATAGAAAATAACGTCTCAGAAATTGACTGTAGAATTGTCTTAACTAAAGTTGTTTCATTTGAAGCTACAAGTTGTGATTTCTCTTTAGTACAGTCTAGATCATCTGAAGGAATAAAATTGTTGTGGTCAATAGCAGCAGCAGGATGGCCTGTTCAAGTGGTTGACCTGGATGTGTTAAGGGCAACTAGGCCTAAAAAATGAAATCACAGAATCATAGAATCATAGAATAACCAGGTTGGAAGAGACCCACTGGATCATCGAGTCCAACCATTCCTATCAAAGGAACAACAGGAAACTTATATGCCATCTGCATAACTTATCAGAGGAGGCAGGTTAATCCTGGAAAAGGAAGGAATTCAAATATCCAAACATTTCTCCTTAATACAAGTAGCGACAAAGGCAAGTTCTGTGTGAATGTAATTCCTGTTCTTTCTCTATTGAAGAGGATTATAATCCTTCTTCTCTTGGAAAAGAAGTCTGTCTTTGCACTCCTATAGTATCATTAGGACTCCTGGTGAGAGCAGTGGTCATGTTCAGAGCAGGTATACATGCAACACATCCTGGGAGACTGCAGTGAGAAAAACAGCTCAGATTAAATCTTTCCAATAGGGATACTAAGAGAGTCAGGAGGGTCACTGAAGTGCATTGCTTCCCAAACTTCCAGAAGCATCCCTAAAAACTATAACCTTGAATCTTAACTGAAAGTTACTGTAGTAGCAATATTAATTTTGGGAATACCTAGCCATTGTTCCAGAACTTTGGCTATGCTTAAGCCTGTCACACTGCAAACAAGAAACATATCTGTTTAAAAAAATACTAGAAAGTATTCACAGAGGGGACATAAAAAGGAATATTAATGATGCACAATTAAAGTTGCTATTCACTTAATGTATGCCCCTTCTTAAAGCTCCTTGTTTTTTTAACGTACTCAAAAAAAGCATACAGATGGCACCACATAGTCATGAAAATATTTCAGTATTTTTAAGGGTTGTATGGAAGACAAAACAAAGCAGCTGTGACTTTAAATTCTGATAATTTAAAAGATGTTGCTCTGTCATTATTATAACTCATAAAAAATGTATTGTTGCCATAACAACCACCTCACCACATGTGAGTCTGCCTGAAAAACTCGAGCCTTCTTTAATCAGTCAGATACGTGGGTCCAAACCTGAAGATAATTCACCAATACATTCACAACATTTCTTGTAAAATGAACTTTAATGCACAAAATTATGTTTTAACAACATTATTTTTTTAAAAAATCTATAATCAAACAATTTAATGAATTCTTTTTTCTTCTACGGAGTAGAAAATTTGTGTCTGGGAATGATGGCATTTCTTCAGATGGAATAGGGTCAATGAATGCATTCAAAATGCATTCTCTTCACTGCCATTATTTTCCTGAGGCTCCATCATGTATCATTTGAATAACACTCAACATAAATCCCAGATGGTGGCAGGACTTGCAAATGATCTAGTGTGGCAGCCCCTGCATGCATGCAAGGATTCATTGAAGAGAATTGCGTTTTAATGGCAGTAGAAGGTATGCCACCTGGCTCCATGTCATAAAAAGCCTACGGCAATGCAACCATGTTTCCCAGTCCTAAGGGTCTGAGACAGATGGCTGAACACAGGACCTCCTACCGAAGTTGTATAGTCCAAGCAGAAACATATAGTACAGCTGGTCACAGGGAAGGATGAGCAGCATGCCCCCATACGCTATGGCAGCCCAGCTCACACACTGCTGCAGGGCACAGGTGTCTGGTGCAATTATGCTGCACTGTGCTGCCCAGAAGTCATCACTGCAACAGTGGCCACTTCATTCCTGTCCCAGACCTCTGGTTTCCTTGGACTGTGACACATGGGCTGAAATCTCCACCCAAAGCAGCCAGGAGAGGTGTTTGCACCTGAAGGCCCTTTCCTGGGTTGCCTAATCACCAAGTTAGTAGGTATTTAGAGACATCAATTGAGTTTAGGAAAAAAAAATTCAGCATGGATTTGAGTTATGCCCTTCATATTTTAGTTTTCCCAAATAGACATTTTCCAGAAAACTCTTATTTTCTTGGATTTTGGTCTGCCAGCTCTTTTCTGCAACATGAATTATGTATCATGTGCTCCATCTGATAATAAATGTAATATATCCCTTCTTTCCATACGGGTATTTCTTCAAATTTTGCTCATTTTCAGTTTAAGTCCTACTAAGTGACATTCAAAAAGTAATTAAATTGTTCTCTAGCATATTTTCCTCTTATTTAAATATGGTTAAATTTTATTTTCAGCTTTGGAAACATGCTTTGAGTTTTATAGGTCAAAGTGTTTGCCTCAAACCCCATACTAAAGTTGCTTTCAGTGCTTCTTTTGCTTTGTGTTTTCTGAATGACCTTGCATTCATACACTTACTGGTGATAAGTGCCCAAATTAGCTTTATAAGTGGAAGGAGTTTTGTTCACTATTCATTATACATTTCAGGCTTTAGCAGATATCCCTTTTCATGCATTTATTATGAAGATGGAATAGCGCAGAAATATGTTCCTCCTTCAACTGAAATCTTATCGTATTCTGCTTCTACATCCTTGTTTCCATAATTCCACAGACTATGCAAAATCGACCTCTACAAAGGAGGAGAAACCAGGAAATTAGTACAGAGAATGTGTGTGGTTGAGAGGAATATATATCTGGTGTTGGAGGATGGTGGATTAGAGATATCATGGGTCTGATTCATTCTGGCAGTTCCTGTATTTTCTTCGTTATTCTGCAGAAATGCACAAGCAACTGGTAAAACAGTGATCCTTGTCATACAGCTGCCTTGCTGATAGCTTCCACCCACAGCGGAGGTAGGGGCTAGAATTTACTTTACAAAAGTTTTATGGAAAAGAGGAGGAGAAAAAAAGAGGAAGACAGGACAAAACCATAAGTGAATTCAACCCACAGGTTCAGAGAATGGATGAAAACAAAATAGATCATTACTCACACGTGTCACTGCTAGGAAACACATGCTGAGTCATGGGCACTGTAAGCAGCAATTTTAGAAGAGATGATGGTTTGCTAGTTGAACCACTATGTGAAAGGTCCCTCAAAATGTTAATTTGCTTCTGAAAATATTTTCCATCATTCAAGAAATATGCAAAAATTCTTCCCTAAAACCCAGCTCTCTTGTCCAGTCAGATCTGAATCAGAACAAATTAACTGTTTATTTTCTTCATAATCGTATTAAAAGATATACATTAAACTCAGTACTAATGAGAGGAAAAGAAACGGTATTCAAACCAGATCCCCAAATGAATCCCTCCTAGAAATTTTTCATGTTAAATGTTGAAATCCTTATTCAATTGTATTTAAAATTCACACAAACACGTACTGTGCTTGCATATTTAGCTATGTTTTCCTATACAAACCCTGCTTTCTGTCTTACAGACTGAATCACTAGTTGAAACCTCCCTTCTGGCCATATTTGAAATCTTGATTCTAATCATGAAGAAACAGTGAAGTGAACAATCCTTGTATTTAATCAGAATAAATTAAACTAATGAGCTTTCCTGACAGATTTATTACATTGGTTATGGGTGAAGTTCCACTGACTGATCATATGCAAGCCAAAAATAAAAAGATATTATACAAGGGGTGGGGGCCACAATATTATAATTGAAAACAGTATGCTCCTGATATGTTTCTAAGAAAAACTAGTTTTGTACATGTACTTCACACCTGTATGAGGACCAGATAGGAAGGGTCAAAGGCAAAGTTCAGAGCTGAGACTCAGCAATGAGGTAGGGAGACGCAGCATAGTGCCAGGGTAGTTTTATCTAATAGCAGTCCTGCCCAACACTAGGAGCCATGCTTTAGTTCTTTGCCACTGCATTCACATAATGCCAGAGGCTGATTCTTGGCATCATTGTAAAATATATACCCCAAAAATGTTTAATTGCATTTAAGTATTTAGGAATATACATTCAAAAAGGTAGTATTGTCTACTGAAATCCAGGCAGCTGTTTAACCACCTTTCCTTTTCCACCAGTAGAAGCAGCTTAGGATGGAGTTCAGTCCTGTTGATGCAGAGCTGTTTCTTTCTGATAGGGGCCAAAACCCAATTCCGGAGCTGCAAGAAGAATCAGATGGGAGAGCCTTTCTCCTCGATCTCCCAGACTCCTTCAATCTATGTCTAAACAAAAAATGTTCTTTCTTCATTTTTGTCTCAGGGCTATACTAACGTTTGTGAAGGGTCTGACTGGAGCATCCTGTTCTCTTTGTCTTTTTTTGGGCAATGTTCTTAGTTTCATTTAATCTTCTCTGTAACAATACCAAGAGGATATTCATGGTCAGAGCAGAGTTCTTTTCTATTGCACATTGAGACACTTTTTAATAGCTGTCAATGTCCTTGATTCCTGAGCTGCAGGTACAAAGATATAAAAGTAGATTTCTGTCCAAATTGCAAAATGTGCAGAAAGGCACCAATGTTTGTCTTCTGAAATTCTGGAAAAAGCACAAAGATGCTGAAGAATGATCATAGAATCACAGGATCATAGAATGGGTTGGGTTGGAAGGGACCTTAAAGATCATCCAGTTCCAACGCCCAGCCAAGGGCAGGGACATCTCCCACTAGATCAAGCTGCCCAAGGCCCCATCCAACCTAGCCTTGAACACCTCCAGGGATGGGGCAGCCACAGCTTCCCTGTACCAGTGTCTCGCCGCTCTCATGGTGAAGAAATTCTTCCTCATGTCTAAGCTAAATCTTCCTCCCTCCTAGTCCTATCACTACATGCACTTGCAAAAGTCCCTCCCCAGCTTTCTTGAATGCTCCTTTCAGGTACTGGAAGGCCGTTATGATTTTCAATAACAATTCTGAATTGGCTGATAGCATAATAGGAGAAGGCATTTTCTATTGTGAGGTGAGGGACAGTCCAAGACAGCTGTCACAATGCATGAACTTTGATGGGCAATAGTTAGCAACAGGACCTAGTTAGCAACAGGACCACAGGTGGCAGCATTAAAGATAACCAAGTCCAACACATGAAAGGATACAGAAATCTCTGTATCTGAGGAACGTTATTTTCCCCTTGCAATTCTTTCTCCTTTTCTTCTTCTCCTGATAATCAGATTAAGTGTGGGAGGCTGGTTGTCTTCAAGGGGAAGTCAATCACTGCTCTGCAGACCCCAAAAGGGGCAACTCAGTCACTGCTTAAGGGCTGAGCCAATTACTGCAGGCTTCGTACACAACACACACTTGCGTCTTTATCCTACTTAGATAGGAAAGTATTTTGAAATTAAATTCTACAACATTGTTTTCAGGCCGCTTTCTGCTGTGCTTTTAATGAAACAGAAGAAGGGAATGCTTAATGTTTCTACTCCTGTAATTTTCGTCATTCATGCTTAGTCACTTTAGACCAAATTGTTCCTTTACCCCAAGGACATGGGTAAACTTTGTAGACATGCCCTTCCCAGACCCTTTGAGTTGCAGGCACCTTGTTAAAAGAAGTGAGTAATGTTGTCTTCTATTGCAGATAAAAGTTGCTTCAGATGCTGTTCTCTGGCAGCAAATCCGGGCATCAAAGGATTTGTGGTCCATTGGAGCCCTCACAAACCCATTCAATAAATCAAGTGGATATTGCCCGGCAGGGCACTATCTCTGTAATTATTTTCTTCTGACTTTCTTCTCACCTTACAAAACAACAGGTGAGAAAAATCTTCTATTCAAAAGCAAACCAAGACACAGAGATACATAGCAGAAGTGATGGTGAGAATGCTGGGCAGCTCTTGAGCTACTTATATTTGACTGACATTCCCACATTAAAAAGAAAACAGACAAGATCTGGCTACTAACACTCATTTTTCTTACTCCTGCGTACCTCTTTCAGAAGTGATAATCCTCTGATAATTGCTGCTGGATTCTCCCTAAGAAATAGATAAGTTGGGTCTCCAAGAACACTGTGCAAAGGAAAACACAATAGCAACAGCAGAAGTTACATTGAATTCCATGCTTTTCTTACTTTCCTTTTCTTTGCTCCTTCTGGGTGACTATGGTTTTAGTGCACCATACATGGAGAATTTAATTAAGGAATACCAATGGAAGCAAACCTTTCCCTGCCCAGCACACGTACTCTGATTTCAGTTTTAGAAGCTTGTATGTTTTCTGCAGGAAACTGTTATACAGAAAAGCAAATCATGGTTGTTCTTCATTCTTAAACTCTGCTTGATTACATCTGGTAAATATTGTGCCCTTAAGTCATTCAATAATT
Organism: Phaenicophaeus curvirostris; assembly: GCF_032191515.1. Classification (NCBI taxonomy): domain Eukaryota; kingdom Metazoa; phylum Chordata; class Aves; order Cuculiformes; family Cuculidae; genus Phaenicophaeus; species Phaenicophaeus curvirostris. The sequence continues at coordinate 48,261,735 of NC_091394.1, read as the reverse complement.
CAGCTTTTCCACTTTGAAATAATATTGCTGCTGGATGAAAGGTTACCTGAAGGGCCAATTCTAATTACTGCATACATCCTGCATAAAAATATTCAAAATTATTTTCAAATGTTTTACCAACCACAGTTTCAATAATATTCTTTTACATGGATAGTTTAATTGCAGTGTACTCATCTAACTTAATTTATTTTTCTGATTTAAACACTAGGCTACTCCAGTTGTGGATTTCTGGATTATTTGGAACAGGTGGCTGTTAAACTAAGTTCTGGCTGAGAGGATAGTATTAATCAATATATTGCAATTTGTAAGACACTTAAGACTTGAATCACCCATTAAATCCAAATCTATCCTCACAAGAAACTAGTTATGGAAATGCATTAATATATTGCAGTAATATTAGTTACCTATCCACATCTGCCTCAGACAGACAAATGAAAAAATACTGCTGAAAGTTAAACGTGGAGCTGTCAGGCACATGAGAATGTAGATGCAGCACTGCAGGCTACCACCTATTACATCAGGATTTCATAACTATACAGTTATATTTACCTTACAGTTGAGAGATAATTTCCAAATACAATAATGTAATAGAAACAGATAAAAATCAGTAGTTGCAACTTCTGGGGAGAAAAAACTGTGAGTTTTACATTGCTCAGTCCCTGACTGAGCAAATATTCATATAGAGTCACAAAACTATACCCTCCATCATTTTATATGCTGTTAATTTGTGTAATAAAAAGTATAGCAAGCACAGCAATATCTTTTAAGAGTATTTGCAAAAATAAGGCACTGAATTTCAACAATTTTGTTAGTTATACTACAAAAAAATGTCCTATTACCATACCTATAAAAATAATAATCTTTGCAAGGATTTTAAAAAAATGACAATCGTAGTCATGTGGATTAATAAGTCTTGGGGTATCTAAACAGGAGAATAATATTTAAGGTAAGCAAAGGCCTCTGGGAGTCTTCCCTTACAAACTGCACTCATGCAGTAAAGACAGTGTAAAGTTCAGCAAAGCCAGCTGGAAGGCTTCTGTGAGCTTCAGGAAGGATTGATCAGACCATGGCAAAAGTACTTCAGTCAAACATAACTAGAGCTCATATTTGTTCAATATTGGTACATCACTGTTTTGAAAGATAAAGAGGTTTTCTGTCATCTGAAAAAGAACATCTGCTTTGAAAGTGTGATGTAAAAACCCTTACAAGCAGACAAATCAAATTGGATTTTCACCAGGTTATTGGGTCACACACCTGCACCTCAAGTCCCTTAGTTCCCATCAGATTTACAGTGTCTGTTCCAAATCATAAGCCACTTTCCTGTTTAAATTGCTAAGGCTTTCCTTTTAGCACTGCAATAATATGGGTGGCTTAGGGGGAGGTTTTCTTCACAGAAAAGAAGATCTGCTACAGCTCAAACCTCCTGACAAAAAAAAAAGGTGACCTTGACTGACAATGGGCATGCACAATTTCGAAGTGGAAGGCAAATATTTGACAAGGTTATAGCAGACTCAAATAGACCTCTCCAAATGAATACCGTGTGTGGCCTTAACGGCAGCAGGACTCTGCTGTATCGAATATATCTGTCCATTTGTTCAGGTTTCCAAAGCACGGTGGGCCTGGGGCAGGGGTGCTGGTCTCAAGCTGAGGTCTCAGCTGTGATTGAGGTCTGATTTACAATCAACTGTGGGCATTTGTACACCCAACAGTGGCCATGACAAAGATTAGGGGGGCATTCTAACACAGACAGAAGCACAGAATCTGACACTTAGACCTTCCTTTTGTCACAGTCTTTTAACAAAAGAGAACATACATAAGTATGTGTTGCTTTCTGCTGACCTCAACTACACCAGTGCAATGAGAGGTTCAGTCCCTCTCTGTTAACATGATGTTAGACTGCATGGCCCTTGGTCTGTCTGTTGCTGGCCTTAAAAAATGCTATTAGAAAATATTTCATTTGTTTTCCATTTTCCCTCCATGAAGTCCTCACTAGTTGAGGCAGATTTATGCTTTCATTTAAAAGAAATGAAGAAACAAACCAACCAACCAAACAAAACACACAAAAAGGGAATGTTTACATTTCCTGTCTCTGAAGTAAAATTCACTAAAGTGATTTGATGTTGTTGAGCTTCTTGGTTGAAGAGCAGACTTTCCCTGAGGTATCCATAGCACCCATCCTGAGCACAAGAGATGGAGAACAAGGAGGGTCTCTAAATAAATTTTTCAGAAGACCTAAGTGAGCAGAACTCAACTTGAAATGATCACAGCCATTTCATCTTCAACATACCTTCTCATATGGTCCCTCTCAAAACTGAGGGATACAGGAGGAAGAGAATCCTCAGCCACCACAGACTTCTTGGCTGAAAATCCCTCTGGTTTTGCAGGCATGAGAGAAGCCTAAACCTGAGCCCTCTGAGGCCAGTTATCATCTGAAAACTGCACTCCAATGCCTTCACTGCTTTAAGACCTCACGCAGTGAAATCAAAAGTAAATAGGGAATGAGGGTGAATGGTGCACTTCACTAGCTGGGCAGTACTGGAAGAGATTACAAGGACTCCACATACTTGAGGGTGCTGCTGGCACTAAAATATAGTTTTATTCTGATGTTGCTTCACACCTAGGAGTGTGAACTTTCAGCTTCAGGACAAATATCATCTGACTTGTGAGGTTCTTTGTCTTCCAAACAAAGCTCTATCTTTTTTTTTTCCTGAAGAATTTCAGCCCAATGAATATTGGCAGTGGCAGGCATGTTGAATAATACATGAAGGGATGGACACAAGAGGTGTCAGTTTTCCTCTTTATACCCTTTCCCCCTGCAGCCTTTGAAACATATTTTAGTCAGTTGCTTTATAATTTATACAAATATATAAAGGCTAACCCTGCATTTTAGGCTCTGATGAATATACTGTGCTTATTCACATACAAAGCAGATGTAACCCTCAAGCCATTGGCACATGCCCAGCTGCAAAATAGGTATCACCATGTCATGCAGAATTTTGTTGTTTCTGGCAATCCCCCTGAATTTATGTCAGGAAGGAAACTAAATGGAACAAACAAAGGCCATATATTTTACACTCCTTTGCACCAAAAGTACAAGTACAGATCAGCATCCTTTCTCTAACCCTGTGGGATTTTTAGCTATCTCCAGGGTAAATAAAGCTGCTGCTACTATTGTTCCTTCTCTTCAAAAATACCCACAGTTCTGCTGGTGATTTGAAAGTAGTGGTGTAGTAAGACAGGATTTCAAAAGGCTGATTCCATATGTACAACAAACACCCTTTATTTCAAACACAGAAACATTTGTATCACTGGCTTAGAGCTACACTATGACTGAAACAAATGCATGATCCCATTCAGGAAATCTTCTTCCTAGTCATACGTCTTGGCATCATATACTTTGACAAAGAAAATGGCCTAGCTTACTAAGAACCTATTGTAAAACTAATATCAATGCAGAACTGAAGTATCTTAAAATATGGGCTCTGCCAACTGAAATCATAGGAAAGACTTTCGCAGTATTTCCTGAACTTAGTCCTTTAGTCCCTTCCAGCAATCACAGTCTATCATGTATTGATACATTCATTAAAGTTGAAATATTTGTGTGTAAGAGGACAATTCATCTCATAAAAGCAAGAACAAAAAAATACTTTCAAAGAACAGTTTCTACTAAGAATTTAATATTAATATTTTACCACTAGGCTAAAACACTAGAGAAAACAGTGTATTATAACCCTGAATGGTAACATAAGAAATCCATTAAGATCCTAATTAAAGTGCATTCTGCATAACAGCAAGTCTTGGCAATGCAAGTCATCTATGAAATGCTGTGAAATACATTTGAGATTTGGAAAAAGCATGTGCAATTCTTTTAAAAAAAAGACATAATTTAGCTCAAGAGACAAGAAATTTAAAAATCATTCAACTTGCCCAATATTTTAAGCCTGCCTGAAATTACACATTCATCATATACTCTGGTCTTTATAAGTGCTATTTTTCATCCTACCCAAACCTATCAGTATATCAGGCCTGGGGTCCCAGTAAACTGGTATGGACATAGAAAAGACACAATTTTTTTCAGAAGGTCTTAACACTTGCATCTCTGACCCAACAAATGCTCTCCACCACAATCCCTTTGGCATTAATAATTTATTATACTTAATGAGATTTCTAACATGCAGAAAATTAGACAAATCATTATGTCTTCAAAGGATCATTTCCTGGCAGGCGTAAGTAAAAAAGCAGCAGACACAAGATAGAGGGATGATCATTCTGGCTTAGACAAACAGCCCAGTAATTCTTTTTTTAAGGGTATGAATTAATCACCTCCAGCTACCTCTTAAAGAGCCACTGTTACTAAGTTTTTATATATAACTTTACATCTCAAATCTTTTTTTCAAGTATTGCACATTTGTCAACTAGCATTAATGGATTCAAGGCTCTGTTAAGGTCTGTTTGTTTTACAGGCTTTTTAAAAAATTGAAGTAGATAATTTCCTCTCAGGTTCCTCCTCAGCACCGAGGCTAACTTCAAATCACTCTTCTCTTTCTTAAAATAACCTTCATTCATCTCTTTGTCAGCAGCAATTCTATTTCCTATACACAAATATTAGTATTTCTTGACACCATGACAGCTAGTTCCCACAGCAGTAAAAATATGGTTCTTCTCCTCCTAAAACTGCTTCTTCCCTTCCTTCTGATCTCATGTGCACCAGACTGGAGCTAAACTTAAGGGATCATCACAAGAAGAGACTACCCCAGACATCTTTCCTAGGTAAGGCTGGCTGGTTAAGATTAAAACCTCAGATTCATACATATTCAGAAAATTGTTCTTGCTTGAGGCAGCTCATCTCAGTCACCCATAATCAGGAAAGGATGTCGTTCTTGCCATGTTAAGAAGGGTTATTTCACCCTTGTGAAGAAATTTTAAGAAAAAGGAGACTGAAATATCTTACCAGAGTCAACACCTGTTCCTAAACCTTGAGCCTCTGAGGTTGTAAGCGTGAACATAAACTTTTTTCTGGTTCCAAAAGCAGATGCTGCTGAAGGCTGGCAAAGAAGCAAGCACGGATACTGCAGAGTGCTCTCTTGACTTCAGATCTCTCTTCTTCTGAAAAACAGCAGCTGGAGACATTCAAACTATCGACAAAGCTGAAATACAAAAGCTTCCAAAACAGCTCTGAAAGCAGCAAATTACCCTTGCAGAAGAGATCTGAAAAAGATGTCAGCAATGGACGCTGCAGGTGCTAACTTTAATGTTTCTGTAAATATATTCCCATAGTCATCTGCACAGAGGCTAAATCAGCTGTGCACTCGTTGTGTCGTCTGGGTTTGGTTTTAGCTTTTGTTTAGAGTGAAGCATAGTCAATAAATCAGGTAGAAGAAAGCCATGAGAAAAATGAGAAGATGCTAAACCAGGTTTGAGGTCAGCAAAGTCCAGATAGCAATGTAAGAAGGTAAGCCAGTTTTAGAAATAATGGGGTATGGATATACACCAGGAAAACTGAGCATGGTAGAATCAAATAATCCAGATGGATATGAGACTCAAGTGCATGTATCTCAGATTTTTAGCCCTTTATCTCAAAAAAAAAAAAAAGATTTTCAGGCTCTGATCTGCTTTCTGCTTTTCCATTTCAATATCTCAGATCCAAGTCCCACTTCTTTGTGCTGTGAGACTGGTCTGTGTGAAAGGAAAAATACTAGGAGTTGGAAATGGTCTTTACCCACTTTAGACAGTAAATACTGGCTCATAACAAGACACTATTTCCTTAAGGAACTCCAGAGGAAGAAACTGCAACCAAGATACAAGATTCATCTGGTACATTTGAGCATCTTACATTCCTGCAAGATAGCACAATTTATAGCATGTGCAGAATTAGGGAAGACCTGCTATATTACAATTTTTGCCATATATTGTGATCGTGGAATCAGTGTTAAAGCTCTTTTTCTATTAGTGGGGGAGATGGGAAGGGAGATTTAGCATCAGGGATATTTTTTTGTGTCATGATTTTTTTTAACCACTGCATTTGGAATGTACCAGAAAGAATTAAAGTGTTAATGGTTCTTTGGGTTTTTTTCTGAATTTACCTTTGCTCATCAGAATTTATCTTAATAATCACACATTACTCTGGAGCAGGAAAACTGTGTCCTTGTTTCTGTCAGAAGTATTGCACTTAATATGCAAAGTTGTTTTTAATCCTCAGATTGGTCTGCATACATACAGCTAGCGCCTTACAGCATTGTTTTTGCAGCCTTAATGGGGAAAATGTACGCACTGGGGCAAAGTAATTGGATTTCAGCTAAGAAGTAGCATTTGGATGAAATCAATGAAGATTCTGTCATCTAATATTTTAAGATGGGTACAATGTGTATACCGTAGGTCAGTGTAAATTCATTAAAAAGATCAATGCAATGGAATTTGTCTTGGGTGCCTTGAAATATCCTAGGGTGACTAGAGAGGAAGTTGCCAAGGAAACAAGAGATGCAACTCAGAGAAACATTTAGGTGTTTTAAGTTGAAGGCTGAATTCAACTGAGTTTATAAGATAGTATAATACAGGAAGTTGTCATGGAAACGAAATTCAACAAATGGTTAATGATTAGCCAAGCTGGGCAATTACTGCAGGTGTCTGTGTCAAAACAGTTTGGGCTAGAACATCCTAAAAAAATGCGAACTCTCCACAGGTTCTTGGTTGTTGTTTTTTATCCCAGATAAAATAGCAAATGGTGCTTAAGCACCAAAATGGCAGATGCATTAGCAGAACTATTAACAGATAGACTTCTTTGTAGATGGGTTAATTTTGGATATTATAAATCACAACTCCTTAACTAGCATCTAGAAGTTCTGCTATAGGTAATAAACCTGCTTTGAATTTCAAATATATTTCTTTTGTATTATTGGTTGTATTAAAACAAATATTTTAATTAGAAATATTTTTAAAACTCAGTTTGTGTTTTGGTTGCTGTTTTTCCTCTGCCAAGGGCTTTTAATTTGCAAAAATATTTTGGTTTTCCTTCCTGGGTTTAAGTCCCACATCTACTTTCTTCAACACTAATGTGAAAACTCTTGTAACTCTATATATCTTCCTATCAAACTCAAAGAAGACATCGAAGAAAACATACAATCCATAATCTTTTATATACTAGAGGAAACCATGACATTATCACACTCAGGGAGATTAGCTGATATAAACAGTATAACTGAAGGTGTAGACAGGTGTTCTTTCATTGTCTTAAATACAGACAGACCACATCTAATGTATAGGTAAGATAGATAAGGTAACACTTCTGCATGGAAATTCCTTCACAAAACTACCCATTATATACAGTCATTTTACTTCCCAAGTGAAATCCCATTTTTAGCCCCCAAAAGCTCATTCCTGGGCAGTTTTTGCTATCTAACATTCATCCTAAGAACTTCATGGTATTTAATTTGCTTAAAATAATAGAACCATAGGATCATAGAATCATTAGGCTGGAAAAGACCTTTGAGATCATCAAGCCCAGCTGTACTTGTCCACTACTAAATCATATCCCTAAGCACTTCATCTAACCATCTTTTAAATATCTCCTGGGAAGCCTGTTCCAGTGCTTCATAACCCTTTTGGTGAAGAAATGTTTCCTAATGTCCAATCTAAATTTCCCCTGATGCAGATTGAAGCCATTCCCTCTTGTCTTATCACCTAACTCTTGGGAGAGAAGAACAACACCCACCTCTCAACAACCTCCTTTAAGGCCTGCTTTTGTGCTGCCAGGAATTCCTTCTTTAAGAGTACCCAGCCCTCCTGGGCTCCTTTGCCCTTAAGGACAGTCCTCCATGGAAGTTTATCAACCAGACTCCTGAACAAACCAAAATCCACCCTCCAGAAGTCCAAGGTAGCTGTTTTACTGACCCCATCCCGCCCAGCCCCTGCTTCTCCTAAAACTGAGAATTCTATCATCTCATGATCACTATGACTCAGGCATCCTCCAGCTGTCACATCTCCCACAAGTCCTTCTCTATTCACAAACAGCAAGTCCAGCGGGGCACCTTCTCTAGTCGGCTCACTCACTAATCACGTTAGGAAGTTGTCTTCCATACACTCCAGAAACCTCCTGGACTGTTTCTTCTCTGCTGTATTATACTTCCAGCAGACATCTGGTAAGTTGAAGTCTCCCACAAGGCTAGCAATCATAAGACTTCTCCCAGCTGCTTATAGAATAATTCATTGGCTTCCTCATCTTGGCTGGGTGGCCTAGAGCAAACTCCCGCTGCAATATCTGCCTTATTAGGTGCACATCTGATTTTTGCCCATAGACCATCACCATGAGTCAAAACTGTCAAAACTCTCTCCAACACATAGGGCCGCCCCACCACCTCTCCTTCCTCACCTATCCAACCTGAAGAGTCTGTAGCCATCCATAGCAGCATTCCAGTTAAGTGAGTCATCCCACCACATTTCCACGATGGCAGTTATATCATAGTCCTCCTGCTTTACAATAACTTCCAGTTCCTCTTATTTATTGCCAATGTTGAGTGCACTTCAGTTGAGTTATTGATCCTGCTACACTCCAAAGGGGAATAGTCTTAATTCCTAAGCATCTACTCACTGATTTCTCTAACCCTTCCGTGATGCCATTTGAAGTGCTATTCCTCACTTCCTGTGAGGTGGCAGACCAAAGTTCCTCACCAGCACACCATCCCTCAGAAACTGGAGTGTCATTCCCAGGCTTTTTTGGATCAAGTCTGGTTTTGCCCCATTCCCCTTTCACATCTAATTTAAAGCTCTATTGATGAGCCCTGCTATCTTCTTGGTGAGCATCCTTTTGCACCTTGGGGACAGTTATACCCCATTCTTGGACATCAAGCCCATCAACCCATGATCAAAGAACCAAAAGTTTTGCTCCTCACACCAGGTTCGAAGCCAGTTATTTATTTTCCGGCACTTCCTATTCATTCCCTCGTTATTCCCAGTAGCTGGAGTAACATAGCAGAAAACAACTTGTGCCCCAGAATCCTTCACCAAGTCCTTGAAATCCCTTTTAATTACTCTCAAATTTCTTACTGGGATTTCATTACTACCTAACTGGAAAATTAACAGTGGATAACAACTCATGAGCCTGACCAAAGTTGGTAGATTTCTCTCTATATCTCTAACCGAGGCCACAAGAAGGTAGCAAACTTCATAGAATCATAGAATCATAGAATAGTTAGAGTTGGAAGGGACCTTAAAGATCATCTAGTTCCAACCCCCTGCCATGGGCAGGGACATCCCACTAGATCAGGTTACCCAAGGCCCCATCCAACCTGGCTTCAAAGACCTCCAGGGATGGGGAAGCCACAGCTTCCCTGGGCAACTTGTGCCAGTGCCTCACCACTCTCATGGTGAAGAAATTCTTCCTAATGTCTGGTCTAAATCTGCCCCTCTCCAGCTTATACCCATTCCCCCTTGTCCTATCTCCACAAGCCTTTATGAACAGTCCCTCTCCAGCTTTCTTGTAGGCCCCTTTCAGGTACTGGAAGGTTGCTATAAGATCTCCTAGGAGAATTCTCTTCTCCAGGCTGACCAAGCCCAACTTTCTCAGCCTGTCCTCACAGGGAAGGTGCTCCAGCCCTTGGATAATCCCTATAACCCTCTCTGAACGCTAGTCCAGATGAGGTCTCACAAGAGAGGAATAGAAGGGCTGAATCACTTCCCTCACCCTGCTGGCCACGATTCTTTTGATGCAGCCCAGGATACAGTTGGCCTTCTGGGCTGCAAGTACACACTACTGGCTCATGTCGAGTTTCTCATCGACCAGCATCCCCAAGTCCTTCTCTGCAGGGCAGCTCTCAATCATGTCATCTCCCATTCTGTACTGAAAAATGAGGATTGCCCTGACCTTGCAGGTCAGTGTGTAACCTTGCATTTGGCCTTGCTGAACCTCATGAGGTTCTCACAGGCCCACTTCTCCAGCCTGTCCAGGTCCCTCTGGATGACATCCTGCCCTTCTGATGTAGCAACTACACCACTCAGCTTGGTGTCATCTGCAGACTTGCTGAGGGTGCACTCAATCTTGCTGTCAATATTACTGATGAAGATATTAAACAGCACCAGTCCCAGTACAGACCCCTGAGGGACACCACTAGTCACGGATCTCCATCTGGACTTTGAGCTATTGACTGCTACTCTCTGAATACGACCCTCCAACCAGTTTCTTATCCACTGAGTCCATAGGAGTCCCCTATGACAATAACCTGTCTCTTCTTAACAGAGGTCATTTTGATGGATGGCTTAGGGAACATTTCTAGGCTGTGAGACCCATCATCCTCATTGAGGTTTGGTTCCACTTGCAGAGCTTCGTATCTATTGTGCAAGGGGACCTGGGAGGCTGAGGTTGGCACAGGGGAGACACGCCTGTTGCACTGGGCATGAACCTACTGCCATTCCCCTCCATCTCCTAAATTTCTCTCCTTGTCTAAATGAAGAGAGGATGGAGAGTCCTCTGTCATACAAGGCAAGCCCACCTGTTGGGTCTGAGACAGGGAGCATAGGGTATTATTCCAGTGGTCCATCTCCCTCTCATCTCACACTCTCTGATTGTCCTCAGCCTACTCACTTCTTCCCTGAGCTCTGTCACCAACCAACTCCTGGTCATTATGCTCTGGGATTAGTTCATCACTTGCTAAAAGAAACCAGCTTTTTGAGATGTTTCATGAACATTTTTGCCTGCCTTAAATAGCAAGGAACTGAGATGTCAAATACTGTATATCACCATTTGTAGCTACCTCATCGTTTTAAGTTAGAGCTACAGTTATAAATTTTACACTACATCATTTCCCCCAGCTAAACACACACACACACACACACACACACAATTTATACCTTTCCAAGTGTAATTTGCTTACACAGAAATGGAGGTACAGAAAACTTGTGCCATCCACTTGGCCAGTAGAAATGCTGTACATCTTTAACGAGATGTAACTTTATCCTGAACATACATTGACCCATTCATCCCCTCCTCATCATTGTGCCACAAGACTGACATAGGTTGGTGGATCATCCACACCCCCTACCACCCTGTCAGCCCTCCACCTGCTGCCCTAGGTTGCTCCTCATCCAGTGCAATATTGGCTGCCACCGCACTGATGGCTGACAAAAAAAATTGGAAATCCAGTCCAAAAATGCAAAATTTTCTAGCTCAGCAAGACCTCTGTGGTTTCATGGATTTGGACCTTAAAAAGGGAATGTAAGATGGAGTGTTACTTCCACATTCGTCTTCACATCAGTCTCGTACAGCCCACATGGGTGCTTGAGTAGAAGAAAAAGGAGAATCTGGCTGTCACAATTTCATTAAAAGTCCTGATATTTGAGCAATTCCCCAGAACTTTAGGTTATGTTTTCCAGGAGAATCTCAGCTTTTATGTAAGTTTCAAGACTTCATGGTCATGGCAAAAGGTGTTTAAAAGATTTAGAAAGAGAACACAAAGAAACTTACTCCATGTAGGATTTTTTTTATACGCTTTCTTTAACACCTCCATATTTTTGAGAGGCTCAAATTACAATACATGAACAGTTGGGACTGGTCAGCAATCAGGACTCTAAATATGAACCATTTTTAATGTGAATGAATGCCCTTGGAAACCACATACATTTCTTTTACTGTCATTCCTCCTAGCAGAAAAACTAAATAAAGTGAGGATTTCACTGAGCACCAGGTGCTGCACAGTAAGATAGAAACAAGCAAAAAAATTCACTGTTATTTGCAAAGTTGTAGGTAAGCCTACCTTGCCCTTAAAATCTGTATGATTTTGTAATCATACAGCTTTGTGCTAAAGATAATAAAATAACCTTGAATTGTCCTTCACGGCGATGCAGTCAATTAACTACTTACATATGAAAAAATACTTGAATATTTTGTATTGCATCTGGATGCTATGTTATACTTCTCCCATATACCGCATTCAATTAATTCAAGGCTGTTGCTAGTTCCTGGGCATGCTGCAGAATAAAGTCCTTTAGAGAAAGGGCATTTGCCTCTTGCACATCAACATATTCAAACTTTCAACATGAATGAATCCTCTGAAAGTTTAATTTCAACACTATTAGTGCTAGAAGTCTCTTTTTAAGGCCTGTTGCTGTTTAAGGTGGCAGAGGAAGCAGATCAGACCCTGGTTCATTGCCCATCGACCAAGGATGACGCAGTCAGCTGGATAAAAGCAAAAATGCTTCTTGTTTTCCATATTTGCTATGAAGTTAAATGCCAGATGATCTCTTTTTTTTTTTTTACAGAATTTATTAGAGGTTATTAATTTCTTGAGATCTTAATTAAAGGGGCAAGGGAATAAGAAAAGTTAAAAGTTTTTTCTTTGTTTGCTATTTGTATTAACACAAAAAATATGAAAAAAAAAACCAGAAAGCTCAGTTGTAGCAGCAGTAATTACTGGTTTTACTCAATGCTATGCAAGTACAAGCTGAAGAGTTTTTTGAGCCCTGGGAATACTGGAATGTAAAAAATTATGCTACTTTAATAACTGTCCTTCTTAAATGGTCATGTGCATTAGCACTTACATAAGAATTACCAGCATCACTGGGGCTTCTTGCGTACCTTGTAAGCACCAGCGCTACTACATTCACTCAGGGCTAGATAAGAAATTGCACTTTACCTAATTACTATGACAAACATTTCAGATTTTGACTACTCACAAAAGACTATTTGCATCCCTCAAAAAATATTCATGTTGAAATGTGCTCAGAAATTTGTGAAAATGTGAAATTTGTAAAAATGTGAAATTTGCACATCTATAATGGAAAAGGTAGAACTCCTCAAATGATTCCTTGTAAATGATCTTTCCAACCGTAAATGTGAAAGCTGAACCTTAAAAAGAAATCAACAGTCCTTTATCTGTTAATGTAACTTTCAAAATCAACAGGTTTGTGAGCTTTTTATTGTTGAAAAACAGAGCTGAATCAACTAGAGAGGCCAGAGCTTTCTTCCCAGGAGAAGTCTGTTAAATAATAAATATAGAACCCAATAACTTTCAGGCACTTCACACCAGGCACAAAATACAGAAAACTCACAGTAGTTACACAGTGTATCAGAACCAGGGATTCAGGCCATTTTCATTCATTTGTGCCACTCAGAGCAGTTTGTTTCTCGGTGAAGTGCTGTTCACGCAAAGCCTCCACAGCACAGAAACGTTTTAACCATCCTGTGTAGAACTTCCCATTAGCAAACATAGCCTGTGATATGGCAATTACACAATAAAGAAATTAAATCTATACATGACCTTCTCAAAGGAAGAGCAAAGGAAGATTTTTGTCTTCCAGTGTTTTGGGAGAATATCCTCCAATTGCTTGCGTGCTACTTCAGGCATTTTCAACTCTCTTCTAATCTCCAAATTTCCCTGCATCTTCCCAGTATAGACTCATGGGCAAATTCAAGCCCAGGGCCAAAACGTCTAGCAGGGATTGAGCAAGAAAAGCCCATAAAAGTGTGCAGATCGGGATAGACAATCTAGTCAGTCCCTTAGTATTAAGATGACAGTCCTGCCCTGCAGGACATGAGTGTGCACACTTGTGAGCCAAGTCTATAGCAAAGACAGTTACAGTCTGACCTTGGAGAACAACAGTGAGGAGGGGTGCTGAGGTGGGGCTGTTAGATGCTGGTTGTCACTTGCTGGGGAGTTACAGACCTCGGGGTGAACACTTCCACCAGTGGCACCAGCTTCTTCTCCACTTGAGAAACCAGAGCACCTGGTCTCAAACCCATCTGCTAAGGGGCCTGCTGACCCCACTGGTGGCGCCCTTTGTCTTGGGAAGAGAAAACACTATGTATTTCATTCTCTCCCAGCACTTTGCAGCCATTCCCTGAAGTGGACTGGGCACAGCATGGCTGCGTTGCCAAATAGGACATTGAGAGACTGCCTTTCAGCACCATGTTGGCTTTAGACTGTGCCCCTCTCTGGGCCAGCAAACATCTGGTCAGAGCTCAGCTAAGCCCAGGTGAAAGGTTTAAGTGTGCTGCTGACAGAGAGATTTGTATTACAATGCAGGCGGGAGCTCGAGTTAAGCCTGCAGTGAAGACATGATTTCAGTCTAGATGATCCATCACAGGAGTGGCAGATCCAACATGTATCAATGTGCATTTACTCTCCTAAATCACACTGTGGCTAGTGTCAGGAAACAAAAATGAGTAAAGCAGGTGTGGACAAAACGTGACAAGTGAAAATACAGAGATACATCCATAAGCATATATGCACATCCCACATGTGCAATGTGTGACGTAATTGCATTTCCCCTAACACCTTCAGAGAGATGGTTCAATTTCAGCCATAAAATATATCTCCAGTTTCTTGCTTATGTCATAGATTCTGAAGGCTCTAGTTTCTAACTATCAATTGATAGTTTGAGGTTGGAAGGCTCACCATTCATTGCACTGAGAGTAATCACAGTGTTCAAAGACACACATTCAAATTATAACCTGAAACAAGGCCAGAAGTGAGAGAGAACCTCTCCGCTCCATTTTGCTTCTACTTGCTTCCCACTCCTCAGCACTGGATTCCTTAACCTTTGCCACAACTTGCGGTAAATAGTTTGGGCTAAAATTAGATACACAGCAAAGGGTAGGTATTACCATCTGCTGCATGTTGTTAATTCTTGATGGCCTGATAACATCTATTTTCGATGTTCTTTATTAGCTTTCGGGGGAGGAGAATAGAGGGATAGGCCTCTAGTGCCACCATCAGTGGTTTTTAATACTTGCTGCTTTTCATCTGTTGACAGCCAGTTTTGCCACAACAGAGGGTTTCTAGAAGAACATTCTAGGTAAAGCAGGAGACTACGGACAGCTGTCCCCCATACAGAAAAAGAACCAGCAGTGACATCTGGATAAGCTTTCAGTTCATTAAGTAACCAGCATGTCTTCTTTCATTCAACTGTGGACTTTTTTCTCTGCTGTGATTTTGTTGTTGTTGTTGTTGTAAACAATTGTCAGATTAGAACTAAGCAATAATAGATGGTCCATCCATCTTGGTTATCTGGCAAGACAAAACCTCTCCCACATATTGAACACATTTAGAAACCTTTGCACACTGAAATTTCAGCTTAGACTGGCAATGAGCAACTGATGGCTATATTACCTGTTAAGCAAAATAAAATTCTTGAGATAAGTAAGTATTCTGTTCTATTAATTGACTAAGGAAGTACCGACTGTACCTGCTAAGCATTTTTATTGTTTAGAGCTAAAGAAATACAATACTCTTGCCTGTGAAGGATTTTCAAGAGTCAGATGACTGTTTGGTGACATTCAAAATCATATGAAAGCATCAATAAATAGAGTAAATCTAGGTCTAGTATGACATGAAACCAGTTGCTGTGACCACCACAATATACCACAACATTGTCTATTAGAACATCATCCCTTTAAGTGGTGTGATTTTAGACAATGTTTTGAAACCATCACTTCTGCTATTCTCATCTTGTTCTGGTCCCTCCATTTTCATTCTTCACGTACAATCATGCTCCCAAAGATGCAGTAATTAAACCAGAAAAAGTGGCTTTAACACGTGACTGAGCCTCTTACGTGGTAGTGACCATGTGAATGGTGGTTCTTCAATTAAAAACAGCTGAAAGGCTGAGTTTCCGATCTTTTCCATCATACACGGTTAAGCATTTTGCATCTTGCACTGCTGAGCATACTGCCAAGATAAACTGGGAGGAGAAAACAACTCAGAAATGAGCTCAGACCACACAAGCTAAATACAATCTTCATCACAGGTTAAAATTTTCAAGAAATAAGTGAAAAGTTCATTAAATATTTTAAAGGCTAGTAGTGGAGACTTCCTTTTTTAACACAAGCTTGCATGCATTACAAGTTTATACTGGGAATCCTAACCTTTATACTGACCCTTTATTTTGGAATTCAGCTGTTATATAGATTTCTTCGTTTTGGGGAATGAAAATGGGAGCTCCAAACCTCCCTCACTGCATGCTACCAGTCGTCTCTTCTAGTCACACACAACAATTCCCTTTCTTCTCCTAGGTGCTAGACATTCAGTCTGACACCACCCATGACAGTTTACTGCTTCCTTCTCTAATGGTCATATGATGCAGCAGTCCAGCTCTTACTCCTGTTCAGCTGCTGTCCAAGCTGGATGCCTCTGCTATCCTGACTCATCTGTCCAAAGACCTTCCTGAGAAGGTTTAATTTTGTCCTTCCAGCTGTACAAAATAGCTAACCAAGCAAGCACTGCTATGGGAACTGACAAGTATATTTGTTTTCAGCATTTCCGTAGTGAGTCAGTGAGACAGATGTACTCTTCAGGGCTAGCGAAGTCGCATTGCCTTTTCATGAATAGCTGAGGTATTCAAAAGTGGAAAACAACTTCCCAGAGGAGTCAAGTGAGCCTCAGCCCATGACAGCCCAGGCTCTCCTGGAAGACTCACTGCCTGGAAATGTTAGAAGGTAAGAAATGGCAACAGCAACTGTAAATGTCAAAGAAGAGTCTTAGTACTGACAAATGATGCATTGAAGATCCCCATCTGGTGGAAGAACCGTATATGATATTAAGCTCTCCCCAGACACAGAGCTCTGTTAGGTAGAGTTGGAATATTTTTAATCAAGCAGACAAATACTTTGGCTGCTTTTAGAGAGCCTCTGAAATAGTTGGATTTTTTCATTCCAAACAGATTTATATCTCAATATGAGCAAGCTATACTAGGACAAGACGATAAAAGGGAATTTCTCTAGGTGAAAGTGTTAGCATAAAGGACAGAGCATTGCTCCAGCATACCACGTGACCTAGAAGCAAGAATTGCTAGACATTTAGCTCAGTATTTCTAAATCTGTGGTCTGCGATCTTTTTAAGGGTCAAAAAAAAAGATATAAAAGATGTAAAAAATGTTAGATAGCGAGAGCAGCTGCAGTTCATTTCTCCAGGAGGTGGGATTTGAATACAGATTGTAACATGAGCCTGCAACAATCAGTGATCTGCAAATACCTTTGACTGCTAGCAGTAGCTCAGTTCCTTCAAGACAAAGGATTAAGTATAAACACATGCAGCCTTTAATTATGGCTTGGTTTGATTTCCCTGCAAGACATGGAGGGAGCTACTTCTGATGAAGTGAGTAAAAAGGCTGTGGTCACATGGAAAAAGATGAGTCAAAAAATAGTCACAGATGGTTTAGAAAATACTATGCCTGCCTTATAGAGAACTGTCTGTTGTTTTGTACGCTCTAAATAAGCTGAGAAATTCACAGAAGGGATCATCAGTGATGGGGAAAGTGGACAACAGAAACTGCTAGGCAAGGGGCTACAGCTTCCCTCATGTAAACTAGCACAATTTCATCAACTTCAGTGAAACTTCCCAAGTTCATACTAGCTGTGGACTATCATACGTACCTTCAAGAACTGCTATGGAGAAAGGTGAGAAAGAATAAAAGTCTTGCAAAAATGAAGTCATCATGTAGAGTACCCACTGAAAGAAAGCAAACTAAATACTTGTATCTGTAAATCTTACTTACATACTTCCTTCTCTCAAAACCCCACAAATACATAGAGTATTTAAACGGACAAGACTGTTTGCCACTGTCTGGTTGTCATAAAGGAAGATAAGTAATCAGTAATCTGTAATCAGATCTGCATGAGGCTTCCATTTTTTTCATAAAAAACCATTCATGTTACAAATGCCCTGACAGATTTTACCATTTTGCCATTTTATTGATTCTTACATAGGAATGCTATCATACTTCTGATTGCTTCTCATGAGGAGGGTAATTAGATTATTTCATCATCTGGTTCATCAAAGCAGGAAATACTAAAGTGTCACAGCTGGTCCCAGTCTAAATATCTACCACCAAGATTTTAAATGAAAACTATTGCATCTTCACTGGGTAAGTATTTCATAAATGGCTAGACAGTAAAAAATGATGAAGACAACAGATATCATCTCAAATCTCCAGGCTGCAAAGGGAGTCTTAACTCTACCAGTGCCTTTGGATTTATTTGCACTTGCTTTTGCTACTACTGTCATGCAAAGAGGCTTTGCATAACGATCAGATCTAAAAAACTCAGAGCGCTTTTTAGATTTCCAGCAAAGATTTATGACTGAGAATTAAAAACTCAGAGGCAACATCTTCATTTTAAGTGAATCCTCCGTTATTGATGCAACCTTTCCAAGCAGAGTACTCACCACTACAGAGGGATCAACCGCAAGAAAGCATATCCTCCACAGAGAAGACCAGTTCCACTGTCTGACCACTATTCACTGTCCATCATTCCTCTCTGAAATTATGGGATATCTTCTTCTTTCAAACATGCCATTTTGTACAAAAATCAAATCCTCATGAAAAGAAGTCTGTGTGAGAAAGACAGATATTACATTTTATTGTCCTTTACCTTCTTATGTGTGTATTCCAGGGAAAAGAACAGACAAGCTACTCATTTAAAAGAAAAGCTTCTTCACCATAGTGATCTGGAATAAAATTGCCAACTATCATCAGCAGACAGTTAGCAAAAGGCCTAGGCTTTGGAGGTCTGCTTAAAACCTCAACAAGAGCAGTGTGATAATGGATAATTCATTTCCTTTAAACAGCATTCTCATGAAAATCATATGTAAAAGCAGAGTCTTGGTATTAGCATTATACAATACCAAACCTCGGTAACTTTGTTATGGAATAATATAATCCTGTTTCTCTTACAGACCTATAATGTCATTACGTAAATGGCTATATAAAGCCACGATTATATCAACAAAATGAAATTGTTGTGTAAGACAGTTCCCAGTCTCTCTAAATGAGGCTTTTCAGCACTATATAAACAGAAATTTTCCTCCTATAATATTAGGAAGAATATTAACATTGTTGATTCCTGTTGCATTTTTCACTTTGAGGATTATCGCAATTAACCTTGAAGGTCACAGGACCAAAATAAAAGTTATATATATATATGTAAGCTGCATCACACAGTGGAAATTGTAATAATATTTAGATTCCTCTTATGTTCTGCACTTCTTTGACCTTATTAAAAATTTGGAAATCTTTGTAACTTTGGTTGCCCGTTAGTTGGTCAGAAATAGCTCTTTGTAATCTAAACCCTCTTGAGGTTTTTTTAATGAGTTAGGCTGTAGGTCTCATAAAATTTTAGGTGGAAGTTTCGACTGGGTCACTTTGATGTGGGAAAACATATTTTGTTATGTCATAACTGTCTCTTTGAAGTTATATGGACCAATAGATTAACCATGAACCTCAGCAAAGGACACATACTTTCTTTCTGAACACAGCCTAACTTCTGGAGTGCACAGAATAGTGAAATATACAAAGGTCACATAGTTAAAACCACACATTGAACAATTTGAGGCAGTTAAGAACGTCATAAAATTTTTTTCAATAAGCTGTCTCTTAAATTAATAGTATATAACTGTTACCAGACAACATTGCTAAATAAAACAGTAAAATTTAGCTACAAACTTCAGTTAATGATCCTGTAAAATCATGACCTGTGTTGATGATGTTTTTAGCCTATTACATTATTAGCAATTCTTTCAGTTTCTAACACATGTAATACTTGAGTCCTTTAGTTGAATGGGAAAATGATGGCATTTTTCTCTTTCTGCAATTCATCTTGCAATTTGCATTAATAATGCAATTGTTTACCTGAATCCTTCTTTAAGTAAAATAGTTTTTAAAAATGGAAATATAATAGGGGAAAATAGGTCAGAAATTAAATTTAGATATTTATACTTTCTGCAACTGACCTGTAACCATCAGCATATAATATCTGTGGTGATAATGATGCCAGCCAGGGGAATTGCACTGATTCTTCCATGTTGAAAAATGCTACCATCTCAAAAAAGGTTAAGAGATGGATCTTCAAAGATTGTAAAGTCTCATACATCCTTATGAGCTAGTTCACAACAGTGGTTTAGAGAGCATGAGCATTGTGGTGGTACTAGCTGTGGACTAGACTATGAGACCTGAAATACAGTGGAATAACGGGAAGAGAATTGTACGCATTCTGTTTCCACTTTGTCTCTTATTTCCTCTTTACAGTCCCTCAGTTTCTTAGATATTAACTGTTAAAGAAATGATGTTTAATGAGGGAAAGAGAGTGGAAAAAAGAGCAGGTCTAAGACAGGCCAAGGTGAGGAATGTACCACCAGTTCTGGTGCCTACAGGACTGTCAGTTCAACAGCGTTCAATCTGAGGCAAACAGGGGTAATGTTACAGACAACATGAGAATGTCTGACCTCCCTCTCCCTTAGCAGATGATGTTGTTTGTTATTTACAAAAGAAAAGGAAAACCACATAGGGGTGCCCAGTATTCCAACTAGCGATAAGCAATACTGCTATTTTACTTAAAAATTATTTTCTTACTGAGAGAGGAAAAATATGCCAGTGCATATTGAATGTCAGGGAAAAAAGTATTACTCAAATATTTGCCTTCATAACATTTTATTAGTAGCACACTAACCATGAATACTATCTTCCTAGCTGATCTGAATGTCACCTATATTCAGAAGCATCATTAGCATTTCCATTATGGCCATCATAGAATCACAGAATCATAGAATCATAGAATTATAGAATAACCAGGCTGGAAGAGACCCACCGGATCATCGAGTCCAACCATTCCTATCAAACACTAAACCATGCCCCTTAGCACCTCATCCACCCGTGCCTTAAACACCTCCAGGGAAGGCGAATCAACCACCTCCCTGGGCAGCCTGTTCCTGTGCCCAATGACCCTTTCTGTGAAGAATTTTTTCCTAATGTCCAGCCTAAACCTCCCCTGGCGGAGCTTGAGGCCATTCCCTCTTGTCCTGTCCCCTGTCACTTGGGAGAAGAGGCCAGCACCCTCCTCTCTATAACCTCCTTTCAGGTAGTTGTAGAGAGCAATGAGGTCTCCCCTCAGCCTCCTCTCCTCCGAATCAAATGAGGCCTCACTTTATTGTTTTGTTATCCAACATGTAGCACCAGAAAACTGATAAATAACATCCCAGTTGTGGAAAACAATCCTGCTATGGTACTTCTGTTTATCTTATTTGCTGCTGGTTCTTTTCTATCTTCCTTCCTACAAATTAAGCTAGACAAGGATTCATAGAGAAATCACAGCTTCATCACACTGGCTTGCATATTTTTATGTCCCTCTGATGATAGCCTATTTCACTATTGCCACAGTTTCAAATCCTCAACTCCAAGAGTCTGGGCATGTGGTACATCAGATGCCTCAGGACAGCTATGGTTGCACATTCAGTGATGTTGTTTCTTGCACCTACTAAGCAGCCCCTTTCTTCCCTTACCTCCAGCTACTTGTTTCCAGCCCCATGCTACACTGTTATGTACAAATGATTGTGAGAATAGGTGACAGATCAATTCAAACTGGGTTTTCCTAAACTGCACCATTTTATGGCCAAGCCTTCTCAACTGTTACATGAAATCCAAGGCAAGTCCAATAACACCAATGAGATCCTGATGTCACAAAATAAAGTTACTAATTTGTAAATGGATTTTTGACTGAAGCAAATCTATTGAGAAACAGAAGATGGAAATGGAGAAAAGAAGAACAAAGAGCAATAAACAGAGTTTATGGAAAGTCAGGCTTGTGTTGTCTTAAGTAAATGGCAAACTACTAATTAAAATATATAAATGTTCTGAAATGAGTAATAGAAATTTCAAATTTTTGCATCACAGGGAAAGACTGAAAATCCCACATTTCTTAAGGAAACAACACTGAGATTCCAGTGTCAAGATCACAATGTCAACAGTGCATAGGACTGATTTGGAGCAAAATGTTAAAAAGCCAGAAGGGAGGACCACTGTGGAGGACTGCCTGCAGTTTGGCAGCCAGAGTGCTTCAAGATAGGATACCTGGAAACCGCAAGCATTTTGGGTCTCAGCCTCAAAAAGCATGGCCCATAACTCTTTAATCCCAGGACAGCCCACATGGCAGGCTCAGATCCAAAGTCCAGGTTCCACAGCACACTATCGGAGTTCAATAAGTTTAATAAAAAATGTTTGAAAGTGAAAATTAATTTCTTTTCCTTTCTAAAAATTTTGCAATACACCAAAAAGAACAACCCTGGTAAGGTGATAGCTTCATCCGCTTTATGCCTGCAATGAAAATCCTCACAGAGAGCCTCAGCAAGGTGAACCAGCCTAGTTAGAGCTGCATTGATGGGATTTTAGTGATACTAAGGCAAATCAAAGCTGCCATGGGACTAGCAAAACCACCCACCTGCCCAGCTCTCTGCATTGGAAGAGATGCAGCCAGGACCATGGGAACCCACCTTGGCAGCTGCTCTGCTGTTCACTTCTCAGTCTCAATGTCTTTGAAAAAAACCCAAGCAAAACTTTATTTATCATGCAATCCCCAGGCAAGCTTTTAAACCATATGCATAACTGGGGCATCGCTAACAAATTAAAAAGTACTTTTTCCCCATAAATTAGTAACATTGAGGCACTGACAAGCAACAATGCATAGGTATTAAATCTCTAGCAATGCACAACTCTGGTTGTTATTCAAAGTTCAGTATACCCCTGATTCACGCTGGACCAGCCTTGCATGTACATGCAAATACGCACACACAACTCTGTATAAAATACTGGCAGAGCAGTCACCCTCTCAGTGCTGTCTGATCAGAGACTTACACATGTCCTTCTCTCAAACCAGGATGTAGACTTAGCTTCTGTTGCCATGCCCTGCCACATCTGACCACCAGGCCACAAATAGGGTTGCACTCATTCTTTTTCACCTTTTAGTTTGGAGTACCCAAACTATCTTCTCCAACAGCAAAGAGCACTTATGGCTGAGCCATAGAAACAGCTTTCTGGGTGAGATTTCCATCGTATTGTTCTGCATGAAGCTCCCTTCTCTCCTGGGGAACAACCTGTAAGACCCAATTTAGGAAGACTGCATTGCAGGAGCATCCTCTCCCAAAGGTCTCTATCACAGGATCGTTTAGGTTGGAA
The DNA here is from genome assembly GCF_032191515.1 of Phaenicophaeus curvirostris. Lineage (NCBI taxonomy): Eukaryota > Metazoa > Chordata > Aves > Cuculiformes > Cuculidae > Phaenicophaeus > Phaenicophaeus curvirostris. Next base: position 48,238,812 of record NC_091394.1, on the reverse strand, counting down.
AAGATCTTTTAAGATCATCTAGTTAGACTGGCCCACACAAGTTGCTTCTGACAACCAATATTTCCACTCACACCTCCTAGCATGGGTATTTTTAACTGTTTAACAACCACAGGTTCAAGGTTTGTTGGTGCAACAAAAGAGATTTTGTCCCTAAACAAGACATGTCCCTAACAAGACAAAGGCCATGACTTTGTTGTATAGGTAGCAACTTATCTACATATACCAGTTTTCCCTTCTGGTTGTTTTTTCTAACTTCACACTATTCTTGGAAGAATATCAGCATTCGGAAAATATCTAGTCGTTTTAGTGAAGGGATTTTATGTTTCCTGTAACAGCAGAGCCCTCGATTCATACTAGGTCACAGAATGCACCTCTCCTACTGATAAAGGCTGGCCCTGTCCAAAGCGCAGTGGGGCTCCTCCTGATCCTGGAGACTTTCCTACATAGTAAGGGTGCATCCAGATAACACAGCTAGATCAAGGAAACACTTCTTGGGGGGTTGCAGTTTAGACATTGGTTCTGTGAAACTCCAGCTACTTTCCATGTCTGTGTTCTCTGCAAAAAGCAACCCTCATTGAGGTGAGAACTGAAGAGCATGTGAAAGCAATGTATGGCTGCCCACATCTTCTGTAAAGAAAGGCTGAGTTGGGGTTGTTCAGCCTGGAGAAGAGAAGGCTCTGGGGCCACCTTACTGTGGCCTCTTAGTGCTTAAAGGGTCCTTATAAGAAAGATGAGGACAAAATTTTTAGCAGGGCTTATAGCAATAGGACAAGGGTGAGTGGTTTCAAACTAAGAGGGTAGATTAAGACTAGATATAAAGGAAGACCTTTTTTACGGTGAGGGTGGTCAAACACTGGAACACGTTGCCCAATGAGGTGTTAGGAGCACCATCCCCAATATTCAAGATCAGGTTGGATGGGGTTCTGAGCAACCTGATGTAGTTAAAGATGTCCCTGTTCATTGTAGGGGAGGCTGGATTACTCCTAAAGGTTCCTTCCAACCCAAACTATTCTATGATTCTCTGAAAATACCTGCTAGCTGGGACACCACAAAACTTCTTTCAGCAACTTGAACAAACCTCATCCCTTGGCTATTCTCTAGCCATCTCCCATTCCCTTACTGTTATATTCAACCCAAAACAAGCAATAGGCAAGTCTTAAATGGTATATTGTGGCTAATGAACACAATTCTAATGGCACAGTAGCATTTTCTTCCTGCAATTTTAGTTGTTTACATAGTTTGGAAATCCATTTTCAAAGTCAGCTCTTTACTGCTGCTGACACCCACCTGTGCTGAATCCTATAAAGAGGCAAGAGCTCCTCACTCACTTCACTTTTTTAATAACATTTGATCTTGGAAAAAAACCTTCCCCATTTCCATAGGAGTTCTCACCTAGCTATCACCATCTCAAAAACATATCTTACTGGTATAATTCTTGTTACTCTATAGAAGTTTAAAAATACAAGTAAAGGTCATATGCTAATTTGACATTTCAAAATCATACTCAAACCTGAAGCTTCATGAAAGTAAGTTTGATTATGTCACTTGATGTACTCTACATACAGAAGCAGCTTAAAATTACTTATTGCTTTATGAACTGAAATCTTTCTGCAGTAAAACATAATTTTAAAAGGCCTTGAGTAGTGGAGAACACCTAGCCAAAGAATTTTATCACTGTCCTGGTCAAATAACAGCAGATGTACCAAATAAAGTACTTCCCAAAAATTCTTGAGCAATCACAGTTCTCACTTCACTAAACTGCCACAAGAATAATTTAGAATTGAAAAAAAAAACCAAACCCTTCCCTTTTGCCAACGTTGTTAGTAAAACAGACACTTCACCTATTTTTCCTTGGCATGCGTGAATTTTAACAAACCAAAAGAAAAGAAGAAAACCTCTTTAAAAATGGGGAGGGCAATAATTTCTCACGAACTCTAAAGATACACATCATACCTAGGCTGCTACTTACCACATTCACCTCAACATCTCATTACTATACCGTATTCCTACAGCTTTATCTTTTTCCTTGTTCTTTCATTTCTTGCCAAGTTTATAAACTCTTCAGAGCAGGTTTGCCTTTTCATACAAGACTTGACACAACAGAGGGCATATTTCCACCACAAAAGTAATACAGAGCAATTGATACAGGTAATATTATTCTTTTGTAAAAGGAAACTGGATCTTAAATCGTCCTTTTATATTAGATGGCTTCTCTTGCCACTGATTTTTCAGTACGCTTCAGAACCTGCCTCAGAGGAATCATCTGACTTGACAGTGAAAGATTTGATGGCTGCTTGGGGACAGCTGGGATTTTGGGCTGCTGGAGAAGTATAAATGGCTATTTAAATTATGAATTAAGCACAATAGGCCAATAATTATGTTTAAAAGATGACTCTGAAACTATAAGCTGCTAATACCATCACGAGATTTCTGAGTTAGCAACAAACTGAGATATGCTGAACCTCCTTCTGAGGAAACCAAATAGTTTCAGGTTGGCTGCAGCTGTAGAACACCACTTCTGTCATGTTCACAAGGTTCTCCTCATAGCCCAAGCACTGGAACAGCAGCAAACAGCTCTCCAAGGCACAATTCCATAACTATTTATGACAGGATTAGGTATTTATTTAGACTCCAATCTGCAACATTTGATTTCCAGCCTCAGAAGCTTACAGCCTGCCTGCACATGCGCTCAACGTACAAACCATACTCAGGAGATTGGATTATAGCTGCCAGAATTAGCTGCTCAGCTTCTGAGCACAGCAGCATACAAGACAGAGTAAGTGCAAGGAGGCCGTGACTTGAAGGGACCCATAGGAAAAAAAAAACAGACTAAATAGGTCATCAATTCTTAAACAGCTTGAAGAAGGTCATTCCTTTAGACGGGTTCTGCTTCTTAGCTCATGGGAGAAAAGTCATTTCCGAATCTCTTACATTCTTCATCTTTTTCCTTTATTTGCAATTAAAAGACAATCTAGAGCCATTCATAGCAGTGGGTGTGGAGCAGACAATATCATCATTTCTTGTGCCATTTTACAGAGAACAAAGGAAAAACAAAATATGTACAGCAGTTATGATTTATGCCATATTTGAGTCTCATACAGTCAATTTAGTACTGGACAAGACCATCTTGGGAGCAGAGGGGAATTCTGACCAGGAGCTCAGAAGCTCCAGGTAGGGGATGTTTTGTAAAACTGAAAGAAAAAGAAACAGGGGAACAAGGAAAAAAAAAAGGGAACAAGGGAAAAAAGGGAAAGGAAGCGAAAATGGAAAAGCATTTTCCTCAGTAAAACATGAAAATGAACAGTAACACAGAAACCATGTCGACAACTCAAACACTGACAGATTTTTATTAAAAAATCATTACAAAATAATCTGCTAAAATTTAAAGCGTACATTAAAAACATTCACCAGTCTACTAAAATGGAAATGAATGTAAAAAAAGTATTCGATGCATTTTGTTCCCCATTACAAACAGTCAGAACTCAGGAGCCTGCCATCAAGAAAACCAGCTTGTCCAGGAGCTCTGTCTGTACTTCTTCAAATGACCGAGTGGCAGAGGGCTCATTAAATCTATTTTTTTCATTTTTCAAAGCAAATCTAAGGGCAGCAAAGGACACACAAAGTGTAGCATTCTTAAAAAAAAAAAATAAATAAATCATTTTTATATGACCTGAAAAATACAGCTCATGGGCATGGCTTTTTTTTGTTCCAAGAACATAAGGAAAGATAGTTTTTAAAATACTTACATTCTGCTAAAATTTCAGGTAAATGTAACAGTCATTTCCAAGGTATTCAAAGAATGAAAAGAATGAACACCATATACAGAAAGATGGAATTGCTGACTGTTTCAAAAGTGTAATTTTGCATAGAATGTGGTCGGTCAATAATTCATTTGCCAATTAACACAAGCCCTGCTCCTTCTATTTCCTCTGAGGTAGACAGATGGATATAAACATGTAGGAAGATACACTCCCTTCATAATTATTTTAGTTAAAAATCCACTGTTTTGTAAAATTCAGTCTTCTTTAAGGAAACATATGTAATTCAGAACTGTTCATTTCTATGGCCACTCTTTAAAAATAACACAATCTCATTCTTCAAAAACAATACCTTTCGAGTGTAACACTGTAGCACTTATAATGCTCAGATTTGACAGCTGCACAGAGGATACTTTAAAATATCTTAATTTTCTTGAGGTCTGAAAAAACGAGGGATGGACTTACACTCTAACATCAGTATTTAAATATCTCAAGATAATCAAAATAAAGGACTAACTTGTATAAATGGAGACAGCATTAAATAGATATCCTGTCACTTCAAGAGTTATAACTGAAGTGGTTTTAGTTCTGTTACCCTCTGAGTGTACCATCAGCAGTGGAGGAAAGTTCAAGAGCCTGCTGAGAAGGCGTGGAATTTCAGAATTAAGCTACCAGATCCAACTCAGTTTGCATTCTGCAGAAGAGTGAAATAATCAATGTGCTGAAACTTCAAAACCTCATTTCCCCAGCTAGTCCATCCAGGCTGTAGGTTGCGAGCAAACAACTCCAAGCATTCCACATCTGGCTTGATAAACTCTGCCAGAACTGCTGTGCAAGAGAAAAAAAAAAAAAAGATAACAGTGACAAAGGTACAAATAATAATAGTAAATAAATAAAACCTCCCCTGTGCTGTCAGTGGATAAAATGCAGAATGGTTCATTAAAATGAGAGAGGCAGAAAATTAATTTAAGAGGTTTGAAACACCTGGAATATTTATAGAGAGAAAGTCACTTTAAATAAGTGCCCTTGAGATTCTGAACAATACTGTCAAGGCCTTCAACAGCCTTGATGTATTGGTTTTCATTTAGAGAAAGGGAATAAGGTCTCTACATAGAAGAGTTCTGAATTTTCTACTAATATCAACCAAATGCCTCCTAAAGACTCGCATAACACAGGGGCGATATTTCTATTTATTAATTAATTAATCTCTTAATTAAGATCACACTCTTTTTCCTCCACATCTTAAACAGGGGCTATAAAAATGCAAGGACGTTTTTTTCCTCCATATCAAACTTGGCAACCATAGAAACATCTATATAACTGTGTTCTTTCATTCAGTAACATATATCCCAAATTTCTTTCACAGTTGTGTATTTTTACTGCTTCATTCAAAATAAAAATATGTCTAATATTAATATCAATTGTGGCAACAATTATGACTGGTGGTCTTGGAGTGATAGAAAAAGATCTTGCATTTTGCCTGAAAAATATTATTGTGAACAGTTTATTGTTAAACATCTTACTTGTCATACAGAGCCATTTAGTTAGTGGCTGGATCAAACAAATTCTTCACTAGGTCTCAGAAAATAGCTACAAAGATACTACATATAAAAATAGGCATGAGAAAAGCTAAAGGAGCATCCAACACAAAGGAGGCAGAAAGACTGAAAAACATCTGTACTAAAAATTACATATTTAGTTTTTATTTCACAACTAAGGACAAAAAAGAACAAAAAGTAAGAAACCATTTTCTTTTCCAAAGGGTATTTTTGGTCATTTTTGTTCAGATCTCCCAGTGATTTCTAAATTTCTACAGCTTAAAAATACAGCTCCTAAGTCCAACATTATGTTGCTTGACTCAATATCTTCAAATATGATCATTTCAGAACGCAAAGTTACATCCAATCAGCAAACATCAAAGCATGACAGCAAATGCTTTTCTTTTTGGTGTAACCCAAGTCCTGACTTTCTGAATCTAGTTTGGTAGTCAAAGACTTCTTGTGTGAGAGCCCAGCTGATCTTGTCACGGATTGCTCTTGTTGCTGAAAGATGAGCATCCACTTCAGTTTCTACTGAGTGTTAACCAACCCCAGATGCATTTCCTACCTCACCTTTTCCAGAGCTTCAAGTCAATTCAATAATTCTTCTTAAATATTTTGTAATGGCCATTTCCAGAGTTTCTCGTATTTTGGCATGGTATATAAATCTATTCTCCTTCTCTTAATCTTCAACAAATGTCAAAAGAATGTCTCAGATGGGTTATCATCAAGGCAGCATTTAATCTAAAAAATTTTGCTACCAGCAGGAATCTTAGTCTAAAAACCTGATTTTTTTAGAGGCAAAATGTTTGAACAAATCTATCACTTGCAGAAATGAGTCTGGGAAGTTTAGAGGAAAATGTACATACTTACAGAAAACTTGCTGCACTGAGCATTGGTGTCACAGGAGTTCAACTAATTAAGATACCAGTTATGAGTAGCTGCTTTTATACCATTCTGCAAACCCACCATATTATAAAAAAAAGTGGTAAAATTTGTTGTTATTTTTCCATGCTTTATTTAGTTAAGGATTTCAGTGCACAATTTACTGCCAGCATTTTAACAACAGTCTCCCAAAAATCTATTCTCTTGATCAACTAAGTAAGCCCATGTTGAAAGAGGTTGCACTTTTTCTGTAGAAGATAAAGGAGAGGCTACAGAAAGCAAAGCTCCAAAGCTTTCAATAAGCTCTCTGGGAGCAGATCCTGACATCTGTACGACATCTTTTTGACTCTAATGGGCATAAGATCTTGCATAGCTTAATGCAGAGTCCAGGCTTTATCGGATCTTTTTCTCCCCTCACCATAAAACAACAAAATAGAATCATGTTATGCTTTAGATAGGCTTTTCAGGAGAGAAAGCAACTATTTAGGTAACAAAATTTCATTAAGAGTACATTAGTAATGTTCATCTTAGTTCTTAAAATGCATAGATTAAAAATACCATCACAGCAATAAACCCAGTAACCAAAGGCAGTTTTACTAAGCACCAAAAACTTCTATGCCTAAAGAGAAAAAATTTTAAAAGCATGCTTAGCAGATTCAACCAATCTCGAAGACTGGGAAGCAACAGCTTCCCCTTATCTTTTGAACTTACGCTACCCAGACAGCAAATTCTACATGGCAAATCAGACACAAACTGAAAATTACTTTGCTGGCTTTTTACTGTCTGATTTGTGAGCCACGCAAAGCACAAAGCATCCAATTGAACTCACTTCATAGTAATCCTTCAAAAGAGTTTGCAACGTAGAGGTCCTTATTGCCCAGTTTGTCTAAACCCTGAACAGAGCAGGACCAGAAAGTAATAGTAATAGACATACATACTAAAAAAACTGGAGGAGAAATGGCTATAACAAAAATAATCTATAAAACAGGAAAAAAGGTATTTGAAGTTACACACTACTTCACATCATCTGTGTAACAATATCTTCTATGTCATTTCTAAGAGCAACATGGAACTGAATTAGGAAGAAAACCTGCTGTTATTTGAATCAAAACCAGGAGTAATAAAATTTCATTTTAACACATTTGCATAAAGAAGCTTAAGTACATTTACAATGACATATTAAAGCTCTAAGCATTGAACACAGCACATGCATCACCAAAAAGCCCTACAGTCACAATTTCATGGTTAAATGCACTGTAGGAACTCCAACATCTCTTTTTGATGGCTTGCTTTAATTTACATCTTTGTCTCCCCCCAGAGACATAAACTGTTACAATCAGTCATTAAGCGGCTACATATGTACCAACATACAGCCTTTACAGTAGTAACAAGAAATAAAGTGCCAGACAGCATTAATAAATACTAATATTTTTGGCTCTGTTACTACTTAAACAAAGCATAAAGAATGCATGTAACTCATCAAGTGTCCTTCTCCCCCATCACCAAATCTCTGCTTCTGTTCAACTCTCTTTTGGATCACCCTAGGATGTGGCTCAGCTGCTCTCTACTGGCCATTTGAGAATACTCTCTGATTGTGAAAGTGATAACCATTTATAATATTGAAGTCAAAGCATCAGCAATTAGTCTTTCGGTCTACCTTCTTATTCCATAACCAAATTCTGAATGGAGCTGCCAATACTTTGGGATTTTTACAAAAAACTTGTAAATCACTGATATTCCTCAACAGCAAATTAATTTTTCAAACAGAAACATAAATGCTGCACTACAGTATCAAACCCCAGCATTCACATAAAGATTCATGAAATATATAAATTAGCCTGAATAATTTCTTTCAAAACCCATTCAGGACCTCAATTTACAACAGATTCCCTTGAGGGAAGATGAAACCATTTTTGTGACAGGGATTAATTATGTTTCTTACCATAGCACTGTAAAGCACTCAGGTCCTGTAATAATAAAAGTAGTACAATTTTCTATTGATGGAATCAGTCAAAGTAAGAGTGCTCCAAAACAATGTGTAAAAGGTAAGATATCACATAGAAACCTTCAAATCCTTTGGACTGAACTCTGAGAAGTTGAATTCATACCCACGCTAACTGACTGGCTGAGGTCACTGAATCAATTTCAGTAAACTAAATACAGCTTTTCAGAAATAAGTATGCATGCCTTATTTGTTGTCTATTTTTAACAATTTTTAAATAATTAAGATTTTTGATTTAAAGGCACAACTATACTGCAGGTATATACACAACCCATGCAGAAATAAAAACATTTTTTTCAGGATGATGCAATAAAGAAAGATTTCTCCTTTTATTAACTAAGAAGAAGATATCCTAATTTACATAGATTCACAAAGTGGCATGTGTCCCCTACGGCACTTTAGGTCATTTGGCACAACTTCATACAAACACTATCTCTAAATTGTTTCTGCAGCATTTCAAAAACAAATTGAAAAAATGCACGTCTACCATAACTGCCTGATACCATTTTCAGAAACACTGAGGAAGCACAAGTCCTGTTAACAAAACTGCTTGGCATATGGGGAACTAAGGCATTGTATACATAAGGATATCCCATCCTAGGCACATCATTTCAGATGTCCAAGTCCAATGCCCTACAGAAACATTACACATCAACAAAAACGTACCAGTAAGAGGGGGTTTATGGGAATGCAGACTGCAGGGTACACTGACAATTAACTTATGTTCTGGAATTGGTAGTAAATCTTCAGATTTCCTGTCATATAAATCAGAAGAAGAAAAGAAGCGTGAATACCACAAAAGGTGACATGAAAGGTCTCACAGAGCTACTTAGATGGGAGGTAACACACTATGTCCATTCAGAGCCAAACCTCAGATAAGTCTAAGGGAAGTTAAATGCTGCTTAGTCATAATATATAAAAGGTCAGTTTATAAAAATCACTGAGGCTTTAGACAAAACATTGTTAACAATGGCCACACAGAAACTGAGAACAAACAAGGTAGTCCTACACATTTTCCCGTGTAGAAAAACACCAGCATTCCCAAAATGGCATCAGCCTGTGCCAAAGACTCGTGGTCTGAGGGAACTTGTCACAGTAAGCCCTGTCCACAAGGGTTTTATCTAATGCTGTTTCCCAACAGAGGTGGATATAACAAACAGGGTTTTGTCCTTTAATCTCACTAAGGCACTCCTTTATCCCAAAGCTAATAATGCTAGGTCTTATCAGCCAAAATTTTAGGTCCAAAATTAGCCAAAAGAGAACACCAAGAGAAGATACTGGGACATTATACTGTATAACATACAAGCGACATATATACAAAGAGAATCCTAGCAGCCTCAAAAAAAGACATTCACCATAAATAGTCTGGCATACCTTATGGCTTCCTCTTCACCTCCTCGAACTTTCCCCAATACAAGAACTTCATAAGGCTTTTTGTGTAAAGAATCCAAAGGCAACACAAATTCTCCAGCTCTAGTAATCTGACATAAAGGAGTTAAAAACTGGATATAAACATCTTCCATGTTTTTTTGAAACATTTTCTTTGATAAAAGGGAAGACATTGATGATATCATAGCTTGCAAATACGCAAGCACATAGTAATCAATAGACAAATGATAAGAATATGAAATGCCATAGTGCAAGCCCCCTCAGCCTTCAAGAAAGCAACAAAACAAACTGGGAACTTACTTTTACCCAGTGCCACTCAGCAAGTGTTTTCACAGACCAATGAGGATAAAGTTCATCTTTAACAAAACGTAAGTGCTTCTGTCTATTAGTCACCCATGTGACTACAAGACAACTTGGAGCAGCTAGTGCTGGTACAGGAAGCTGCTTGATTTGCCATGAATCCAAGTAGCTGTATCTATATGCCAGTAAAGTGAGAAAGCAAGTTAGCATACAACAAATACAAAAAATTGCAAAGTAACACAAATGGATAAAGAAGTTACACAGCCAAGATGTTTCAAGAATTATGGCCTGACAACACGCACTGTAAAAATAGATCAAGACTGACACCCAGTGGTGAAATATGACAGATTTTGATATAAAATCATTAGTGTATGTACTTAAGTTTTGCTGAGCAGAACCTATAACTACATATTTCTATTACTTCCTCAAAGTATTACAAGTTGTGATTCTGAAGAAGTCTAAAAGCCCACATTTAACTTAAGAACTGTCATATGTAATTCAATACTGTCATCTTTATGCCAGAACAAAGCTATTTAGTGAAAAGCAGCTCTTTCATCAATGTAACATTATTCAGTTTTCATAATAAGCAATCTCTCTTTCAAATGAAAATGACAAGTGAGTCATTTACAAGTGCAAGGGCAATGCTAATTTGACTGGCAAGTTAAAGGTCATAAAAGAGTAATCACTTCTCCAATTATTTGCAGAAGGTATTCATTAATTTTATATTATCATACACTGTAAAAGTTCTCTAGGTTATTCAGGACAGTTCTGCATATTTTTGAACTAACCGTGTGCCACATCGGTGAATACATTATGTTTTCCAGATTCTGTCCTGTTCTACCATCTAGCATCTCATCATGCTAGTCAACACACTTAGTGAGTTGCAATTTGTGGAACATACACATTGCAGCATTAGAAACACTGGCACATTGCCTAGTGGAACTGACAGCCAGCATCTGGGTATCAGTGATCCCTAATTTATAGCATCACAGAATGCCAGGTTGGAAGGGACCTCTAGAATCATCTGGTCCAACCTTTTTAGGTGATATACAGTTTAAATTAGATGGCCTAGTATCCTGTTAAGCTGAGCCTTGAGCATAGAGGAATCTACCACTTCCCTAGGGAAGATTATTCCAATGTTTAACTCTTCTCATGATGAAAAAATTTCTTCTGGAATCCAATCAGAATCTCCCCAGAAGCAACTTACATCCATTATCATAGAACAGTTTGGGTTAGAAGGGACCTTAAAGGTCATCTAGTTCCATCCCACTAGATCAAGCTGCCCAAGGTCCCATCCAACCTGGCCTTGAACACCTCCAGGGGTGGGGCAGCCACAGCTTCCCTGGGCAACCTGTGCCAGTGGTTTTTCCATATGACTCCCTGTAAAAATGGAGCCTCTCTCCTCTTGATAGAGACCCTTTATGTACTGGTACACAGAAATAAGGTCTCTCCTATGCCTTCTCCTTTCAAGGCTGAACAAACCCAGTTCTCTCAGCTATTTAATGAACAGTGAGAACAACAGTGAGAAACAGGTAACAATGCTAAAATCCAAAACAGCCTGGGCTAACCTGCCTGGAGGAAACAATATTCACAACCCAGATGTGTAATGCTTAATGAAGATTAGCCATCAACAAGGTAACAGCAGAGATAGAAAATAAAGGCAAAAAATGGAAGAACTAAGAGAGAGAGGGTCTTGCTGGCTAATTCACCCTTGTGAGTAACTACAGTTTTGAGTAACTTATCAAGAAATACCTCAATGAGTTTAACTCTGGGTTTCTAGAGGGCTTCCAAAGTAAAATCTACTAATTGCTCTCTGCATCTTCAAATTATGTATACATAGCAAGTTTCAGAAGCTACAGACATTATTCCAGAAGTTACAGGGCTATATTTCCTGTCTGCCCTTCTTTCACACAGACACAATTCTATGGTAATCAAGTCAGCTCCACTGGCATAAGCCTGATGTTACTCGGTGGAGAAGCCCATAAAATTTTAAGTTAACGACTTCATAAACTAAAGTACTCAAAGTTCTTACTGCGACTGAGGACTTTACTGCTGCATTATCACTTTCTCTCTCCTACGGAAGCTCAAACTACAGCTCAAATTAAAAAAAAAAATATATTAAAAACCTAAACCTTCTAAATTGAACCTCAGACCTGGAAATACTTCATCTATCTAGCTTTATGCCTGCTAACACAATCCTATTAATTCCAAACTAAAATCTATGTGATCTTGGCCTTATAAAGCAGCCAATTCCAGGCCCTCCTTTTAAGTCTCAAGGACTACCATTCTCTCATCAGCTAGGTAATTTAAGAACTACTCTTTCAAATATTTTGTGTGCAAATTATCCAAGCCATTTCAGTGAAATCCCCAAGACATTTCCTGACTTGAAGGTAGGCATGTGCCAAAATATTTGCTAGATTAAGCTACAGTCTATTTGCCTTGGATTGAATCTGTATATTAAAATGTTAATTAACCTTTGTAAGCTAAGATGATGAAGTTTGTTTGATTTTACTATAAAATTTACCTGTTACTCCTTTTAACAGACTTATTCTCCCATGGTGGATCAATCACAATTACATCATATTTTTTCTTGTCTGGTAAGTGAAATTACAAAAAAAAAAAATAAGACACCAGTAAATTAGCTTTAAAATAAATCTACTAATTAACTGATAAAGGCTTAGCTACCCACATCCAGACAATATTTAGAGAGCCAGTTATGCAGCAAAATCACAATTGTCTTCTATTCTTTCCAATTAAGAAGCTAAAAGGCTTCTAGCATGCTTGTTTTAATTCAGATAATTATATAATTCTGAGACTTTTAGGTTGATTATCTAAGGAGAGGATGTTTATGTGTCAGATCACTCCAAGAAAGTGGACTCCAAGTCCTGTGGACTTTCAGAGAAAAAAATAAATTGTAGCAGAGCACAAGTCTCAAAGATGAAAAAATTCTCCAAGTTTCCTAGCAGTAGCTATGGAATAAGACACCCAGCTGAGCGAAAGGCTACAGCCCTGAACACAAGATTCCTGTCCTGTTTATCTTTCAGCAGGCCAACTAGGACATGCAGAGCTCCAAACCAGCCCTGAAAAAATGCATTTTGCAGTACTAGAGGTGAGGAGAGACAGACAGCTAGGTCCAACGTGTGAAATGGAAACTAATGGACAAGAGGAAGAGAACTGAAAGAGTCTTCACAGGAGAAGCTGGGTTTACTGTTTACTGTTCTTGCAGAACATAAGACACATACACAAAAAACTCTGCAATTTTATTCTTTCCACAGAACATATTTGTTCCTTCACTGAATCTGATGCTGATTATTTAAGAGCTAATAAGAACAACAATCTAAAATTTAGCACCCATTAAATATGCTTTCTTATTCCTTTATTAACATTGGAGATGTGACCCTAAAAGCAGTTTCTTGCTACCAGCAAGAAATACTTCTCTTCTGGCAGGTGAAAGGGAAGAAATAAAATACTAATTAAAATGAACAGTAGACTTCCTAAAAAATAAATCTGAAATCAAGACATTATATTAATATTCACTGTTGCTTATTTAAAAAGAATTTTCATTAATTTCTTGTATTGCCCCCCTAACCCTCTGGGAGGATCCAAACTTGCTACATGCACAGCTATGATTCAGAAAACAGTGACCTTTCTTCTACTGTAAAGCTGAAAGAAGTAACTGGCTAAAACCCAGACTTTGGATATAAAAATCAGTATTTGGATAACAAGATTCTCCTGCATGTCTTCTTGATTAAAAAAAAAAATACAGTGAACATCTAATTAGAAGGGAGAAAGCACAGGTAACTAACAAACCTGAAATTACTGATTAGTGTCAGAGCAGCAATCCCCAGCTCTTGCTCACAGGCAACATCTGTCTTACAAGACTGTCCAACAAAGCTTAGCTGCTGCTAATAATAACAGGTTTATGGTTGGACTCTATGATCTTAAAGGTCTTTTCCAACCTAAACAATTCTGTGATTCTGTAACTAATGATGATGATGGTCAAACTGGAAGCTAATGGAATGGTGAAGTACAGTGAAGCCTGTCATATGTCATCAGCTTAAAACTTTCTGCATTGCCTGTCAAGGCTGGGGATACTGGCTTGAATAGATTTTGATTTACTTTTAGAGCAGTTAATTATAAAACCCTACCACTTCCCTACCTCTGATTTTGGCTTAAGCCAATACTCTCAGCTGTAAAATGCAGCAGCTGAAAAGTCAACTCACATTTGCTGCTCACGGTGGTCTTACTAAAATGGTGTTCACTTCCTGCTTGGGTGCAGCAGCCTGTTAAATTTATCTTCTCTGGGGGACACTGGGGTTGGTTTCACAAACAGTTTAAGCCTGCTGCTGCACTGGATGAATCCGTAAGGGAACCCTTGCTTTAAGGTGCAGAATCTCACACATCTCCCATGACCTAATCTAGCTGAAAAATAAGCTAGAGGAACACCACCCCAGTAGCATCAGGGACCTACGTGAAAGCCTCATCCTGTGGTACAGGGGCCCAGCAGCACAGCTAGCCCAAATGCAACGTTTTTACATTACTTCTGTACTGACAGAGGCTCAGAACATGCTCAGCAACTGCCATATTTTGGGCTTCACGTAAAATGCTGTGGCAGAGATTTTTAAAGAAGTCTCCTGGAGATGGGTAATTGCCCCATGACATGAGCTCCTAATTGCTCAAAATTCCTTTGAAAACCCTCAACTATTTGCACAAATTTAGAAATACACCTTTGAAAGCTTGCAGCAGCATTTCCTATCAGCATAATGCTGTATGTTAAAATCTGTTCATTGAGTCCTTAGTGATTTTGACATTAAATGCCCTTCTCAGGCAAGAGAGAAGCGCTAAACTCTAATGCTTAAAGATACTTACAGTTCAGCAGGGGCTGTAAACATGAAATATCAGATAAAAGGAAACTGCTTTTTGGTGGCACCAAGTACTTCTGCCCCATTAACACAACTATCTTTGCAGAGTTTGAGCTGTTTTCTGTAACACAAGAAAGCAGGTCCTGCTCTGGAACGGAGGTTTCATCATCTAGCACACGTACAGCTGCATGGTAACTTTCATTCACAGCTGGAAACTGCTTGGCCATTTCACATAATTCAGCCAACCCACATCCAATGCGTCCAGGAACACCATTCTTCCTGTAATCGACTTCTGCAGTAGTGGAGTGAAGAAAACCACTTTTGAGTCCTTCTTGGACTAAATGCAAAGTGCCTTCCCAAATGAGCTTCCTGATCTGTGTGGTCATAAAGAAACAAGGGAAAAAAATTATTTTCCAAGTACCTACTTGACTAGGGAATGCAATAGAAATCAAAACATTCTGAATCTGTAGAGTGGGAAAAGGATCCTTGCCAAATGAAATCATTGTCTCAAAATCTCCAAGGGCATAATAACATTCACCAAAAATCACCTGAAGTTACAAAGGCCTCCGAGACATCAAACTTCTTATCTTCATTTCTTTCCATATTCCTATTGTTCAATGATTTTATTTTAGCTGAAGAGTTTTCATACTAATAAACCTCTGTTTGATGTTGAACTTCAAAGCTCTCTTCTTTAAGGCAATTCTGCACATGCATAGCTTATTCACAATAACAATTGCAGGACCTCTACACTGTATCACAGCAAACTGCGCATATTTACTACAAGCTTGTTGCCATGCATAAGAACAATGTAGTAATTTAAATATAGTCCAAGAGGAAAAGAATTAAACAAAAAGTCCAATACGACCAACAGCTTCATCAGAGGAAATAAAGCAAGCATAGGTCCTATTCAGGTTCACATCACTATTTAGGAAAGCAGTAAGGATACAAGGTCCAACTCAAAAAAAGAACCAAAACAAAACTGTAACTCTTTTTATTTAACAAATTAAGATCAACTACGATCACCTTTAAAACACTTTCCTTCTGAGTTTACATGAAGCTACATATAATGCTGTCACAATTCTAAGCAAATCTGCAGATAATCTTCTGAAAGGCTGTTGAGGATCTCCATTGTTTTCGCTTTCACATCTTCCACCAACAAAAAAATGGGTTCCCTTGAGCATAGCTTTGATCTTTGGGAAGGGGGAATCATTAGCTAAAAATTCCTACACAGAAAGCATTGAGGGCTGGTGCATTGTGTTCGTGTTAACTTGCTATTCACCAAGGCTAAGAAAACGTCTCTATCTGAACTTGTGCCCACTTGTACTGAATGAAGCAATTGAGCCGAGCCTTGCCTCACTGTGACAGGTTAGAACATGTTCTATAACCATCTCTGTGTCTCTCCCCTCCCACTCCCAGTTCCCAATCTATCAGGCTAGTCTTAAGTTTCTTTGTGTCAGAACTCATACATCAAACATTATTCACAGATTACATTTCTAGGATTTACCAACACGCTTCAGTATAGTTCAGTAGTAACTTCACCAATATGCAACTAACACAAGCCTAAATGGCTACTTGCACTCCAATTCATTCATGATGTTTCAGTATGGCAATGTAAAATGTTAGAGGGAGTAATTCTTTCTTATTAGCAGAAGCAAGACATCTTAGAGCATATTTGGTGACAGAAGCTTTGAATATCTTCAGCACAGTGTCCTGACATGCTAAAGATGAGTTGATCTTCAGAACAGATTAAGCTGTTCATATCAAATCAGCCACCTCCTGTTCAACTAATATTCAACTCATCACATGCTCAGTTATTGGTAACAGTAAAAGAGATTTTGTGAATGCAGCTTCCAGCTCTTTGAAATGTTCTAGCTGCAGTTTAACATCTAGTTTGTTTCACATAAGTATTCTCTGTAAGCACTTACTCATTTAAGAACTGTAGAGGTGATGTTCCCATTAATGGAACAAGCTACAAGAACAAAATTTGTTTGCAACCATATCTTACACTCTATACACACCCAAAATCAGGTACCATGCACTTGCAAAATAAATTTTTTGTTCGGATTTACCTTTGAATGGTATTCTAAAGCATCCAGCTCACCTTGGTTCAATACACATTTCCTTTTACGTTTCTGCAGAATGAACAAACAGGGAAAAAAAAATCTGTATTACTCCCTGATGAAAAAATAAATTACCAAATATAACTGAATTACAAATCAACTCTTTTAAAAGCAGAAGAAACTTTCCATCTGTTTTTTTTCTCTACCGCAGTTTAAGCTCAATAAGCAAAAAGGTGACCTCAAAATACCTAGGCTGCTGTAGGCATACTCAAGGTACATAAACTTAAAGCTGGGACCTGAAGGTACCTAGTGCATGCCACAGTTCATGTTCATGCCTCCTTTAGGCCCACACTGGAAGGTATTTGTTCAGCTGCCAAGTGTTGTTTACCAATAACAGGAGAAAATTAGCCAGGTCTCCATGATTACATTTGTTGGTTTAGATCCGCAACTCTTATTTTTTTTGGTCCATAAGGAACAGTACTGAACAATCTTCATAACTGAAAACAAATTCATAGTGTCCTTCCTTCCCTGTTAATCTACACAATCTTGACAACTACCACACTTTCAGCTTCAGTACCAGACCACAACTAACATCCACCAGAAGATGAGTAATCCATTGCTTTTGAGTCACAGGATGCACGTAACTGATATAAGGGACACACAAATCCCCTGATGAGTGTTTACATTTCCATACAACTTGAAATCTATTGTGTTAAATTTCTGCTTTTCTGCATAACCTCAGGAAACTGAAATGTGCAAGACAATGTTACGCGGTGGTATTTGCCAGGGGATTACTGTAGTGTATAATATTACAGAGAACATACCTTCTTACCAACAGCCACAGAATCTCTGATGCCACTCTTGGTTCCTTCTTGGTGTTCCACTCTCTTGCTGTCGGCCTTTATTTCTGTGAGACTTGCCTCAGGGCATCTCTGCCACAGCTGCTCCTCAGGAGCTGCAGCTATATGGGGCTTATAAATGTCAAAGAACTCCTCTCGAAAGACATATCTCATCTTTGCTCTTTTACCTTCTGTTTCAATTTCATTTCCAGGATCAGGAATGGGACCATCTCTTGATGAAGAGGCAGAAGGAAAGTTAGAAGTAGTGTGATGATCTCCAGTAGATATGACAGAACTATTGGGAATGACACCACCAGGGTACGCAAAGGAGTCACAGATTTCATAACCACAGTCGTTGATGAACGAGAGATGATCCACGAGCCAGCCCGATGTCAGCCGATGTACCACGGACATCATAGCTCCGCTTTTCCAGAAGAAAAAAACAACTCCCTGAAACCATAGCTGGCAATCATACGTAACTCCTGGAGCAAAGTCCTCCTGGGGGAAATTTTTTAAGAGTTCACCTTTCAAAATTATCACTGTCAGCTATCTTCTGAAAGACACTTCCATGTCTGTCATAGAGTACACGCTGCGGACACTCCTGACTTGTGCTGGTATCCCCATTATGGCTTCTATTTCATCCCTATTTCACTTTTTACAGTAAGCAAGTTTTAAATAAGTTTCTATATACAGTATAGACTTAATCTAACATAACTCTATTAGCAAGTAAGAAAATAAGTGAACTTCCCTCTAGCAGAACAAGCAACAAGAACAGAAGTTGTTTGCAACCACGTCTTGCATTAAATACATGCCCACAGTCAGGTACTGTGTATTTGCAAGACCCATTTTTGTTCAGACTTACCTTTGAATGGTATTCTAAGTCATCCAGCTCACCTTGGTTCACTACACATTTCTTTATACATTTCTGAAGAATGAACAAATGGGAGGAAAAAATCCACATTACTCCACAATGAAAAGAGGAAAAAAAAACCAAATAATCAAACAGACCTGAATTACAAGCCAACTCTTTTAAATTTAAAAGGAAAACAAACACAGCAATCAGCACAAGAATATAGAGCTGCTGGGGCAGGTCCAGAGGAGGGCCATAAATGTGATGAGAGAGCTGGAGCACCTCTCCTACAGCATCAGGCTGAGAGAGTTGGGGTTGTTCAGCCTAGAGAAGAGAAGGCTCAGAGACCTTCTAGTAACCTTCCACTACATAAAGGGGACTACAGGAAAGCTAGGGAAAAGCTCTTGTATCAGGGACTGCAGTGACAGGAGTGGTAACAGCTGTAAACTAAGGGAGAATAGATCAAGACTGGATGTAAGGAACAAGTTGATTTTTTTTTATAATGAGGGCAGTGAAACACTGGCACAGGTCGCCCAGGAAGATGGTGAAGGTCCCAAACCTGGAAACATTCAAGGCCAGGTTGGATGCGGCTCTGAGCAACCCAATATAGTTAAAGACGTCCCTGCTCCTGCAGGGGAGTTGACCTGGACGACCTGTAAAGGTCCCTTCCAACGCAAAGCATTCCACGATCCTACGCTACGAACCCACGGTTCCCCGCGGCAGCGCCCAGGCGCGGTCTCACACGCGGAGAAGCGCGGGTCTGCCCCGCATCCCCGCACACCGGAGAGGAGCAGCACGGCGGTCCCAATCCCTTACGGGGGCGAAGAGCGAGAGGGCTGCCCTCCGTCGCTATCCCTGGCACTCGCCACAGCGCGGCAGCGCCTCGCACGCTTACAGCTAGAGAGCCTCCAGCGCCGCCATCTTGTTGTACGGCACGATCTACCCCCTATCCCCACAAGTACTTCCGCGTGCGTCAGGCGGTTCGTGGGTAATCGGCCGGCCCCTCAGACACTCACAGGCGCCGCTCCGCCTCACCACGGGCGCCGCCATCTTGTTGTACGGCAAAACGCTCCCTCTTTCTCCGAGAACTTCCGGGGGGATCGGGCGAGCGAGCGACCAGGCAATCGGAAGTGACGACACTCACCGCGCGCACCCCTTCCCGCCTTAGCCGGCCTCCTGCGCTGATTACGCGATGACGTCTGCGCGGCGTCACGTCAGCGGCGCGCGGATTTGAAACGGGGAGGAAGGCGGCGGCGCTGTTAACGGTAGCGGTGGGGTGGGGCGGGGGCGGGTGGGTCGGTCGGTCCGTCCAGGGAGAGGGCCTTCAGAGTGCTGCTGCTGCTGGGGGAGGTGGTGGTGCTGCTGCTTGTGCTGGGGGTGGTGGTGGTGGTGCTGCTGCTGCTGCTGCTGGGGGAGGTGGTGCTGCTGCTGCTGGGGGGGTGGTGGTGGTGCTGCTGCTGCTGCTGGGCAGGTGGTGGTGCTGCTGCTGCTGGGGGGGGGTGGTGGTGGTGCTGCTGCTGCTGGGGGGGGGGGGTGGTGGTGCTGCTGCTGCTGCTGGGGGGGGGTGGTGGTGCTGCTGCTGCTGCTGCTGGGGGGGGGGGTGGTGGTGCTGCTGCTGCTGCTGCTGGGGGGGTGGTGGTGCTGCTGCTGCTGCTGGGGGGGTGGTGGTGCTGCTGCTGCTGCTGGGGGTGCTGGTGCTGCTGCTGCTGGGGGTGGTGCGCCTGCTGGTGGTGCTGCTGCTGGAGGTTCTGCTGGTGCTGCTGCTGGCCTGTGTGTGTACGCGTGTCATACCAAAAATGCTGGCAAATAAACTATAAGACTCATTTTGGAGTTATAGAAAGCAAACACCCTTTAATCGGGCCTGGGTAACAAGAGGGAGTGATGTCCATCAATCATGTGCAGCAAGACAAGAGCTGGGTACAGGACGTATTTCCCCCTTAGATGTATACATTTTCCTTATACGTATTCTACTAATTTTCAAGGACTAATGTTTTCAGGAAACTTCACAGCAGTCAAAACTTACCAGTTTGGAGCTGGCTCCAGCTCTCTGCCAGGCCTTGCATTTGAGTTAGGGAGAAAACTTGAAACAGAGGTGATTACAGAAGAAGACACATCTGTTCAGCACATATACTTTAAACAAGATGTTATCTTCAAAGAATAAACAGTGTCTGGAAAAAAGCTGTCTAAAACAAACCGTGCTAACAAGCTAGACATTCTATCTAACTTTCAAAAAATACACTTTAGCTTAAATATTCCACTTTTTGTAATAGCAACTACATCTTGTAACGAGGGAGGGGGGTGCCATGTGTGGTGAGGTGCACCTGTTGGCACCACACTGCCCCACCAGCCCTGGGGAGCCCTTACTTTTCCACTATGGGAAAGCCCTTTTTTTGCTGCCGTTTTGACTCCAGCAAGATCCACTCTTGAACTTGTCATCTGGTACATTTATGGAAACGGTTTACACTGTGTGCAGTGGATCTCTGGTAAAATAATGAAGAATGCAGCTTCTTCCCCAGAGAAAATGAGGTTATGGATAAAATGTCCTGTGACACAGAGCTAAGATAAGCTTCTGTCATGGCTTGCTAAAAGTGTGATTGTGAAATATAACTTATGTTGAGAATCTGTTTTGGTAATGTTTGTAATGAAGGTTTTTCAATTAGTAATAAGTCAGTCACTTGAGCCCACCCCTCAAACAAAGTATATCTGCTGTAGAGGGCAAACGTTGGCTTTCTTTGCAGAGTTAATTCTATTTACCTCAAAAATCCCACTCAATGCCCCTGTGGGGGACAGTTCGGTACTTCCAGTTTGATATATATTTTGTGTGTGTAGTCTGAAGATGGCTATGATATTATGTCAGAATAAGTTTTCCAGTTATTGTGCTGTGATACTGTGCGATCGCTTGCAAAATTAATGAGCAGTCTCTGAAATAGTGCATAAGTAATAGATGCATAGTTAAAGTGCTAGAAATTAGTCATGTTACTGTGGTCCTCGTCCCAGCTGACTGGAATGAAAACTTAATTAGATGTTTTCTTTTTGGATCCTGTCAGATAGAAATGATCAGATATAAATAAAGGGAAAA
The DNA here is from genome assembly GCF_032191515.1 of Phaenicophaeus curvirostris. NCBI lineage: Eukaryota > Metazoa > Chordata > Aves > Cuculiformes > Cuculidae > Phaenicophaeus > Phaenicophaeus curvirostris. The sequence continues at coordinate 48,217,250 of NC_091394.1, read as the reverse complement.
TGGTAGATTTGGAACAAGCACTAGCATGTTCATCAATAAAATAGTTAATTTGTAATGCTGTGGCTGCTGCTGTGTAGTTTTGGAGTCTGACAGGCAATTTATTTTTTTTTAAAGAACCCAGTTATTCTGGATACTATCACAAAGTATCACTATCTCTCTGTCTAAAGTACAGTTTGACTTGCTTATTCTGACCCCTTAGGAACTCACTGTGGTGTTTAAAAAGGAAATAATCCTAGATCCTGGGTTTTCCAATAGTGACAGACTGTGATTTACAGTTTAGTCACAATGAGACGAAGCTCAATTATTCCTGGAAGCAGTGGTCGGCAATCTTTGATGGCACTGAGAGTACAGGACAACAACAAGATGGGTCTTCAAACACCTCAAATGTAAGTGTTGCTAATCATTTTGCTAAGAATAGGTATATAAAACTAACTGAAGAGATTTACTGTAGTTTGTTTGAGTGTGTGAGTAGCAACTAAAATAGAAAAAATGGGACCAGTGAGAAGAAAACTTCCTGCAGCCAAGAATATTTGCTTAAGTGCTCCAGTTCTGCAAAAAACTTTCTTCAATCTATTTGTATACCCATCACATATTTCAAGTTGTAACACTTTTTCTGATTTATTTTGTAGGGCCTGGCTGGGTGCCTGTGTGTATAAATTGTATACCCATAAAGCTTCTCGCAGAAGTGGTTTTGATGATGGACAGAAAATGCATTAAAATCGTTTGACTTTTCTAAGATGCTGCTGTACTAAAGATGCTTAGGCTTATATATATGTTTTTATAGTTTTCTTAAATGAGCAAATAATGAAGTGAATCTTTATCCCAATCCCTCAGGAAGGACAGAGGTACATTTGGGAAGCCGAGTATGAGTAAACCTACATCTGGAACTTCAGAAAGAAAAGTCAGCTTTTTTGGGAAGAGGTATTGATTGCTTTAGATCTCTGTACTGTAAATTAAAACAATAACAGTCCCACATAATTTGGCTTAGACATTGAGGGAGTTCTTTATATGTATTGTCAAGAGAACTGTATTTGATTTTTGCTCTTAGAACTAGTGGGGCCGGAAGTTCACGCAACAGTCAGTATGGTGTGTTTGGTACAGAAAAGATCAAGGATCCCAGGCCACTTCATGACAAGGCATTCATCCAACAATGTATCAAGCAGCTTTGTGAGGTAACTTATTAATTTATAGTAAGTTCATTATTAGACACAAAAGATGCTAATCAAAATATTTCTTTTTTTGTGGTTTCAACTTTAGATTTTATTTAGTGACTAATATGACATGTTTCTTTTTCTCAGTTTCTTGTTGAGAATGGTTACGCCCATAATGTTTCTGTGAAATCACTGCAGTCTCCATCGGTTAAGGACTTTTTAAAAATCTTCACTTTTATCTATGGATTTCTATGTCCTTCTTATGAACTGCCTGACTCAAAATTTGAAGAGGAAATTCCCAGAGTTTTTAAAGAGCTTGGGTAAGATCATTATCATTAGTCTGTTGTGCTAAATAGATGTGATACAGCTAGAAATTTTGAAGCTAAGGAGTCTACTAGATATAGCTAGGGAAAACAGATTTATCCTTTATTCAGGTGACACTCTGAAACTACAATGTTATGATTATTGGATTCACAGAATATTCTGGTTCATTCTGTTAAAATCAAAGAACTAAAAAACTATTTCAGAATGTCGGATCCAGTTCATTTAGTCAAAAGTTATTCGTCCTGTAATTTCTGTCATTCTGCTTTCAAAACAGGGTGGAAATATCAAAAATGACCACTGAGGTTAAAATAAAACACTAAACAACTGGCTCATCAAAAAAAAGTGAAGTGTATTTTTCTTCTTTAGGTTTGAGCTCATGTCGCTGTCAAAGCACTGGGGCTCATTAAATGTAGGCATAAGTCTGTTCCATTCACTATTCAATATTTTAATAAAATTTTGGGTTATTTTTTGTTTTAACACTTGAATCTGCTGACCTAGCTGAAATGTTGAAGAGGAGTTGTGCCCAAGAGGCTTTACTCAGCTGTGTCATGACTGTAATCCTGGATAAAATGACTTATTTTGAGAACTCGAGAATTCTCTTCAAATTGTCTTTTGAGAATTAGAAAATGGACCTAAATAATTTTTAAGAAGTTCTCAGGCTGAATGGCTTATGAGTGCTTATTTAGAACTGTGAATTTATCAGTAGCTTCTTGACCTATGTTCTTAAAATAACTTTAGGCAGCTATCAGTCTAAAGATGGAATAAAACGTGCACTTCTGTGTTCCTTGATTTGTAAAAGTCTTTAAGAGGATGCTGTAATTAGCAGTATAGCCTTTTGTTTTCCATATCTGTAGGTAGTATTAGTACTTCGATATGCAGCTGTTCAGAAATTCAGCATGACATTAAGCTGATTGTCAGCTGCTTTTCTATTTTCAAAGTGCATTTAACACAAGAAGCAATCTTGCAATAATTGAATAAAATAGGGCTCGAAGAACTCAGTTTATCTGCCTTGATGTACAGTATAAAGTACAATAGAGTTTGTTCTTCCTTCTTTGCCTTGATGTACATGTAAAATTTGCTGCTCGTTTTGTTTCCATCACTGTTTGTCACGGCTATTAAAATTTATTTTCTTTTGCCTTGTAGCTACCCTTTTCCTTTGTCGAAAAGCTCCATGTACACAGTGGGAGCACCACATACATGGCCTCAAATTGTGACAGCTTTGGTTTGGTTGATTGATTGTGTCAAGGTACATTGGTCTTTAAGCCAAATATTTCCGCTTTTCAGGCTAGGATGTTAGTTTCAATTCAGATCTCTTACATGCTTTCTAAAAATCTTTGTTTGAAATTTATGTAAAGAAAAAGCTAGGTATTCTTACCTGCCATCTGAGCTAGCCTTTAGGATTACTCTTGCTAGCTTTTAAACTGAGTTTTTAATGTTAAATTATGATAATACTTAATTTAACTGTGTGCGCTGCGTGAAGTTGTGTAAGAAAACAGGAAAAAATATTACTTCCATATACATAAAGCTGTGAAAGTTAATGGGTATAATCATGTATCTTCAGCACAGATCTTGTGTGTTCAGTTCTGGGCCCCTCACCACAAGAAGGATGTTGAGGCTCTGGAGAGAGTCCAGAGAAGAGCAACAAAGCTGGTGAAAGGGCTGGAGAACAGGCCTTATGAGGAGCGGCTGAGAGAGCTGGGGTTGTTTAGCCTGGAGAAGAGGAGGCTGAGGGGTGACCTCATTGCTCTCTACAACTACTTGAAAGGACGTTGTAGAGAGGAGGGTGCTGGCCTCTTCTTCCAAGTGACAGGGGACAGGACAAGAGGGAATGGCTTCAAGCTCCGCCAGGGGAGGTTTAGGCTAGACGTTAGGAAAAAATTCTTTACAGAAAGGGTCATTGGGCACTGGAACAGGCTGCCCAGGGAGGTGGTTGAGTCACCTTCCCTGGAGGTGTTTAAGGCACGGGTGGACGAGGTGCTGAGGGATATGGTTTAGTGTTTGGTAGGAACGGTTGGACTCGGTGATCCGGTGGGTCTCTTCCAACCTGGTTATTCTGTGATTCTGTGTGATTCTGTGATTCTGTGATCTGCCATCTCCTATATTTGAAGTCTAAGGATGGAATTGTCAATAAAAATTATTGATGAGAACGGTGTGTTTCAGTGGGGATTTTTGTTTGTTTTTTTAATAGTTGTAACTCTGTTGCTGCTAGCTCAGGTCTGAGCAAAGTTTGGAATCTGTGACAGAAGTTCCCCACTGCAGAATTGGGTACACGTGAAAATCCCATCCTTTATGTTGAAAAGACACATTTGGCTTATCAAGGCAATTTGGCAGTGTTGAGTGTCCAGCTAATGTCTCTTCATCTGCTCTTTTAGTCAATTAAATACAGGCTCCTTACTCTGATGTAATTAGTCACATTCTGAAACAGAACCATTGCGCTCTGCTTGCTGAAATCCTAATCCAATGTCACTCTGCTCCTTATAATGAACATGAAACAAATATGAAAACTAATGGGGTTCTTCATGCTTGCTCTTTGTATGTACATGTGTGCCTTTCAGTTATATGCTGCCACAAGGGAAAATGCACCATCATTTGATGATGGACAGAACTGGGGAGGAGAGACAGATGATGGAATTGTACATAACAAGGTACCGTAAAAAATAAACTATCAGAATTGTTTAACTGAGTTTTGTTATATGCTGTAACACCACAGTTTAAATATATAATACAAAAATTGTAAATGTATTTGTATGTTCTGTTCAATTTTTTATTCAGAGTTCCCTTGGAAGTATGGCAACTTATAAAAAGCTCCATCAACAGGTTTCCTCAGCAGGCATCACAGCCAATCTGTTGGAGGAGACTGGATATTGAGTTAAAATGTCTTGTTCTCTAAGCTGCTACTGTTTCTATTCCCTTTTGTGGAGAAAGGGAGTCATTAAATTGTTTGTTTATTGTTTTAGTAGGATCTAGAGTGTATTTGTCATTTGTACTTGAGTTTTCTAAGGTTAGCAGCAGTAAAGGGTAAAGACAGTGACTTAATTATAAATGTGGTGGCTCCTGCTGATATCTACTCAATTTACCATGTAAAAATTGGTAATAATGTTTAATTTCCTAGCTACAAAATAGGTGGCAATATAATTCAGGCAGTTAAAAACCCAGCAGCTTGCTTTCTGATTTATCATAGATTATTAGTATTATTCAGATATAACTCAGTGTTAAGTCACAGCAGATGTTTGGAAAGGGTTGTATGATGTTCCAGAATATTTAATGAAAAAATTGCAAAAATAAAATTAAATTAGAATTTTGGACTAAGGTTACAAACCTGGCATCTGACAAGTAAATATGCTTTTAAACGGAATGAGTACTTATTAACAGATATATATGTTAAAACAAAATTTACAATACTGGTGTAATTGCTTCTGAAAGATCTATAATTTAAAGTCTTCAGTAAATTGGTTTGTGGTAACCTTTCTTTAATTCTAGATCAATTCTCTGACATCTGCACGTCTGAAGTATAGTAGTCATATTTACTGAAGAGGTCTGTTAGACAGACCTGCAGTTTCCATAAGCTAGCGTGAGAGGATCATAAGCTTTAAGATAATAAGTTCTTAAATATTGTATCTACTATCCTCTTTAGTTATTGCACAAAAATGTATAAAGTATTCAGAACTTTCTTAATGTGAATTCTAGATACCTTCTTCTGCCTGGATATAATCTGTTAATATTCTGTGTTTAAAGCATGGAAAAAAGTTGGTTTTTACATCAGTGCAGTCAAACCAGTGAAAGATAGTTTTTATGTTTGCTTAATTCCATTGTTTGAGTAGATTTAGATTATCTTGATATTTTACAGCCCTTTGAATCTGTGAAATGTAAGCTTTTTAATTGTTTTCAGCTTTTCACAGAGTACACTGTAAAGTGCTATGATCACTTCATGAAAGGGAGAGATACTTTTGAAGAATTAGATGCAGAAGTGCAGTCAAAATTAAGTAAGTTTTCATGTTTTAATGAAGTTTTGAATTGTGTTACTGGTTTCTTTCCTCCTAGCATCAGTATTGCCCAGTTTACAAGTGAAAGGGATCTGAGGTGATGGAATAGGAAATTCCCAAATACCTCTCAGTTACTTATACTTAATTCTTTTTTTGTCACTAGCACAGATAGATGGGTCATTCTTTGCTGTCAGCTGTCCCTGTGTAACTGTATCATTTTCAATGGCTTTGTGACAGAAAAGCTGTATACAGTTCCTCAGGCACAAAATCCTTCTATGCAAATAACTCCTGGTTTTGTCTGACAAAGTTAACAATTAAACAAAGAAAAATATTACCAGAGGATGCACATCTGATAAGAAAGCAAGTCCAGCTTCTAACAGCTCTGAAAATAGTCTGCAAGAGTTCCAAACTCTATTGTGAAGGTTCCCATATATGATTTGGTGTGCACCTATGTTTGTCTTCAGGGAGATGGAAATTTTATTTTTTTTATTTTTGACTCATTCATTTCATCACCTACAGAAATACAAGCAGAATATAAGAACAAGGAGGAAAGTAGTTCTGTGCCCTCCTATGAAAAGCCAGACTAAGGATGCATCCATTGCAAGCTGGAACTATCAGCTTGAGAAGAAATATGAGCTACTAGAATGCTACTAGATAATAGTAGGAAAAAGTAATCATGCCATTGTTTAGCAAAGACCAAGGGAAGTAAACGAAGATGGCTCGAGGCAAGGAAATAGGTAGATGAGAAAAGAGTATACAAATCAGGCTACCTTGGGAAACCTGAACAGATGAAACTTATCTAACAACCACTATCCTGTAGTGTGGGCTGTGTGAGAGTTTGGAAACTGACATCACACAAGTAATTTTGAGCATCTATATGAAATGACTGAAAATGTCATTTCTTTTTTTGTTTCTTTTGGGGTTTTTTTGTCTAATTGCTTTGAAATGAAATGGGATTTTTTTTGGTGGGTTTGTTGGTTTTTTGAGTTTTTAGTTTAAAATAATTGCCTAGATAATAGGTGTTTTACTGTGCTGAAACACAGTAAGCACAGATATTCAGATTAGGTGATGATATTCAGTGAGATTAACCTGTAACCACACACACCTTCTCTTTGTTTTCCCCTCAGAGGATTTATTCAATATAGATGAATTCCAGATAGAAGGTTTAGTAGCTGACAACAAAAGACTTCATGAAGAGATTGCAAGACTAGAAAAAGAAAAGGAAAATGAACCGGTTAGTAAATTGTCTATGCTTATCTATATGGTGGAGTTGAATTTTCTACTATTGACCATTATTGTCATTATTAAACAAAGAGACTAATGATACATTACAATAAATGGAAAATTATTTTCAGAGCTCTGTGAGATTTTATTTACACCAGGTTATTACAGACTCTATACCATTATAGTACATTTACTGTGGAGCCTTCAGTAACTCAGTCACTGTTTGATATTATGCAGGTAATAAAATATTTGAACTACTTTTTTTTTTTTTTGAACTTCAACATTACTTTTTCCAAAAGCATTGGTATGAGAACTACTTGGGGCATGACAGCATAGGTTTCAGTGTTAATAACATATTTTAGGAAAAAATATTTTGTTTGAAAAGATTCTGCTTTTAATACCTCATGAGTTTAAAAATAGTTTAGTGGCTGTGCAGCTGTCAAACCGAGACTCCTGTCTATTGTGCAAAATGTGCTGCTTGCATTCCCAGCTTTCCTTGTCCTTAGTTTTATCTGCCCTTTGTGATCCTAACCAAATCCTGGGCTGCATCAAAAGAAGCATAATCAGCAGCTTGAGGGAGATGATTCTGCCCCTCCATTCCACTCTGGTGAGATCCCACCTAGAGTAATGCATCTAGCTCGGGGGCCTCCAGCATAAGAAGGACATGGACTTGTTAGAATGAGTCCAGGCTGTGAAGGTGATCAGAGAGCTGGAACACCTCTCCTATGAAGACAGGCTGAGAGAGTTGAGGTTGTTTAGCCTGGAGAACCAAAGGCTCCAGCAAGACCTTACAGCAGCCTTCCAGTACCTAAAGCAGTGTCTTCCAAGAAAGCTTGGAGGGGGGCTTTTTACAAGGGCATACAGTTATAGGACAAGGGGTAACGGCTCTAAAATGAAAGAAGGTAGTTTTAAATTCAATATAAGGAAAAGGTTCTTTATTGTGAAGGTGATGAGGTACTGGAACAGGTTTTGTGCAGAGAAGTTGTGGATGCCTCCTTCCTGGAAGTGTTCAAGGCCAGGCTGGATGGGGCCTTTAGCAGCGTGGTCTAGTGGGAGGTGTCCCTGCCCATGATAGCAGGGTTGGAACTGGGTGATCGTTAAGGTCCCTTCCAAGCCAAACCATTCTAAGTTCTGAATTACCTGTAGTATCATAGAATCACTAGGTTGGAAAAGACCTTCGAGATCATTAAGCCCAACTGTATTTGTCTGCTACTAAATCATATCACTGAGCTTTTCATCTACCTATCTTTTAAATACCTCCAGGGATGGTGACTCTGCCATCTCCCTGGGCAGCCTGTTCCAGTGCTTGAAATAACGCATTCGGTAAAGAAATTTTTCCTAATGTTCAATCTGAACCTCCCCTGGCACATCTTGAGGTCATAAAGTAAGAACTCTCTTAATGCAATGCCTAAAGGAAATCAAATACTACATGCTGAAATACAAGAATTATGGTCCAAACCACCTTTTCAGCCTTTTTTTGTTATTAAAGATGCTTAAATTGATTCAGCTCTCACAGGGATAAAAAATTTATCAAAGTTCTTTAATTTTATATTTATACGACTGAAGTTGACCAATTGTCTTGTCTGGAAAGCAAGATCATTATTTTAGATTAATATGGTAGTGGTTGTTCTTTCCATCCGTTTACTAGGATCGTAGAGTAACACTACGGAACCTGAAATCATCTCTTCAAGCAGATGTCCAGAAATACCAGGCTTATTTGACTAATCTGGAATCTCATATAACCATGCTTGATCAAAAAATGGAAGGTGCAATTGAAGAAGTTCAGACAGCAGGTAAGAAAGCCTTGGTCACAAATGGAATAGTGAAACTAGAAGTAACGTTTAAAATAATCGTAATTCTTAGCTTCAAGACAGAGTGAGATACTTAGTGTATGATGTTGCTACAAATAAAATTTCCAGAATGGATTAGTAATAAAGAGAATTTTTTGTCTGCTAGCTGTTTGTAAACTTGCGTAAATAATATCTGTATTTCATTATTCTTAAAAATACAGAGAGCTCAGGTTAACTATATAGGCTGATATTTTACATCCATGTTACAAATGTTTTGGGAATTTAGAAATGGAAGTAGAAGCAATGAAGCAGGAGAATGCCCGGCTCCAGCACATCTTTGATAACCAGAAGTACTCAGTTGCGGACGTTGAGAGAATAAATCATGAGAGGAATGAATTGCAGCAAACCATTAACAAGCTGACTAAGGAAGTGGAAGCAGAAGAACATCAGCTGTGGAATGAAGAGATAAAATATGCTAGGAATAAAGAGGCGGTATGTGAAAACCCTACAACACTGGGAGGTCGCTATCAGTTTTCCTCGTTCAAGCTTAGAACTTGGGCTATCTCCAACTTCTCTAAATCATCTGACAACTGCATAGATATGTCTTAACAGGCTACAGCGACAAGAATCTCTTCTGTTTACAATGTCTCTGAAAAGCGTTTGGAGTTTTTTCCCTTTTTCTCTTTTGATCATAATGGGAACGTATTCTTTTCATTCTTTCTGCATCATAAGGGGCATAGCTAGACTGCACCACTGCCATCTCTCACTGCTACATAGTATCTAGAGCTTTGATAGCATTAGCATGAATTAACTTTGATAATTCAAGCAATTTCAAACTAATGTTAAGATTTCATAGCAAGGAAGTAATGCAGAACTAATGCTTTGAATCAATATCTGCATGCAATTAGAGCCAGACCAGTCCTTTATGTGGAGGTTCCAGTATAGTTTAAGGGCCAAATTCAATTCCCTCAAACAGAATGAAAAGATGTGGTCTTGTAAGTGCTGGGATTTAAAAGCTTCTGCTTTTCTGGATGGTGAACTAAAAAAAGAGTTTCAAATATGTTTTGCATTTGGCAGCCTTACCCTCTATCAAGCACTTGGAATTAAATTTCTCATACTGTGCAAGTATGAAGCATATAAAACCATAAAAAATAAGGTGTTTGCTTCTATGTGGCACTCAGTAAGAAAATAGAGCATTTGATAATTTTCATCTAGAGATATGCTCTAGTTAAAGTTTCTTATTAGGATATGTGGCTATGTGGCAATTTCTTTCAAAACCAATGAGAGAAGGCATATCAACACAATGAATTTTTATTGGTTTAATCATTTGTATTATTTCCAGGCATATTTTTCCTTCCCTATCAACTAACCCTCAAAAACTTAAGGTAGGTAAACAAGTCGTATGAGTAGAGAGAACCACAGGTGACACCATTTGGTCTCACCCATACGCATTGAGAAACTTGTGGAGCAAATTCTGAAAGAATCATAAACAAGTATTTAATCCCAACAATGCAGACTGCTGGACTGTTAGTGCATGCAGATCTTGCATACTGTGGCATGACTTGGAATCATATTTGTACAGAGCAACGCAGAAAACTGTTTAAAGTGTTATATGAATACTTTTTGCAAAGCTTATCACTTGTAAAGCTCTTCACCTCTTCGACCTTTTCATTTGTAAGCTCTTCACTTCATCGATTTTACCCTTTCCTCATCTGAACAGATTGAAATGCAACTGGCAGAATATCATAAACTGGCTCGAAAATTGAAATTAATTCCAGTAAGTGCTGAGAATTCCAAAGGCCATGACTTCGAGATTCAGTTTAATCCTGAGGCAGGACCAAGTTGTCTAGTCAAATACAGAACTCAAATCAAGGTAAGCAGAGTCAATACCAAATGTTTCTGTTGCCACTCACTAAAAAAAAGGTATTTCTTTGGAAATGTTGGGAAGGTCTCTTAACCTTCGTGAACTTCATTGAAAAGTTTGTGTGATGCATACAGTACAGTATAGGAAGGAAATTTGGTAGTGGGAAGGTACAGCTGCCTGAATAAAAATGGGAAAGATGTGCTGGGGTACATTCTAGCTCAAACTAACAAATTGCATTAGCCAGATCTTCTTGTATGTATATTACAGGCTCCCCTTATGGAGATCATAAACCAGACAGAGGAAGAAATTAGGAATGCTACTCAACGGAAAATGACTTTGGAAGAAACTTTGGAACAGGTGTGTTGGTTAATGAAGATTAGGACTAAGAAATCACAATATTACCTGCTGGTATCATTTGACCAAAATGCACCATACAGCCTACTATGAAGAAAGTTTATTCTGTCCCAGCCTGGCCCTGTTTAAATATTTCTGGTCTACCACATACTGTTTGTAATGGCATGAGCTTATATGTTGGTATTTTTCTTGAATTATATTTTCTTCATTGTTTTTTCATTCTAGGTGAATGTAATGGTAGTGGATAAGAAAAGCGGTGTGAAAACGCTGAAAGAAGAAGCTGAAAAGCTTGATGATCTTTACCATCAAAAGCTTAAGGTAGATGTTGATGACTGGTTCTCCTTAATGATATCCTTGTATTTATACATAAATTCTTATGTTGCATTTTTGTTTGTTGGGACCTCTGCTCTTGCCTCCTACCATTCCTCTTGCAGGATTCTCTCATCCTTTTCAGATATATTTGAGTGCTACCTTAAGTGAGTCAGTTTCCACTTTCTCGTGAGATAATCTGCTATCACTTTAGCAGATCCTGTAAATCATAAGCCACTACAAGCAGTAATAAAAACAGCAGCAATCATCTCCTGATCTCAGAATGTCTCAAAGCATGTGCTTGGAATAGTTAACAATACCTGCCTTGTCTGTTTGGTTTTTATATAAAAAATGCATTTACAGTTTTCAGTAAACATGTTTAATCACATTAAAAACTAATGAAAACATTATTTGACTAAAAGCACATCAAATACTTTCAAGACGTAAAATTATTGCTTTCTTTTTCTTCCCCAGTGAGGGAGCAGTCCCTTTCCTTTTCCTTACCTGTAATTTAGCAACAAAACATAGCCCTCTCAATTAACAACTAAGTGGCTGGTCTAGCTGCATGGTCTTGGTGAGTCTGTGATGCTCAGGATTAAAATGCTTTTTGGATTAAGCTACTGTTTAACATAGGTGCTATTTCAAATCCAAACTTTTGTGATATCACCATGAAACAGGCTTGTTTCATTTCTAATACCTGCTTAGGTGGCTGAAAGCAATTCATTTAGTTTCTTGTTTTCAGTCACATGAAATTCAGTTTTTGATCTATGCTATTGCATATGCTTTTCTCTTAAGGTGAGCTCATAAAATACTCAATTGCAACTGGATGATTATAGTAAGGCACTCTTGTAATTCCTTATGTAGTATTTAAAATGCTACCCATAAGATTTCAATATTTAAATTATCTTTGAAGGATGATATTTCATTAATTGACCAGAATTGCCTGTTCCGTTTATGGTGGAATTTCATTTGGTTTTGTGCATTTAATAGTGTTTAGTATAGTGTCAACAGTGTCATCCTCCTTAGAGAGATGATTACTTTTAGTTTATACTCATTTTTCAGAACGCAAAAGGGAAAAGCAATTTTTTTACTCAAACGTGATTTTATTTTTTAAACCTAGGAATAGTTGTTCATGATGTTCCTTTTCTAAGCTATTTGAAGTATGTGAATAAAACTTTTTAGATTAACTTTGAAGGGAAAAGAGCTGCAATGCAGACCTTGAAATACGGTTAGAGAAATAAAGGGAAGGTTAGGTTGATTTTGGGTGGAAGACGATACAGATAAAAACTCAAAACTTCAGGTTTGGGGTAATGTCCTTAGGTTTTCTGGTTCCAAGTTTGGAGTTACTTGTATGAATTCTGAATTCAAGTATCAAGAAATACAAAGGAAGGGGAAAAAAAAATTATTCCCAAGTTATGCAGTTTATTTTTATTTACTTTTTTCCTCTTTCCTTATGTTTGCAGGAGGCAGAAGAGGAAGAGCAAAAATGTGCAAATGAACTAGATTTGTTAGAGAAGCATAAGCAATTACTTGAGAGTGGTGTCAATGAAGGTCTCAGTGAAGCCACAAATGAATTGCATGATCTTCAACGACAGTAAGGCCCATAACTTCAAGTTGTTTGCATAGATTATTTTGGTTTTATGTATTTTAAGGATTAAGACACTTTTTTGAATCCGAACTTAAAATTATTTAGTGAGAAAGTATCCATCTCAGTATATTAATTTCACAAAATCACAGTTGAAAGATGTTTCTCCTCTACACTTAACATTTTGCTAGAATATTTGTCTGATGCATGAGAACTCCCATTTTGCATGTAATTTTTTTCATATATACAGTTGTAGTAAGGAAATTTGTTTGTTTCCAAGCCTATGTGACAACTGCATTTTACAGCTTGAAGTCTGGAAAGGCTATTCTGCCTCTTTTCTGACTCTAAGGTATTTTTTGTTTCTTACCAGTTAGCACAATACAGTCCTTTTTCTTCTGAGTACTAATGTAAAAATCTAACTTGGTTTGAGTCAATACTAATAGAAAAAAAAAGTACATAAACATGACTATATATCAGACATGGTGAAGTGATTGTTTTAGAAGTCAGGAATTTTATAATTAGTGACTTGACTTTCTGATTGTCTTTTACTTTTTTAGATATCAAGTTGTTTTACAAACAACAACAGAAGAGAGCAGGAAAGCTGGTGATAATTTGAATCGTCTTTTAGAAGTTATTGCTACTCATGTAGTATCTATAGAGGTGAGCTAGAATTTGATATTCAGAATTAAATCTTTCTAGAGACATTTGCAACTGCAGTTGAACACATGGAAATCAGAACTTACTCTGTCCAATAAAGTATCAGTTAATTAGGGCTACTGCATTAAGTCTGTGGATTCTAGTTAAATTTGCTGACAAAACCTTTGCTGTAAATAATCAGAATTGATCATTAAATTTAAGCAGTGACATGCTGTCATGTTTAATCTGCTTCTGGTTGTCATCTTTCAGAGAGTTGTTCAACAGAAATCACTTAAGCTGTGTAATGAATGCTTAATATGCTTTAGCAGATCTAGTACAATAGCAACTGCGATAGTTCTAATAAACTTTCTGTAACCCTTTTCTAGAAATACCTTGATGAACACAATCTGAAAATTGAGAGACACTATGAAGAATTCATGTCTGAAGAGCTATTGTCAACCTTGACTGGAATTCTAGACAGTTATAAAAAGAAGGCTGAAAGTCTGTAATCACCAAAAAGGTGAAGATGAAAATTTTGCATTTTTGAAGCTCCAGTATGATGCCCTCTAAAAGGATGGGTACTTTGCGTGTCTAGCAGTGAAACTGATTTTAAATTTAAGGAAATGCTTATGAGATTCCTTTGTTTTATTGGCACAAATACATTAAAGAATTAAACAATATATGTGCATTTTTTTAAAAAAGGCTTTGCTTACATTTCCTCCTTATAATATACATCATTTACAATATGTGATTCCAAACACCTGTGACGAGAAAAACAAGGAACAACTTAATTTACTTCTTTTCTTTATCATAAAATCATTTGTGCTTTTCTTGGAACATTAGTAAGATAAGTGTACAGTTACCCTATTATAATAACAAGCCAGAGTGGGCTTAAAGATGGAACCTCAAGTGACAGCACAAATGCGAAGGGTACTGACAACGTGAAATACTGCTATGTTAACATAACTAGTTGGTTTTGTGAACTTGCAAGACTGCTGAGAAAAGTGTTAGACTTTCCTTTCTGGAGTATAGTTTGTGAATTTCATAATATAGGTATGTACTTAGTGCACATGCCTGAGAGTGCACGTCCTTTTCCAAACCTTTCTTTTAGTAGCAAGACCAAATGTAAATGTTTTTTGGTCTCCTGCTTGTTCAGTTTTCTATGAAACTGCCCAGGGACCCCACTTACATGAGTAAGCTTATTTTTTTTAATACAAACCTCTTTGAAAATATCAGTAGTAATTACACAGTAGTCTTGTAAATAGTCTAGAGAAACATAGTCAGTTTGAAAACAAAGTTTTGTCTCTAACTGCTCATAGTCCAAGATGATGAAACCTCACTGTACTTCTTGAAGGTGTGTACTGCAGATAGCTCTAAATAGGATGATGTGGATTCTGTCAGTATAGCTAATCAATTGCAGATTTTGCTGATGTTTGATACATCAAAATGGTCTCAAATTAGTCTACAATTTTCTTGTTAGACCAGTAGGGCAGGCTTTATTTGATTTTTTTTTTTTTTTCTTCCTCAGGAAAGTAGCAGTAAAATTGGTGTACAGAGAGTTTCAGTCCAAATACATTGAAGAAAATGTAACCCCATCTCTTGAGCATGTACTTTTTTATTCAGTGCTATGCGGAAGCTGTGTCTTCCTGCCTATTCTGTATATAACTTTGTGGTTAAAAAAAAAAAAATCAGCCTTTATGTCTTGTTTAGTTTATGATGGTATTTCCTAATAACAGTATTGGAGTGTTTTAAGAGTTCAGTGATAAATATCACTGATTCAAATCTACAGTGATATAAACAACTTTGCAGTCTGTCCAAAATTTTTCAGCAACTGATAGCTAAAAGAAGTCACTCCTCAATTCTATAATTAGACACAATATTTGAATGAAACACATTTCTAAGATGTAAGACGAAACTTGAGTTGGACCATCTGAACACCAACAGAAAATAAAAAAGGAATTGTCTTTAATTATAGGCTATTTTTGTAGAGGCTATTTTTGTTTTATTTTGTATATAAAACTCAGTTCTCCTTAATGAAGTGTGTGAATCTTCTGGCTCAGATATTTTACTTCAGATATTATGATGATAATAATGGCATTACTTAAGCTTCTAACTTTCTGTTGTTTTGTTGTACTTGTGAGGTTTAATATGACAGCTATGAAAGTTTTCTGACAGGTGGGTAGCGTTTCTGCTTTCTTCTTTCATTTTACCTTTACAAACTCTTAGTGTTCTTCTGTAACAGCCTACTTCATACCAAATCGCAGTTTCTTCTCTTTAGAAGCTTTTTTCTTTTGTGATCTTTCTAATATTTTTTTGTTATCTAAAGCAATATTCTTCTTATTAAGCAAAACTGTGAAACACAGAATAATCATGTTCCATTAAAATATGTGCTTATTTAGAGGCTGTGCTCTCTCTTGGCTGCCTGATACCTGTTTGTCTCTGTTTCTATAACTGATTATTCTTGTGTTTGTTAGTATCTGTGGGTTCTTTGCCATGTGGAGTAGTCAGCTGACTGAGTAAACAAAAGCAAAATAAACGTAATTTCCAAGGACTAATACTAACACAATGGTAATGGGTTAAACAATCAGTGTCATAATGACCTTCCTTCATGTGCTGGCAAATGTAATATCCTGAAATTAAAGTAGTCTGAGTAATAGAAAGTCCAGATTTGTAATGTTGGTAATGTGTTTTTGTTATTGGGCTGAACTATTGGTCTGTCTGTCAGTTAAACTGAATTGACTTTTCGAAACCAGCTCAGGCTTTGACATAGATTCTGTAAAATAGTATGGGGATTTTTATGTCATAATATAACATAGATTAACATCGGCCAATGTTTATTAGGTAAAATGTCCTCACATTTTAAAATTGAAGGAATTTTTCAGTATTTCTTGAACATGGCTCCTGTGTGATATTTGAAGTCATTTTTATTTGTATTCTCAAATATGGCTTTTAAATTTAGACAACACACACTAGAACACAATAACACAATTACTGATCTTGGTTTTGAGTCTGGTTCTTTCTTTTTTTTTTTACCAGAATGTAAAGTCTTAATCAGAATGTACCACTGGCACCTTCACATTTCAGTAGGACAAGTTGTCCATAAATTTTTCGGCTCTGTATGAATACAGTTCCTCAGTTATTGCTAGTGTATCTTTTGTACAGTTTACTTAACATGCCTTAGGTTTGTGTGGTTTTATGCTCAATAAAATGTCTCAAATCTGTTTCTAGATTCTTACTGCAAGTATAGAAACATGAAATAAAAAGCATTTTTAATTTGATTTTCCTGGAGGAAATAGTATCTGCTGCTAAGAGAATTATTAATTACCTAACTCCCTGACTATCCTTGCTGTTAAATGTGCATTGTGCAGAGGAAACATTGTTTATACTGTATGTTTATAGGAAACATCTGTTTCCTATAAATTTCAAAGGAATGAAAATTGTCTTAACCTTTTTAAAAATAGATTTTTTAAAAAATCTAAGTTACAGGGGTCCAAGCTACTTTGGCAATGGATTTATGGTTGCAGGTATCTCTCTAGCCTTGATCTTCCCAACCAACCTATTTTAAGCATGAAAGGACTGTTTCCTTTACATGACCATTCTTCTATATATATTTTTTTTACCTAGATAAAAAAGAACACTTGATGCTCTAGAAGCATGGTCAAACTCTGTATAGATTTGTTCTAATCCGCGGAGTTATTTTTCAAATTTTGTTGTCAAAAACTCACATTCCTTTCAAGAAATGGGTGGCTCTTTTCTGAGTACTTATCAGATTCATACAATACACTTTTTTAACTTTGCAGTGTCTGTTGAGCTGACATGGGTGAAGCTGCTTGGACCCTTCTCACTGGTTTTACCAATGTACAGTACTGCATGTCTATGCAAGTCTTTAGTTCTGAGCTGGTTAAAATTTTGTTTTTCTCTGGTTCTGTAACACTTCTCATATTTTATGTACTTTGACATTTAATGGGAGTTCTCATTCCTGCTCTGCCATGTATATACTTTTATTTTATTTCTGGAAAAAATACAAAGGAATAGAAGGCTGAAGGCATTCCCTTTTCAATAAGACGAGGGGAAACTTCCTGCAGCAATGCTCTGTAGTAAAAAGGAAGTCCAAGGTCTTTCATGCCAAGTGACTATGTAAAGCAATGGAGCTTTTGTGGACAAGGGTACTGACTACTATTTGCCTCTGTCTACTCTATAGATTATTTGGTATTTAAGTATTTTGAGCACTGCAAAGAATCTGAAGGGACTAAATATATTATAGAATCATAGTATCACTAGGTTGAAAAGACCTCTGAGATCACAGAGTTCAACCATTCCAATCTAAACTAAACCATGTCCCTGAGCACCTTGCCTACACATCTTTTAAACACCTCCAGGGATAGTGACTCGACCACCTCCCTGGGCAGCTTGTTCCAGTGCCTGATGACCCTTTCTGTGAAATTTTTTTCCTGATTTCCAGTCTGAACCTGCTCTGTTGCAGCTTGTGGCAATTCCCCCTTGTCCTGTCCCCTGCCACTTGGGAGAAGAGGCCAGCACCCTCCTCTCCACAACCTCCTTTCAGGTAGTTGTAGAAAGCAATAAGGTCTCCCCTCAGCCTCCTCTTCACAAGGCTAAATAACCCCAGTACCCTCAGCCACTCCTTGTAAGGCTTTTCACCCTTATCTGGGGATTACTGTTTTGTTTAATTCTGGAAACCTTAACATCTCCTTTTGAGTCAGTTAACCTTCCTCTTTTGGCAGTAGTATAGAACAGGGAATTGACTTGTTTTTTCAGCACTTGCTTTCTCTGGATTTTTTGGCTGTGAAGGGGTCCTGGCATAATGGAATCATATATTTTTGAGGTCTTTTTCTTTGCAAAGGTCTCAACCACATAGGACTATTTTATCGTCATTGTAGTTTCACATCTTAAGTGCTCATTGAAAGTTTTTGATGGTACCCATTCCTTTTTAAGGAAGGAGCGCAGAAGCCTCATATATCCTTCAGTCTCCTTACTGGATGATGGACTACTGATGTCTTAGCCAACTTCATATTTCGGGGAAGTGCACTGATATCTCCAGTCCTGTATCAGGAAATTGGCAGAGACTGCTCAATCAGCCTGAGAAAACTTAAATAATTTTGCAGGCTCTTTCTGTAGGACTTGATTTGTTTACAGGATTTTTCCAGCAGGTGTCTATTTGCATCAGTACAACAGCAAGATCTGGCAGAAGAGTGTCTGCATGCTGTTCTACTGTCTGTTTTTCAGAGTTGTTTTTCAGTAAGCAATTGTTACTTACCACAGGTCGGGCGACAGTAATGATTGCCAAGAAGAGAAAATGCTCTAGATTATTCCTCATGCTTGAAACTTAGCGTGGTACTAATATAGCCATAGGGTACCACATAAAACCTCACAGATGCTAGGTCTATTGTGCTCTACTTCCCTCTGGAGAGTGGACCTCTTGCGAACCCCAGTTCATAAGGGTTCATCAGTTCCAACATTTGCCCCAAGTATACAGGATCGTATGTCTGTCTTCAGGTTGACTGACTGGTGTCCTTCCATTCCAGAAGTCCTTATCAACAACTTCGTGAAAACAAGTAGGTTTTGTCATATGTGGTCTTTCTGGTGTTTTCCCTAGCACCTCATACATGAGGTCACAGTTTTAATTGTTAGTGTCTTATCTGATCAGCATTTTAGTCTTAAGAATGCTCTGCACACGGCTAAGAGTTAAATGGCATAGGAAGTTGTCTGTTACTCCAATTTCACCTCCACTGAAATATTTACTAGTCTGGCAAGATTCCAAAGCAGAAGGAAAGACAGGTGGTGATGGAGTGTGTATAAATATTTTGAAACAAGCAAGATGTATGGAATTGTGTTTCACTTTTCATACCAGGATTCAGAATAGTGAATGACTTTGTGTCAGTAGAGATCCCATGGCTCTTCTTAGAACACTGAACAGTAGCATGGCCATGCACAACTACTACCGCATCCAGCTGAAAGGAAAGTTCTTCACTATTCTGCCTGGAAAAGAGCATCTGAAGTTACCAGGTCTTAGTTGACAAGGGTCATTACATTACATTTGAAGTATGGGCTTTGCTTGACTTACACTGTATAATGACTTACTGTCCTCTCCCTCTCTCAAGGGTTTGGCCATAAATTATAAGAAAGTCATACAAGATAATAAGGGAAAACTACAGCCAGAGGCTGCACGGTTGGGAAGAGTGTAGGTTTTATAAGAGGAAAACCACCAACTTGAAAGAAATAAAATTGTAAAGGAATAATCAAGAAATCAGAAAATGGCAATTCAGCATCACTAAGGATCTCTTTCAGCAACCATCAAAGATCCACATTTCCCACCTAACTGAATATTCAGAATGTATTCCACAGGTGTTTTATTGTGAGTACTAGAAGCTCCCTAAATCCTAGCTCTCTTTTGTATGTGCTACAACAAAATCCCTGAGATAGGTGTTTACGGAATCTCTGCATGACTGTGGGAAAACAACAGAGGATTGGCAAAGAGGATTTTAAACAAGCTGGAGCGACTTGCAGATGGAGTGTAGAAGAACATACATATTATACTAATCATTGTTTAGTCTTATGTTCTTGATGAGTAGAATATCTGTATTTAGATAAGATAGACCTGTGACAGACTTGGAACACGCTTGAGATTCTCGCCTTGCTGTGGAAAAGATCAAAGCTGGATGGTAAGCTAGGCTGTTGCAGTTTAGCTCCTGCTGGCAACAAAGATCCTTGCAGCCACTTGCTCACTCTTCCCTCGCCCTCACAGTGGGATGGGAGAACTGGAAACAAAGAAGGCAAAACTGGTGGGTTGGGATAAAAACAGTTTAACAGGGAGAAAAATAGTAATAATAAAAGAATATATGAAGTGAATTATGCACACTACAAACTGCTTGCTGGCTGGAAACCAATGCCCTGCATGCTCCCAAGCTCCACTTTCAAGCCACAGATCCTCCCCTATTATATACTGAGCATGATGTCAGTATGGTATCAAATATACCTTTGGTCAGGTTTGGTCTGCTGCCGTGGCTGTATCCCCCTCACCAGCTTCTCATGAAAATTAACTCTATCCCAACCAAAACCAGGACATTATCCACCCCCTATTCTATACCATCTACATCATGCCATGTCCTACGGTTACTAATTAACTACCACTTTTCCTGTCTTTCATATAGATTATAGATATAGATACACACGCATAGAGATATTATTCCCTTAGTCTATGGGTCATCCCTTTACAATGCCTGTTGACTTCCATTGAATCCATGATTCTGAGTTCTGTCTGTCACGAGAATATTTCAGGCCAGGTGAGATGGTGTGTGGCATTGGATTGTTGCATGATTCATCTTGAGCTTGCAGCTTGTGTACCTGGTGCAGCCCATACCCACAGTCAGCAGATGGAAGAAGTTGATCTTCGAGGAAGTTGCTGGGCTCCAGTTGCTGAAGCTAGTTCTAGTTCCATCACTGCTGCACTTTGCTTGGTTTCATCAAAATTCATTCTTCATTAATTTGGGTGATTCTTACTGGAATACCATTGATATGGCATATAGCAACTGTAGTAGTGATGACATACAATGGCAGGTTGTTTAGTAATTAACATCATACAGTTCTTATAATTCGCTATTCTCACTCAATATCAAATCCCCCTGAGGATCATATCAGACTTCCCCATCCTTCTGCATCACCCAGTGTACCTAGGCTTGTGAGCAAAAGCAATCCTGTAGCTGCATTTGCCTTTGCCTGAGGCAGGAATAACCCAGAATGTCTTCCCTCACATATGTTTCACGTGCCCCACAGGGAATTTATCCCCTTCTTCGGTATGTGGAAGCTTTGATTGGGCAAGGTCAGCTCGATTGGTGGGTTCCCCCTAGTGTTAACTAACTAGGCAACTTATGCTAAATGCATATCCCAATATTTGAAAGTTCCACCACCTGTTGCTCTACTTTTAGTTTTTATCAGTCCATTGTGTCACTCAGTTTTTCCAGAGGTTAGGGCATGACAGGGTATGTGATACACCCACTCAATGCCACGTACTTCGGCTCAGTTGTCTGTGAGGCTGTTTCGGAAGTGAGTTCTGTTGTCTGGCTCAGTTCTTTCTGGGACGCTGTGTCACCACAAGATTCGATTTTTAAGGCACAGGATACTGTTCCAGGCAGTGGCACGGGGCACAGGTTATCTTCCAGCCATCCGATGGTGTGGCATAACAGACTAGCTAGCCCTTGTGGATGGCAAATACTGAACCTTGCAAAAGGGAGCGGTTCTACTTGAACAACAAACTACCTGATTTTGCAAGACAGATGGAGCAGGTGGTGGTCTCTCAAATCAGCTGAATGACACCTGGGGTGAGGTGAAGGTCTCATAGCTTGACATTGCTTCAGCTCAGAACAGGAACACCTCCAAAGGCATGGGGAACTGCCGAGTCCCTTTGACACAAATGGCCTTGTCAAGAGCAAATCGACACATATTAATTGTCGTAGCCCACCTTGGCAAGAGGTGCCAAAGAGTTTCCAAAAAATATAAAATTGGCACTTGAAAATCCTTTCTTTGGGGGAAGAAAAATTACCGCCTTGCCTGACGGATGGGTGGATGGGTCTGGATTTCTCTTCCCTTTCTCCCCATATGCATCAGAAAGGACAACTTTTGGGTAAGAATTGCACACCTCTTACTTTGTTGCATGTTCCCTGGGAAAATAACTACTAACACAAGTTTCCATTGTTACTTCATGTATACATATATATGATCATTGTTATCCTGTTATAATCTTCTAGTACTAAGGAAGCAAGTGAATTTATCAACGGCAATCCTGAACTTTCTTTTGTTTGTCACTTTAAAATAAATTACCTACCCTTCACACTAATTCTGGCTGGTGGCTAATACACACATACCACATACTCCTTTAGTCATAAAGGAGTGGCTTAATTCGCTTTCTCCTTCAGCAGCTTCTGCAACTCATTGTGTAGGACTCCACACAGCAGCTTTCCACCTTTGATATTTTCCTGTAATACAATAGGACCCATCAGTGAACAGGGCACATCACTTCTCATTTTCTGGTAGTTCATTATATGGTGGGGCCTCTTCAGCATGCTTCACCTCCTCCTCTGGCAATATTGCGAAATATTTACCTCCTGGCCAGTCCATGATTACTTCTAAGATTCCTGGGTGAGTGGAGTTTCTGCTGAGGGATCAGTGTGACCCATTCACCCCACATAGCATGAGTTGCATGATTTGTAAAGGAGAAGTTCCCTTTGAACACCCAGCCCAGCACTGCCAGTTGAGTGCCAAGAGGAGCTCTGCTTCAGTAACAACCACTTCTGAAGCAGCTTGAACCACTGCATATGCCGTCACTATTTCTTTTCAGCTGGAGTATAACGGGTCTTGGATCCTCTGTATCCCCAACCCCAAAACCCTAGGGGTGGACCTTGAATCTCTCAGGTGGCTGAGAGATGCCCTCCTGTCGAGGTATGAGGTCCAAGACAGACCCCTTTGCTTTCTAAGCTTCCCCTCAGAGAGTAGTGTGGTTGGATCCATCTCTAGTCCCAGACTTGGTCAACATACTATGATTAAAAGATTATGTGGATGTACGTACATGTGTTAAGTCACTAGTCAGAATTGGTGTCACCTGTGAGAGTCTCCTCAGAGACTGTCACCCACAGGGTTAATACTTACTGCCAGCAAGTCCAACCAGACTGTCATCACAGTTTAGAAAGTTTCACAATGCCTGTCAGAAAGACAACAACAAAATGCAGTGATGGTAAATAATTCAATTGAAGTGACAGATAAAAACAAGTTTGGATTGCCATTGATAAAGTCACCTGTTGCCATAGCGCTGCATTATTATAACCAGTTAATGATAACAATATATATATATACACATATATATATGAAGTAACAAAAAAAAAAAAAACCAAACAAAAAAACCCAGAAAAACAAAACTTGAGCTAGTAGTTATTTTCCTAGGGAACATCCAAGAAAGTAAGAGGCAGGCAATTCTTACCCAAAAGATGTCCCTTCTCAAAAGTGAGAAAGGGATTGGAGTGGTGAAGTGGTGCAGGTCCATGGACCCATCTTTCAGGTAAGGGGGTCATTTTTTCTCCCCCACAAAAGGATTTTCAAGTGCCAATTTTATGCTTTTTGAAAACCCTTTGGCACCTCTTTGACTACGTCAATGAGAGTGTGTTGACTGGCCCTTTGCACAGCCACTTGTGTCATCAGAAGCAAGGACACAGTTTGCCACAGCTTCAGGGCAGGGAGCTCAGTAAGTGCTTTGAGGGGTGTTTCTGTTCTGAACTGAAGCAACATCAGGCTTCGAGTCCTCCACCTCACCCCAGGTGTCACTCAGCTGATTTGAGAGACCACCACTCAATCCATCTGCCTTGCAAGATAAGGTTGTTCGTTGTTCAAGTAGAAACTCTCGTGTTTGCAAACTGCTCCCTTTTGCAAAGTTCAGTATTTGCCACCTACAAGGACTAGCTAGTCCTGTTACACCACAGGCAGGTACACCTGTACCCAAGAGGGAGCAAGCCTGAGGCACGGTGCAGGTGACAGGTGACTTGAGTTACAAACCTCACCCTGATGCTGCCTCAGCGATCACTCCAGCTGATGAGTGCCATCATGACCATATATAACCACAAGCACCAGACTGACATGGGTACAAAAGGAGCTCCTACTGGTGGACATTTTGAGTCCTCCTGGAGCAGGATGCTTGTGACGTGTTTTAACAGCAAATGAAGAACCTGTCAAATTAGTGTCGTCTCTCAGAGACTGATGTACAATGGAAGAAGGTATTTGGTGCAGCAGATCAGCATGGCTCATGCATTGGTCACAGGATCCAATCCGGACACTGTAGAAGAAACAAGAAATATCAAAATTCAGTGAAGCCTTTGATACTGTTTCCCACAGCATTCTCCTAGAGAACCTGGTGGCTCGTGACTTAGACAGGTGTACTCTTTGCTGAGTAAAAATTGGCTGGATGTCCCAGCCCAGAGAGTTGTGGTGAACAGAGCTAAATCCTGTTGGCAGACAATCACAAGCAATGTTCCACAGGGTTCAGTGTTGGGGCCAGCCTTGTTTAATATTTTTATCAGTGATCATGATAAGGGGATTGAGTACACCCTCAGTAAGTTTGAAGACAACACCAAATTGGGAGGGAGTGTCGATCTGCTTGAGGGCAGGAAGGCTTTGCAGAGGGACCTGGACAGGCTGGATCAGTGTGCCGAGGCCAACTGTATGAAATTCAACAAGATCAAATGCTGGGTCCTGCACTTCAATCACAACAAACCCGCACAATGCTGCAGGCTTGGGGAAATGTGTCTGGAAAGCTGCCCAGAGGAAAAAGATCCGAGGGTGCTCATTGGCAGCTGGCTGAACATGAGCCAACAGTGTGCCCATATGGCCAAGAAGGCCAACAGCATCCTGGCTTTTAGCAAAAATGGTGTGGCCAGCAGGACCAAAGAAGTGATCATGCCCCTATATTCAGCGCTGGTGAGGCTGCACCTCAAACACTGTACTCAGTTTTGGGCCCTTCAGTACAAGAAAGACATTGAGATGCTGAAGCATGTCCAGAGGAGGGCAATGAAGCTGGTGAAGCATCTGTAGCACAAGTCTTATGAGGAGCGGCTGAGGAAACTGGGACTGTTTAGTCTGGAGAAGAGGAGGCTGAGGGGAGTGATAGAATGAGAAGAAATGGCCTCAAGTTGTGCCGGGGAAGGTTTAGATTCGATATTAGAAAAAAATATCTACCAAAAGAGCGTACAAGCATTGGAACAGGCTGCCTGGGGAAGTGGTGGAGTCTCCATCCCTTGAGGTGTTCAAAAAAATGTGTAGATGTGGCACTTTGGGACACGGTTTAGTAGGCATGGTGGTGTTGGGCTGACAGTTGGACTTGATGATCTTAGAGGTCTTTTCCAACCTTAATCATTCTATGATTCTATGATTGATTTTTTGAGAAAAGCACTTGTCTCACTAAAACCCTTGATTATAACAGCAGTGACAAATGCTAAAGGAGATGCAGGTACTTCAGCAAATACCCTGAGGGAAATTGGGGCTTTAATTTTGGGACCATCTGTTCAGGTGGTGAATAAAGCAAAGCTGGCAAACCTGTAAGGAGTTACACCAGGGGTGATGAGGAAATAAATGTGGAATGACCTTGTACAAGGTGACGTCCCACAATTAGAAATAGATGGAATCACAACATCAGAAAGGTTTTGATGATGGCAGAGCTTAACATTTATGCAAGAAAGCCAACAGACCCTATACCTACCACCAACTCCAAACCCAGCCTCCACCTCTTCTACCACATCAATGGAAGGCACTACCTGACAACAAAAGCAATAAACTTTCCAAGTATTGCCTCAGGGATACACAGTCCCTCTATTTGCCACCAGATGATAGCAGCTGATGTAGCATGATGGTTGAGTAGCATTATTGTTTACCATTTTATCAACGATCTATTGATTATGGCAGATTCACAACAAGAAATTGAAGCAGCAACTTAATTCATAAAATCATAGAATTATAGAATGGTTTGGGTTGGAAGGGACCTTAAAGCCCATCCAGTTCCAAATCCCCTGCCATAAGCAGGGACACCTCCCACTGGACCAGGCTGTCAGAGTCTCCATCTAACCTGACCTTGACCACTTCCAGGGAAGGAGCATCCACAACTTGCCTGGGCAAGCTATTCTAGTATCTCACCACCCTCATAATGAAGAATTTCTTCCTAACATCTAATAAAAGTCCTCCTCCTTCCAATTTAAAGCCATTCCCACCCATCCTATCACTCCATGCCCTTGTAAAAAATCCCTCCCCAGCTTTTCTGTAGCCCCTTCAGGTACTGGAAGGTCACTATAAGGTGTCTCCAAAGCCTTCTCTTTTCCAGGCTGGATAACGCCAACCCTCTCAGCCTGTCCTCATAGCAGAGCTACTCCAGCCCTCTGATCATGTTCGTGGCCCTCCTCTGGACCCATTCGAACAGTTCCATATCATTCCTATGCTGCGAATTCCAGAACTGGACACAGTACTCCAGGTGGGGTCTCACAAGAATGGAATGGAGTGGGAGAATCACCTCCCCCGACCTGTTGGCAATGCTTTTTTTGATGCAGCTCAGGATATGGCTGGCCTTCTGGGCTGCGAGCATGCATTGCTGGCTCATGTTGAGCTTCTCATCAATTAGCACCCTCAAGTCCCTCTCCACAGAGCTGCTCTCAAGCACGTCATCCACAATTTTGTACTGGAACCACAGATGGCCCCAACCCATGCGCACAACCTTGCACTTGGCCTTGTTGAACCTCATGAGGTTCACACAGGCCCACTTCTCCAGCTTGTTCAGGTCCCTCTGGATGACATCCCATCCTTCTGATGTGGCAACTACACCACTCAGTTTGGTGTCATCTGCAAACCTGCTGAGGGTGCACTCGATCTCAACATCAATATCATCAATGAAAATATTAAACAGCACTGGTCCCAGTACAAACCACTGAGAGACACCACCTGTCATGGATCTCCATCTGGATATCGAGCTGTTGACCACTACTCTCTGAATGTGACCATGCAACCAATTCCTGATCTGCCTAACAGTCCGCCCACAAAATCCACATCTCTCCAATTTAGAGAGAAGGATATTGTAGGGGACAGTGTCAAAGGCTTTACAGAAGTCTAGACAGATTACAACCATTGCTTTTCCCGTGTTCATCAATGAGGTCACCCCATCTTAGAAAGCCACTAGGTCTGTTAGGCAGGACTTGCCCTTGGTAAAGCCATATCAGCTGTCTTGAATCACCTCCTGGTCCTCCATGTGCTTTAGCATAGCTTCTAGGAGGATCTGTTCCATGACCTTCCCAGGCACAGAGGCAAGATTGACAGCTCATCATTCCCAGGCTCATCTTTTCTACTCTTTTTAAAAATGGGCACAATGCTGCCCTTCTTCCAGTCACCATAGACCTCTCCTGACTGCCACGACACTTCCAATACCATGGAGAGTGGCTTGGCAACCACATCAGCCAATTCTCTCAGGACTCTGAGATGCGTCTCATCAGGTCCCACAGACTTATACATTCAGGTTCCTCAGGTGGTCATGAACCTGATCCTCCCCTACAGTGGGAGGGGCTTTACCCCCCATGTCCCTATCTTGTTATTCATTGACACAGAAGGGGAGAGGACAGTGGTTGGCAGTGAAGACCGAAGCAAAAACTTTGTTGAGTACCTCAGCCTTCTCCTCACCTGTTGATAGGAGGTCACCATTTTCGCTTATCAGGGGGTATGCTTTCTTTAAAAAAACTATAGAAGCCCTTCTAGTTATCCTTTGCTTTTCTTGCCAAGTTCACCCCCCTACAAAACCAGGCAGCACTCTTCCCAGGTTCCCTGTCCCTGCTGGCATTACCTGTGCAATTCCCTCTTGCTCTTCAGTTCGACCAGAAGGTCTAGACTCAGCCACACTGGTCTCTTCCCTTCTCTGCCTGATTTCCCACATCTGGGGACTGAGTGCTCTTGAACTTTATGGAAAGCATCCTTAAATATTTGCAAGCTCTGTTCTGCTCTCTCATCCCCCAAGACTGTATCCCATGGGAGTCCTACTGACTAACTCCTTAAAGAGCTGGAATTTTGCTTTCCTAAAATTTAGGGACCTGACTATAGTCCTCACCTGTCCCATATCCCTCAGGACTTTAAACTCCACCAATGCATGATCAATGCAGCCCAGGCTGCCTCCAGTCTTGACATCACTGATGAGCTTACTAGCATTGGTGGCCATCAGGTCCGGTATTGCATCCCCTCAGGAACTGCTGAAAGAGCATTTACAGGACCAAGGTTGGGCAATTAATCCAAGAAAAGATAGGGCCCTAGCACTATTGTGCAATTTTTGGGAATAGTCTGGCACGGCTAGATTACAGAAATGCTAAATAAGGTACAGCAATCAGTCCAGCGATTTCCTGTACCAACCACAGTAAAACCATTACAAACCTTTCTGGGTCTTTGAGGCTATTGGAAAAGTTGTATCCCACAGCTGGTGCTATTAATGCACCCTCTGCAGATATTAATTAGGAAGAAGATTGTTTGGCAGTGGACCAAGCACCAACAAGAAGTCTTTGATGCCTGCAAAAATGGTTTGATTGAACCTGCACAATTATACAAAAGGATATCCTTTTGAATTAGAAGAAACAGCTCTAGATGATACAGCCTCATGGGGATTGTGGCAGATGACAGAGCTGAAAAATCAGAAAGAACATGTAGGATTTTTGTCCAAGACATTACAAGGCTCTGCTATACATTATATCCCAATAGAAAAACATATTTTAGCTCTAGTTTGGGCACGACAAGAAACTGAAAGAATCAGAGGCCAAGACAGCATGACTGTACACACATCCATACCTCATAGGTGGCGGTCACTGATGATTCCATTAGGGCTTATGCAGGGGTAGTTCATACAGCCACACAGTGGAAATGGAAACATTACTTACAGCAACTACTTCTGTCAGGAAAACTACATGTAACCACTCCACATACCACTTTTCTAGGAACTCTATCAATTAATCATACGTCCACACTAGGAGAAACTTCTCCTTGCAGATATCCCCCCATCTCTGTGGAGGAGTCTCCCCCTTATGATGACTTAATAGAAGAGCACAAAAAAAAAGATGTCTGATTTGTTGACAGAGGTATAATATCCCCAGTACAAAATACGGTGAGGACTGAAATTCTTCTAGATGGTATCTCTTCCAGAATATTAACTAAAGGGGAAATAGAGTTGTCTACACCAACAGACTGTGTGGCTGCACATGAAGATTCATATAATAACCCCTGAGAATGCTGTATGGGTTTGCACCTCAACTTCTCCTCTGATTTTACACATTTTATTGATATCAGATTGTTGAGTTCTTGAATTTCAGGTATCTTTGGTGAATACCTGTGCCTTATCTAGAGCAGATGTCATCATGAACCCAAGATTGAATGATGCTCACTCGGAAAAATCACAAGCCATAGCTCTCCAGTTTGTGTGGGCAATTACTCCACATCAGGTTATCAAACATGGAGTAATGATAGCTGGAGGAACTTAAGCAACAAGTATGTATCACTGTGTCCTGGTTTTGGATGGGATAGAGTTAATTTTCTTCCCAGTAGCTGGTGTGTTTTGGATTTAGCACAAGAATAATGTTGATAATACATATTGGTTTGGTTGTTGCCAGGTAATGCTTATGCTCAGCTGGAACAGAGTTAGTTTTCTTCCAAGCAGCTGCTGAGCTAGTATAATAATGTTGATAGTACACTAGTGGTTTTAGCTGTTGCTAAGAAATTAAGAACTTTTTCAATTTCTCATGTTTTGCAAGTGCGCAGATGCACAAGAAATCAGGAGGAGCATAGCCAGACAGCTGGCCAAAGAGATATTTGACACCATAGAATGTCTTGCTCAGTATATAAATGGGAAAGTTGGCCACAGAGAAGAGCTGGCTGATTTGCAATCACTGCTCAAGATGGGTTATGCAATTCATATTCAGATGGTTGGGTGGTGAGAAATTGCACTGAATTGTGCATCATTTGTTTTGTATCTTCTATTATTATTATTATTATTATTATTATTATTATTATTATTATTATTATTATTACTACTATTGCTACTGTTGCTGCTGTTGTTATTGTTATTATTGTTATTATTATTATCTTTTCCCTTTTTCATCCTGTTAAACTGTCTTTATCTCGACCCACGAGTTTTCCTTTACTTCGCAATTCTCCTCCTCAACCCACTGCAGATCATAGAATCATAGAATCATAGAATAACCACGTTGGAAGAGACCCACCGGATCATCGAGTCCAACCATTCCTATCAAACACTAAACCATGCCCCTTAGCACCTTAGATGAGTGAAGTGGCAATGAGTGAGCAGCTGCATGATACTTTGCTGTTGACTAGTGCTGAACTGCAACAGCAGTAGGCTTGAACAACTCAGCCGGGAGAACATCAGACTTTCAGTCTGAGGGTCCAGGGTTCAAGCTCCTGTTCCAGCATAAAGGCCTGAGATAACGAGAGGTTTAATCAAAGCATGTTTTTAAAAAATGGTATAAGCATTCATTTTATTGGTTTGGTTGTCACTGGTCACAACGTTGTTTTATTTGTTCACTGAGTTGTGTTGCCCCTTACATATATACTGTTTGTCAATGTTCATATGCCGTTTCTCACCTTTGGATGTTGGGTTAAGGTTATAATTTTGCTCTGTGGCCTGATTTGGGCTGGATAGAATCAGTTTTCTTCTCACAAAGCTACATTTCTCAGAAAACTACATTTCTAAGTAGCCACAGTATTTCAGGTTCTGTAAGAACAAAGTTGACAAGATATTCTTTTCTAGTTGTGTGATCAGCCACGGAATGCTGTTTCCATGGAACGCAAGGACTTTTGCAGTTTCAAAGTAATGAGGAGCATAATGCTGGGAGCAGGGAATTCGGGACAGCTGACACAAACTGACTAAAGGAAGTATTCCACATCAGGAACACCACATTCCCTAGATAAGTGAGACATCTTTTCAGAATGTCCCTTTTCCTCAATGGCTGCCATCTCTTGAGGATCTGCTGTTTGAGGTCCAGCTGCTACTCTGAGTCCAGATCCATGTACATCTACACTCTATTATTCCAGACATTAAAGGAAATACTGAACAGGAAGCTGGTGAAGGGGCTGGAGAACAAGTCTTCCGAGGAGCAGCTGAGAGAGCTAGGGTTGTTTAGCCTAGAGAAGAGGAGGCTGAGGGGAGACCTTATTGCTCTCTACAACTACCTGAAAGGAGGTTGTGGAGAGGAGGGAGCTGGGCTCTTCTCCCAAGTGGCAGGGGACAGGACAAGAAGGAATGGCCTCAAGCTCCGCCAGGGGAGGTTCAGGCTTGACATCAGAAAGAAACCTTTCACAGAAAGGGTCATTGGGCACTGGCACAGGCTGCCCAGGGAAGTGGTTGAGTCACCTTCCTGGAGGTGTTTAAAAGACGAGTGGATGAGGTTCTGAGGGGCATGATTTAGTGTTTAATAGAATGGTTAGACTCGATGATCCTGTGGGTCCTTTCCAACCTAGCGATTCTATGATTCTATGATTCTATGTTTCACGATCTCTCCGTAAGAGCACTGACATCCCAGCTGAGCTCATGGGGTGCACCATCTGGCGTCCAGTTCTTGTAGCGCATTCAGTGCCGGTGCCGAGTATTTGTTTTGCATATTTTGTTTATTATTATTATCATCACTACTAACACCAGGCGTGGTATTAATATTAGTTTTACTGTTTTATCAAAATTATTTTCTATTTCAACCTACAGGTCATCTTTTCCTTTCCCGATTTACCTTCCCATGGTGATAAAATGTCTATCGTTCAGCTGTGGACCAAAAGGGGCTAAACCAGGACACTGTGCTGTGCAGCACTGGCTTTTGGTACGGTAAAATCATCGGTGCTAAGACCAATTTGGTATTTGTAGTCACCGACAAGCATGCAGGGCTAAGCGGCAGCAGAAATCCGTCTCCGTACTTCGGGAGCCATCTAGTGGGAACTATTAATAATTACACCTTTTATCTTAGAGAGATAATCCATGGGGGAGATACTCTCCTTTCACTTTCCCCTTCTTCTCCAGGCTAATTACAATAACTCCTGAGAATTTCAAATGCCCTTGGGATGTCCCAGCCAGCACGCTCCTGTTGCAAGGTCTCTTGAATGCCTGTCAGGTCTTTCTTAGGGATAAACAACTGTTTAAAGATATCGTGGCTACTCCAACCCCGGCAACGGGAACTGCTGCTACCCAAGTCCTGCGACAGGCACTGCAGCTACTCAAACCCTGCTGAGAGGCTTTCCAGCTGAACCCAAGAATCAGCCCACGCCCATACCTGTCACCCCTATACATTAAAAGAAATGGACCCAAGAAGTTTGTTTAGGAAAGGAGGACATAGCAAGACCTTTACAAGAACATACATGACATACTGGGAGGAGAAGATACTCATGGTTTTCTTCCCTGTGACAGGCTGGCTCATCATGCTTTGTGGTCTTGTACCACATGCCCATGCCCTGGATGTATTTCCACAAGACCAACATGTAAATACTTGGCGTTTAGTGTAACTCGCTCTTCTTCCTTTTGTAGGATGGAAAGACTGACAGCTGCAGATCTTTTGAATACATTTCATTCATGTGCCAACCTCAGTAGCTGCATTACACAATTATACTCTGCTAAGTGATTTTGATATCAGTGTTTCTTATTGCTATTTTTTCTCAGTAAGTAACAGCTGTACAGCAATCAACATTGCAAAATTGATTGATGGTGGGCTATTTCCTCCTTCAACACCATAAATACTGCTTTGATTTTGAAAGCATGTATTACTTCAACATAACTGATGGATCAGCCAGCACAGAGGATGCCATTCAACATCTCCAGGACTTAATGCATCAAGTGAAACTATCTACTGATGGTGCCTGGCAGGCTGAGTGGTTTAATTCCCTGACAGGATGAATGGGATATTTGATTCAAAACAAATGTATTCCTTTTCCTAGATGGGCCTCTGGAAATTACTCCAAGCTACACCCCACAAGCCCTAATGGGCACCTCCAGCTTTGCCAGCCCCAGCACAAGTGGTTTCTTGAGCAAGGGTGTGGAATATGGTAAAATAATGGAAGACCAGTGAGGAACATTTTAAGATTTTTTTAAATGGTTTAAGACTCATTAAATTATAAATTCTCACAGCATGTAAAAAAATTTCATAGTTCAATCAAATGTCTGATGAAATGTATATCTTCCTATCAGTTCTGCATGTTTTTTAATGTAACTCCATGTCCCTTCTTCTTACTTTATAAGACTGCCTGGAAGTTTCTGATTATTTTTCCTACTGTTATGCTTTTAACTATATTATTTTCTTACTTTGAAAATCCCAGGCATCTTAAACACCCTTTCCACAACTAGTTATACCCTACTGGTAATCATCAGAGCTGTTATTTCCACTGGATTTTAAATGAGCATGTGACGTTGTATTTTTGTTAATGAAGTACTCAATGAACACTGATACTTTACATGAGTTTTACCCACAAGGCTAGCTGACGGAGTTAATTTGGATCACAGGAGGGTGAACAAATGGTTCATTGTCCTGCCTTGTCTTCCACCATCTCTCCCTGTGTTGCCCTCAATTTCTAAAAATATATTTGAATCTGTTTTCACATTGGTTGGGTACCTCAGAACCATGGACTGTGTTTACAGTTCTCTCGGCTTGATTAACTGGATGCTGTTTCACAGATGTTGCTCGCTCTTTTTTTTCAAGTTACTGAGAAGTAAATTAAAAAAAAACCCAACCAAACAGACAGCACTTTACTAACCCACTTCTCCACATCTACCTTGGCTTGCACGTGAGGATGACAATTCACTGTTTATTTCTATTCTTTGATTTCTGTCTCTCAAACAGATTTCTGAATATTACACTGTCATTTCACACCTCAGCAGTTCAAGTAATGATGCTGATTTGTTTCACACCTCAGGGGTTCTCACTAAGATACTTTTTGTAATGGGCCA
This sequence comes from Phaenicophaeus curvirostris, assembly GCF_032191515.1. Taxonomy (NCBI): domain Eukaryota; kingdom Metazoa; phylum Chordata; class Aves; order Cuculiformes; family Cuculidae; genus Phaenicophaeus; species Phaenicophaeus curvirostris. The sequence goes on along the minus strand of NC_091394.1, from coordinate 48,183,536 downwards.
GTCAAAGGTCTATGAAGTTCTAAATGCACCATGCCAAAGGCTCCTCCTTTTAGATATAAAACCTTTGTTACCTAAAGGAAGACCAGTGCCTTTTGTTAGATAATTTGGAATTTGTAGTTTTCTATCTACAAAGCATACATAGGGAGTAGCAACCAGTATCACTCACTAGGCTGTGCCATTGCAACAAGCCCTACTAGAGAGGCTGTGTGCTTTATTCTAGTGAAGACAGAGCCATTTTCATTGCTTGTATACAAAATATTTCCTATGTAAAAATGTCCAGTGATGAAACTTTATTCATGTTCTCCCTTAATACAAAGAAATCATATAATTTATTCTTTGAATGAAAAATTTAGGTACAAGGAAAAAATAATGATAAATACATTCTCACACACACATAAGAAACACATTCCTGAGCATCATCTGAAATATCAAATGGCAAGATGAACAAATAATTGGTTACTCTACTGCTACTATAACAAAAGACTTCATGGTGCAGATTTAAAACTTTGCAGCTGCAGGCACTCTTTAAACCAGCTTGCAGACAGGCTGAATAACGAGGAACTTATTTTCATGCAAGTGAAATGCCTGAATTTCAGATAGAGCCATCCTTCCCCTCTTGGCATATTCATTTTGAAATTGGATTAAATAATTCACCAAGGTTTTTTTCCCTGAAGTAGTTAGCATTTTAACATGGAAGTGCTGTCTCAAGTATAGAAATACTTGACATGTACGAAAAACAAAATTCTGTTTAACAAACTCATACAGTAATGAGGTTTGACAGGCCCTCCCAAATTTCATCAAATCATCATTTAGAGGGGCTCTGAGTCACAGCCTATATAAAAACTCTCAAGAGATCCTTCCTTTCTTAACTGGGTAGCACACATGTTCTCTCTTCTCACAAAACTCTGCAGGGCTGAGTTCCACTACGCAATTTGCTTTCTTATAGTGCAACTGCATGAACCTCAGTTCTAGCATGACAGGGTTTTTTCTGTCATTTGTCATTTTCACTGCTTTACAACTTGCCCTACATGCCAACCCAATCCTTTCTTTTCATAGCTAAGAGTCATTAAGACAGAAGCAGATGCAATCTTCTGCACACTCCTGTTTTTACCTTTCCTAGACAAGCAAGACAGAGCACGTGGAAGCCAGGTTGCGTTCCTTTGGACAGGTTTGGGGTTTTTTTGGTTTTGTTTCATAGTCTTCTCCTAATAAGACCACACACCTTATGTTCACCTTGAGCACTGCTAACGAAAGGACAGTAAACATGCAATTTCATACCAAGAAACCTTGAAAGTAATTAATTTCCAGTTGTGGGGAGAGGGGCATTATCTTTTTAGACGGCCTGAAGGTCAAAGATCAAAGTGTCCAGGCATGTGTATCTTCTAGATCTCCATCTGTACCAGCAGTTGTATCAGACAATGAAAAACACCCTCAAAAGAGTGACTACAAATATAAATGTTTACACTTACAACATTTGTGCATTCTTAGACCAGAGACTTCCCTAGGAATGACAGCAAATATTGAGGAAAATTTTTAAAGCGTTATGGTCAACTGACAGGCTATGCATAAATTCAGAACCTAAGAACAACACACAGCAGGGATGAATGAAGTCCAAGTATAATGGGAACACAGATCACTCGGAACACATTCAGTTTCTCCAAGTTAATGCCGTCAGAAACACAAGCTACACCTTCCAGAATCCTGAACACATAAATTGTGATCATTGAATTTCTTTCTCCAAGCTTGTTTATAAAGCATATCCCAACAATGTCCCTACTGCTTATAATAGGAGAAAAAGCTATTAGCCTACACTGCAACAAATGAGAAATCACAAGATCTTGACAGCTTCCTGACAAGCATATTTCACTGATTCTTTGATGACAGCAAAGACTGTATTTACTTGTTGAATCATTTTACTTCAATAACAGTTTTACAGGTACTCCAGCCCTACCATTCTGCTATGATGGCACAATATAAAAGTCATTAGGGTTTTGCACATACAAAAAACCCCAAGAACCTCATTAGATTTTAAGCTTTAATTAAGTTTTAATTGAAAATTGGGGTTTTTAATACTGAAGACAATACACCAACTCTTCCCTTCAGAGCAGGAAAGCATTTCAAGTATTAAACATCATAAGAAGGCACAACGGCTTATGGGTCTTGACTGCCTACTGTATTTTAAGGAGATGAACTAGAACTTCATGCCCCAGACAGAAGCCAAGCTCTGCCTCACCAGCCCAGGAGGAGCAGGGAAGTGATCGTGCCACTGTGCTCGGCTCTGGTGAGGCCCCACCTCAAATACTGTGTTCAGTTTGGGGTCCTTCAGTACAAGAAAGACATTGAGGTGCTGGAGCGTGTCCAGAGGAAGGCAATGAAGCTGGTGAAGGGTCTGGAGCACAAGTGTTATAAGCAGTGGCTGAGGAAACTGGGATCGTTTAGCCTTGAGAAAGCTGAGGGAAGATCTCAACACTCTCTACATGAAAGGAGTTTGTAGTGAGGCGAGTGTTGGTCTCTTCTCCCAGGTAACAAGTGACAGCAAGGAAGAGATTAGTTGTTACAAGTTAGTAACCTGTTTGAATATTATGTATAGTTTATGTGATTTTAGAACTAAAATATAAGATTAGCTTGAATAATAACTTTTAGCTAGCCTGTGCCTGGATACTTACATAAGGAATTTTAACAAGGCTGCAGTTAGAAAGAATGGGAAAGAATGTGACTGTCTCTAATTAAGCAAGATAAAAGGACTAGTGCAATGATAAGAGAAAGAAGAACCAGCTGGGACCAGGTGCAACATTGAAGAGGTGCCCAAGGAGTGTAAGAGCACGTGCAAGAAGGAGAGTTGAAAAATTCACTGTGGAAAAGACTGCGAGCCTTCCTCCAAAAGCCCCCAGCCCAAGATCCCCGAAAGGGCAGAGTGCGTGCATCAAGGGGATGAAACTTACGCAAATAAATTCGGGGAAGTGATTATAATAGACACACCTGTTCCAGGGAAAGGGATGAATATGTGTGCTGTGACTGTATATAGCTTTTGTGAGTTGTACTGGAAGCTGAACGCGCATTAGGTGGAGCAATCCCCTGCATGCCCGACGTTGCATTGAAGGATACCTCACTTAATAATCAAATTGGCATTGAGTATGGCTTTTCACAGCATCAACAGGGGACAGGACAAGAGGGAATGGCCTCAAGCTCCACCAGGGAAGGTTTAGGCTGGACATTAGGAAAAAATTCTTCACAGAAAGGGTCATTAGGCACTGGAACAGGCTGCCCAGGGAGGTGGTTGAGTCACCTTCCCTGGAGGTGTTTAAGGCACAGGTGGACGAGGTGCTAAGGGGCATGGTTTAGTGCTTGATAGGAATGGTTGGACTCGATGATCCGGTGGGTCTCTTCCAACATGGTTATTCTATGATTCTATGATTCTATGAATAGGACAACAGGAAATGTGTGTGCCAGGGGAGGTTTAGACGGGATACTAGAAAAAACTCTTTACTGGAAGAGCAGTGAAACATTGGAAGAGGCTGCCCAGGGAAGCCCCCGTCATCCCTGGACGTGTTCAGAAAGCAGGTAGACACGGTGCTTCAGCACAAGGCTTAGCAGGCACAGCAGTGTTGGGCTGACGGTTACACTGCACGACCCGAGAGGTCTTACGCAACCTGCATCATTCTATGAATCTACGATAACGTAGGGGACGCCCGCACCAGGACCTCGGCACCGCCCTGGCCGGAGCACGTGGCTGCACCGCAGCGACACGTGGGGGCGGAGCGGGGGGCGGGAGCTCCCAGGTTCGCTTTCGTTGTTCGCTTTCGTTTCCAGGCTGCTCCCGCTCCCGCCGGGCCCCGCCCCCGGAACCGCCCCCGGAACCGCCTCCGCAGGACGCCGGCATCGCACCGACCCCCGCCGCGATCCGCCCCCGCCGGCGGCGCCCCCGCCCCGCCCCTTCCTGGCCCCGCCCCTTTATAACCTCGCCCCGTGTGGCCCCGCCCCTTCCTGGCCCCGCCCCTCCTTTTCCTGGCTGCGGCCCCAAGCGCCGGCTCAGCCGCCTCGGCGCCGCTCGCTGCTACCGCTCCCCGTCTGGCCCCGCCCCGTCTGGCCCCGCCCCCTCGCGTGGCTCCGCCCCCAAGCGCCGGCGCAGCCGCCTCGGTGCCGCGCGCTACCAGCGCCCCGCCCCTTCCCGGCCCCGCCCCGTCCGGGGCTCCCACCCGCGGTTCGGGCCGCGCCAGGCGGGGGCGCTCGCGGGCGAGGCGATCGGCGGCGCCATCGCAGCGGGACGGTTTCCGTTTCCTCGGCTTCTCAACATGGCAGCGGCGGCGGCGGGAGGCGGCCGCGCAGCTCGCCGGCCGGTGCTGCTGACGCCTGGCGGCAGCGGCGACCGCACCGTCTTTCTTTTCGACCGGCGCCAGGAACAGGCGGATCCGGACGAGAAAGTGCTCAGCTACGGCAAGGACAACTACCGCGGCTTTCGCAGCGCCATCTGCCAGGTAGCGGGGGAGGGCGGCAGCGGTGGGGCCGGCAGCGCCGTTCACGCCCGCCGGGGGCCGCGGGGGAGGCGGAGAGGGGGGCGCGAGGGCGCCGCGCCCGCTTCCCTTCCCCTCCAACTTTCTCGCCGGGACGGGCGGGCGGTCGTCGAGGAGAAGCTGAGCGCGCTCCCTCGGCGCCTCCTTTTTCCCCGGGGCACCGGGGCGAGCGCGGCGGAGCGGCCCCTGGCGGCGGGGGCCAGTGGCGGCGGCCGCTTAGGGCGCCGCGCAGCGCTCCGGAGGGGATCGGCGGCCGCCGCCGCTGCTTTCCCGCCTTCGGGCTTCCAGCTGCCTCACTGAAGCCCCCAGTGGTGGCTTTTCCACATGCTTCTCTGCCATAGGGTTTCTATACGCTCTTTCTTTACTGCTTCTCTGCTGCCGCGTGTGTCCTTTCAGTTTTCATTCTTTTCGTTATGCAAAATGAGAACGCTCTCTGTCTTCAGGTGGCTTGGAGCTGAAAATTTCCCTCTACATATGGGCTGTTTAGTTGTTGGTAATACCAGCAGGCATCCCCCATTTTCTGTGGTGGTTTCGTTTCCTGAAGAATGAATAAATGGTCTCTTGGCGGTGAAAATTTCTTTCTGCATAAGGGCTGTTTAGTTTCCTGCTGATACCAGTAGGGCATCGCCCATTTTCTATGATATTTTCGTTTCCTGAAGGATTGATAAATGATCACTTGGAGGTGGAGATTTCTTTCTGCGTGCAGGCTCTTTAGTTTGTTGTTGATACTAGCAGGCATCACCCATTTTCTGTGATGGTTTCGTTTCCTGAAGGGTTATAAATGATCTCTTGAAGGTGAAGATTTCTTTCTGCCTAAGGGCTGTTTACTTTATATTGTTGATGATGTCAGTAGGTATCACCCATTTGCTCTGCTGGCTTTGTTTCCTGAAGGATTATAAATGATTTCTTCGAGGTGAAGATTTCTGTGTAAGGGCTGTTTAGTTTGTTGTTGATACTGGTAGGCATCACCTATTTTCTGAGATGATTTCATTTCTCAAGGGAGTAATAGATGTGATGTCTTGGAGGTTAAGGTTTATTTCTATGTACAATTTGTTTACCTTAGTTTGCTGGTGATACCAGTAGGCAATGCCCATTTTATGTCATAGTTTCATTTCCTGAAGGATTATAAATAAATAAATAAATGCCATAAAGTTGTTAGCTTGCCCACCTATGTTTTATCTCATGAAGCACAGAGGAAAATCAGTGGTGAACCGTGCACTGGTTTAACCTGATCATAGAATCATAGAGTGGTTTGGGTTGAAAGGGACCTTTAAAATCATCTAGCTCCAACCCCCTCTGCCATGGGCAGGGATGGCTTTCATAGGTCAGGTTCCTCAAAGCCTTGTCCAACCTGGTCTTGAATGCCTTCAGGAATGGGGCATCCGCTACTTCTCTGGGCAACCTGTTCCAGTGCCTCACCGCCCTTATAGGAAAAAAAAATCTAATCTAAATCAACCCTGAGGTTTGATAAACCATTTGAATGATAAAACGTTCTATTTTTGTTTCTTTATCCAGTGTAATTTGAACTTGGTTCTCAAGGATATAAACTCTTTGAGGAAATTGCTTGGTTTGTGTTATGTCTGGATGGTCTTTAATGTAATGGTTTTCTACTGTAATGGAAACTTTGAGTTGTCAGTGTCACCAGGAATAGTGGTCACACATGACTGTCTTCTGCTTGCGCAGTTCTATTTCAGTGTTCAAAATGGCATGTTCATATTTTGTTAGAGGTGCTGAATCTGTACTGCTGCTTAAGGTATTCCAGTTAAGTGTTTTAATTTTGTATTGATTTGTTTGTTTTTCAAATTAGTTGGCTTTTCTGTGTTGATCCTTTCTGAGGAAAGGATGCCTCAGAAAAATACTGCCATGGAAGGTTTCTCCATTGTAGTCCCACTAAATTAAAAAGGAGGCCCTTTGCCATGAAAGTATTATGCCTCCAGGAAGAAGTTTTACTGGTTAAATCTGACCAGTTTCAGCCTTGTTCTGCAAGGTCTGCAAGTCTTTTCCCACTGCCTTGAAGGGAGTTGGGAATGGGGGATTCCAACAGCGGTTCTGACATAATGCTTTGGTTTCAGCAGTTGGAGTTGGGGAAATCAAACAGAAAAATAACAGTAGTAGGAATATAATAAATTACTAAGACTGGCAAGGTGAGTCTGGAGCAGCTAAAGTCATTTGGTCTGTTCAGCCTGGAGAAGAGGAGACTGAGGGGAGAACCCATCGCAGTCTACAGTTTCCTCACAAGGGAAGGAGAAAGGAGGAACAGGCACTGAGCTTTTCTCTCTGGTGACCAATGATAGGACCCAAGGGAATGGCAGGAAGATGTGCCAGGGGAGGTTTAGGTTGGATAACGGGAAAAGGTTCTTCACTCATGGGTGGTGGAGGATTGGAACAGGCTCCCCAGGGAAGCAGTCATGGTGTCAAGCCTGACAATATTCAAGAAGCATTCGGAGAATGCTCTCAGACTTATGGTGTGAATTTTGGGGTTGTCCTGTGCAGGGACAGGAGCTGAACTCGATAATCCTTGTGAGTCCCTTTCAACTCGGGACATTCCTTTATTCTATGAACTTCCTGAAAAGCTAGATAATGTCTTCACTATGTTGACAGATACCTGAAAAAATTTTGTATGCTCTCCTGTATATTTCTGATTACTTAAAAACTGGGGAAGATGGATTAAGCATAATTTAATATCAGAGTGCTTTAATTAATTCTAAGGCAGTAAAGCTATAGAATTCAGAGATAATTTGATTTTAATTTTTAGAAGATTTTAAGGAGTACAATGTATAATAACACTTGCTACCTGTAAAGAGGGAGGAACGTCTGCTGCCAGTTCTTGAATCAAGGGTTGTGTTTGCAGAATTGACTGTGGTAAAGGCTTTGTATTTCAAAGCTATAGTCTTCTGAAGTCATGTTCCTAGGAGACTTGGGTTCTCTTGGTGTAAGCTATGATGCTTACATGCATAGCCTTGCATGCAACAGTTGATGTTTGAACAGAGCTTAAAAAAAAAAAAATCCCGTTTCTGAAATCAGCATAACCCCCCCGTGCCATTATTGCTTAAATCATACAAGATAATAACTCAGATAATACACTGATATCTGCGGCGTAGTGGACTTGATAGTATTAGGTTTACAGTTGGACTTAATGACCTTAAAGGTCTTTTCCAACTTAAATGATTGAAGTGCTACTACTAAGCAGTAACTTGACTATGGAGGGTTAGCACATCCCATGATCTGATCAGTGCCCCTAAAGTTCAGAAGACTGAAAGAATCATAGAATGATTAAGGTTGGAAAAGACCTCTAAGATCATCAGGTCCAGCCATCAGTCCAACACCACCAGGCCTACTAAGCCATATCCGGAAGTGCCATGTTCACCCATCTTTTTAACACCTCCAGGGATGGAGACTTCACCACTTCCCTGGTAAGACTGTTCCAGTGCTTGAACTCTCTTTTTGGTAAAGAATTTTGTTCTAATATCCAATCTAGACCTCTCCTGGTGAAACAAGTAACTGAATGGAATAAAGACATTGATACACTTCAAGCAGTATAACATTCTGAGAAGTTTCTGTGGTGGGTTCATGGCCTTCTAAGAACCAACTTGCTCTTTAACAGAGCATCATCACAAGGTCCGTGTCTCCTAGGATTTATAAATATTAAGTAATTTCCTCCAAGATTTGTCTTAATGGATCACATCTTAGCTGTGCCTATCAAGTAAGTTGCAAGGACATATTTTTAGTATTCAGGGCAAATATGTTAATCTTTAACTCTTCTTTTTTCTTAGCTTTTATAATTAAGTGATTGGCTGAGGTAAACACTACTTTGCAACAAGTGTCATTCTTCTCATGGCTTTTCTATATATGCTGCACACTCCAGTGACCTCTGCTTCCATGCAGCTTCACAGTGTTCAGTAGTTCACAGAGCTTTTGGCATGTCTTATACAGACTTGCCATGCCTTATAGATGTGACAGATCTTGGTTACAAACAACTAAAGAGTTTTCTTATCTCAAAAATGTAGTGGCGTTGTGAAGTCAGTACTTTAACGCCATTAGGCACACCATTCAGATGTGCAATATGGCGTTTGAAAAGTCTGGTGCTGCCAAGCAGAACTTGGTGTGTTTGGATTTGGTGCCTGTGAAAGAAAAATTTCCAAGTATAGTTTCTTACGGTGTCAACACCATAATCCTTATCACCAGTCCTGGTGGCTGTTTTGGAGTGTTAAGGATGATTAAGTCAATGCTCTTATAAACCTGTGCAATAGGAATATCACATGGTCGTTCCCTTGGAGAAAAGCCTTCTCCAATAATGTGGTGGCTGTTTGTGAGTTCAGAGATGCCTCTGTCACAGCTAGTTTCAGTGTACACCTCAGACTTTCGTTATGTTACGTGTAGGGATCTAACTCTGCCTGAACGAGCTGCCATGCATTCAGATGGTTTGACATGATCAGTGAACGCTGATACAATGAAAACTGGACAGTCTGAGGTCCAGAAAGTTTGATGTCTGATGTCTCCCACACCAACAGTGTACAAGTTCTCATAGGCTTCTGGAAGAGCGTTCTGGCACCTTCGTACCTCTGGAAGTTTTTTTATGTTGTTTGTGCTTTTCTGGGTGTTTGTGCTCCAAAGTGCTGAATTGCTAGCATCTTGAAAGTTGCAGCTAACTACTTTAAGGAGAATGATGACAAATAGGTTCGCCTGATTTGTACAGACTTTCCCCACTTTGTGGTGCTAAAAACGTGTCAGGGAAGTGATGAAAGTTCAGAAAGAAAGATTCTTTTGATAAGCAAGATTTGAATTATTGAGATTACGATGAAGTGGAATGTTGTTTGCCTTTAAATTAAAGCTATTAGAGACCTGAATTCATGACCAGGCAAATCACAGAATCATAGAATCACCAGGTTGGAAAAGACCCACAAGATCATCAAGTCCAACCATTCCTATTAAATACTAAACCATGCCCCTCACAACCTCATCCACCCGCCCCTTAAACACCTCCAGGGAAGGTGACTCAAGCACTTCCCTGGGCAGCCTGTTCCAGTGCCCAGTGACCCTTTCTGTGAAAAGTTTTTTCCTAATGTCCAGCCTGAACCTCCCCTGGCGGAGCTTGAGACCATTCCTTCTCGTCCTGTCCCCGTCACCTGGGAGAAGAGGCCAGGTCTCTCCTCTCCACAACTTCCTTTCAGGTAGTTATAGAGAGCAATGAGGTTTCCCCTCAGCCTCCTCTTTTCCAGGCTAAACAACCCCAACTCTCTCAGCCATTCCTCATAAGACCTGCTCTCCAGCCCCTTCACCAGCTTCGTTGCTCTTCTCTGGACTCGCTCCAGAGCCTCAACATCCTTCTTGTGGTGAGGGGCCCAGAACTGAACACAGTATTCGAGTAGCGGTCTCACCAGTGCCGAGTACAGAGGGAGGATAACCTCCCTGGACCTGCTGGTCACACCCTTTCTGATACAAGCCAAGATGCCATTGGCCTTCTTGGCCACCTGGGCACACTGCTGGCTCATGTTCAGAAAGCTGCCAACGAACACCCCAAGTCTTTCTCCTCCAGGCAGCTTTCCAGCCAGATTTCTCTGAGTCTCTAGCACTGCACAGGGTTGTTGTGCCCCAAGTGCAGGACCTGGCATTTGGCCTTGTTAAACCTCATCCCATTGGACTCAGCCCAGGGGTCCAGCCTGTTCAGATCCCTTTGCAGTGCCTCCCTACCCTCCAGCTGATCGACACTTCCACCCAGCTTAGTATCGTCTGCAAACTTGCTAAGGGTGCACTCGATGCCTTCATCCAGGTCATTGATAAAGACTTTGAACAGGGCTGGACCGAGCACTGAGCCCTGGGGAACCCCACTTGTCACTGGCCTCCAGCTGGATTTCACACCATTTCCCACCACTCTCTCGGCCCGGCCATCCAACCAGTTTTCCACCCAGGAGAGTGTGCGCCTGTCCAGGCCAGAGGCTGACAGTTTCCGAAGCAGAATGCTGTGAGAAACTGTGTCAAAGGCTTTACTGAAGTCCAGGAAGACCACATCCACAGCCTTTCCCTCATCCAGCAGCCGAGTCACTTTGTCATAGAATGCGATCAGGTTAGTTTGGCAAGACCTGCCTTTTGTGAACTCATGTTGACTGGGCCTGATCACCCGGTTCTCTTGCATGTGCTTCATGATAGCACTCAAGATCACCTGTTCCATGACTTTCCCTGGCACTGAGGCCAGACTGACAGGCCTGTAGTTCCCTGGATCCTCCCTGCGACCCTTCTTGTAGATGGGCACAACATCAGCCAGCCTCCAGTCCAGTGGGACTTCCCCAGTCTTCCAGGACTGTTGGAAGATGATGGAAAGGGGTTTGGCCAGCACATCCGACAGCTCCTTTAATACCCTTGGGTGGATCCCATCCAGCTTCATAGACTTGTGGGTGTCTAGCTGGGCAAGCAAGTGTCTAACCGCCTCCTGTTGGATCATGGGAGCCTCATTCTGCTCCTCTGACTCCTGGGTTTGTACACAGAGAGAACAACTTTCTTTACAATTAAAGACTGAGGCAAAGAAGGCATTAAGTACCTCAGCCTTTTCCTCATCCCCTGTCACTGTTGTTCCTTCTGCATCCAATAGGAACTGTATGGTCTCCCTAGTCTTCCTTTTATTGTTAATATATTTATAGAAAGATTTTTTAGTATCTTTCACAGACTTTGCCAATCTGATTTCTAGTTGGGCCTTAGCCCTCCTGATTTTTTCCCTGCGTGATCTCACTCCACCCAAGACCCCTGTCCCTTCTTCCAAAGCTCATAGACATTTCTCTCCTTTTTGATATCTCTCAAGATCTCTCTGTTCAACCAAGCTGGTTTTCTCCCCTGCCGGCTTTTTTTCCAGAACATGGGGACAGCTTTCTCCTGAGCTGCTAGGATTTCCTTTTTGAAGAGCTCCCAGCCCTCATGGGCTCCCTTGCCCTTAAGGACTGTCTCACATGGGACTTTGTCAACCAGCCTTCTGAACAATCCAAAGTCTGCCTTCTGGAAGTTTAATGCTACTGTCCTGCTAACCACTCTCTTCACCTCACCTAGAACTGAAAACCCTGTCATCTTGTGATCACTTTGTCCCAGGCATCCTCCTACCACCACATCCCCCACAAGGCCTTCTCTGTTCACAAACAGCAGGTCCAGGAGGGCACCTTCCCTTGTCGGTTTGCTCACCAGTTGTTCGAGGAAGTTATCCTGGACTGCTTACTTTCTGCTGTATTGTACTTCCAGCAGATATCTGGAAGATTGAAGTCTCCCACGTGAACAAGAGGAGTGGATCTAGAGACTATCCCCAGCTGTTTATAGAAGAGCTCATCATCTGCTTCTTCTTGGCTGGGTGGTCTGTAACAGACTCCCATCACAAAATCTGCCTTCTTTTGGGCTCCTCTGATTTTAACCCACAGGCACTCAATCTCCTCATCACCATAATCAAGCTTGATGGTATCATAGCACTCTCTTACGTAGAGGGCTACCCCACCTCCTTTCCTACCCTTCTTATCCCGCCTGAAGAATTTGTACTCCACCATAGCTGCACTCCAGTTACATGAGTCATCCCACCACGTTTCCGTGATGGCAATGACATCATAGCGTCCTTGCCCTACGACGACTTCCAACTCCTCCTTCTCATTACCCGTGCTCCTAAACATGACCCTGCAAAGCATCTCCTGGATCAGTATGAAATACTCAAATATGTTTTTCTTTTATCATGTTAGGCAGCTGAGCTATGTAGATAAAATTTGTGCAAATGAGTAGCTATATAGGACAGCACTGGAAGTGTGCATGCCAGATTTCTTTACTATTAAAGGATATCTTTCAGGTCCCCTTTAAGAGGGAGTACAGTTCTTTTACCTAGAACATTATTTCTGGGCTAGGTGCCACTTCGTGGAAAGTGGCTGTGCAACTGTTATTTCTCTGTTATACCTTGGTTGTATCACCAAGCTCTGAAACTGGTTCTTCACATCATTTTCATTCGTCTGTCTGCTATCAATGGTTACTGTATGAGAAGACAAAGCATTTTAAAGATATGGAAGTTGTTTACTGTAGGAAACAACTGTTTATACTGCAAAAGTTTGGGTTGCAAGGAGTTTAATGTCTTCTCTAAAGATATTGTAGTATTGATTTCATTGTTTTATATCTGCCATGTGTGAAACTGCTCCATTCCTTTTGTTTGAAAAGTCAGCACCCGCAATTATTATTTTATGGTAGTAGTCTGGAGGGCCACTGGAAGGAGACTGCATTATTTCTCCTTCACTTCCCAACTCAAGACTATCCATATTATTGTAAGCAAGTATACACACAAAGTTGAATATTTGGTTGTTTAGCACCTTTTCTAAGGCAGTTGATATATCTAGAGGTGAAATGTATGTTGACTTGAGTGTTCTATTTGGCTTAGTAGTCAGCTAAGCCTCACAGCGTGTGTTCAGATCAAAGAGCAGCAAAATTTGCTTTGGTGCTTATGCCAACATGTGAAAGAGAAAGGAAACTGAAGCCTCTTTGAAGGAGTTTTAGCTGCTGAGGAGATGTTTGTGATTTATGGGCTTGTGTTTTGGTTTGGGTTTTTTTTTTTTAGTTGATAAAGCCTGTGACTGAGGCAAGTATATAAATTGAACCTTCGTTCTTGATTCAGATTTAAGGATTAGAGAGATCACAATTTCTTCACATTTTCATGTATCATACCTGTAATGTGCTCTGCTGAAAGCTTCTTGGGCATCTGGCATTTATTTGGCTTTTTCAAACTGTTACTTTTCAGCATTATGTTAATTTTATGTCATGAATAACCACCAACAAATTGAGACCTGCTAACTTTATTAATTTACCATGAAACATAGGCAGTGCTTCAGACTGAGCCTTTAGTTTCTAAAGAATGCATTTCTTTTCTTTGGACAGAGACAACTTTTTGGCTTATGTATCATTTCATAGGTATAATGACTGATGCTCTGCTGCTGGTAGACCAGACTTTACTCTGGGAATTTTTCTTAATTTAACTTGTTGCCATTCAACATAAACTTTTGATTATTGATTGCTTGGAGGCAGTTAAACAAACACTTAGGGAAATGCCTTTCTTTCCCCTTCTGTCACACTTTTCCCTGGTTTCTGGTCTAAGCTTCCCTTGTTTTCCTCATGCACAGTGCTAAGTCACTGCCAGTACCTTTGATGAGGCAACAGGTGGCATTAGGGGTCAAAGACATGTGCAGGATTTCCCTGTGCTGCTGATCCTTCTCCACACTCTTCACTGGTTTTACTCTGCTCTGATGGGTTGTCCACTGGCCACAGCATCATGGGAGGACAGAGAGGGAAGATTACCTGCTCTTACATGGATCTGTTACGGGCCACAACACCTTTGTGGTCACCACTGCTCTGGCATGGAGTATATCCATTCAGTGTGTCTCCTTCGCCATGTCTCCTCTGATGCATTTCCTCTGTGGTTTCTTGTTTATCTCCTCTATTTCTTCCCCAATATGTTTGATTAGAAGCAACTGTGCCCTTACAGTTGAAATTTTGTCATATAGTGGGTTGTTTCCATCTGTTTGTGAGTCATGTTTGTGAGTCGAACGATTGGACTCGGTGATCCGGTGGGTCTCTTCCAACCTGGTTATTCTGTGATTCTGTGATTTGGCGCTGGCTGACTGGCTCAAGGCAGTTCATGGCGTCCTGCACTGGTCACAACTGCAACCCTCTGGTATCAAAACCCTGCAGTGTATGCTCAGTATGCCTCCAAGTGTGGCTTGGCGAACAATTTAAATGGCTCTTTGTTGTTGTTTTCCTAGACTGTTCAAAATTTGCTTCATTTATATAGTTTTCTATACATTTTAGGTATCTTTTTTCACTTTTCTGCACATGTAACTGTTCATTGTTCCGAAGTTTTTGACTTTGCTCGTAGTGATCATGTGTAACCAGTAGTTACAGGAATCCCTGTCTTTTCACATATCTATCTCTCTTTCTAGAGAACATAACAACTATTATTATTTCTTTCTTCAACTTTGTTGATTAATTTGGACCTTGTCTCTGTTTTTCCCGAAAAGTCTTTTCTGTTGTATGCAAAAAATCCAAAGCTTTCTGCTTAGCTGTTTTAGCACAGTAACTTCCAAACATACTTTCACTGTGAATATGCAGAGGCATTTCTGAGTATAGCACTTCTGTTGTACTCTTCAAGATGTTGATGACATCAAAAGCTAGATTGTGGTTGTGTATCAGGACAATTTGCAAAAGAATAACCAACAGATTTATGAACATACTGCCAAGTTATCACGTGAATCTTCTAAGTCAAGAACTGGGTGCATCTTCAGTGCTTATTTGAAAAAGGACACAATGCTAGCCTGGAAGAGGCTCAGCAGTGAAACCTAAACTTTTTATCAGAATCAAATGAAGCATTGTCAACTGCTAAAGTAAATTACCCTGTAGGTTCACTCTTAGTCAAGAGTGACCAGTTCATCTTCCTGGAGACCACATCCACATAATTGCACAACTACCTTTATGCTCCCTGCCACAGTGGGAAGAGAAGGGCTGGCATAACTAAGAGTATAGCACAGAGGGAAGGATGAAGTAGAACAAATAGGTCTTATATATAAGAGAAACTTTCAAACTGAGACCTTTTTGAAGTTCACTAAAGTTTACAAAGGATGCAGCCCCTTAAATTCCTGCAAGGGCAAGAAAAACAGGTTATCTGCAGTTAACTTTACTGAACTTGGTTCATGAACCTGCCTAGTAGCTTATCTTGAAATGACAGCCATTTAGAGCAAAGTGGAAAGTACTTGCTGCCAGAAGATACAGTAATGCTGGACTCGCCCAGGAAAAGAAGGTATAGCTCTGCCTGCAAAGCACTTGCGGTTGGCTTAGTTGAGGCCTCTCCATGGAATGGGGAAGAGGACCAGAAGGAGGCAGCTGCCCCTGCTTGGTTGGCAGGCTGCTGTCTTGTGCGTGCACTACCTTATTCTAACTTCTTGCTGTCTTAAACTAAATATGGTGCTCTTCATGAGATTTTGAGAGCACAAGAGCTTTTGGGAGGTAGATAAAATGGAAACTGTAGTTATACCTGGAGGAAAAAGATGCTTAGCTGTGCTTTCAAATGTACAACTCTCTGGTTCAGATAATCCATATTAACCATTAAACTCCAACGCACAATAGGGTGTTAGTTTGTTGGTATCCATATTTTTTATTGCTTATTTTCCTTCCTCTGAGCAATTAGTTTTTTATTCCTGCACAGGTTTGCTGTGTGTCACAGTTTAGCTCCACCTGGCCAAATTTGGCAGCTAAAGATGTGTAGTTGAGCCTCCAAAATCCCGTACCCACCTCCTCCCCTCACCATGCGGGAAAAGGGGAGAGGGAGATGACAGGAAAAAGACTTATGAGTTGGAAACTAGAACTACAGCTTTAATGAAATGATAATGATAACAATGGAAATAATTAGTAATAAAATATATACAAATATATGAGATTGTGCCCCCACCCCTCAATGACTGTACTGCAGAGCAGACACGAGGGAATGAGTCCACAGCTGGGAGGCGACTGGGCTCAGGAACTCGACTCAGGAACACACGGAAGCAGGATCAGGAGCAGCCAGACAAATGAGGTCCTCACTGGACTTCAGCCATTGCAGAAGAGAGCAAGACCCTCATGATACCTTAATTTTATACCAAGTATGATGGATATGGGATGAAATATTCTTGGTCAGTTTAGGGTCACTTGGACTATTTGCCCCTCCTCCTTGCAGCCCCCTTCTGCCAGCTCGAGGGTGGCCTTGTTTAAGTATAAGCATTGGCCTTTTTGCATACCAGTGCCCTGTGTTATCACTTTAGGGGAGAACACTGTCTCAAAAACATGCAGTTAGCTTTCAGAAAATGAAGTTACCTACATGTTATAAATGACTACACTGCCAGGCCAATTCAGCAGCGAAGTATTTTATTATCCGGGGATGGAGAGCTGGGTAATACAGCACTGGGTGCGCAGGGAGCTCCTCTACCAACACGCACGCTAAACCACGCTTGCCACACCTTTTTATACATTTGTTCTCATGCATATTCATTTAGCCTCATGAATATTACAGTCACCTTCGAGAATGTTCCTCCATGTACGTTCATTTAGTTTTGAGAATGTTCCCTCATGCATATGCATTTAGTCTCATGAATATTACAACCATCTTCGAGAATGTTCCTTCCCCTTAGTGCACCTGGCCCATCCTGGACTGCCCAGGGAGTCTCAAGAGCTCCTCCCTGAGGCTCCGTGAACACAGACCCCCCTCATCCTCACACAACACCAGTCTGCACAATCCAATAGAGCTAAACCCTGCACAAATGTTAAACCGCGAATTTTGTCAAACACTTAAACTTGAAGATAAACATTCATAACTTCACAATTTCCGCCATTTCCTGTCATGTTGGCACGAATCTCCTTAATATCCATTCTCACACTACAGCAACTGAGGTAAGAGTCAAAAGCCAATGCTACTTTAACTCAAACCACAACACTGTGAAAATTTGTGTGATAGGTTAAGTGATCTGAAGAGTTAAAAAGTAATAATTTCTACATGCTCTTAAGTCTCTTTCTGTCATCATTTGTTTCACTGTCACCAAGGGCTATGAGAAATTTGAGAATTTTGCTCATTTTGCTGATGGATGCTAACTGTATCTTTAACATCATCACAGCTAAGGAGAAGGTAGCTGAAAGATGGAAAGCAGGCTACTAATGAAGACTTCTAACAAAGCTTAGGCAAGATTTCAAGAATATTTTTGTGAGTCTGAGTACTAGAGATAGAAAGAGCTCTGGGAAATTACGAGGGCAAGATGCTACAGAAATGCAAGAGCTTTGGGGAAGAATCTGGCAAAAAGCAGAGAAAGCAGCTGTCAGAGTTGTGACCACAGGACTAAAGGGGCTGATGGAGTTAAACAAGGCCAGAGTTGACTTTTACTTGAGTTTCAAAGACTTGGAAAGGCAGGAGAAAATTCAGATACTTTTTTTTTTTTTTTTAAAAAGCATTGTTGGGTGTCAGCATGCTAAAATGAAGGCAGATGTAGAGGCAATATAAATGTATCTAGAAAAGAGGATAATACGTCCAAAGCTTCAGAAACTTATTCAAAAGTCAGAGGCGGCAAAGCGTCAAAGATTGTTTAGATTCAGAAGAATGTACTTTAGTGTTTTAATGATAAAGAATAAAAGAATCCTTATTTTATAAAAGTATGATATAATTGAAGAACAGATACTTCAATGTGTATACAACTTTAAGACATATTTGATTGGTTTAATGTCTCAAAAGACCACAATTAAATATGGGACACTGTGGAGCATGATTATTGGTGTTGTATTTGTGCAGTCTGAAGTCGAGCTGTTCAGTCTTGTTCCTCAACCCTCAAGGTGATTACCGTAAGACAGTTATTCTTCCTTAAAATTGCTGTTGCAATGTATTTGAAGCAGGTAAAAAAAACCAGCTCCTGTAGAGACAGTTTTAGCTAAGTTGAGAAAGCAAATGAAGTTAAGTTCTGGAATTAAATTGTGTTCTTAGTTAATACAGGAAAAATCTTTAGTCCCTTCTCAGTGGTTTGTGGCAAAGTGAATAGAAGGACCGCTTTTTTTTTTAATTCATCTGAATACTTTATGGAGTATTTAGTTATCACAACTAACTAACATCCAGTTTTTGTAGGCATTTGGCATAACAACTGATGAAAACTTCGTTATCACCACAACGAACAGGAAGGAAATTACAGAAGGCAACTTCAGTAAGTATCTTAGATGGCAGAGTAAATACAGCTATTTCTTACATTGATTGTAAAGACAGCATGATGATTGTTTATACTCTGACATGTAATAATTAACAGAAAGTAGCAATCCTATAATAGCTTACCAGGAATTATTACCAAATTGACTTTCACAAACAAGTTTTTACCAACTGCTAATTAGTATGATGACAGTTACTCAAGGAAATTTTTTATCTTCCATGAAAATTCTGTAAACTGCAGGAAAAAATGGCACATAAATAGCTGTTACCTAAGAAAACTCGCATTGTTAAGCTTGGAAATGTGGAAAGATTTTAAATTGAATGTTGTTGCAAGGAGGCTGAGTAGTCAACGCCTAAGAAAATTTACTGGTTTTGAAAGCAGGTGTTGATTGGTGCAGTAAATGCTTCGATATACTTTATATTTCATCTTCTCTGCAGGCGAACTTGTTCAAGATGGAGTTACTTTGTATTTGCTACAGTCAGTTGATCAAATGCTGCCTTCTGCAACCAAGGAGCGAATTGACTTCCTGCCCCACTATGATACACTTGTTAAAAGTGGGATGTATGAGTACTATGCCAGTGAAGGGCAAAATCCTTTGCGTAAGTACTTGCCAAAATAATTTCATGTAAATGATGCTTGTGTGAATATAATGTGGTTAAGAGCAATTTAACTTTTAGTTACAGCTGGTGAAAAAGTAGTCTTAGCTGTAAAAGAAAAATTATTTTCTTTGTACAAATTTTTCTTTTTAAAATGATTCACTGGCCATGTAAGAATCCAGATTTAGAGAGATACCTCCTCTAATACCTCTTTAAGAAGTTGGAATATTTTAGAAGTAAAATTATTTCAGTCTTGATAATAATATTGTGGATGTCATAGAGACAGGTCAGCATTTGTATTACCAGTTTCTTGTCTCCTGTACTGACTTTGGACTTGGCGACCAGGTTTTGTATGAGCTATCACATAGCTGAGAGAGCTGGGGTTGTTTAGCCTGGAGAAGAGGAGCCTGAGGGGAAACCTCATTGCTCTCTACAACTACCTGAAACGAGGTCGTGGAGAGAAGGGTGCTGGCCTCTTCTCCCTAGTGACAGGGGACAGGACAAGAGGGAATGACCTCAAGCTCCGTCAGGGGAGGTTCAGGCTAGACATCAGGAAAAAATATTTCATGGAAAGGGTCATTGGGCACTGGCAGAGGCTGATCAGGGAGGTGGTTGAGTCACCTTCTCTGGAGGTGTTTAAGGCACAGGTGGATGAGGTGCTGAGGAGCATGGTTTAGTGATTGATGGGAATGGTTGGACTTGATGATCCAGTGGTTGCTTTCCAACCTAGTGATTCTATGATTCTAAGAATAGAGACAGACAAAATTGCTTCATCAAGAGCAAATCATGCCTGACTAATCCAGTGGCCTTCTACGATACAGTGACTATATTGGTGGATAAGAGAGGAGCAACTAATATCATCTATCTTTACTTTTGTAAGGCCTTTGGTACAGTCTCACACAGCATCCTTTTAGCGAAATTGGAGAGATATGCGTTAGATTGGTGAATTATTCAGTGGGTGAGGAATTGGCTCAAGTCCATCCCAAGACTTGCAGTCAACAACTCCATGTCCAAATAGAGATCAGTAATAAGTGGTGTTCCTCAGGGGTCTGTTTCAGAGCAGTACTAATTGATGTCATTATTAATGACGTAGCCGTATTGAGTGTACTCTTAGAAAGTTTGTGGATGATTTCAAGCTGAGTGGTGCAGTGATTAGACCCGTGAGGGAAGGGATGCCATCCAGAGAAACCTTCACAGGCTTGAGAATTGGGCTAATTTGAACCTTACAATGTTCAATAAGGCCAAGTGCAAGGTCCTGCACCTGGGTCAGGGCATTCCCCAGTATCAATACAGTCTGGAGGATGAGTGGATTGAAAGCAGCCCTGTCCTCCATCAGTATATGAACTTGGTCAGGAGTCTTAGTCTTCAGTTCGGGGCTTCTGCGAAACTTACTTGAGTTTCTGCATGTTGGAACGATCTACTCTTGTTCTTTGAGGAAGTAGCTCTTGTAGATAACCAGCTGTTGTGAGCCATCCAGGACAACTATTAAATATGTTCCCCAAGGCCAAGAACATAATAACACAGGAACAAAGTACCAAAGGTGTGCAAAGTAAAAGAGAGAACCACAAAGGTATAGGTCAATAAGGATTGCTAGATGATTAGGGTAGGTTGTGTCTGTCAAACCTACATTTTCCTTTTCTTTTTATGTTGAGCTTTTTTTCTTCTTCCCGCTACTCTTCCTGTTAGTAAGATTGTTGGTTGCATATTAAAGCATTGTTAACAGTGGAGCTGTTCATTTAGAGATTATAAGTGTGTGAAGCTGGGAGATATCATAACTCATCATTGTATTTGTGCTATGGTGTTACATCTTTAGAAAGAAGTACTACTGTTTGGCTTGCTGAAAATGAAATACTGTGAAATCATGCCACTCACTCCTGTGTCATGTTTCAGTAAGTGCACTGTGGCTTACTGTGAGGTAGATTATGGATACTGACGTCATGCTGATGTAGCTGGTTAGCAGCATCTTATCTTAGGCTACTCTGATATCTGGCTGCTTGATTTTTGTACTTATTTTGTCTGTTTGTTTTCTGTTTTTTTTTTCTTGGAAATGTTTTGTATTATTTCTTCTTCCGCTCTCATCTTGGGTTCAAGGAACTCTGAAGTTATTTGTTGTTAAAAGCTGTGGGTTTTGGTATTGGATGGAGACTAGAAGAGAAATAAGAACAAAAGAAGTAGAATGAGATACTTCATTGTGATTTTATCAGTGTCAGTGATGATGCTAAACTGGATAGTGAGGTGGACACCTGTCATGGTTTAACCCCAGCCAGTGACTAAGCACCACACAGCTGCTCGTTAACTCCCTGCTGCTGGGGTCAGGGTGAGAATCAGAAGAATAAAAGTGGGAAAGCTAATGGGCTGAGATAAAGATAGTTCAATAAGTTAAGCAAAAGCCATGCACGCAAGCAAAGCAAAACAATTCACTACTTCCCATCTGCAGGCAGGTGTTCAGCCGTCTCTGGGAAAGCAGGGCTCCATCGCATGTGACATTTACTTGGGCAGACAAAATGTCATGACTCTGAACATCCCTCAGCTTTTTATGCTGAGCATGATGTCATGTGGTGTGGAATATCCCTTTGGTCAGCTGGGGTCAGCAATCTCAGCTGTGACCTCTCTCAAGTTCTTGTGCTCCCCCACCCTGCTTGGTGGTGGGATAGTGTAGGAAGCAGAAGAGGTCTTGACTCTGTGTGAGCACTGCTCAGCATTATCAACACTGTTTCCTTAGCACAAATTCGAAACATAGCCCCTTACCAGTTACTATGAAGAAAATGAGCTCTATCCCAGCCAAAACTGTCACAATACATCAAAAGGGAGAGCCATCTTACAGAAAGACCTGGAACAGTATGAAGCTTAACAAAAACAAGTGCAAAGTCTTGGACCTGGAGTGGCAAAAACAAAAACCCCGGGGCAGGCCTGTATCTGTGTGTCTGAGGAGCAGCGTGGCTGACCTGGGGGTGCTGGTGGACAACAAGTTGAACGTGACTCAGCAGAGCACTGCTGCAGCAACGAAGGGAAATCAGATCCTGGACTGCACTCCCAGGGGTGTTACTAGTACAAATGGAGATGTGATCATCCCATTCAGGACTGGTGACATGTCTAGTTATGGTCCACACAGTTCAAAAGAACATGGTATTATAATATATACTGAGGACTGTAACTCCTCTACATTGGAGTAATTCCACGGTATGTGCCTAGCAATCCAACTCGTACGCTGTTCTCATGATAATAAACAGGATTGTAATCAAACGGTTTGTCAGAAGGAACTGCTACATCTCATAAGACCTTTATGAAATCATTCACTACTGCACTTCCCATAAATGTTCCCGAATTTGCAGCTACTACTCATCTCCATGAAGTGCTGACCATTCTCTTGGTAGAAAAACATCTTTTTCTTCCTTTCAACAGGCTTCATAATAATAATCAATAATAATAATAATAATAATAAAGTAATATGAGATTAAAAAGGATAATGCATGCATATGTTCAGTTTTCCTTTCAGTTCCTCATACACATGACTTTTTTTTCTTCCTTCTCTTCATAAAAGAGGTTTTCTTCTTCTGTTGCTTCATGTTCTGATCATTTCCCTGTACATAACTACAGTGATAACCTCTTATGTGTCATGGTTTAACCCTGGCCTGGCCTCAGTTGGCAGCTAAACATGAGCAGTTGTGGTGGTCCCAGTTCCTTTCTTCCCCACCTTCTCACCTGCCCCCCAGAAAGGGTAATGAGAGAAAAAAGACTTGTGCGTTGGAAACTAAAAATAAAACAGCTTTAATAAAATAATAGTAATAATGATGAAAATACTATTAATAAGAAAATAATAAAATATATGCAAATCTATGAAATTGCCCCCACTTTGATGATTATGTCACCACAGATGCTGCAGAGCAGGCATGGGGTATAGGTCACAGGCTGGACTGCAGCAGGAGAGAGCTGGACTTAGGAACTGGATTCAGGAATGCATGTCTCGGATTAGGGAGGGGAAAAAAGGTAGACAAGGTCCTCACTTGGACATTGGACATTGGAGAAGAGAGAGTGAACCTCACCACAATCCCTCAGTTTTGTACTGAGTATGACATATATGGGATGGAATACTCTAGGTCAGTTAAGGGTCACCTGTCCTGTTTACCCCTCCCTGCAAGTGCAATCCTTTCTCTCCTCTTTCACTCATGGCATTTCACCAGCTCAAGGATGGCCTTGGTTTCTGTAGGAGTAAGTATAAGCAGTGGCTTTTCAGTATACTAGTTCCTTGTGTTATTGCTTCTAAAGAGAATCACTGTCTGAAAAACATGCAGTTAACTTTCAGAAAATGAAGTTACTTAGGTGAGACTTAGTTGAAGTTAGAAAAGTGATTGTACTTTACCTCAAACCAGAATGTGTTATCCAGAGATTTTGTATCAAGGTCAAAATTTGTCATCCATCTGTAAAAATATTGCATTTTATGATATGGGTTGAATGTGTTATGTAGCTGCATCTATTGCAGATGTATTTTTGTTCCAGAAATGCTTAAACAGGAAGGAATTATATCCATGGGAGAGGAAAAGACTTTGATCATGTCTGTCAATGTCTGTGCGCCTAGATGTCAAAGTTTCTTGACAACTTACTGTATTTTAAAAGCATTTTGAAGTTTTGTTTGGGCCCGTCTGGCAGCATCACCAATGTTCATTTCTAATTTTCTGTCTTAGTGTACTGTTGCCCCAAAGCCTGAAACATATTTATTCATGATTCAGAAAAGTGATTTAGATAGGGGATTTCAGTGTTGTCTTTTGGAAGCCTGATTGGTTTTTTTTAGTAATAAAGCAGACTTTTCCTCTCTTATGTTATTGTAAAAGCAGTTTGCTAGGGTGCTTTAAATCATCCCCTAAAAGACAGCGAACAAGCTTTGGGAGTTTGTAAGAAAATTTTCATATGTATTTTAATTCAGTTCTTGATCTTTTCTGTACTCTGCAACAGGGAAAAGGATTGCTGCTCTGAATGTACTGCACGTACTGTATTCATATTTCTACCACAAAAGCCTTTAAAATGGTTCAAAAGTTTTAGTACTACTTGTGCTTATAACTCTTTAACCTTAAGAAGACTACAGTTATTGAGATTGCAAACAGAATAACTTTTAGATCCACTTCTGTAATGATGAGAGGGAATGACCTCAAGTTGCACTATGGGAGGTTTAGATTGGATATTCGGAAAAATTTCTTTACTGAAAGAGTGGTGAAGCATTGGAAGAGGCTGCCTAGGGGAGTAGTGGAGTCTCCAGAGATGGAGACATTCAAAAAACATGTAGATGTGATGCTTCAGAGCATGATTTAGCAGGCACGGTGGTGTTGGCCTTATGGTTGGACTGGATGGTCATAGAGGTCTTTTCCAATCTTAATAAATCTGTGACAATACTGATTTTTTTTTTTTCTATTATGTTACTAATACTCATTCTTTGAGACCCTAGAGAGGTAATTTGTGAAACTCTGCGACATACTAGTAATTAATATTTGAAAAACAGCTATACTGAGTTATCTGTCTGCTTTGTTTGTTACGTACAAGAACTGACTGTTAAAATACATAGCAATTTTGAGCGTTTGTAAGCATACTGCAGCTGATGTCTTCTTGTTTGCAACATCTCTTATGGGCATGCCTGACCAGTTTCATGTGTTGGTGAAGGGCCGTTGTTCTTTGATATGTAAGAACAAGTATAGGTCACATAACTGATGCTCAGCTGATGTTATTAGCAATAAAGAAAGTTACAAAGAAACTGAATTGCTTTTATATTTCAAAAACTACTTGAGGGAAAATACCAACTACTTCACTGATGTTACAACATACCAATATTCAAGGGATTTATTTTGCATGTCTGAAATATGTGGCCGGTGTAAGCACCTTGCAAACTGTCGGGAATAAAACTTGCTTATCCAACAGACCGAATGGAAAAGTCAATTCACTATGGCTGATCAATGGAGTGAATTAATCCAAACTTGATACATTTTTTTCCAGAATGATGTTTTGTCCTAAATAAATGCAGTTTTTCATTAAAGACAAAAAAACCCAGAACATAACTTTAACGCTTGTAGTCCTTACCTAATTAATGTGTAGAAACAACAAATTTATGCAAGTAGTCTAGTTGACTATTTCTGCTTTGTATTGTCAGATATCTGACAGAACTTTGCTAGTATTTACCATTTACCATTCACCACATTCTTCAACCATTTTTACAATTTGTGTTTGTTCTTTATGTAGACAAATAATTTGCTGGTTTGGAAGTTGCGCAACATTTACGTTCTTTTTTTTTTTCAATAAGTTCTTTTCTTAATATTTTAAGAAGTCAAAGTCATATTTTGCATACTTTAGACTTTCATACGAATCATACAAATACATTCTTAATCACAGAGAAGGACAAGTTTGTCTTGTGGTAATCACCCTGTTAATCACTACTCCTAGGTACTTCCAGTAATTGTGTTCTTACCACTAACAGAGATGTGTGAAACTCAGTGATGAAACAAATCATATGTACATTTTGGGGTTTTTTTTCCCAAGACATTGTGTGATTTTTATGGTTCTGACAGTGCTTGGGTCTTGTCTGTCTTTAGGAAATTATCCTAGTTGCTCAGGAGAAACTACTGTGAGTGTTTGTTTTCTGAGTGCTGTCTTTTGAGAACAAGATTTTAATAAGGTTATTTTGTTACAATTTCTTTAGCGTTTGCCCTCGCTGAGTTGATTGACAATTCTCTGTCAGCTACATCCCGAAATACTGGTGTTCGGAGCATACAGATAAAATTGGTAAGATAGAAATATTCCAAATATTCCACTTTCTTTCAGATGTAGTTTGCATTATCTTTCCACACCCCGCACCCCCGCCCCAGTGCTTCTTGTTCTTTGTTTTCTGTTATTTTTTTCCCCCAAACAGTTATTTGATGACTCCCAAGGAAAACCTGCTGTTGCTGTGATGGATAATGGAAGAGGAATGACTTCTAAACAGCTTAACAACTGGGCTGTATATAGATTGTCAAAGTTTACAAGACAAGATGACTTTGAGAGGTTAGAAAGTTTTATTCATTTTTACAATTAGCAAACTCTGCAAAGGTTCACAGAATATCATTTTAAGACATCTCTATACTGACACCTGTCAGTATAGAAACCTGTCTGTATTCTAAAACCTGTCATTCTATGACTGCATATAAGTCAACACGTGCTTTTGTAGGTAGAAAGCAGAAGCGTCATAACACAAACTACTCTTCTAATATTATGATACTATCATAATATTTTCTTTTCTTTTCATGGCCTTTACTAAGCTGTCTTTGACTTACCTACATCCAGTTAGGGGCATTCTGTGTTCTGCTGAGGTTTTTCTTATAGTGTATTGAACTGTTAACTGTAAGCCTTTCAGTAGTGCATTAAGGAATGCCTTCAATGTCTGTTGTGCTTCTGGAGTAATGGATACAGGGTTTGGGTTTTCTTTTTTTTTTCTTGTAGTTCTTGAGCTTTAGTCATTTTTTAAATACCTTAAGCCTGGGACAGTGAATGCGAAGATGAATATCACAGTCTCAATCCTGATTAATTTGTCCTATGGGAAACGAATGTAAAAAGTAATGGGGAAGTAGAAAGTGATAGTATATCCAAGTAGAGGTTTTTTTGCATTGGAAGCATCTCCAAGTAGAGTGACTAGTATCTATCAAACAGCTGGAGATAAGAGCATTAAAAGCAATTCTGGGTCATCTCATAATTTGTAAAGAAATTCACTGCTTTCTGAAGTTGCTGTAGGTTAATTTAGTAACAGTAGAAATGCACAGTGTTTTTAAGCTACAGGTTTAAACTCTGGGTTGATATCGTTCAGTGTGAAGATAGTTGTGAATTATACAGGATACCTATCTACACCTTGTTTTCGTTTGGAACTACTATGATTTAAAAACGTTTGTCCTGTAATTTGCTTAAGCTAGATAAGACTAAATCTATCAAAGTTGACTTAAAAGACATGGAATTTAGTTACTGATGGCATTTGTAGTTTCTCTCCAAGACTGTGTTTAATAGTTAGTTGGCATTATTACCCAATTTGACTCAAAAGTGTTTCTATGAAATGATGATATCAGAAAAACCAAACTTGCTTTGTAATCCATTTTCATTTGTAGAAGCTTCATAGTTAATGTCTTGCTATGGTCAAAGGGAGAGCATGGAGGGATTTGTCTTTTATCTTCTTCTAAGGCTATTATAATTGCTGTTACCACAGTACCACTACACAGACCTATTGACCGTATCCCTGTTGCAGAATTAACAACAGAGAAATGTTTTCAGACTAGTAGTTCTCTGTTAGATTCTCTTTTCCAACTGTTTCTTCTGTTTCATTGGAACTTCAACATAAAAAGGTTGTACATAGATAGTAATAAACAAGAGTTATTCAAATGAAGAGATTGAACTTGTATGACTAAATAAGATTTGATTTACTAGAAGGGACAGAAATGTCATATAGGGTGACTTAGGAAAAGAGTTACTGTATTATCAAGATGAATACATCAAGAATTTTAGGCATGTACAATTCCATGTTACGATTATATTAAGTCTAAAATTAGAGATTAATGAACAAAGTGACTGCAGGAAGAATTTAATGCAAGCTGTTTAGATCAGAAGTTTCTCCTTTTTTTGAATTACATTTGTCTTAAGAAAATTTATTAAAACCACTTTTATTTACCCACAGTGATCACTCAGGATATGTACGCCCTTTGCCAGTGCCTCGTAGTTTAAACAGTGATATCTCGTATTTTGGAGTTGGAGGCAAACAAGCAGTATTCTTCGTTGGACAGTGTGCCAGAGTAAGTAAATGTCAATCTTTAACTCTATTTTAAAACATTTTACATATTCTGATTGCTAGTGTCCTAGCTTCTAATCACAACATTGAACTATTTTATGATGTTCATTTTAAATCTTATTTTAAATACTGTTTCTGTAATGAAAACAGATGATAAGCAGACCAGCAGATTCTCAGGATGTTCATGAACTTGTCCTTTCTAAAGAGGATTTTGAAAAGAAGGAGAAAAACAAAGAAGCAATATATAGTGGATTCATTCGAAACCGAAAGGTAAATAGCCTTAATGCTTTCTGTTTTTTTATTGAAAGCATTTCCCAGGTTTACATGATTTCACTATGTAATATTCTTGTAGTACTTATCTGTTAATATCTTATTAATCATTTGCACTCTGGAGTGTAAAAGGATGTAATGGGAAACTTTAAGGCGCTATCATAAGACTTTTTGCAATTGTTTCTTCAGTTTAAAGGACAGAAATACCTTATAGTTTAACATATGAGGTTAAGAAAAATATTTTAAAATACCTTTCTAAGAACAGCGATTGTTTTGTTCTGTATGAATCATAAAGAAAAATGTCTGTTCTCTGAGGTAGTAAGGAATAACTTAGGGAAACAAACTATGCTCATGTACAAGTATTTAAAGAACTAAGCTGCATATGAGAGGAAAGTCCAGCCAGATCAACAAAACCGAGTGGTTTCACAAATCCTTCACAAATTTTGTAAAAGGAATTAACTGTTTAGGTAAAGATGAAAATGAACAGTCCTGATTGTTCTTTGGGCATTTTTGAGCAAGGAGATAAAGAGAAACATATAACAAAGGAGGCAGATGAGCATAGGTGGTTACTGTGTATGATAAGGAGATCAGACCTTGATTATAGCCCGTATCTTGTGGGTTGTGTCAGAATTCTAGGCCTTTGTTATGAGTAAGAAAGGAACAGAAGATGAATAAGTTTATTATGCCAGTCTTGGTTCAGTGACTTGCAACAAGGACTGCATTGTCAGAAACATACAAGTTTTATTTTTAATTTGTATGCAGTAGAGATGAGAGTGTAGAGTCACAGAAACAGAAACTGCAAACAAAAGCAGACAACATCTGTTTTTCGTAGAGGGCAGTAACATGTTCCTTACCCATGTGATGTTAAAAAGGGGAGAGCGACACATAGAAAAGTAAGAAAATAAGTAGAAAATAATCCCTGGTTGGAGGAAGCTAGCAGAAGAAGCGGCATAGGTACATAAAAAATTCAAGAAGGTGGTACAATGAAGAGTTTGAAGTGTTGTGGTGATAATATAAAATGAAGGTTAAGGTGATGGAGCTTGAAAAAGAAAATTTGCAAGTAAATTTCCTGTAGAGGTAAGAAATTACTTGTAAATATCCAGGCGGAGAGAGGTGATGTTGAGCGCTCAAGAAGAATAGCTCAACAAGTGTAGAGATAAAAGGAATCCTATAGCAAAAAATAGAAGCTGTAGTGAATTACACCAATATGAGAAGAATAATTGAATCTTTGAGGCATTAAGTTGGTAAAGGAAGTTACTTTTGCAGAAAAATCGAGTTAAAATTAGCATCAAACTTGAGACATTCCAGAACAAAGCCGGAACACTGAATAAAAATGGTACTAATGGCACCTCAGCCAGTTATCTTCTGTTGATGTATAATAAGCACCTGTCCTTTCTGCACTCACTTCCCTGGATCATTTAATATTACCAACAAGGAAATACTACTTTTCTTGTTGAGATGAATGCTAGGAATGTACAGGAAGGTGTCATGGTAGATCATTAACTATAGTAGGAGGGCAACCAGAGAATTTGGGAACAACATTTCAGTAGTATTTTAGCTCTGTAAGTTGTACAGGATTGCACTTGCTCAGCATCTGTATGCAGCTTCTAGGTCGTTGTTCAGATCACACAGAGGTGAGGATTCTGGTGTTTCTTTATTATCTGTCATCTCATCACTGTTCTAGAAACAGCCCCTTGCTTGGATGAAATCAGCAAGACTCTTAGGTTTAAAAGTCTGTGCTGCGGGCAGAAGAAAGCATTTAAATAATTTCAGTCTTTTTTACTAAATTTCCCACAACTGTTTGAATTATCATGTTGGGAAAGGAGAGCTTTTTGATTTCCTGGGGAAAGTGAGTCTTAACAGAACTCCCTTGACTAGATATTTCACCATCTACGGTTAGCTAGGATGTGTTCTTTCACTGACTTGATGCATTTCCTTTTTGCCTGTATTCCTGCAAAACAAGACATGAAGCTGCATTTGCTACGGCGTGGAGAATTATACCTTCTCAGCTGTACCAATTGTTTTAAATTGCTATAAAGATCTCAATCTTGGTGTTAAAAATAGCTTCTGTTCTGGATGCACCGAATGTAAAGAATTATCCAATGGTCTGTCACAAAGCGTGACATCAACTACTGTTTTTCTATGCAGCTTAGAAACCTACTATCATATAGTAATGTACATCCATCCAGGAAAAGACAATCAGAATTTTATAGAATCAGGAATTTCTGTCTCTTTAACAATACTGGACATTTCAGTTGGAACTGGGGATTTGCCCTTTCTCTTTGACAGCAAAAGCATGTTTCTTCCACTTCAATTTCTGTTATGGAAAGCATCTTATCAATTTAAAAGCTATTCTCTTTTTTTTTCTGGCTTGGTTTTCTTAAAGACTTATGTCTTGCACACAGAATAGTTCCATTTAGTGAATGAGAACATGGATGTCACACAGTGCCACATTAAAGATGGTGATGAGGTGAGTTGAAAATGAACTGGATCAGGGATGTCAGATTTTACGTTTGACTTTAATTTGGAAGGTTTTATTTTGAGCATTAATCCTTTGGATACTTTGCATTGTGTGTTCTGTATTTTTTTCCTTTTCTATTTTTTAATTCCTTTTAAAGTTGGTGGAAGTTCGGAAATTAAGTTTACATTCTTGTTCTTATTATTTTGCTCTTATTTTTTTACTCTTTTTGTAGCCATGTGACTCTAGTCACATCACAAGCGATGATGAAAGATTTCTTCATAATCTAATATTAGAAGAAAGGGATAAAGAGAGTTTCACAGCAGTTGTCATTACAGGTGTACAACAAGATCATATACAGTACTTGAAAAACTACTTTCATCTGTGGACAAGGCAGCTGGCGTAAGTTGGTGATTTAGATTTGATTTAAATGTGGACTACCAACCAAGTCAGATAATTATGGATTACTTCCTTTATCTACTTTTTGTGCTTAGTCATTGGCTTTATTCCTGATGAAACCAGTTATATTTTAATGAAAATAAGAGTTTATTTAGATTTTTTAAATTATAGTGTGCAATTTTTTAATTGTACTTTGAGATTTATTTTTCACTTAAAATGTATTTCAGACATATCTATCATTACTATATCCATGGACCAAAAGGAAACGAAACTAATGCTGTAACAAAAGACCTAAGCCCTTTCAACAACATTGACATTCAGGTAAGAATTAGTCAAGATTCTAATTTGATGGCAACTTATTTGATATTGTGCCTCTTTCTGTTTAATCTTGCATTTTGAACTACAGCAACATTTTAAGATATGTATGTGATATAATGTTAAAAAAGTACTGTTGTTTATCACTGCAGTGTATGAACTAAAGCGTTTTGCTGGCAGTTAAGGTAAATGTCACAGATGCTTCTTACTGTAGTTTTTTTAGTCTAAGGAAAATCAACTTGTTGGGTTTTTTTTCAGATTTCAATGTTTGAAAAAGGAAAAATACCAAAGATTGTCAATCTTAGAGAGATCAAAGATGACATGCAGACATTATATATAAATACCGCATCAGATAGTTTTGAGTTTAAGGCACATGTTGAAGGAGAAGGTATAGTGGAAGGCATCATCCGATATCATCCCTTCCTGTATGATAAAGAAACATACCCTGATGATCCATGTTTTCCATCAAGTGAGTGAAATTAGTCCTATTATAGACAATCCTGCTACTCTAAATGTTTTAATGAAATAGAAACTAGAACAATTTAAATTGAAGTGTAAATTATCATCTAACTTGAGTTGTGGGAGAACAGAAGTGTTTGCACCCATTTGGATGAATTTGGCTATTGTGTCATTTGTGTGAATCTCCTCTTGGATTTTGAAGTAAGATGGTGTTATATCAAAACCCTTGTAGAATGCAGTCTGACTGAAGCATTTTCACTTTCCTGACTGTTAAATCTTTGCTTCAAGAAAGTAAGGAAATGCCAGCAGTTTGGTTCAAAGGACTAACGTTGGAATACTGCAATACTTAATTTCAAGTTTGCTTTATCTGTTCTTGGTGAGTTTTCAGATTTGGTAGATTTTTGTAATATTATTTGATCCCTGTTCAAAATTTTTCCTTACCTGTTCTTAGTTTTTCTGCTAGATACTTCTTAATGGGGAAAAAAATCCCAAACCTAATATTGTATATACCTGGCGTGATATCGTGTGTACTCTTACTGTAACTCTAACTTAATGGATAAGCCTTAATTTAGACGGCTCTGTTATTTTATATAAATTAGTATTTTAAAGAAATTTATTCATGGAGATTGTCTTTTTTTTAATCAAGAATTAAACGATGATGATGATGATGATGATGACTGCTTTATAGTAGAAAAGGGTGCCAGAGGAAAAAGGCCTATTTTTGAATGTTTTTGGAATGGAAGATTAATACCATACACAACTGTTGAAGAGTAAGTGCTCATCTGTTTCTACAATGTAAAACAATCTGTTTATGTAGTGTAAACCTGTCTTTATAAAAAAAGGATTTGTCTCTCTCCTTTGGTTCAAGTTTTGACTGGTGTGCTCCTCCAAAGAAGAGAGGATTGGCACCAATTGAATGCTACAACAGAATTTCTGGTGCATTATTTACCAATGACAAGTTCCAGGTCAGCACAAACAAGCTTACTTTCATGGATCTGGAGCTGAAGTTAAAGGATAAGAATACTCTCTTCACAAGAATTTTCAATGGACAGGTAATCATTTTATTCTGTTAAGTATTTCTGTTTGCAAAGTTTCATGTGTGTGGTGTAGAAACCTTTACTCATTGGTTGATTTTTTTGTGTCACTGGGTGCTGCCCAGTTTCTAAAGAACCTGGGCACTTTTGCAGGACTTTGTAGCAGATGCTTCTCTCTCTTTTAGTGAGCAATAAAGCTGACTCTTTAAAACTGAGAAAAAAATAAGCTTTAGTCTTTTTCGTTTTGTTTTCTTAAACTATGACTTTATCTAGTTGCTACATGACAGGTTTTGTGGAAAGACTGTCTCCACTGAGGAAAATGGATGCTGGGGGAAGTACTTTCTCTGGCTTGAAGTATAGCTTTCCTAGAATTTTGTAGTGTTTTGAGGCTGAAGAATCCAGTCTTTTTGAATACAGTATTGCTGCATTCTTATAATTGTTCATACTCTTGAAGTTGTCAGATTGTAATTTTGTAATACGTTAATAATATGTATTTATTTTGTAATGTTTTTATAGGCGCAGCGAATGAAAATTGACAGAGAATTTGCTTTGTGGCTCAAAGACTGTCATGAAAAATATGACAAACAGATAAAATTCACAGTCTTTAGAGGAATAACTACACGTCCTGATATACCATCCAAAAGA
Organism: Phaenicophaeus curvirostris; assembly: GCF_032191515.1. NCBI lineage: Eukaryota > Metazoa > Chordata > Aves > Cuculiformes > Cuculidae > Phaenicophaeus > Phaenicophaeus curvirostris. The sequence continues at coordinate 48,150,367 of NC_091394.1, read as the reverse complement.
ATGCAAAGCCCTTGGACGGTGTATGCTGCAATAGAGTGGGATGGGAAAACATACAGAACTGGACAGCTGGTAAGTTAGTTTCTCATTGATGCTTTTTGTTTGTTTTGTAATAGAGCATTTGAAGTCCATGAAAGGCAAATACTATACATTTGATGCAGAAGTAATGTATTGACATTAATTGTTGTCTTCTCTTAACAGGTAAAAACTGTTAAGACTCTTCCAATATTCTATGGAAGTATTGAGAAGTTTTTTTTGTATGGAGACCATGATGGGGATATATTTGCCACTGGAGGAGAGGTTCAAATCACTTTGGTAAGACAAATATAAAAATAGATTCACATACCTAATATGCCAGTGGAATCCTTAAACATAATCCTGGGTCAGACTTCACTTTTAAATAGCTGCTGGAAATCATAGTGGGTTTTTTGAGATTCGGCAATCTAGAAATAATCAAACTGGTTAGTTACACTGGTTCTAATGTAAAAGTCTTAAAATTACTATTCATTATCAATGATCTGAGCTGATTTATATTTGCATATAAAGTAAAGTATCACAGTTGATATCAATACTGCTGTGCAGCCATTCTTAACCATTATGATTTCAGCAAATGTTAGAATAGTTTCCTGTAGTCTTATCAGGTAGTATTTGTTAGGATATTGCATTATGTCTATATCTATTTGTCTAGTCCCTTGATAGAGAGCTATTTCTCCTCTGAGATATCACAGTGTGGTTGTTTGTACCTGCACTCAATTTTTTTTTTCAGGAACCTCAGGCATTGTATGCTGAAATGAAAACTATTCCAATCTCAAAACTTGACAGAACAGTGTCTGAAAAAGCTGTTAAAAAATACATAGAGGATGAAATGGCAAGGTAAACTCTGAATTGTAATTATTTATTTGTGTAGTTCCTAATAACAGTTTTAGTATTTATTTGGGAACAACAGAAGTTCAGTTTTAATCCCAAATGAGATAGTAGTCAGCTGTTTCAGTAGAAACAAAAAACCCTGCAACTCTAAACCAAGAAGAAATTTTTTGGGGTTGGGGTTGTTTGTTGTTGGGTTTTTTTCGTTTTGATTTTGTTGGGTTTTTTTTCAAAAAAACAGGTTTATGTATATTCTACTAAAAGTAAATTAAACTGATTTAAACTGTTCATTCTTTCTTTTACACTAGACTTCCTGACAAGTTATCAGTAACATGGCCTGAAGGAGATGAGTTATTGCCAAATGAAACAAGATTTGCTGGTACACCAATAGGTATGTTTTTTTGTTCTCAAAACTAAGAATAAAATATAAATTGAAAAATATGCAGTCTTGTTAAAAAAAAATCACTTATTATACACAATATATTTTAAAAGTCCATTTTTCCTTTTAAATACAGGAGCTTTAAGAATAGAAATTTTGAATAAAAAAGGAGAAGCAATGCAAAAACTTCCAGGTACAAGCCACGGAGGTTCAAAGAAACTTCTGGTTGAACTCAAGGTTATTTTACATAGTAAGTTTTTTAGTATATTTAACTGAGTCTCTTTTATTTTAAAAATTAGTAATGGATAATGTATTTCTTTGTGAACATGCATATAATACATATTAGAATTTGAAAGGTGGATATAGATGTTAATTTTAAGGAAATGTCCCATCAGAGCATATGGTGCTCCAAAGCCACATTTCAGGAAAATGACAGTCGCTTCAATGCTACATGTTTAACGTCTCAATGCTTATGATTACATCTTCTGTCAAATGCAAGGAAGGCCTATTAGTTCCGGATTGTCTACTTAATGCACATAAGAACATGGTTAAAGTGGGTAGTCTTTCTGTAGTAAACATAGCAACTTATGTGAGCTGTATAAATGTAGGGGCCAGGCTTGTCATAAACTCTCTTCAGAATTTAAAAGAACAAAGTTTCTTGTGAACTACTGTTTTGTGATTTTTGTTTTATGGGTGCTCCATTTGATATTCTTACATTGCATTTGTTGAAGAATTGACATTTTGTCTGAGGCAGCTGAAATTACTCACTTGTGTGTTGAACACAGAGTTGGAAAGCTAAATTCTCGGAAAATTCCAGTCAAATACATCCGAAATTTATAGAAACTTAAAATCTTGTTTGCTTTGTTTCTTTCCATACACAATAGAAAAAAACAGTTCCTTTATCCAGTAACAGTTGTAAAAATACTTTTCTGAAGCACTGGGGTTACTGCAGTGATACATGTCAAAGGAAAGCAAATAGAAATATCTTAGCTTCAGTTAATATATGTGTCATATGACTAAGCACAATATTTTAATGGCACTTGTTGTATGGAGACTGTTTGCTGTTCATACCCATTGCACAGGGTAGCGTACTGGGGCAGAAAGAGGTTGGAATTTAAAAAAAACATGTTCACATAATACAGATTGTGTTTGCCAATAGCCTGGGGCATGAATCAATGTTTGGCAAACTTAACTAAGGTAGACCATACTGACTTACAGATGTATAGACTTTGAAGTGACATGGTGTTTCTCTTGTGTTTTTTCGGTGGTGTTGCTAGAAGAAATAGGACTAAGTTTGCCCTTTGCCTCTGGTTACTGAAAAGTCTGTCTTCAGACATGTCATATCTCCTGACCAATTCATTGATGGAAGTTTGTACTTGGAATTTTTTTTACTGCTTCCTATCCTAACTTCTGTCTCTAGTCAATTTAGGAATCACAAGTGTAATCTCCCTGTTCTGCACCAGAACAATGAACAAGTCCTTTAAGCGAGAGTTTCATAGAATCATAGAATCACCAGGTTGGAAGAGACCCACTGGATCATCGAGTCCAACCATTCCTATCAAACACTAAACCATGCCCCTCAGCACCTCATCCACCTGTGCCTTAAACACCTCCAGGGAAGGTGACTCAACCACCTCCCTGGGCAGCCTGTTCCAGTGCTCAATGACCCTTTCTGTGAAGAATTTTTTTCCTAATGTTCAGCCTAAACCTCCCCTGGCGGAGCTTGAGGTCATTCCCTCTTGTCCTGTCACCTGGGAGAAGAGGCCAGCACCCTCCTCTCCACAATCTTCTTTCAGGTAGTTGTGGAGAGCAATGAGGTCTCCCCTCAGCCTCCCCTTCTCCAGGCTAAACAACCCCATCTCTCTCAGCCGCTCTTCATAAGGCCTGTTCTCCAGCCCCTTCACCAGCTTTGTCGCTCTTCTCTGGACTTGCTTCAGAGCTTCAACATCCTGCTTGTGGTTTGAGCATGACATACCTGTCAAAACTCAACCCCCTAGTCTTTTTTTATAATATAAGGCTCTCATTTGTACTGAAATGGTTACACCCCCATGAAGGCCATCAGCAAACATCTTATGATGTACCAGAAGATTCTCTTTTATTTTTAAGAGTGGAATACCTGGCAAAATACACTGTGGTCTGCCAAGACAGTTGAGCTGTGATAAACTTCTTATCTGCTGTGTTACTAGGGAGCTTTATACAAGGCAATTCAAGATTAACATTTGAATTAGAGTTGAGGGAATGATAAAGATGAGGGGTCTGGTGGGATATCAGGAGAACTAGATTGTGAGAGACTTCTTTTCCTGGCCTTGGCAGGAGCACTTTGTCCAAATTTTGGACGAAGTAATCAAGGGCTGTTGAGACAGCTGTGATATGAGAATTTTTTTTTAATCTGGTCCATGAAGAGGTGGGACTGATAAGGTTTGACCAGAAAATAAGGTTATATTTTAGAGCTGAGAGTAGGAGAAAGCTGAAGGGTCTAAGTGGAGCAGGAACATGTCAGGGCTACCAAGTAAAAGAGTAGGATAAGGAGAAAGAGACTGTCTAAGAGAAATGTCTACCCAAGGGAAGCATGGACTGCCAGGAGAACAAGCCTGTGAGGTTGTGGTTTGGTTTTGCTTTTTTGAATGTGTTGCTTTTTTTTCCCTAAGCCATCAGCAGGCTATGTGTCTCAGGCTCACTCTAAAATTTCAGGTTAAGGTTGATGCAAGGAGGCTGCTAGGAAAGATGGGTCTACGGGGAAAGTTGAGTTATGAGAAAATTTTTTTCAAAGTCATGCCTGTGTATTTTTATCTAAGGTGAGGCTGAGAAATGAGCATTTCCATCTCAGATTATTTTTAAATCACTCCTGGTTACTCAAATTGCAGATAGGTCTGTAAAAATACTCAAGTATGTGCTGTAGCAATAGTGGGGCATCTTTACAGCGTTTTTGAGGTCTTCAGCAAACTGGTTTTATCACCAAAGTATTTATTTATGAACTTAGTTGATTGCTTTTCTGGCCAAACAATCATATTGCCATTTCCCTCCTGTAAACCACAATGGGAGGTGCATTTCAGATGCATCTCTCCATGCACCAGTGAACTCCTCCAGTTGAGGTAGGCTATGGCTATTGTTAAGATGTCATTAGAAATGAAATAACAGGTGCTTTTCTCTGTGTCTTTATATTCTATGGATTTACATAATGACCTAGGGATTTTTAGTTACTATGTATTATAAATGGAAACTTCGTTCATATAAGAAGCAAACAGTGGTGCCTAGTAATACAGTTATTAAAAGATACTTTTTGTCTCTAGAACAGTATTTGCTTCTAAACGGTTTCAGGCAATAAACAAACCTTTCCCCTCCTTCCCCCCAGCAACAATGAATGAGAATCCTTTTCTGTTTCTGCGTGACAAAAACCAACCAAATTTAAATAATTTAGCTCAGCCTTGTATTTTTTTTGCAAAATCCTATCATGTCTCTAAAAATTGAATTTCTTGTGTGTTTGTGGTACATACAGTTTGCACCGAGTGCAGCCTTCAATATCTTGATGATTGTAGGGATGCTGGTAATATTCATAAATATGTTTGTGTGGAATTGTCAAGAAAATAACACCGTGGTTAGGAAGTGCTAATGACCGTTTCTAGCAAAACAACAGAGGGCAGTTCATTAATCACTACTAATTAGGAAGTGTTTGAAGGACATCTCATCTACTAAAGGAAAAAAATTAGAACTATCCAAGAAAGCTTTAAATCTTTGCATGTGGCTCCACTTATATAATTTCGTGTTGTTCAAATTAAACATCAGGATGCTTTTACATCGCAGAGACCACAAGAACAGCAGTTTTGGACATACCTCATAACTTTCTTGTGTAGAGCCACTCTTGAGATTGTCTCCTCTTTCAGAAAGGAATATCAGAACAAAACAGCCCTAACTTTAAAGCCAGAGTTTTCTCATTTGTTCTCTTCTAAGATCCCATTTGGTTAATTGTGATCTTTCGTGTGTGTAATTGTGATCTTTCGTGTGTGTAAGCACAGAAATATTAGACTTCCTTAATTTCTGGATAATTTTCTGCCTTAAACTGTCTGTCTGTATTGAGGCAATACAAGAAGAAAAGTGTGTCTTGCAGGTGTGCATCTTGCATAATACAGAGAGACTTCTCAATTTAACTTGGTGGCAGTTGACACTGGAACAGGAAAACTGGACTTAGATGAGAAGTCTGTTTTCTCAGTGCTAGGAACTACTAAAGGTGGTGAAAAAAACGATACAGAGAACTGTATTAGCTCTTACTACAAAACAATATCAACAGTTACTTTAATAACCCAATAGTTCCAGAATTAGACACTCAAAGAAATACACATAAGAAAATTGACAGCTGCTACTTATGTTATGGATGCAATTTGGTGCAAGAACAGGATCTGTAACACCACATGTACTTTGCTATAGAACATTATATCTTTTTATAAATTTCTTTTTGTTGTTTGTGGTCTTATTGGAGTCACATTCTGTATTTATTCTAAATTATATTTTGAAAACCAAATATATTAATGCCACTTGAGTTTTCAAACAAGAAATCTCATTCTTGTATTTATCTTAGGTTATAGAAGCAGTCCCTGAAAAATTGCCCTACAGTTTCAGTGTATTCTTTTTCTGGATGTGTCATAATGCTACGGAAGTTTTTATAAAGACAGATACAATAATTAAGAGGGAAAAAAAGCAACTTTCTTCTTTCCACAATTATACCTTCAGTCAGCTGCACGTTTTTACTATTGCTCTCATTTGAGTAAATTTGTGATGGTAATTTGTCAAGTTGGTCAGTAGCCAGTGTGGAGTGCACAGCCTACAAGTGCTCAGACTTGAGAGGGAACCTATAGAGCTAATAAAATTAGACTTCACAAACTTGCTGCTTTGAGTTTAATATATCTGAGTCTAGCAATTTTTAATTAGAATAGGATTAGGTACGGAATGAATTTTTTTGGCTGTGATCAACATGATTAGTTGTGACGCTGAATTTGTGTTTATTGTCTTTTGAAGTGGTAGTAATAATAATGACTTATAGTAATACTTGAAAAAGTTAAGAATTTTGGCATAAAACCTAAATGCAGGTAGTTAATTGTTTGTTTTTCAGCACCTACTGGAAATAAAGAAATAATTTCCCATATCAGTCAACATGGAGGCAAATGGCCATACTGGTTTAAAAAAATGGGTAAGTTCACATATGCAATATTTTCAGTTTATTTATAATTTACCTCTTTTTTTTGGCTTTCTAATTGTTTTTATATTTCTTATTAGAAAATCTTCAGAAACTTGGGAACTACACATTGCAACTGCAAGTAGTATTGAATGAAAGTAATGCAGACACTTACGCAGGAAGGCCTCTACCATCTAAAATATTTAAATTTACTATTATAGGTAAGAATTCCAGTTATGCTAATTTTCTTCTAATGTTTCTGTTTGATTCCTTGTATTTAAAAATTATTCATGCTTTAGTCAAGAGGTAATTTTCAGCATTAAAAAGGGGGGAAGACAAAAAATACTACTTCCTTTGCATTTAATATTACAGTGGATGCTTTTATTATGAGTTTGGGAGGTAGTGGTAGCCTTTATTTCTGGAAGTTCAGTTAAAAATAGATACTTCCAGTAGCCTCCTATTTTTCCACTAAGTCTAGAGACTTCGAATGCAAATCCTTTGGGCAGAAGAGAGTTCTTTGTAGCATATTCTTCTAAAAGCTTCTGCAAAATTATTATCGGCAGAATAGAAAGAGGTATTCTTGTATGATGATACATAAAAAAATATTTGGCATTACTTTAAAAGAGTTATTATTTAAAACTATGTCTGAAAACCTGGCGTGGAAGTCTCAAGATACTTCTGTGAATTTCCAAGAAAAGAAAAACAAAATATCTTTCTCTGAAAGAATACATTAGTGAACCTTGCCCGCTCCTTCTTTATCTCTATTTATGAAAGCAAAAAGTTAAGTCTTGAAAGTTACAAAGTTGCATTTTTGTATTATAAAAGTTCCTTTTTCAATAGTATTGTGGCTTCCCCCCCATGGCAGCCTTCAATTAAAAGTTCCTTCAGCCATAGTAACTGAAATGAACGCATTTCTTCAGAAAGGAATATATACTCTAAAAGTCTAATGGGCTCATAAGTTAGCACTTTTAATGCAAGGGGCACCAAAACCAACTTTTCTATCTGTTGCTGCTTTTTCATCTAGTCAAAAGATAATTGGACATTTTTAGTATTGCTTCTGTATTGCACTGTATTGCTTCTTTTTTCAAAGGCTACTTGGCCAAGACAGTTCTATTCCACATAATATTTACTCTGATTTACGAGTTCCCAGTTGTACTGCTCTGTTTTGTTTCGGTTTTTGGTGTCTAATTGGAGGCAGTCTAGCAGGGCTAGATTTCATAGGAAAGATGCATTCAGATTTCTTTTTCAAATGCCTGTCATTACTCTTCATCTCTCAATTTTGAGATAGTTGTAGAACAAAAATGTTTTGATTTTATTTGACCAATATTAAAGCAATTAAATGTTTAAGAAAAGCTGTCCACTTTAAGGTGCTATATTGGTGTTCAAAGTACTTGTGAATTTTTGACTGTTCTATTATGTTTCTTATGACATAGTCTATTGCAACTATTGTTTATATGTTAGTGTAATTTTAAAAAAGAGGTTCAATCAATAAACCGTGAGTTTGGTTATCAGTATTCTGAACAGCCTGTTTACTTCAAGGCTGAAAAGCACTTTACATAATTACAGCCTTAATTAAGAAAAAAGCAATGAACACACATAATTCCTTCAAAAAAATATATCTTTTCTCCTAGAGGGCAAACCAGAGAAATTTTCAGTGGGTCTTTTGGAGCTTCCTTTTCGAGTTGGAGTACCTTTTAATATTCCTTTGGAATTGCAGGATGAATTTGGTCATGCAACACAGTTGCCAGCTGGCATTAAACCGGTTCTTGAAGCTAGGTAATTCAACCATGTCCATTATTACTAGTGTTGTTGTTGTTATTTGTCTTTAATGTGACATTAATACGGTAATTCTTCGTGGTTTTTCTGAGTGATACACTGGGACTAGCATGTTTGCTTTTATTTTCATAAGAATATCTGAAATTATTTTGTGTTTATTTTTAAATTGATTGTGTTTTGTTTAATATGTATTTTTCTAGTGGATTGACATTGAAGTATCAAGACATAACTTCAGGAACAAAGTGCATCATTAAGGGTGTCACTGCTAAAGGCTGTGTAAATAGTTGCCAGGGCAAGGTAGGCTGATGAATTTAAACTTGAAGTAACATATTTTAAAAAACAACCTCTAAGCAAATAGTGTTTGTGTAAAATGGATTGTCGCATAGTGTTATCTAAGTTTGGTTTACACTAATGACTACAGGTATTTCTTGGGATATTTTCAAATGATCTCTTACAGCTCTTCCTGGAGCAATTTCTTTCCCACAGCCGCACTCTGTTAGCTGATGGGACTGGAGCTGGAGGGGCTGGGCAACACGTGGGTGTCTGGCAGGGTGTACCAAGCATGTTAAATCATTTGTCTAACTTTAAACTGGTATTGAAATTGTTTTATGCCAAATCATCCTGGTGGCTTTTCCACTGAAATAGCATAGGGAACATTGAAATATTTCATTCTTGGAGTTGAGATGATGAGTAGTAATGGATAATATGGGTGGTAACTACTCAAGATTCCCTAGATATTTCCAAAATGCTGGTTTCACTTCTGTAGCAAATATATCTCATAAAAATCCAGCCTAATACTGATGGATCCTCAGCACCTGGTCAAGCTGATAATTTGCTATAAAAATAACAGCATATGTTACACACCAAAAAGATTCTTTCATATAGAAATCTTAATGCTTCTGATAAATATAGATTTCATTATTTGAAAAAATAATTTAGAAATCATACATATGGCATATTTACACAGTATTCTAACTAAATCTTAATCCTTTCATTTAGTCTTGCAGTCTAGCATAGTAACTGAGGTAGTTGAACATACCTGATAATACTCTTGAAACTGTTGTTTAGAAAAAAGCAAATAATGTTGTTGGACGAAAGATGTGTAAAGAGAAGAGGAAACATACACCTGCTTATTGAAAACTGGAGGGATTGAATGTAATATATTTTGTAGATAAAGCTTAGAATTTAAGGTGAAGGGCAAGAATAATGACAGAAGATGGAGGTGAATTATGGGAAATGAAGTGTGTTGGGGCAAAAGTGCCAGGCTGTGTCAAGGTGTAAATTTGATGTGGGAAAAGACCAAGAGTCATTTAAGGATTTTAGAGTACAGAAGTAATACCATACCATAATAACGGAAGGTGTGTTATTTACTCACATTGCTTAATTGCATAAAATGTGGGAAACAGTACAGGAACTGGCACTGAAAGTCGTGGTTCTAATTTATATGCAAAAAGGACTGTTTAAGGTGGTAATGAAAAATAATGGCAAAAAGGAGCACGGTGGGACAACAGAGTAAAAACAACAGATAATTTTAAAACTTAAGTACAGTGTAATTTTCAGTGCTTGGTTTAAAATAAGCAAATATGAGTATAGGAGAAATTATCAACAATTTGAAAGTTGATTTTGAAATGGTGTCAGAACAGATAAAATATCTCAGAGAAACACCTAGTAATGGGATTCTCGAAAGAATTTAGAAGAAGAAGGTGTATGAGAGAAAAAGGAAGAAATGGAAGAAATAGTCAATGTTTTTTGGAGAAAGAAGTATGGAAAGTAATGTTGAAGGAATAATTGTGCCAAGTGGAAATAGAGTATGACAGGCATCAATGAAGGAAGCACTTATAGAGAAGAAAGAGAAAGCAAACTTCATTTACTTCTGTAGTCATTGATTTAATTCCACCCAAACCAGTCAGGACAGATGTATGTTTTGATTGTGGGTGGATTCAAAGAGAAGATTTTTAAGACAAGTGTGTAAGCAATATCAAGAAGACTGTTCTTTTATAGCATTTAGAATACAGTCAGGAAAAGGGTAAAGAAAAGAGTATAAATAATATTTCTTTTTTCTTTTTTTTTCCATTTTAAAGTTCTACAGTATAGACTTGAAAGCAAAAGGAAAGTAGATAAAGGGAAAAGAACTTTTATAGAGAACACAGATGTTGAAAGATTAAAAGAAATTAAGTTAAAGATGTAAACTGATTAATTAGAGGCAGAATGTAGTGCAGGGTAAAGAAGATAGTGTTAAGTATAATATGTACCGCAAAAAAGATATTGAAACTAAAAGAAGAGAAGCATAAGAGGAGTGTCTTCTGCATGAGTACAAAGCTTGATTGAATGATCTGCTGAATAATTCAACTTACTAACATTAAGTATCAGCTGTCAGTTATACTGATATCCTATGGTTTTACTTCCTACCTTATTTTCTTCCTGCCCTTTCTCCCCCTCTCCTTTCTTTTTTTTTTTTTTCTTTTCAGTCCCCCAACATGTAGTTTTAGTATGTATTGCCTTCTTCTTTTCTCATGATTCACTGTTTGATTTAGTGGGGCCAGTACTTGCTGCTTGGCCTGCGGGCAGACTGGTATGGTTGGCTGGTTGGTCAGAGCTGGAGAGCTTACATGGACCTGTGTGGCCAGCCATCAGTGTTTGAAATGACTGCAGTTGTGATACACCTGTCCAGGCTTCATTGCACTTTCTTGTTCTCTTGCCCAGCAAACCAAAAGAATTTGGAGCTATTAAGATTATTGATTAGACTGCTTCATTCTCTGATTTTAATGTGAAAAGTAGTTTTAGTGATACAGTTCTACAGTGGTTGTGTTTCTTATGGCTTTATTCAAAGATGAGATGGATAATTTGTGATGCTTTCCATCAGGCAATTAGCTAAGGAATAATGAACACAGAACTCGAGGACTCTTTATTTAAAACTACTTTTTTTTTTTAACTGATCCAGTTTTTCCCCACAAAAACATCCTCTAAGCAGGCAGCTGCAAGTTACAATAGCTGCTTTTAATGGTTTCAGAACCATGTATTTTAACATGCAAATACTATAATGAGCATCTCTGGGGATAATAACATGAAAAAGACAGATTTTATTACAGGGGAAAAAAAAACCCCAAACTGATTTACCTAGCAGTGCAAAAAACTTTGGATAGACTTCTGAAATTTACCTATATATGAATTGACATGACTGAGGTAATTTATGGTCTGGTTTTGTTTAAGGTTAATATTTAAAATATTCTTTTTGTTAGAACTTTAATCTGAAAGTTACTCTTCCTGGTTTGAAAGAAGACACACAAACCTGTAAAATAAGATTGCAGCCTGGTAAGTATCCTTAAAATATTTAGTGAATTTCTATTGAACTTTATTCTGACACTGTTAATGGAATGCTTCTTCTCCCAAGAAAGCAAAATGTTTAGTAAGGCATAAAACAAGATATTCTAGCTCATCCAAGCAATGACTGAAACTAAGTAAAGTTAAGGGCATGTCATTCTTTTCAGGAATAACATCAAACTCACAGCCCACTCTTGGCCATTTCTAACAGCTCGAATTTGCTAACTTGAGACTGATTTTTCTCTTCTTTTTAAATTACTTTAAATCTTTTTCTAACCTAGCACCACTGAATGAGTGAATTTCTTACCTTCTTGATTTTCTTCAGCGTTAAGCCCTTTAACCTGTAATAATCTGCTTTGTGCAGTTCTTCCTGTAGAAAACATCTTGTGAATGAATAAGTAGCTCATTCAGTTTCTTACCCCAGCAGAGGGATTGTGTCTGGAATTTTTAGTGTTGTTTGTTAGCTATGCCTTAAGAGGAGCATAGAAGTCTTTAAGTCCACTGGCCTTACCAGTATTTTATGTTTTGTGGATGTCTTGATACTGGGTGATACATATTATCCTTTGTTACGTGTTTGGGGGTTTTTTCCTGGATTTTGGAGATAAAGTATAGTTTGAAGGCTGGTTTTTGGCCTCCCATATTACCAAACTTGAGGCTTTCCCATCTCGTTTTGCAGAGAAATAATGTACTTCAATCTTTGTTAGGCCAGTAGCGCACAGTTTATTCCATTATTCTTTATCTTCTAAGGAGTTAGGGCTTCATGTAGAAAATGGAGTGGAACAAGCTGACCTGAGAAAGATTGTATTATGTATTGGTTAGTTATTTACCTGGACTGAAGGCTTCTTCATTAGAATCTTCTGCTTTTAGCAATGTTGAGATGCTTCATAACCTCTTCCTTCTCATGGGCCTTAGCCTTGGCTTTTAAAGCTGTGTTTTGAGGAAGGACCCAATAAGACCTATTTCTGTCTTTCCTGTTCTTCCACCAGTGAGTTTGAAATGGAGGTTTTAATGAATAATGCGTAAAGGATGTTTCTGAAAAATGGCCTTCTTTGTTCCTTCAGAACTTGTCTTTTAGTAGTAATCCATTACTACCTTCTCTTTTCTTAAAACTGATGAAATAAAGTTCCATGGGGTAAACTTAGTTAAATAGCTTCACTTTACTATCCAAATAATACCAACATTTGCTTTTGCTTTTCTTTGCCTGCAAGATGTAGCTGTAGTGGCTTTGGTAATTAAACTGCTGCACATCATGATTGATCAAATATCTCAACATTAATGTCTTTGGTTTTAACATATCAGGAGAAAGCTCCAAACTTCTATTTTATTGGTATGAATCTATACAGTATGTAAATAGCACTATACTATAATGTATTTACACCTTGTGTATGCTGAAGTTCACCATATTTGTCTAACTACTCCTTACTGAACTAATTCAGAAGATTGGTAGGTGGTGTGTATTGAAGGACAAGTGTCTAGAATTGCATAAACCAATACTCTTGAATTAGTCTAAATGTTGGGATTTTTTACTGCAAGTATCTTTGTAGCTTGGCTTTAAAAATATTTTGAGATAGCAAAAACTGAAATCCAGTGTCTCACAGGTTGTCTAAATATAACCACAATTCTGCAATTGTGTGTTTTTACAGGCCCTCCTCATCAATTGAAGGTGAAACCAGATTCTGAAATTCTAAAGATTGAAAATGGTACGGCTTTCCCCTTCCAGGCTGAAGTACTGGATGAATCAGGAAATATAACAGCACAGCCAAAGCTGGTAGTTCAGTGTAAGGTAAACTGCATTTTATTATGTATCATAAGGATTTTGATACTTGCTTCCTTGTTCAAGAGCTGTGACAAGAGGTTGTTTCAGAAGTTTCTGTAGCTCAGTAGCCATAACTGTAACTCTTGCCTCATCCGTTATGTGTCATTCCATAAATTTCAGAATCGAGAACCTGGCCCTAGCTACAGTTTTCAAGGTATTTTAGGTCGTATTTGCTGTACGCAGTGCTAAAATTTGTTCAGGAAATAAACATCGTACAGCTTTGTTTTGTTTTGGTTTTTTTTAAAGACAAAGATGCAAGTCTAGTGTCTAAAATTAATATTAGATAATATTTATCACAAGTACTTATCTAATTTCAGAAAGGATTTCAGGTGTTCCTGGGGCTTTTAGGAGTAAAATGCCGTTGCCCTTTTGGACCTAGAGTTATTTTTTATACTCAGGAAGGTGACTTTTTTAACTCTAATGAAATCAGTTTTCCAACAAGAACAGGCAAACAAATAAAAATGTTTTTCCCACTGCGCTTGATGTTTAAATTCTGTTCAATTTGTGATTTTTAGAAAATTAATGTAAAGGAGTAACAGCCTCATTGAATTTATTGCCAGAATGGCAAAAGAGACTGTTTATTTTTTAATACAAAACAGTTTCTCCCACACATCTCTTAATCATGTGCAAAAAAACATAGGTGTTGATTTTGCAGGCTTCTGGAAAACCAAAATCTCTGGAAAACCAAAACCAAAATTTCTCTGTACATAATCCTATTTACATATATTTACATATAAACTTGTACAAATAATCATTTCTGGAATAATCCTAGTTGTTCTGTAAGAGAAAAATGAAGTTCAATTTTATATTTTAAATAGTTTTTAGGTGCTCCAAACCTTCCTGTGTATTCTGTGGACTGCAGTAATGCAGGAACAAACATTTTGACTGGATCAGTTATACAGGTGCAGAATATCAAGAAAGACCAGGTGCTGAAAGCGAAGTTTGAAGTACTTGTAAGTATTGATTGATATGTTTGGATGAAAAAGAGATTGAAAACAGCTTATTGTACTGTCTTGCTAGTGTACTGAAATCTTGCATGAATCAGCCCCTATAAGTTACTGTTTTAGTTACCATAAGCTTGATAATCAGATGTCTTCCTTTTTGCCTCTCTGGGAAATCATGAAAAGGCAAAGATTTTTTTTCTATTTCTTCTCATCTCTTATTCTTTATTTTTTAAATACCTGAAGTGTGTTGAAAATTTCCATTATTTCTGGGATCCTCTTGAAAAAAATTCCTTCATTGCATAAGCATTTAGAGTCAGAATCTGTATGACAACATGTTCACCAAAATTTTAGTGATGAAGGATAATTTTTTTCAAAGGTTAAAAAAATCAGTAGGTGTTTGCGGTGTTTCAGTCTTAAAGCTCTTGAAGTTTGAATTTTTTTTAAATGCTGTTGAGCATCCCAGTTCTTTGGTAGTCAGGAGAGCCGCACTTCTGGAGAAAATAAGACTGATGGTGTTTTACCCTGAAAAGTGTGTAAACAAATACTAATATGGCGAGATGACCTATAGGAAAGGATACTTATGATTACTCTCAAGTATTTTGTAAATTCATAACTTAGTGCTTTTGGAATAGAAATGTTTTCTAAATAGCTAGCATCATTTCTGGTATCTGTTAAAAGTTGTAAGTAATCTGGCATATTATTTCCATGTACTTTGGCAAATCAAGCTGATTTCATGTTTGGACACCTGATCACACCTAGTAATCCAGAGTAGTGCCATAGGCTATTATGGAATGATATTTATGCATCTATGTATATTTAATATATTATATATCTTTTTCTTTTCCAATTTATAGAATTATAAAGATGTGCCACCAGTGGAAAAGATTATTAAGCTTCTTCCTAGCAGTCATGTTGCAAGACTGCAGGTTTTAAGTATGGACGGACAAAAAGCTATTCAAATTAAACATCAGGATGAAATTCACTGGGTTGCTGGTTGTGCCATGCGCAACCTTATATTTCAGATGTATGATGAAGGAGAAAGGGAGATACACATAACTCCAGCTATGGCAGAAAAAGTCAAGGCAAGTACATTTGAGTAAACATCAGCGTAATATGGGCGGGAGATACAATGTTGATTCTTTAAAATCAATAGACATCAGGCTACAAAATAGTGTTCCTCAGGACTGTAATGGGAACTTCACTCTCTGCTTAATCAGTCTTAAAAAAAAAATTATTAAAATTATGTCCCTAATGACATTTAATGAAATGTTAAATAATGCTTCAGGGTAGTATTATGAAAAACAGGTGAATAGTTTCCAGTGCTTCTCCTAAACACAATAAAATAATTCCAGCATAGTTATGGTTCGTAAGGATGGGGATTTTCCCAGTATTTAGTACCCTTGTATAGACATGCTCCTTCATGAAGATTCGCTTTCCTTTCTTACCCTTCTGTCTGTGTACATAAGAGCCTACTACAAAGGTAGAGCCTTGCCAAATATGTGCCCCTTCTTTGGTGAGATTTCTTGGAATCAGATTTTTCCTAATACAAGATAAAAGAGGGAAACTTCACATGTGGGGTTTTTTTGTTTGGAGTCTTTTTAGAGTGATTTTCTATACTTGGGAAAATAGCACTGGTTGCTGTTGGGAAATGCACTGGCTTTTGGTTCAATGGTTCTGTTGCCTGTACATTACTTAAGAGTATTTGGAATGACAAGCAATGTATCATGTAGCTAGTCATTAATAATAAAGCTTTTGATTAATTTAAAACATTTTCATTTTAGGTTAACTGGACACCAAGAATTAACAAAGAACAGTTGATTCAGGGATTATTACCTGATGTAAAAGTACCAACATCAGTAAAAGATTTACGTTACTGTTTAATCACTTATCTTGATGACCACGTGTCTTTGGAGAGTGCATTCACAGTCAGGTTTGTTCATTTGAAATTTTTTTTATGAATTATGTTGTTGGCAAATGATTGTAGACCTGTACTTTGCGGTAAAAAAAAAAAATCTTTCTACAGAAGCACAAATAATGAAAGCTGTTGGCAAATTACTAAGGGAATGTAGGTTTGCTTGGGGGGGTGGGGTACATTGTTTACGGATGAGAACATCACCTATGTGAAAGACTCCATCAAGATCTGTTTGTATCCTGCCCTATAATCACTTTTGGAAGTATACACACATTGAAGTAGATTTTGCTGTCTTTGAAAACCTTCAGTAAACGATAGCTTATAGAATAGTTTTACTGAGAAGTAAGATCACTGGGTACTATAGAGAAATATCATTAAGTTAATTGTTACCCTTACAAAGGTTATTAATTTGAAGCTAAAGACAGTATATATCTGGCCAAATGCTAGATGCCTGCATCTAGTATCTCAGTCAAAACTGATGGTTTAAACTTTAAAATTGTTTCTTTAATCACTCTTAGTGAGGCTAGGCAGTTAGCTCTACTTACTGTATCTTTATATAAAGTTTTTTAAGATTAATCTGATTCTAAATTTTTTTAATGTTCTTCTTGTGTTCTTAATAGTTTAAAATAAAGTAACTAGTTCACAACACATTGATGCCAGGAGTAAATTTGCAGCAATTAAACATTTCACAGGTCTGCAATAGAAAAACAAAAATTACATGACCAAGTATTAAGATTCTTTAAAATGTTGGGCGCTTAATACTTGCAAAAAGATGTCTTTGATGCAGCACTGTCAGAGACAAAGATTTTCAGTTAAGTATTGTTTTCTGGTTTAAGTGGAGGAGATAAGCAGACTGAATTGATACCTCTCATATCAATTCCTTGAAAGGAATTAGAACAGTGAATTGATTTACCAAATATTTTAATACATTTTTGCTTGTCATCTATAAGGAGTCTCAAATCAGGGAACTTTATTAGGTTGGTGCAGAAATAATTGCTGCTTTAAACCATCAATTTTAAAGCCACATATCTCAGCTTAGATTAAAATGTTATTAATCAAATAACCATTGGAGTCTATGCATTTTTGCCAACAAGAAACAAGTCTCTTTATTCTGGTATCATAGAATTCTGAGGTACTGGAACTGATGAATTCTTCCAAAGTGTTTTTAATTGCTGCATGGTTGTGGAAAACCTCGTGCAGGAAATTATTGAGATGCTTAAAAATATCATAATCGGTGGAAAAGAGGTTTGGTCAGTAAGCTGAGTGAAGTGGAGTTTTGTAGCCCAGTTTGTGTAGCATTTGCTGAGTCGTTTGCCAGACACGTGCTCGGGTGCTGTCAGTGGAGAAGAACTGGTCCTTTTCAGTTGACCAATGCTGGACGTAAACATTGCAGTTCTTGATGCATTTTGCTATTTTCCTGGCAGTACTTCTCTGCTGTGGTGTTTTCACCAGGATTCATGCAGTTATAGTGGACAATTCCATTTGCTGACCACCAAACAGTGACCATAACCTTCTTTTCATGCAACTTTGGTTTCTGAAGTGTTTTCGTGCTTCACCTCACTACAGTAGTTGCGCAGTTACATCACAGAATCCATTTTTTGTCACAATGTGATCAGAGAATGGATCATTTTTGTTGTGCAAGAGAAATGCAGAGCAGGCTTTGTAATGGCTGTTTTTTTTGACATTTGTCAAGCTCATGCAGCGCCCATTTGTCAAGCTTTTTTGATTTTCCAATTTGGTACAAATGTCAAACAGCCGTTGAATAAACAGCATTTAGTTTGTCTGCAAACTTTTGAGTTGTTTTTTGTCATTCACTTCAATATTGGCCAGCAAGTGTCTGTTGTCTGCCACAGAAGGATATCATAGAATCATAGAATAATTTGGTTTGGAAGGCAACTTAAAGGTCATCTAGTTCCAACCCCCCCGACATAGGCAGGAACATCCCACTAGATTAGGCTGCCCAAGACCCCATCCAACCTGGCCTTGAACACCTCCAGGGTTGGGGCATCCACAGCTTTCCTGGGCAACCTGGTCCAGTGCCTCACCACTCTCATGGTGAAGAAATTCTTCCTTATATCAAGCCTAAATCTGCCCCTCGCCAGTTTATACCCGTTCCCGCTCATCCTATCACTACAAGCCTTTATGCATAGTCCCTTTGCAGCTTTCTTGTAGGCTCCTTTCAGGTACTGGAAGGTTGCTATAAGATCTCCTCGGAGCCTTCTCTTCTCCAGGCTGACCAAGCCCAACTTCTCAGCCTGTCCTCATATGGAAGGTGCTCGAGCCCTCTGATCATCTTTGTAGCCCTCCCATTCCAACAACTCCATATCCTTCTTATATTGAGAATTCCAGAATTTGCCGATGTGACATAAAAAAAGGAAAACAGTGAAAACAAAAACATTAGCCTGAATAAGTAGAGAAAATTTCATACTTTAAAATGGCATACTACACAAACACAGTTAAAAAAAAATTAATTCAGAATAAGCATCGCAGTTTTTTACAATGCCAGAAGTAGCAATTATTTTTGCACCAACCTACTATTTAGGAGTTAATTTTTTGACACGTACAATAGAATAATTCGATGTCACTCTAATTGGATTTTTAAAGCTTTCAATGTAATTTTTAGCTTGGAACACATAGAAGAAAGAAAAACATTTTGTGGGATAACTCCTAAATAACTTAGAGTGTCAGATAACTCTTAAATATCTGGAGAGCCAGCACATAACATATGTTTACCTCCATCAAGTTAATGGAAGGAAAGTCTGAGATTGTTTAAAATCACCCCAGGAAGTATTTTTCAAGAGGCTAGTGTTAGGCAGAGTCAGGTTGATGACTTCCACTTTGTCATAGCAGAAGAGGAGATGGAAGTCTGATTTTTCTTTTTTTTTTTATGTTTGTTCATCTTCTCAGTATTTTGTAATGTGCTCTGGTTTTTGTTTAAGGGAAAACTAATAATTTTCAGCTATGTTACTTGTAATCAGGGCGTTAAGAGAGGAAATATTTTTGTAGCAAGGGAAACTGTGATAGCTTTTTATGTACATAGCAGGGCTAATGTTTATATAGTTCGTTTTACAGGAATAGGTGTATTTTAATGTGTTGACAGTTCTATGTTATGTTTGGCCTAAAAGTATTGGGGATGTTCTTTTTCAAGATTGAAACTACTCCAAACTTGAATTCTGTTTTATCTGGGTAATGATCTGATCTGTCGTAAAATGCTGGTAGGCAAGTTACTACAGATAAGGTAAAATCCATAACATTACTGTGGTTTGTTATGTAAGCATTGTCTGATAAAGCTCCACCTGACTGAGGTCAAAGGTACTATGTAATTTGTGTCCACTTGAGGCTTGATCCTCTAAATATGTGCAACGATAAAAAAAAATTGCAGTCACAAATGAGTGATAACTTCTGTGTGCTTTATCATGCCTGCTATTATGTTATGACTGATTACCTTCATGAGAATGTTTGTAAGTCAATTGTCATATGTTGACTCAGACCACTTCCTGATGAACCCAAGCACATTAAATGTAAATTAAAAGGACCAAACACACTGCAGATGGGTGAAGAACTACAAAGTGAAGTTGGTGAGTATGTGCGTATTCTTCAGTTCTTGTAAGATACATTTCTTTTTTCTTTGAACCTAATTAGCCTGTTGTGTATACAGGTGTCATCAAGAGTGAATTATCTTCACTTATTTAAATGTGAAAAACAGGCTTAATTTCTCTTTCATGAAATGATGATCAGCCTTCTCTAATTGCCATTTCACAGTTCTGGAGTGACTCTCTGATATAATTTGCCCTTAATTTGTACATTGAGATATTCATCAAACTGAGCTTAAATTGTAAATTTCTCTTTAGTTTGTGTCTACTGAAATCTTACAGGTCATAACAGCATTCAGACTATTTCAGAGGCACCTACTTCAAAGTGAAACATCTTAAGGTTAACTTTAACCTAAGATAAAGGCATGTTAGGGATCAATGTTCTCAATCTCATTTGGTTTCTGTATGTAGTTACTACATTGTATAGTAAGAAATAAAAAATTCTTAGTGTTCTGGGTCATTAAGAGCTTGTGTGTGAACAAAGAAAAGTGCATAGGACAAACTAACAGGTTGAAAAACAACTTTCATTAAGGGTTTTTTTTTCCTTTTAAATTTATAGCATGAAATAATTTTTGTATTAAAAAATTGGGAAGTACAAATATGTGTTATGAGTATATAGACGTGGGGGCTTTTATACTCTTTATACCTACAAGGTGAGAGGATCTTACCAATGTATATAAATACCTGAGGACTAGGTATAAAGAAGATGGAGCCAGGCTCTTCCCATTGGTATCCAGTGACAGGATCAGATGCAATGGGCACGAAGTGAAACAGAGAAGGTTCCCTCGGAAAACCAGGAATTTCTTTTTCACTGTGGGTTTGACCAAACACTGGCACAGGTTACTCAGATTGATTGTGGAGTCTTCATCCTTAGAGAATGACTGGAAGCTGTCTGGACGTGGTCCTGGGCAACTGGCTCTAATTAGCCCTGCTTCAGTAGGAATGTTGGACCAGATGACGTCAGAGGTCCCTTCCAATGTCAGCCATTCTGGAAATCAGTGATAGTCATGTCCGTTTTCTCTGTGTTGTGTGTGTGTTGCGTACATTTGTATTCTGTATCTTGTATAGTGTTTCATTAAAGCAGCTGCTGAGGTAATAATTCTAATCATCGTCTTTTTTTTAACAGAGGTAATGATTACAGATCAGTATGGAAATCAGGTTCAGACAGTGACATCTGCATGTGTAAATTCCCTAGGAGTTGCTGGGCCTGAACTTGACAAATCAAATTTGAAAATAACTTGGCAGGTATTTATAAGATGTTATATATTTTATGCCTATGTGGCCTTTGTGTGGTAATTTTCTTAATTCCATCACACAGAATTGAACCAAAACTGCGGAAAGGTAGTAAAATTAAACACTAATTGATAAGCTGTGAGAAGATAGAGGCTTAGGCATTAAAATCATATGAACCTGTTCTAATTAATACAGCAACATCTGTTAAAAACCTTATCACTGCTGTAGCTATACAATATGGGGGCCAGTTCACTTCATGCTTGAGTCAGGTTTTCTTTGTTTCTAGGTTGTTCTATATCTTTTCTTCTAATTTCTTTTTAGTCATTTCTTTTGTGTTTGTTTATTGTGGTACAGTTGGTGTTATGATCTTTTGAAGAACCTTGTAGAACATACTGCTGAACCTTGTGAACATACTACTGATATTGTCTGTCATAGTTTAATCTAAAATGCATTCTATACCTTTTAAAATATGTTGGATGTGATAAGTTGCACATAACTTATACATTGACAAACAGGTTCCTGAGAAAAGCTTGAGTTTGAAATTGATAATTTCTTACACAAGAAGTCCCTTTATATTTAACAAAAGGAGTAGAATTTGTAGCTTGCTTTTTAGTCCACTGCCTTACAATAAAGACACCAAATAGTGTCTAGAAGGATAAATATTAAAATATCATATTGAAAAGGATTAATAAATTGTACTTCTCCTTATTTGTTCTTGATAAAATCTTCTTTATATTTCTCAATAGGAAAGTACTCTAACAATGGGAGTAACAGGTATTCGGTTTAAACCTTGTGCAATTGGAAGCAAAGAATTGTGCTTCGCTTGGCGTGAATTTTCTGACTTTCTAAGACTAAATTTAACTGCAGGATTCCCTGCTAAATTACAGTTTGTGGATTGGCCAGAGTTAGAAAAGGTAAGTTGAGCAGATATTGTTTGGAAAGACACAATGGGGTCATGAGTCAGTGGGTCTTTTGTTGATAGAGGCTTTTGTAGCACAGGATGCAGAGCTGAAAACCCTGATTTCTTAGTACTTACAAAAATTGTCTGAGTATGACGGCTATGGAGACATTCTTTATTCCAACAGCGTAACATAACAAAAACAAAATTAAGTAAGTATTTTATAGTACAGCTACATAGACATGTTTTAAATGGGACTGTAGATGTGAAACAGTTTTCATACAATAGGTAATCGTATCACTTTAACTGTTTATTCTATCCCATTTGCCCTTCTGCAGATGTATTTCAGTTTAACTTAACTGTGGGCTGGATCTTAACACTCATGCACTGCTCTTCAGCAAAGATACTGTCAGTAATGGTGGTACTTGTTGGCAGCTCACCTCTTCTTTATCTGTTTCTGGGATTTTTCAGTGTATAGAATGTAAGAAGGCAGTCCCAAATTTACTTAAGTTTACAAGTGTTTACAGTCAGAAAGTGAGGAAGGTAGTGCAGTACTTAAATGAAAAGTATGAAGATTTTGGTACCATCCATTTATTTGTTTGGGTTTTTTTTATGTTTCAGTGTTTATGTTGGCTATTCAGATGATAGTGCTGAATTTGTAGCAGAAAGCAAAATAGGAGAGTGGAAGCAGGAAAAAGACTATAGATCTCTGAGTAGACAACAGGAATAAAGATTGGCGTATAAACCAAAAGGTGCAGGAATTATCATAACTTATTCTCTAGAAAGCTGTCAAGGTATATCAGAAGATAAAAGGTTTAGATGGTTTGCTCTTTCTACAAAAAGAAAACTGATAAACTTCTTCAGAAGCATGTCCTTCCTTTTACTCACATCAACACAAGTAACCCATGCAATTCAATTCAAGTATTGCATTTTGTAATTACAAGAGAATGTAAATGGGAAATCTCTAGAAATACGTCATGGAGTTTTACAGTTCTGTAATAGTCTAGCTGTTTTATGGGAGGTAAGTGCTATGGAAAAGGCAGACACTATTGCTCTAGGGATTCATGACCTGCTGTGAATGTCTGATACACCTGGAACAGAATGCATTTGTATCTTTTCCAGCCTGTTGCAGTGATTAATGGTAGAGAATTGCAGAAGCCCCTTATAGTTCAACTGTGTGATCAGTGGGGAAATCCATCTTCTGAACCTAATGTCAAAATCAGCCTTATAAAGAGCAGCAACTTAAAGGTAAGCGTAGGCCTTATTATGTGAACTTTATTTAACACCAATTTCTGTTGTCATGTCTACATTATCTTCTTTTTCAAGAAATTTCTTGAAAATTTAATAAAATATTGTAAGTGCAGAAAAGAATAATTAATCTCATAATAGAGTCTCAATGAGTAATGTAAACAGGGTAGGTTGCTCAGCTCTCTTTCATTGTAACAATCACAAATACAACAGTCCAATAGTACAGTGTCCAAGTGTATTTAGTATACGTTCCGGATTTTCCGCTGAACCTTTTGCTAAATTCTGCATGCTCACCACGCCACCCCATTCTCCATTTCATCTGAAGTTATTTACTGTATAATAATAATGGCCATATGGTCCAAACTGGCATTTTTATCTGGTTATTCCTGAATGTATGACTTATTGTCTGTATGTAGGTTTGCCTCCTACTTGCTTATCCCTGTGAAAACTGTTGGTGATATAAACTAATTTAAAATAATAGGATGCAAATCTAACCCAAATTTAAGTGATTACTGTCCTCTCCATGTGTGAAGTAGGAGTATTGGGTGTTCTGCATATTAGTCTGTACAAAGAAAGGAGTTTGGCAGAGTATTCATTATAGTTTTGGTTCATGTTATTGGGGGGGGGGAGGGGTGAAGAGGGGGCATCTGTCAGATGTTCCTAACTGTCAGTGCAGAGACTTTTATAATGAATGTGTACGTTATCAACACAGGATATATTAATCCTCTGGATGTGACATTTTCTCATGCAGGACTGGCCTTGGTCCCTTTTTGTTCTGTTTGTCATCACTTGTGCCCCTCAGTTCTCTCAGAACGCACAACAGACAAGAACTTTCTTTTGCTCACCTCCAAGAGCTGTGCCACAGCCACACCTTTCCCAAAATTTAGCTGTGCTCCTATTACTTATTTTTATTAGATTAAGGAAATTTCTTTTTATGTTGAACATTTTTCTTTTAGCTCTTTTGAATCTCTTGCCATAGAAACCTGCCTCATAGTTTGGAATTTTTTTTGTTTGCCTTAACTACTGCCATATGATGGCACCTGCAGCTCCTCAGAGCTTCTAGTTACATTGTTCTTGAGAGTACATACAACCTTGATGGTAACACTCTGTAGCTGTGCTGCTCTGTCTTTTCAGATGATATGCCCTCCTCCATAAAGGACCAGCACCATGTCATAGAAAGTCTGTATGCTCTGTATCCAAGTGGGATGTGTGCAAGAGAAAGTATTCTAAAAGCCAAGGTGGATCATTGTTATGATGTATTCATTACAGTGCACTCTCCCAGAGCTTAGCACCAGTATAATTTCTTAGAATTAGTTTTATGCATTAGCAGAGCAACCAACTGCTATTTGCTGAACAGATGTTGGATTAGTATTCATGAATATCTTTGAGAACCTCTTTTGGGAATTGTCTTGCCTTGGCATTTCAAACAGGTTGTCTGCAACCTGAAATTTGTGCTGAAGTAGAAAAGGAAAAGCAATTTAATGTCAAAAACGACTCAGGTAATGAAGAATATTTGCACCACATTGTTGCATTATATCATCAATGAAAAAGTTCATTTCCCTTGTTAGAGAGGAGTTCATTACAGAAGAATTCAGAATATATCCATGGCTTGCTTTGCTGTCCTCCAAACTTTAAAGCTACTGTCTGAGGTTCTTTTGATACATTGACAAGGTGTTTCTTAGCTAAAACTGATGTAGCGTGCACACACATTTGCATAAGAAACAGCTTCAGCTTATTTTAAGACTGTATTATATTCTTTAAGATTCACACCTGTTTCTACAAGAGGACAGCCATTCTGTATCTGCTGCATCGGAGTGCATAGTTTCAAAAAGTTGTAGTTGATATAGAAAATGAAGTGATAAGTGTTCTGCCACTTAATGTGTAAAGACAAGTATGATTTAATGGTACTGCCAATTGTAAGGGTTCATTTTCAGTTTGAGGAAGGTAAAAGCGGCAAAGACAGAGTGTGCAGAGAAAACACACCTTGAGGAACACCAGTGAGTTAAAGGGGAGTTGCTTCCTAACAATGGGATTCAGTGAGAATTCATTTAAATCAATAATAGAATTTATATTGACTTCAAAGGACTTGGAATCAGATGGATTTAATATGCTAGGTAAATAGGAATCATATCAGGCATTTGCGTTGTTATCCTAAACCAACACTGACAAGAAGTTTTCTATCACTATTAGAGTTCGATTAAATGCTATTTTTTACAGTACAGAGATTAGTTCTTGTTTGTCATTGAGTTTTGATAAATAAGGAAATGTTCTTCATTGTTTGTCATAACTCTTTTTCTCTAGGATGTCTAGCAGTCTTACAGTTTTGGCACTGTGAATAATGGGGGAAGAGGGAGAGACATGCAGATCTCTTAGTTGTTTTTACTACAGTTGTATAATTCTTTAATTTTTACTACCTGGAAATCTCTATGAAGACTGAAGAAACAGGAATAAATAGTTTGTATAAGGTTTTAGAATCTGAAAATATACTCAGATTAACATGTGCAGTGGATGACATGATAGCATCAGTAGCAATTAAAGAAATAACATTAACAAAGTGTTTGAACATATTAATTATCAAAAATATCCTTGTTCAGATAAAGTTATTGTCTTCAAAAACTGACAGAGAAAATTCTGAAACCTCTTAATATTGTATTCTTAATATTGTATTCTTAATGGTATATCTTTCCCTAATTTAGAGTGCAAAAATACTAAAAAGCTATTGCACAAATGGGAAGAGAGTGTGCAGGCAAATGAGATACACATTTTATTTTAAGACTTGATACTCCTTCTGTGTTATTGAGAGAATAAAAAAAATATTTTTTTTGACAGGTTGTTCCTTCAAACCAGCAGCATAAAACAGATGAAGGTGGTAGGGCTAACCTGGGAGTTATTAGTATTCATGCACCTCGGTAAGTAGTGAAAACTGTATTTGGAAAACATGGAATTCTGAGATATTGCTTACTTAGATGTATTTAAGCTGCACATTTCATAAAGTACCTATGAAGAATTAATCTGTAGCTAAGGTCAAATGTTTATTATTTATATGCTGGGGGAAGACCAGATAGTGAGCTTTAAGAAATTAATTGCTTAACTAAATAAAATTCAGTAGCTGTTTCTTTTGTTGTTTTGAGAAGCTTTTGCTCTAATTTTCTGAATCCTGTGTTTTCTGGCCATGGTAAAATACAGCTGATAATTGTCAACCTGTACCTAGTGCAAGTGGTATTACAAACCACTTAATGTTTGAAATGTACAAGCTTTGAGTGACCAAATCCAGACACTATGCTTTCAGAATAAGAGCATGTTTTTAAGAGTGTTGAAACCCCTCTTCCTCTGGGTGCTAGCCAGTGTTTTAGAGAATTTAGTAAAGTCTCCAAAAATTTTTAAATATATGTATTCATTTTTACTTATTTGTAATAGAAGTAATGAAGTCTCATTTCCTGCAGATATGTGCCCTGTGGCTCCTCCTTTTTCACATTAGTCACTGGCTCACCTTACTGTGTCCCATCTGACTTTTCAAATTCATAATGTTATATCCTACTCACCTTCACAGTTCTACTACCCACTCACTGTAACCCTGAGCTTTTCTCACAAGGCTAGGTTGCCTTTAGGTAGCTTAGAAGCTAGCAATAAGTCCTTGTTCTTAAACTTTTGAGGTATTTCATAGTGGTTAATATTTTTGCATTCATATCTGCAGATTTGACCCATAATATTGCTTTACGTTTGGAAGAAAATCTATTTTAAACCGAGCACTACCATTTATTTGTGATGCCTGAGTCTTGGTAGAAGGATGATGATTATTAGTTATCAATATTTTACTGGAGGTTAGAAACAGGTGTGCTCAATAGTATCATTGTACGTTTTATAGCATAATCGAAACTGGATGGGGAGTACAGCCTCTATGCTGTTAAATATAATATTCCCAGTTCTGTTTGGAGACTTAAATTCTGGGTTTTTAGTACTGTTTAAATAAAGGATTATTCTATAGCAATGAAGTCATTAAATACTTAGAATGCACTTTGTTAGATGTGAGTTGTATGCAGATTCACTCTTTGGAAACTGCCAAAGCAGAAGGCTCTTTAGAAGCAAACCTTACTGTCTTCTGCAACTTAAAGCTGTAGTTGCTAGTGTCTTACAGAGAGGCAATGAAACATCTAGCTAATGAGTATTAACGTAAAATTAAATTTAATAAGCAGTTATCTTAAACTTACGATTTTACTTGTCTGACTTTGCATTGACATATGCATTTTTTTCTTCCCTTTACTACTGATAACTTTTAGATTTTTTTTTTTACTATGCTGTTATGTACGTGATTCAGACTTGAAGTCTGTTGAAAGTTGTCATTTCAGAAAAGATATTTTATAAAAGTATTTATGCTTGATTTATATTTCAGGGGAGAACACACTTTGCAGCTTAAAGCCCTATACAACAAGACTGCATTAGATTGTCCTGTAATCACATTAAATGTCCTGCCTGATCCTGAGAAACCTGTCTGCTTGAATGTTAAATATGACAAAAATACTTTTTTTCCAGCAGGAGGTACCTTCCCTGGTAAGTATAAAGAATCTTTGGTGGAAACCCATCACTCAAGCTTTGTAAACCTCTGAAAAACTATTTTGATGTGTCTCCTGGTCTATTTTCTCTACCTTTTTTCCAGTCAGTTTTGTCTCTGTTCTTTGTAACAGCCAGAAGTGCTTCAGTAATGCTTGAAGAGAAAAGATACGTGCATCATCTTTGGAAAGCATTTCAAAAGACCTCTTATTTATTTGTTCAAAATGATTTGATTTATTTGTCTATACATGGCAGAAGTTCAGAATCTCTTCTCTGTCCTTAGTGAAATACCATATTTCAGTTTTGGATCTTCCCAAAAGATGATCTGAGCTAGTTCATGCATGTTTTCCTTCATGTCATTTTCTGTGGAATAGTTACAAAGCAGGTAGCTGTGAAACTATAGGCCAACTGTGAGCCAAGAGAAGCAAAAAATGATCAGAAGTACGCCAGGGACACTTCTTTTTTGCTATATTCTTTCAAAACAGGCTGATCTTTGCTTTCCAACTAAGGCTTCTGCGTCATAAAAGAAAAACCAGTGTTTCTTGTTATATCCCAGTAGTATTCTCAATAAGGAAAGCAAATAAAGAAAAGCAAGTTATGACCATGAGGAAACGTCTTTTGCTAAAAGCAAGACGGCATTTGAAAGATCTACTTGTTCCTATAAGGAAACTTTTGACATGAATGAGACTTATACTGTCTTATTCCACTAATCAGGAAATAAGTTGTCTTCACAATAACCATGGCAGATAGAATTCTGAATTTGCCAGTGAGGTCTAGAAATTTAGTAGCCCTTCTTCCAGAAAATTTTCATGTCTAATTTGCAGTAACACTATTTTCAATCCTCCTAAAGCTGCAGTTCTGTCTAAATAAGTTAAATAGAAAACAAGTAGATTCTGTCACTTTAAATAGAATACCATATTAAGGAAGGCAAAAAAATACTTCAGTAACAATTTATTGTAATTAATACCAAAAAACACTTGAGACTTTGGAAGCCTGCTGTATTTTGTCAGTGGGACCAGTGAAGGAGTGCAAGGCAATTTCCAAGCTTTTTTTTTTTTTTATTCCCATTCAATCCCATACATGGTTTTAAAAAAAGACAAAAAAATTTAAAAAACACATTTGAGTCTTCAGCAGATGATTTTTATACCTATTTGATGAAGTAAATACTAACAAATTTCCTATGCTGAATGGTATCCACTGAAGAATTAGTGATTTCATGCCTGAAATAATTTATAAGTTACTAGCTCTGATATGCTAATACGATTTGCCTTTGCCTTTATTTGAAAGGAGTAAATTAAGTTGGCAAATTTTATGCAGTTTTCAAAAGTTTCAGGAGAGGTCAGGGGAACTATTGATCAGTAGATATGTTTTCAGTATTGGGCCATTGTTAGAAGGAATATAAAGAACATAAATAAGTTGGTACATAGATAAATGTAGAAATGGAAGCACGTTGGGAGCCACATGACTTTTGCAGTGGAAGGTGGTGCCTTGCACATGTGTTCGAAGGAGTCAACAATTGTGCGAAGGGAAGTGATCCTGCTGATAAAGAGTACTTGGTTTCTTGCAGAGTTTTTGGCAAGTTCTTTATCCAAAGGCTTCTAAAGCAAGCTGTTACGTGACACTCCTTCCTATGCTTTTGTCTTTCCCATGCCTTTAGGTGGACTTAAAACCAAAGAAGTTGTCTCTCTAAGGAGTGTTTTCAGTTCTGTTGCTGTTTCACGGTGTGATTTCAGCACAAGCATCTGATTTTTTCCCACTTATTCGCTGTACTCCATTGTAAATGTGACAAACATCTCTCAGAGGTGGAAAATAATGAGAAACTCTGCTTCATACAAATCCATTTGTTGTATCCCAAGCTTGTATGAAATACTTGCAACATTTACTCCAAATTTAGAACAAAAAGGATTTAAGTTTAATACCGGGAGTTGAGAAGCAAAATACCTTCCACAAATATGAGGTCTGTGGTATGGAAGCTTGTTTATTGACCAAAGAAGGTTCATATTCAAATATAATAGTTATGCTGTAGTAACTTGATGAGCCAACATTTTTATGGATGAGGTTTTTTTGTTCTTTAAAATACTCCATTCAGTGCTTTGAACATAACTAAATTCACAAGGTATTTGTTTTGCCTACAGGAAGCATACTGTAGTATTATAGAATCACAGAGTGGTTTGGGTTGGAAGGGACCTTTAATGATTATCTAGCTCCAGCCTGTCTGCGAAAAAGCCATTTTTCAAATATAATGTGTAGTATAAATAAACCAGGTCTTGAAAGAGGAAGAGAACTGAAACATTTTTTTCAGCAGATAACATAGTATCCATGGCATTAAACTGTGATATTAAATCAAATATTGAATTCCTTATTTAAAGCCTCATATTTAATTACCGTCCTAATTATTGGACTTACTGGGGCACTCAGGTACACCTGAGGACTGGCACTGTAATCTTGAAGGAAGTCATGCCTGAATTTTGTATCACAGCCCAGTCCTTCCTTAAAGTGCAAAGTTCAGTTCTACATGAGCAGTACAGCTTCAATTGCATGCGTGAAATCCACTTGTAATTTTAGCGTCGAAGTGATTGGTTCACATTTTCAGCTGGAAGAAGGATAGCTTTATTCTAGTTTGGATTCCATTTTCTTCAGACCACTAAACTTCCTATGGAATATATAGGAAAAGCTAAATTTTTCAGATCAAAATTAAAAATGACAAGCATGATATTTTGCCTGCTGAATCATAGAATCACCAGGTTGGAAGAGACCCACTGGATCATCGAGTCCAACCATTCCTATCAAACACTAAACCGTGCCCCTTAGCACCTCATGCCTTAAACACCTCCAGGGAAGGTGACTCAACCACCTCCCTGGGCAGCCTGTTCCAGTGCCCAGTGACCCTTCCTGTGAAAAATGTTTTCCTAATGTTCAGCCTAAACCTCCCCTGGTGGAGCTTGAGGCCATTCCCTCTTGGGAGAAGAGGCCAGCACCCTCCTCTCTACAACCTCCTTTCAGGTAGTTGTAGAGAGCAATGAGGTCTCCCCTCAGCCTCCCCTTCTCCAGGCTAAACAACCCCAGCTCTCTCAGCCACTCCTCATAAGGCCTGTTCTCCAGCCCCTTCACCAGCTTCGTTGCTCTTCTCTGGACTCGCTCCAGAGCCACAACATCCTTCTTGTGGTGAGAGGCCCAGAACTGAACACAGGATTCGAGGAGCGGTCTCACCAGTGCCGAGTACAGAGGGAGAATAACCTCCCTGGACAGTCAATAGCAAATGAAGGAGTGAATTGTGTCCCTATATCCTGCTTCTAACAGAATATATGACATTAGTCTCTAAAAAGTAGCCAAACTCAGCTTTAGATTCATAGCCAGAGTATGATTCATAGCCAGCTTTAGATTCATAGCTTTTTGTCACAGTGTGGCTAATAGATGGGAAAGTGGGAGTGCTGTTGGAACAGTTTCTTTCCAACTCCACCTTTCTATCCAGTAGTTCAGGGCACCACAGTATGAAAAGGATATCAAGCTACTGGGGAGTGTTCAGAGAAGAACCACAAAGTTGGTGAAGGGTTTAGAGGGGAAGCCGTGTGAGGAGTGGCTAAAAGTCACTTGGTCTGTTTATCTGGAGAAGAGACTGAGGAGAGACCTCATCACAGTCTACAGCTTCTTCACAAGGGAAGGAAGAGGAGCAGGCACTGAGCTTTTCTCTCTGATGGCCAATGATAGGACCCAAGGGAGTGTCAGGAAGACGTGCCAGGGGAGGTTTAGATTGGATATTAGGAAGAAGTTCTTTGCCCAGAGGGTGGTGGAGCACTGAAACAGGCACCAACCCTGACTATATTCAAGAAGCATTTGGACAACACCCTAAGACACATGGTGTGAGTTTGGGGGTTGTCCTATGCAGTGACGGGAGCTGGACTCGGTGATCCTCGTGGATCCCTTCAAACTCAGCACATTCAGTGATTCTGTTTCAATGTCTAAAACAATTTTGAAGGAAGAGGGAGATCTGCATCTCCTATCCTTGAAGGAAGAAATCAGACACTTAACTAGCAAATGATTTTTCTTTCCTGAAAGCAAGAAGGCCTGGCTTGCCATTTTGATAAGACTGATAATCTGGGAAAGGAGACCTGAAATTTGAGGCCTTTTTTAAAAGGAGCCATTGGATAGACTAGGTGGGGTTTTTCCTAAGGATTGTCAAATTACAGGGCATGGGAGAGAAGATTTTTCCATTTCTGGTTTCATTTTTTTTTATCATTTGTATTCTATTTGGAATGCAGGTTTTGTGTGGTTTTCCTCTAGGTATGAGGGAGATCCAGAGACACAGAAATTCATGGAGTTTGGTCATCTTACTTCTGAATAAAAATAATCTTAAAAAAATGTCGTCTTTCATTCTACAGATTTTATGGTTAGTGTTCTTTCTGAAGATGACAACATTATTAGAAATATTAATCCAGCACGAATTTCTATGAAAATGTGGGAAACACAGAGCAGCGGAACTAGGATACCAATTGATGTAAGTCATCAAAATGCATTTTTAAAATGGGTTTCAAAATGCTGGCATAGAACAAACATTTGCAATGGAAAATTTTCTTAAGTTACATCAGTATTCTGTTATAGATTTTAAATAACAAGTATTACATAGCTGTCGTATTTGTTTATCAGTATCTATGCTGTTACAAGTTGTCAGACTGTTCAAATGTCAAGACTATAGAAAGGACAAAATTACTACTGCTCTGCAGAAGCTCACTTATAGCAGGGAAACTATTAAAAGTTGCCACCCGGTATTTTGCAAAGAAAAGTTTGAGAATTAAGAATATGAAACTAGTGTCTAAATTACAGGTGATCTCATTGAATAATATGTGCTATTGGTACTGCAAAGTATTAAGACTTCATAGCATATTACAAGTAAGGTACTTTAATTTTCTGTATATTGCGTTAAATTTTATGCATCTTTTCAGGTTGCAACATTTAGCTGTAGTAAAGTGAAGGATGACAAGGAAGATGGCTTCTTTTATTTCAGGTATAGCAGCATTTATTTTATAATTACTGATGCAACTTACTGTATAAAATACATAGAATCATAGAATAGTTTGGGTGGGAAGGGACCTCAAGGATCATAGTTTGAAATAGAAACGAGTGTTAGATTTTGATAATAACAATATGTTATAGAATTAGTATCATAGAGTCCTACAAGTCATCCTCTTAGAGTAATGTCTCAGTTTTGACAGAGACTGTTTGCATTTCCTCAAAAATATCTTAAGTATTTGTAAGTCACTGCTATCCCTTGGTAAACACTGCATCAGTATCTGGATGCTATTTGGCCTTCCTTGCTAGGTAAAGTTCTGTTTATAGCAGCAGAAGTGCAGACATCTGTCTTCCCTTCTTATTTTGATATTAGAGGTTCTTTGCCAGTAGCCTGCACTCTGGTTCTTTTCTGTCTCGCTATACTCAACCTTGGCCACTGGTTCAAGTTACCCAACTTGGACTTGTGTACACTTTCTGAGTAAGAGAAGGAATTAGCTACTCAGATTTAATGCAAATTCAAGCCAAGTGATTAAATTTGGAAAGAAGTTGTTGTTGCAGATATAAACATTTCTAGGTTTTGTTTCAGTAGCTTTATGAAAATTCATTGAATGGAAAGTGAAATGAGGTAGGCTTGCAGATACCTGATAAGGCCATGAAAAATGTTCTTTCAACTTGTAAGAGACAAACTCTTGGTGGCGACTTTCCTCAACCAAGCTTCCAGTAGTCTTACACTATTTTTTGAGAAACATTCATAGTGTTCTTGCTGAAGGAGTTTTATGGAGGAGTACTAAAATACATTGTGCCTTTACAAGGTACTCTTAACTAGACTGGGGGGAGTACTCAGAATTTCAGTTGTTTGCTTGCTTACATACTTGTCACTTCAGTATTAACTTGCTTTTGCTTGGGTTTTGTTTTTGATTATTTAGGGATAAAGTGGTTCCAGAGAGAGTGGGCACTTACAGTATCCAGTTTACCTTTGCAATGGATAAGACAAATACACTCAGCAGTGACCAGGTTTGAAGCTATAATTAATTCCATGCAGCGACAAACATGTAATACAGAATCATCTGGGAGAAATATAATACTTTGTAAATTCAGAATGCAAATGCTTTCACTTGCAATCTTTGCAAAAAATATATTATTTTTGATAGTTACTTGTTTCAAACTGTTGATTTCAGATTATGTTTTCATTAGCTTTTGTAACTACACAGAATTCTGGTGGAATAACAGGGCCGCATAATTGCAACCTATTAGAACTATTCTATGGTCATGCTAATTTATTTCAAGATTGTCAGTAATTTTCATATTCATTTATTTCGGTATTTTCTGAGCAACGAATGTGTGCAAGTGAATCACAGTGAATTATATCAGTCTTTATTTTATTTTGTTTTGTTTTACTTCATTTTATTCTTCCTCCTTTTTCTGCTAGATTATAGTTGAAGTTGTACCTAATGACCCTGTACGCTTGTTACCTGATCCTTCACCAGCTACTCCAGCAGTTTCCAATGTACGATCCCTTACTAGCCGTACACTGGTCAAGGATTTATACCTCCATATAATGGTAACTATACTTTAATAAAAGATCATAATTAGGGAAATATACCACTGCTAAAAATATGCTGAATTTTGCAGTAAGGCACTGCTGCTGTCGCTTTGCAGTTTAACTTCAGGAAAAATACATATATCAGTGATTTCTAGTATATGAGAGGGTTATCTTGTTTTATTTAGATACACGTGACCAAAATGAAAGCCCACAATCCTTGCTGTCAGGCATCTCAATTGAAACCCATTTCTTTTTTTGCCATAGGAAAAGAATGTTTCAAGATCAGTTTCTAGTGGGAAAACACTTATATATACAGCAGTTGTTTCTCTCAGTAATTTTTATTCCAGGAGACAGTTTCTCTTCGAAATCTTGCATTAGGAAATATAAGGTTTCCTAAACTTTGAACGTTCATGGGGTGCTGGAATATGACTTAACCAGTTACTGCTGTGGACTTGTGGAGAATAAGTTTAATTTATCACCACTTAAAATAGATTTGGGTAACGAGAAACAAAGACAAAAGAAGTAAAACACCACCTTCTGCCTCGCTCTTTCCCAGGCTCAGCTTTTCTCCATACTTCTCTACCCTTCCCCAAGCAATGCAGAGGGATGGGGGTTGTGGTCAATCCGTAACAGCTGCTCTCTGCTGCTTCTTCCTTCTCCGAGTTTCGCTGGTTTTAGATGGGTGTCTCCATGAGCTGCAGTCCTTCGTGAACTGCTGCAGCATGAGCCCTCTTCACAGGCTACAGTCCTTGCCCTGCAGTGGAGTCCTCCATAGGCGCCTGTGTAGCTGTCTGTTCTGCCGTTATAGTCTTTTATGGACTGCAGGGAAATACCTGCTTCATTGTGATCTCCCCACAGGCTCCAGGGGAATCTCTGCTCTGGTGCCTGTAGCACCTCCCCTCTACTCCTTTTTCTCCGGCCTTGGTGTTCCCTCTGCTGTTTCTCTTTTTTTCCCTTCTCCTTTTCCTTTGCATTTTTGCACTTCCTTAAATATATTTTCCCAGAGGAAATGCTGCCTTGGCAGAGCAGCCCAAACATGCCCTGCAGAGGACTGGTTGGAGCCAACTGGCGGCTGCCGTGTCCAGCACAGGACAGCCCCAGCCACTCCTTGCAGAGGCCACCCTGCAGCACCCGCTGCCAGCACCTTGCCTTGCAAACCTAGTACAATATATAAATGTATTACTTCATTTCATGCTCCAAACTAAATTTTTATCTTTTACTTACAGGATGAATTCAACAACCGCACTGGGATGGATCTAGTTGGCAGAATAATAGCAAAAATTAAGAGCCCCAATGAAGAGGATATAGAGATCCCACAGTTTAATGGGAAAGTCAGTACAGTTGAGTTTCCATTTGCCAGAGGATCAGCTGAAATTGTAAGTGCGACTGAAATACATAGTTAGCTCCATGAGCAATGGAGCCTATTTTTCTACGGTTTCAAAGCTGATCTTAAACCTTGTTGTGTTTTGTAGAGGTTTAGTGTGTGTTGTAGCCTTCCCTTACTGATGAGTAGATAAATTACTTCTCTGTTTAGTTGCTGATTTTCGGAAAACTTGAAGGAAAGACATTCTTTAAGTTGGTTATCCTTACCGAGTGAGGGAAGTTTGCAACTACATTCTAAAACCAGGTTAGGGAGTGGGACACAGAGGCATCCAGGATCTTTTCCTAATTTGAATTTTACATGTAAATAGCGCTTCACCACTTTGTTGTTAAGCCATTAATATTAGTGATAATTTACATTTTTATCTGTAATACTACCTGACTATAATACCTTACTATCATTTAGTCTGACCTCTTCGTAGATATGTAATTAAATTTTAACAAGTGCTCTTTACATTTTGTCAAGCTAACTAGGTTTACATAAACTTTGCAGAAAGGCATCCTATCCTCATTTGAAGAATTAAATATAAAACTACCACTTCTCTTTATGCTTTGAGTCGATAGTACCCTTTACTATTAAAAGTGCTTGCCCTGTTTCAGTTTGAATCTCTGGCAATAAAACTCAAATAGAATCATTAAAATCTACAGATCCCACATAGAAACTTATTCATAATATATTTTATTCAGTATATCAGCTGCTTTTATGGAACTACGTAGATGAAACTTAATGACAGCATAAAAAATTCTGTGTTGTTAACAGTCAAGGACAGATATCTAAACATGGGAAACACTTTTTACTGAACAATTTGTTAAACTCTGTTCTATTCTGATCCGTAAAGAAAAGTGTCAAAATGTGCATAAAAAAAACAAACTAGAAAAATAAAATTCATAGACTAAATAGAGGTATAGGATAAAATCTATATAGTAATTGATTTATGGTGCACTGTAGGTTTCTGTTCCCCAGCTGTGTTTCAGGAGTAATAAATTAATTGATTTGCAAACACATTTTAGTGGGCAGATAGGGTGGAAAGAAGCATTGAGGGAATAATAACCCTATAGAGTGGACTCTTAGCAGTTCAAATAAAATTACTAATTTCTCAGACTCCTCACTGATGCAGAAATAACAATTGTTTTATCTCCATGTACTAGTAACCTGGTTTTTAGCCATTGTGACCTGAACACCACAATCTTGCTTCAGTGACTAAGCTAACAACCTATGTAAGGGAAGGGGCATATATGCGGGGTTTTTTGTTGGCTTGGATTTTTTTTTTTGTAAGCAGATGCTTTCTATTTTTAGTTATATGTTCCTGGTTTGGTGTGGAGTGGAAGGAGTGGGGTACATTCTACTTTCTTATTACTGTGACCTGATGAGATCCTACTGCTTTTGACAGTAACGTGTGTTCCCTAGTCTTCCATTAGGAGTAATTCTATTGCAGTGAACTCTTCCTCTCTGTGGACAGTTTTAAGTTGTCTAGTTTATATGAAGTTCTCTGACTTTAGGCAACTCAGAAAACTCATGTGGAAAGGATTTGTTGATTGTTATGCACTCTGCTTTTCATATAATTAGGAGTGGAGTGGGGAGGGGACACGCTAGGGTTTTTTTAAGGTATCTTGAAATTGTCCATCTTGTTTATAAATATAATTGTGTGTAATTAGCATCAATGTAGTGAAGCTGATAAGCTGACATGTTTAGCCTTACACGGAGGTTCAGGCATACCAAACTTGTTTAACAAAGGAAAATGTTTAGATTTTTATTGGTATAAATTTTCTAAGGATATCAGACTTCTCCTGATAATTTTGTAGCTGCAATATTCTTGAAAGCCATGAAGACTATCTTTGAAGGTTATATATCTATCTCTTCTTTTAGGCTGCAACCACTTCTCTCTTGATTTGGCCAGTTGAGTAGCAATTTCTACATATTAAAGGTGGAAACAGTATGAGTTTTATTATAAGCATTATTCATTTTATGCATGATACCTTTCCCAAAGTAACAGCACATTTAGATATTACCTATACTAATTTTATTTCTGTTTACCATTCTTTATGGGTTTATAGTATTTCCTGTGTTTTTAATGAAAGGTGAAGGAATTAATATGTCTTTTCAATAAGAAATTGATGAGAAATGGGGTGTCAAATGTTAACATCGGGATATATATTGTTCATTCATTTGGGACCTGCTGTCTACTTCCATGGTAACAGCAGTAACTTTAACTCAGCACTGGGAATGGTTTGTTTTTCCTTATCTGTCTTATGCATTGGGTCTTCCTTTTTAACGTTACGCTTGCATTTGTTCATATGCTGAATGAAGTACATCTCAGGAAGTCTTGCTTATGGGCAGTCCAGAGAAAGTTTTTTCTGAGCGTATGTCTCTTAAATAAAGTATAGAGGCAAAAATAATAAGACCCTCTAAACAGGTAAAATGACAATCTTAATACTTAAATAATAAAATAGTTATGTTAAATCTTTGTATTTTGCATCTTTTTATTAGGTATAAAAGGCATTTCAAAGGCAGTACTTAAAGCTGTAGTGATATTGTATTGACCTCATGTGTTAGGTGTCTTATAAGGTTTAGTGTTTGAAGAATGCTTATTTTATTTTGTGTATAACCTTAAATGTGAACTTAAACTTATGTATGTTTGTTTGTTTTATTAGAATCTAGTGCTGGCTGAAAACAGTCCTGGAAGAGATAGTACTGAATATATTCTTGTATTTGAACCAGATCTACCAGCTTTGAAAAAACCTTTGGAACCGTACCGTCTGTCATTCATGTTTTACAATGGTATGTTTAAATTACTCGAAAATGCTTGCTTTTCCTTAGAACCAGTTATTTTTAGGTACATAATACTTTTTTAGAACTGTGTAATAGCTTAACAGATTTTCGTTGATGTTTAAACCAACAATGTTGTTATATTTTCTTTTAAAAATATCTGTATTTATTTCTATAGATTTCAAGAAGCAGCAACAGATGGCAACACTTACGAAGGAGAGAGACCAATTATCTCAGTCCATAGGTGTTTACAGAAATTGGTTTGATACTACTAATCAGCTCGTAAATGAAATGAAATGTAAGTTCAGTCGAATATATAATTAAATTTCTTGGAATGAAGGGATTTTTTCCTTTAATAATTTTGACACTATAGAGAGAGGAGGAGAAAAATCAGTATAGAAATCATGGGATACAGTAGTTAGAGGGGGGCATAAGGAAGTATATCTTTGCATTAGCAGGGAAGCATCTAGTTATTTGGATGGACCTACCAATGAAGGGCTTTGACTTGAGATAGCACGTCTTATGTCAGAACTATCAAAATGAGGAATAAATCATTGAAGTTGGTGGCCTTACTCTTTTTTTCCCATGACTGCCTTGCACTCCTATCTTTGCAATGGAAGTGTGAATGCTTATCCATCTGGAAATAAAACAGTTATCTAGAAACAATTTTAGGGAGTGAACTGTAGATAATCCTCTTTCAAAAAGTTATTTTTTCATTTTCAAAATGCTACTTTTCCCTCACACATTTTACCCTATGTACATTATTCAAAAGTATTGTGTAGCTAGTAACTATCTCTATGTTCTTCAGCAAATGTAATCGTGTATAAAGCCTGTTAAACAGCAGAGCAGGCAATTACTTATGGGCATGGGGGAAATGAAGACGTGTTTTCTTTGCGTTATTTTTTGTTTCAATTATCCTGACTGATCAAAAGGTTTGCTTTAGTAGATGCATTTTGAATTTTTATTTTAAGTAATCACTAAATAGAAGTAAAACGTGCTGGAATTAGAAGATTCTGCTGTTTCTTGTATTTTTAGTGTTTCTGTTACGTGTTTACTGCATGTGTCCATGACATATTCCATTGTGAAAGGCAAACAGTTTTGTTTCTTATTTGCAGATTTTTGCACGTCTCTGGAGAATAAGATGGAGCACAGCGTTATACTTTATGCTTAAATAACATTTCCAAATATAAACCTATTTGAATAGAGTGGAAAGCAGCTCACCTATTTACACATTTCTTTTCAAAATTGTTTCAGTTTAGATATGAGAGTTGAGGAAATAACGTCCAGAAAGTGATGTCCCATGTAAGAGACAAAAGAGGATAGTGCTAGCTACCACTCTTTCCTTCTGTATTGTCGTTTTGCTGTTTGAAGAACCATTTGGAAAGAGAATTGAGGATGAAAATTAAAAAGAGCGTGCATCCTCAGACCAATATAAGGACTGGCTGCATTGCTTCCTGAAGTTGAAAGAGGTGGCAGCTGCTGAAGTTGTTTAAAAGCTGGGCAGATCACAAGATCTCTGTCGACAAATCTTATATTCTATGCTGAAATTGTGAAGTAGATAAGATCAGCTATAGGTGGCATAATTCTGCAAAGTTGTAAGAGATTCTGTAAGAAGTGTTCCATTGCTTTCTAATGTTCCCTTTCCTCTTTGTTTGTTTTGTTGTTTTCAGGTCAGGTTAAAGAAGCTGAAGCACGAGAAATTCACCTGAAGAATGAACTGAAAAAACATCAAATTGAATTACCACAGACAAACACAGTATGGGTTATTTCTTAATAAACTCCATAACATCTTAATATGAAATTATCATCATTATATAGCATTATTAAATCACACTGGTATATACACCAACACCTGTTAGCGAAACTCTGAAAATTGAAACCATGAGGAAATTTTGTGAATCAGTGCTAAGCTAATTTATTTTTTTACTGTTTTGCTAATATGACTATCTGTTTACAAAGCTGCTAGAGAAATAAGAAAAAATTCTCCTTTATGTCCTCATCTTGTTTTTGTCTTTTTGCTATGATTACCAGTTTTATTACTGCTACTGCTAATTTTCATATTGGATTTTTGAAGGCTGATCAATATACACTGGATGTAGTCTGACATAAGTAGACAAAGGAAAACAACTCTTTTCAGAGAATTAGGGAATTTTATATGGTACAGACAAAGGTGATGTAAAAGTAAGTTTGAAAGATTCAGGGCAATGTACCCCATTGCTAATTTCCCATAAAGATCCAATTATGTTTTAAAGAAACTTTTTAAAGAAAATTTTCAAACTACTAATATTTTTGAACAAACAAGTGTAAACATGTAGTTGTCTTTAGATAAATAAAAACAAGTGTTACAGTCTAATTACAAGTCATACACATCTGCAATCATGATACTCGAGTTCCCCCTGCTGGATAGATTTTTCAGGCCTGGACAAAGTTTCTTTCTAAAATGGTTTATTCTTGTACATTTGTGATTGTCTTTTCCTGCTGCTTTAAACTTTCCTCAGTTTTGGCTTTAATCAGGCTCTGGAAGCTATTTGTGAAAAGCTTTCTGAAGTCTTAAAAAACAAAAGGTTGTATAAAAAAAAAATCATGTCCACAATTGCAGTTTGCCTCGTTTTGCTGTCTTCTGAGATTATATGCAGTGGCTCTCCAATATACTAAGAGTCTCTTCCAAATTGTTGAATGTTTTTTTGTTAGGAGCTTAATTGAAATCACATTAAGTAACTGCCTCTGCAGTTCTTCCCAATGATATATGCTTGCTAACTTTCAGTTTTTATTTTTAGCTTCAGTATGTGGATTCTCTTATAAAACAAAAGATGTTGGATCAAGAAGGAGTAATGAAACAGCCAAGGCGAACTTGTACCCTCCCAAACTATCCAAAATGCAACCAGGATATTTTAGGCAAGGTGAGTTCCTCTCAGAGAACCTTCAGATTAGTTTTGTGGGTTCCTGGAAGTCAGTAACAGAGCCATCAACGGGAGAATTAAATGTCTGATTGAAGTTGCAGGATGATTGTGATTAGTATGAAAAGGGGAGGTGGTCTTGGCATCTATTTTGACTGTTTTGACTTCTGTGACACAGATCGCACATTTAGCGCAAATTGAAGATAATGAAGCAGCAAAAGTTATCTCTTGGCATTTGGCAAGTGACATGGACTGTGTAGTCACACTGACTACTGAAGCCGCTCGTTCTATTTTTGATGAAACTCAAGGTCGACAACAGGTGTTACCTCTTGATTCTATTTACAAGAAGACACTCCCTGATTGGAACAGGTAGGGAAACTTCTGCATTTGTATTATGTCCTTTCTCTTTATGTCTCATTTGTTTTAAACTTTACTCTTATAAAGTATTTGAAATATAAAATTTCTGAGTTTGTAATTATAACAACAGTAATATCACTTGGAATGCTGAAATCGTAGCTTTATATCTTTAACTGCAGTTTATTGTTCTTTATTTAATAAGGCATTCTGTTAAAAAGAGAGGGCAATTTACTATTTTTTTTCACTTTTATGTGTTTCCTAGGAACTTCTTTTAAATAATTTTAGTGCTTAAAATCAAATTGTAACTTTTTAAAAAAATCTAATTCCAGAGCACATTCCATGAAACAGTAATAGAAATTCATTCTGCTGGTTTGGTTTCCTGGAAGATAAAGGAAAATACAATAATTCTGTGTTTGAAAATAATTTGCTTATAAAGGTGACAGCTAATATCATAAAGAGATTTTTAGAAACGATCTGATGTGCAGGTGTATTTACAAGGGTCAAAATCTCAGGTTTTATAATATAGTGTATTAAACTTGTCCATATTAATTTGTTGGACATGTGTCTTGTTACAACTTAGTGTTTTATAAAAATATCTTTAGAATAACTGACATTTCAAATAGTGTTGGGGTCATTTAGCACCTAATGTGGAAGCATTAAGATCCATTCAGTCAGTTGTGGGCTTCTGACTAGATGGTCAGAAGCAATAATAAAATAAAGACAAATTGATTCTTTCTCCTCTTCTCCCTCACTCTCCCCTTTCTTTACTAGGCCTTTGCCTCACTTAAGAAATGGAAAAGTCTTCTTCAGACCTATTGGAAATCCGGTATTTGCCAGAGATTTGTTGACCTTCCCAGATAATGTAGAGCATTGTCAAATAGGTAAATGATATTAAAGAAATTTTTCATAACTTCTTTCTTTTTTAATAAATGAAATACAGAAGCCTCACAAATCGTAATCCATTCTGAGACATTTGCAAATACCAGTGCACTTCCCTTGTGAGGTCTCCTCATAAAAAGAGGATGACTTAGTGTTAAGTGCTTGCAAATGACAGTTGTGAAAAATTCAGCAATGACCACTGTCTTCTACTTGTCTTATTTTTGATTCCTCATATAGTGGAGGTTTTTCCTGTTTTAAATTACCTCAGCATTATCTTGATCCCAGGGTCACATAAGAAGAAACTGACAGTTGTAATACTAGTTTTGTGTTTTCATACTGCAGAAGTTACTGCTTTTGTTAAGCTGTTTTTCCAGTCCTATTCCTCTCAAAAAATGTATAATGCAGAGATTTATGTATGCTCAGACTGGCAAGGCTACATTAAGTTAGACTTTGTACAAAGCAGTCTTTTATTAGCAGAAGAAAAAAAGTCTTAAACTCAGTTGGATCATCAGCCTGTGAATGGTTTTTTCCTTTGATAATAATGTATTGAATATTCAGAAACTGAGAACACTATTCAAAGAGGACTTAAAAAATTATCATTTATATCATTTCCTGAAACTTGGGATTTTATGTGTTTCTTTGTAAATGTAAGATATCAAGAGAATACTTTGGTAAATTATGACATAACACAATTAAACATACTAATTTTTTTCTTTGTGAATTATTTGATGAAAACACAAAATTACATGTTTATTTCTATCTCCAAACAAAAATTCATTGGAAAAAGATAATGGGCATGCTACTCCCCTTACATTTATCCAAAAAGCTGTAATAATGATGCCTCAGAACTGATTTTTCAAAACTCAGGCTATTTTGTTACAGAGAAATTTCATGGTAAAAAAATTACATTTTTCAGTGTTTGGGATGCTCTTGGGTGACACTATCATTATAGATAACTTGGATGCTGCCAACCATTACAGAAAAGAGGTACGTTTCTATTATTCTTGATATTTTTTTAAAACAAATATATTGCATAGCTACATATTAAATATGTTATAAACCTAGAATGATTGCTAAGATTAATGATACACTAGCTATAAGAGTGCTTATTGTTTGTAAGTCTCAATGCACTTAACAATAAATGAAATCTTTATTATTGGCACTGACAAAATTACCTCCATTCAATGAATTCCATTACGTGAATGTTGCCATGAAGCATGGTGCCACGTTTTTAAGCACAAATATTTTTAATTTTGCTGTGTTCAATTCGAATTCTTCAGTACTTTCCTAGTCCCTGTATGTATAATAAAACACTGGACTTTGAGGTACATGGTGAAATTTCAAATCCATTATAATAACTAAGATCTTGATATGAAACTTTGCTAGAC
The DNA here is from genome assembly GCF_032191515.1 of Phaenicophaeus curvirostris. Taxonomy (NCBI): domain Eukaryota; kingdom Metazoa; phylum Chordata; class Aves; order Cuculiformes; family Cuculidae; genus Phaenicophaeus; species Phaenicophaeus curvirostris. Next base: position 48,106,453 of record NC_091394.1, on the reverse strand, counting down.
CTTTTTCTGACCCATTTTATTTAGATTCAATGGGACACATTTTAGCAAATAAGGTCTCTGAGGAAGTCCTGCACTGAGCACTTTCTGTTTCAGCTTATGAGGTTGTTAGTAGTGAAATAATGACTGAGCATAAGGATGAACTGTACTGATTAAACTTTAATTTCTTGGGACTGGATATCCTTATTTTTTCCCTCTCTAGAAGGATAAGATATTGTACTGCAGGGTTGTTCTCAAGAGAACAAGTTAACATGGAAGCTCAGGTGGCATGTAAAATTGGTTGCCTGTTTCATTCTTCCCCAGTCAGTGCAGCACAGATTTCCTGCTCTGTGCTCTGGAATTGACCGATTCTTTTGCTCTGCGATTCCATTCCTTTCTCTGTTGGCTTCTGCTGGCTGTTAAACTGCAAATGAGGCCTGTTTTGAGTGTTCCCAAACAGTGTCTCAGATATATGGATATAGTCATTAATAGTGTAATTTCCATTATGTGTTAATAACCATCTCAAGCGTCCATCAAGTGAACAAAACATTTTTCAGTTGTGAAGAATATATATGTCTCTTTCATCAAAAAAAAATATATTTTATTACTGCAGAATCAAACAGAAGAGAGAGGTGAGTGAGATCTTAGTTGTTAATCAGTGTCAGGAAACGACCCTCTGTGTCAGTTCAGGCAAAGGAGTTTGTATATGCAGTCATTTCTCAAAATGAGGTCTAGGTCATTTCAGTTATTTAGTCTGTTACCCCATTTGTTTCAGTCACCCACCAGAAGTAAATTTTATAAACTATGTGGAAGTTTTATTGAATATGCTAATAAGAAATAGATCTCTTGGATTTTAGATGCATTAAATCTTGTGCATTTAAAAAAAAACCCCTAATTTCATCAAATAATTGAATAAGCGCTCACATTTTTTTAGCAATGCTTTCATTTATCAACATATACTGCTACAAAGTATATGTTGATAATTAGCTTTTTCCTAGTATAGGTCAAAATTCTGTCCCTAGACTTCTGTGAAAATCTGAGGACACAAGAAAACACCCCAAATTTAGTTTTCACAATTATTGTCAGTACTGTTTCATTTTAATATATGTATTCTATTACTTGAAAGCAAAAGTCATTAAATGTAATTTCGTAATATATAAAAAGTTACTAATTTTTAGTATCACTTTTTATACCTGTGTAGGTTGTAAAAATTACATACTGCCCTACTTTGCTGACTAGAGAAGGAGACAGGATTCGCAGCAATGGAAAATTTGGAGGCCTTCAGAATAAAGCTCCTCCAATGGACAAACTCAGAGGAATGGTATTTGGAGCACCCATGCCGAAACTTTACTATGCTTTCTCTGGACAGATAGGTAGGTGAATGAAGTCATGGAAATACAGAACTTTCAAAATTATATTGCTTGCCTATGTTCATTTTTCTCTTATGTAATATAAAAAAGAAAACTTCACTTTAGCATAATGATAATTTAAGAAAGATGACCTGCACAATGTCCTATCTGTGAATTTCCCTTATCTTAAAAGCCATAACTGTTAAATTTCCTGAAGGAAAAAATAATAATTACAAGATATTTCCCCTTTAATCTTATTAAAGAGTATAAGGAGTGGTAATCATTAAAACAGCAGACGTGAGATGATTGAATTCTGGCATCCTTGAATAGTAGAAGTTTCAGGTTTTTCTCGTATGGATACACCATACAACATAGAGATACTTACTGTGCACGTAATCTACACGAAGCATTGGTAGGAAAAAAAAAAAAATCATGTTGCACAAACTTTCTACATTATTTCCCTAAGACCATGATACCTTACATTTCCTGTGGGATCACTTACATTTCATTATGTGCATTGACTCTTCCTTTAAAAACAAAGGTTCTAAATTAAGTTAAAAGATGGCAGCTTCTGACATGTAACAGCTGATCTGGCTGATTTGTAAGATATTGAAAATTGTTACTTACAAATAAGGTTGTTCTTAAATACTTGATTTTCAAAAGAAAGGCCATGAAGTTTTTCCATAACGGTATTCCTAGAAATATGCAGTGGAGAGGGGTGAGGGGCAAACAAGAGAAAGAAAACACATACTTACTGGCACAGGTGAGACCGCTCCTTGAATCCTGTGTTCAGTTCTGGGCCCCTCACCACAAGAAGGATGTTGAGGCTCTGGAGCGAGTCCAGAGAAGAGCAACAAAGCTGGAGAACAGGTCATATGTGGAGTGGCTGAGAGAGCTGGGGTTGTTTAGCCTGGAGAAGAGGAGGCTGAGGGGAGACCTCATTGCTCTCTATAAATAACTACCTGAAAGGAGGTTGTGGAGAGGAGGGTGCTGGCCTCTTCTCCCAAGTGACAGGGGACAGGACAAGAGGAAATGGCCTCAAGCTCCGCCAGGGGAGGTTTAGGCTGAACATTAGGAAAAAATTCTTCACAGAAAGGGTCATTGGGCACTGGCACAGGCTGCCCAGGGAGGTGGTTGATTCACCTTCCCTGGAGGTGTTTAGGGGATGAGTGGACAAGGTGCTGAGGGGCATGGTTTAGTGTTTGATAGGAATGGTTGGACTTGATGATCCAGTGGGTCTCTTCCAACCTGATGATTCTATGATTCTATGGAGTAGCCTTATATACAGGCAAACTACTTAACATTGACCAGTTGAGAGACAAAAAAGGCTAAAAAGATATTTCCTAGATATTTCAGTAAAAATATATTACATGGAAGAAAAATATAGAAAGCATTTCAGCTACAGGCTGAAATATGCTGAGTTTAACACACTTTATAGTTGCCTATCAACATACTTCCAGCTGTTGAACTCAATTATTACCCATGTGAATGAAACTGATCTTGTCTGTAATTTAATACAGGAACAGTCATGGTAGAAAAGAGTATGTTTTTATTTCACTTGGATAGTTATTAGACATTTATAGGAAAATAATAGTGAAATTCCATATAAAGGACAGCACCTCATTACACAAGACTTGTGAATTAAATTTCAGCCTTAATATTAGTTGTGATTTGCTGCTCTTCTGTGTTCGTTACATAAAATTAAAGTAGTTACATAAACTGTGATTACACTGACATGGTACTTCTAAAATAAGTTGTACTAAGAATTTGCTTTGCCTTTTGTCAGTCTGCAGTAACTGTGAATGCTTTCACCCTTTGGTAAATATAAAGCAATCTAGTGTTCAGTTAAGCTTTGTGCAAGCTGCCCCATACTTGCAGCACAGTAAAATGAATGAACCTGGGCTAACATGCTTGAAGCCTTTCATTATTACCTGACACACTTATTCAATACTTGGACTAAGAAAAATTTGTCGTCTTATATTTTAAAAGAGGAACAAAGTTTGTCAGCAAAATACACATGTGGTTACCTGAGGCTACTGCTGTCTGCTTTAAATTTGCGTAAGTAAGACAATGTGAAATTCAGTAAATGTTCTCTTGTTCCACAAGGTGGACTACAATTCAAGTCAGTGATAAAAGCTTCCGCTTTGTAGCAGTAAAAGCAAAACATACTACAAGCACACATAATGTCATCAAAGGTAAAGAATTCAGTTTGGAGCACACAGAGGCAAGATGTGTAAAGAAATACCTGTTTGCCACATCGTTTTCAGAGTTCACTAGTGATTTACTGTGATCTAAGATATGGGCTTAAAAGGAAAAGAGAAATCAAAATGCTGGATGTGATTTTTTTTTTTTTTTTCAGTTTGTAGTTATTTTAAGAAGAGCTACTGGTCCATTATAAGTTGGGGTGGATTTTTCCAGTAGTGGTCATGAAAGATATATTTTCTTGCGAATCTTATATGTAGTCTGGATGGTATTAGGTAGCCTTTTAACTGAAAATGACTACTTACTGTTCTGTGTTTAATTATTTTATTCTTCAATTAGATCTTCTTCAGCAATACCGTGCAGCATTGGTGAAACTTGATAATGTGAATAAAGACCTTGATTTACAATTGCAGTCACTTAACACTCCAGAAATGCAAAAGAAAAAAATGGAACTTGCCGAACAAGAGAAAAACCTCAAACTCATCGAACAAAAATTGGGTAGGTTATAGTGTTATACCTCTGGTGTCCTACAGGAGGAGAACTGTTAACTGCTTCCAGATGTACTCTAATCTTGCAAGCTAACAAGTTCAGATTATGAAGGAAGATTGTTAATTTTAAGAGCTCAGAGACGTCTCATTTTAAGGAAACCATATGTAGCATGATGCTGTGGATGTTGCCTAGGCCAGCAACTGTAATGTGTTCAGATGATAATAAAAATGTGGTCAGTTAGTGTCCTGTGAATATGAAACTATGGTCTCACTAATGTGAGATTAATAGTTAAATAATCTAGCTGGCCCAGTGGTAGAGAATGTTGAAATTCTCTTTGAAATGACTGTGCATTTGTTTGTTAGAAATGATTTTTATGTTCCTGTCAAATAATTTATGGTATTTCAGAATATATTTAAAAACTCAACATTTACTCTGTGACAACTGTAAATAGAGCAAGTGTTTTTACCTGTCATCTTTTAACTCAGTTTCAGATAATAAGATAGCTATAAAATTTATGGCATCGCACGTCTAAAGCCTTACTTCAAAGGTTTAACACTACTGGTATTTATAACCAATAGGATTAATATTTTTTAAATTTGTTTTTACTTGCAACTTTCTCATAGGTATGACTCCATCAGATAAAACCACTGAATCAATACTTGAGCCTATAATGTTAGATATGTCTGACACCCCCCTCCCTGCCAAAAGAATGCGAAGAGAGATAGTAAAAAAATTGTGTAGGTGAGTCTGTTCTGAATCTACCCATTACTTTCCCAAATCCTGAATTCAAAGCAAGAACTAGTTTGGGTTTTTTTGTATGGGAAGTATTTCCAGCAATGAGTAGAACTTGTGTAAGGCTGATTTTTTTTTTTTCAAGATCATTCCTATTTCCTCTGAAGTTCCTGCCATTATTTAAGCTTGATATAAAGATTTGCTTCTTAATTCTAATGCTAGTTCTTTATTAACTGATTGATTGGTATCTTCTTGTATTCATATTCCCCCTATTTTCTGATACACTCAACCCCAGAATTATTTGAGAGTGCTTGGTCTGTAAACTCTTTAAAGTTCAGTGTCAAATGCTGGGCAGATGAACAGAGAAGGAATTTTTCTCTCAGAACAGAGGAAAAAAAATCATTCTTACATAACTCCTTCCAAGTAAATGTCTGAGGTGAGATGGTGGTAAATTATTTAACACAATTATTTATCTCTTTACCTGTTTATCTACTTCTACATTGCCTCTATGGTTAATGAACAATTGTACACACAAAATAAAACCAGCAGAATCTGTAACTCTGTATCTTTAAAATTGCATGGAATTAACTTTCGCATTTCTCGTGTCTGTTCTCATAAGTGCATCATTGTCTCTGCTGAACCATGGTCATATTTTTGAAATTATTTAAATCTTACTCATTTGTGTTCTGTAAATCTCCAAATGAGTTTTCAGCATACTACTATGTGTCTCTATTATTTATATTTTATATTATTATTATATTCAATATTATTTGATATTATTTTAGGGGTTTTAGCCACATGTAGAAATCAAGTCGTTCTCTATTTAAACTATCCAATATCAACCTGATCCTATTCCTAATTCTAACAAAATAATTGCAAAAGTAAGAAGCTCTGCACAGATATGGGGTTTATAATATTTATACTAGTGGGAGCTCTGTACTTTTGCATCAATTATATCAAGTAGGTATAAAAATAAAAAATAGACTTATATATAATTATATATTTTGAGATACGTATATAGATAAAGGACTTTGTTTTTAAGCTACTGTGCTCTGGTTTTGTTTAGCCCAGAAGAATGGATCCCCCCTCTCCCAAAGAAGCAACAGCAACAACAACTGCTGCACATAGCCACCTCAGAACTTAATGGAACTCCACGAAAGAGAAAGGCATAGACTGATGGGACTTGCTGAAAATAGCTATGTATTGAAAATGTGAATACATTCAATTAAAGGAAATATTCATGTTGTATTACCCATTGCTATGAAGATTTTTATACTGATTTAAGCATTTAACATTGATAGCCTAATTTTTGTATGGTTAGTTTTCATTTCTAAAAGCTTTCATAGTTTTTATGTTCATGTGTGAAAAAGTTAAAAATATATCCTTTTTTATTTATGAAAAAAAATCAGACTTTTCAATAAAACTGCTTGATACAAAGCTCTGCCAGTATAATTGATTGTAAGTTGGTCAACAGATAGTGCCATGTAAAGAGATTTTCATTTAAAAAGCATCCCCGGCTGTCCTGGGGAAGAGGACTTTCTGGACTGCTCTTTTTCGATCAATGAGATATCAAGGTAATATCCATTTAAAGGAGAGGGCTGGAGCAGTGATATACTGAGATCTAACCACAGGCATTTGTGAAGTCATTAGACAGCTAACAACAAGCCAGTATCTAAGGCTATTTCCAAGGTGTTGACATGGGAATTCGTATCTCCTTCAGACAGCCAATGGAAGAAACAAAGCAGTGACTTGTGAGCATGAAAAGTGTTAACAGCTTTACTAGGAGGCTGTTTTATGGATCAGGCAAATGAGATATATTTTACCAATGCTAGCCACTTTTCAACATCTCTGTTGTCACACCCCTCATAAGAGAACCTTGCTGCTTAAGCAGATGAAAAACTGGTCCTTGACACCAAAAATGTAACTGCAACAGAAGGGTATTATTGTAAAGAAAAAAGAAGAATCCTTGCAACTGGACTGAGTGTATGCTTTTTAAGAGTTGGAAATGGAGACTTAAGCTGGAGGTAAAATAATCATGTTGGGAAACTGTAGATACCTGGGCAGAATTTTACTTTATAAGGACATCTCCAGCTTTAAGAAAATTAAAAACAATGATTTAGTTGGCTTGCCTGGCCTTAACCTCCAGCCTCTGGATGACCTCAAATCTTATTTGATTAGAGACTAGCAAAAATTTCTAGCAGAAATTTTTCTTTTTCAAATTCATCTCTTGCCTTGTCGAGTGTCATCTCGTGTATCTCCCTGCTGAAAGAAGCAAACAGGAAATTAAGGATGGCTTCTAGAGTTGTGCAACATCAATTGGAGACTTCAGGAATATTCACCAGGGAATTTTCAGGAATTGTCAGCAGATTGATTGCAGGTTATTACAGTACAAGTTACTGCTGTGCATAGCTCTTTAGGGTAGCTGATGTGGTCCTGACATAACACTCAAGATCTGAAGGTAAGTAACCATTTTTGTCTTTACTCAGTGAACAAATTAGGCATCAAAAATACTCTGGTGTGTATGTTTATCCTGGCTGATTTTATGAGGGGCAGATGAAGACTGATGCAGGAAATAAAAGAGGAAGTAGTCCTGGCTGGGGCCTGGGCCAGCTCATGGGCTTGATCCAGAGCTGGTTTCTGATGGAGGCTGGGAGCAGCTCTAGGTAGAAGGGCTGCTGCCTGTCACACCACTGCAGGGGGATGGAGTAGCTGCTGAGCAGGGCTGGATGGGGATGGGGTGGAGGAGTGGACTGCAGGCACATCAGGTTGGGCCCTGACTGGGCTGGAACCAGTGGCACCAGCCACAGAGTGAGGCTTGCAGGGTGTCCCTTCGGCCCCAGGAGGCACCAGCAGCTGGGAGACAGGCAGGACAGGGTTTCTTCCACGCAGGCAGCTTTTCTTGGGTGCAGGTAGCCAGAGCAAGTTGGGTTTCTTTGCTTCAGCTCATAGAAGGGAAGCAGAGCGCAGAGGAAGCACTGCTAGCCGGGCAATGGGGACGGGAATGTGCCCTGCAGACTTCACTGCTTCCCTTTTTTTCTCCAAGGGGACTCCAAGAGCCACTTGCCTGGTGCTGCTGTCCCAGTGTGGGGTGGTATCTACAGTGGGCACTAGCGTGCAAAGGCCTCTTGCTGTGCCCTGTCAGAAGCTGAGTAGGTGGCCCATTGCTGTGCCAAGTGACCACACTCCACACAGTGGGCTCTGTACCCCTGCCTCACAGCAGTTTTCCTGCTGTTCCTGCTGAAAAGGTAGATCAGATATCCCCCACTGAAAGACCTGAGACCTTTCCCCAGCTTGTGGCTTTTACTGCTCTTTGTCCATCAGACCCCAGTATAATCATGTTTTCTGCTGGGCTCATCAGTGAAGATAGAGCACCTGCCACTTCAACAAACTGAGATGGGGAGCTGCACCTCTCTGGTGTGAGCCGCTGCGTTCTGTAGGACAGGGAACCTCTGGCAAAAGTTTTATCAAGATGAAACCTAATATAGGTCACATGCCTGGGCTTGTGACAGCAACTGTACTTTCCTTCTTCCCAGTATCCCTCGCTTCAGCAGAGGAGAAAGTGTTAATGGCAAGCCTTTTTTTTCTTTTAACGATAAAGGACTATGGCTTGAGTCAGTGCTTGAGCTCTGCTGGTGTATACTTCTGTGCTTTCTGTCCTTCCTCCTCTAGCAAGCAGGAAGGATGCAGAGACTACCCGCATCAGGTCAGTGATGTTGGTCAGTGACGTTGGTCAGTGACAAGTCATTCCTTTGCAAACCACTTTTGTTACAGGCTCCCCATCAGTATTATGGCCCAGCTCCACAACTCTACCATCCCAGTATTGCCGTCTTCGCCAGTTCTTCTCCAGCTACATGTATTTCATCTATGACTTAATTCTGCCTCCTCCAGGCCCTCTCTGAGGTTAGGGCTCCAGTTCAAGAAAAGAGCGGCGAGGGGGAAGGAAGAAAGGATGATGCCCTGGAGAGCAAAAGGAAGGCAGAGCAGTAACCGTGAGGCAGGAAACCGTTTGCAGGATGATGCTGTGCTATCGCTACATCAGTAGCCTGGATGAAAAGCGCACCCATTCGAAATGTCCATTGAGACACTTTGTGAGAAGGGAGCAGTGTAATTGCTGGATGTTCTGCTCTGAAGCCTCCAATGCAGGTGCATAGAAAATTAAGCTAAGTTTGTGTTGCTATTCTGAACTCCCTTTCAACTAAACTGGTCAAAATATTCACAGATACCATTGATGAATGGTCCATACTGTCAGTTACTCACAATAGTAAGAGATAGTGCTTGTTGTAATGTGTTTTGTCAGGGATGCAGTGTCTACAGGTACATTTTGCAATTATTCTTCCATCCCTTTTGCTGTGTGGTTCTAGATCCAGTAGTTCAGTTGGAGCAAGGGGGAAGGGAAACAAACTCTGTTGCCCTTCATGGTGAATGACACACAACTCACGTTATGAGCACTTGAAGTGAGTTTACCTGTTTGATACAGGTACAGCAATCAAAGAACTCCATTTTACTTGACACTGCTCGTGTCTTTGAAGATTCATTAAAAATAAACACTAATTGTTCAGGCAAAAACTACACCATTTCAGGAGTCAGTTTGTTGTTAATTCTAACAATCATTTTTTTACTGATACCATCATCATCCTTTATCACAGTCTGTATTTTCTGATTCTTCAAATGTACTTTTCTTTCTTTTTTAGCCCCCATGTGATAGCAACAAAGGCATTGACATTGTTCTTAAATGTGTTTTTCATCTCTTTTTCCCAGCCAATGGAACAGGGTTTCTTATTCAAAGACTTCTGTGATTATAGAATTTGGCTGCAGTTGTAGTAGTATCCATTTTATTGACACTTAATAAAGCATTAATAAGGATCTGTCATTAAAATGTCATCTGCTTTCATACATCAACATTTTCTCCTAATAAATTCTGCTCCCAGGGTTTTTTTTTTCTATATTTAGAAAACAAAGCTGGATAAAATCGTATTTCATTAGCACATAGCAACCATAATCACTTCCACTGAGGCAACCACCATTGGAACAGTCAACTCCTCTTCACCTGCCAGGATGCAGTCTTCCATAGCAGCCCATATTATTTCTAGTATTTTGTTTTTAAATAGTCTCTTTGCCTATCCTCTGGGAACTGCAAACATGTTTTACTGATGGTAGCAGTAACAGTATCTTTCAGTTTAAACTAGCCGTTAGCCTCCCTTCCTTCCTATTGCTGGAAAGGGTGTATCCAGTGATTTTGACATTCCTGCCACACCAGATCATCTCCCCAGGCTTCAGCAACAGGAATGATTTCTGTTTTACAAAAAAGACATGTGTATGTGCATACTCACACAAAGATACATATGTATTCATATAATTCCTCTACTATTATATGGTATTTCCATTAACAGGCTCTTCCACACCCACTGTGACTGCGGAAATGCATAAAATTGCAACAGAGCTACTGCAATGACTACACATACTTCAGCTACACAGATAATCTCTGCCTGTGTAGCCTGTTTTCTCTGCAATTAAATGGTTTCAAGGAATAGAGCAGTCTTAGCTTAGCAAATAAAACTTGCATAAAAATGTGTGCACGTAAACTGAATGCAACCGTATTTTAAACCAACGTGTATATAAGACTAAGGCAAATATTCAAGCTGTTGGAGGCAAACAATAAGCACCTTCCATTTGCAAAAATACTCATTCTGCAATTTTTACTGTATGTTTACTGTCTGTTAATGAGTTCTTACAACTCCTGTTAGTTTTTATAGGACTGAGTATTTATGAGGACTGTAAAGAAATCCCACTCACTGCTTTGTGTGTAATTATTTTATAGTGTGCTAGCAGCTAGCTGTTTATGACTACAATATTTAGGCCCTGTTTGTATGCACAAAATTGAGTGCACATGTAGTTTGAAACAGAAATGTGCCACAAAGAATAGACCTTCCTTCAGTTTGCCAAAGTTGAAACTAATTTACAACCACAGAACTATTTATCACAGTCTTACATAAGAACAAGTTATGTAAGTTGCTTTTTTTTTATCTAGTATTTCAGTCCAATCATTTTTACCTGCACTGCATAATACTCACTGTTTTTAGCAAAGCAATGTTACATTCCAGTTGCTGAAGGACATCTAGTGGACTTTGATTTCCTGTTCTCTTCTCCCTCTTTATCCCTCATCCTATAACTGTGGCAGCTCAAGTAAACTGTATGATGCAAGAAATACACAAATAGTTGCATCAAAGCTTAATTTATACATCAGGAAAATTACTTTATTTTCCCCAATATTCTTAAAAGTTTGGAAGAATGGTGAACTAATTAACTAACTGTGTGTACCTCTCATTCATTATTTTTCACCAAAAAAAATTGATGGCTTAAAAAGTTACTGAATAAAAAACTGAGATATTGAATTAAAAGTTGTTACTACTGTGTTTAGTGGAAATTATCCCAGAAGACTTAAAGTTAACTTTCTCTGGTAAAGAGGTAGTGAAAATAAATATTTCATATCACATAAAGCTTCTGGTTTTAGCATGTTCTTACAACTAGATCCACAATATAGCAGAGAAATGAAATGGCTACATTGTAAAATTAGTGTTTAATTAAGGACTGTTTCATAAGAAACAGGCAAGATGAACTGGCATGCTCCAGCTTTGTCTTGCTTTCAAGACTTCGTCTTTTTCAATTCATAGGATGTTTTACACGTGCGTTTGTTCAGGTATAATACCGACCTAAATTAACAACTGCTCTGTTGGAAGATACGGATCGCAGGTTCAGTTCTGCTCAGGCTGGAAGAGCTGGTTGTGCAAGAGGAAGGAAGATTCATGACAGCCTGAGGAGTGCAGTGAAAAGAATTCTTCCAAAACAATGGAGGAGGCCATTCTACTAGTTGCTCAAGAACTTCTTTTCTTCAGCAGAGTCCTGGGGCAATTGTAGGACAGAGCTAGCACAGTGAGGGGAAATCACAGCAGAGCTGCTGAAGTGGAAGCATATTGAAGGCTTGTACACATGCAAGAAGCCTCACAAGCTGACCTTGAGCCTGCTCCTGTTGCAAATGGTGATTTTGGCAGATAAGTTAGCTACAAGGAGCTGCCTTTTGTCATCTGTGCCTGAATTGACCTGAAGCTACACAGCAAAGCTGGTTGAGTTAAACTGCAGCAACACTGTGGTAAAAATGGGGATGGGTTAGATCAGTTACTGAGTTATGGTGTGTTGCTGTTGCAATGAGTTGTTAGACAGACATGTGCAAGCTTGCAAGTAATCACGTCCTTCATTGGCATTTTAACCATTGTTTTGAAGTTTGTAATTACATTCTGAGTAGAGAGCCTTCAGATGCCAAAGGCAGTTTATTGTCATGCACAGCCTGGAAGGAAAAAAATCCCTCTGAAAGTGGGTGGTCAGACCAAGACTGATTTATCCAGCTGGTCTCTGGATGGAGATTTTATCTACCTGCAGAACTGAGCTTATCTGGGAGTCAGCATCAGAGCATCGAGCCTGGTTTGACCATTCTTGTCCTCTTCCTTACTCCGTACACACCATGAGGCCAGCAGGAGAGCTGGAGGAGGGCTGAACTCTTCTGACACTCCACAAAGCCAAAAGGGTTTTTTACTTTTTCTTCTTAATTGAGATTAAGTGTAAGCTTGTGATGCTGGGAGAGTCCTTCTGTTCTACCAGACTCTGTTGCCTACAGGTGCAAAAATATTTCAAACATAAACAAGACCCCTCAAAGAAGTCTGAATGGAGAAATGTGTGGCAGGGAGGAGGAAAGCGTGTAAGCGATGGAGAAGGTGTAAGGACATCAATGGCTTTGAAATTTGTACCTGAAGTTTCACATCTCCCAGAAGGAAACCTGACAGTTTGTTAGTCCTCTGGTGCTGGATGCTTACAAGAGTGAAGTGGCTTGGGGTTACAGGTGAAGCAATCATGGAGACTACTAACAGATGACTCTGTGGCAGGATTTCCCTACAATTAGAAGGCACAGAGAAGATGAGCAGAAAACCAGAAACTGCTGGACTCCTGGAAAATAAAACCTCAGGTAAGTATTCGAGATGAACATGAAGTCTGAACTGAGGGATGGACACATCTATCAACGTTAGACAAAGTTATTGTGGCAGATTTATGAACGACCTCACCAGCAAGACAGGTAAGCATGGATGCAGAAATCTAGTAATTATTCGTTGCAAAACCTCAACGCAATGAATTTTCAACTTACTTATGCTGAACAGTCTATTCCAAAAGACTTTTTATGGGCCGCTTCTCTTCACATTTTTGATCACATAACTTCCCCTGAGTCACTGAAAGTTTATTGAGACGGAGTTAATTTTAAACAACGTTTGGTGGTACAATAAACTATTTTTCTTATGGGAAAGAAAACACTCTGGTTTTTATGGATTTCATATCTTCCTTGTGGGGCTTTTTGTGGATCTTGGAGCCAAAGCTATTTAATCCCCAGTTACTCAGCCACCCACTGAACCACAGTGTGGGAACGTGTTCTAGGCTTTGTAAGTCTGAATCATTTTTATGCTAATGTTTCAGAACTGTAAGCAACATTTTACTAGAAAATTAAGTTAAGCAGGCATGGAGAAAGAGAAATAAACCATGGGTACATGCAGATATATTATACTTCATGCACTTGACATACAAAATATCAGGTGTTCTGGAGAAGAGTTGCTCATTACATACTGATAAACAGATTCTTAAATCCCATAAAAACATTTTAAATGTTCTTGTTGTGGGTTTTTTTTTTCATTAAGTGCTCTATATTTTCTCTTATCTTAGAATGGAAATTTATGTGCCTTCTGGTGTAAAGAAAGATTGGAAACATTATTTCAGCCAAATGTGTTGAAGTGCAAATAACAAGTGAACTTTTGAACTCCTTTGCATTCTCTCAGGGTCTGGAGGGGTCTCTGCCAGGCTTGGAGAAAGAACAGAAAGTGGATGCTTTTGTTAGAATTTTGGCAAATAGAATGGTCTGGAATTAACATGGTCTATTCACATTTATTTATATTCCAACTTTTATACTCAGGATGCTTCTAAGGAAATTTAAACCTCATTCATGATGTTGAATCAAATGCTGTATTTTCACTCATTTTTTTTCTTTTTGCTTTTTCAGATGGATCTTCTGAGCAGCACAACCATGTTTTCAAGTGATCTGTCAGAACGGTTTCATATTTTAGCTCCTCTTACACCCAGCAAATAAGAAAAAAATAGCATAACCATAAACCAAAGGATATTCGTGACACATTTGTTTGGGGGTCCAGCTTATTACTTCAAAATTGATTTCTCTTGAAGAAGCATTACCCTGTTTCTCTGTACATAAAGATTCCTGAATCTAAGGGAGTAAAAGTGACCTTGAGTCAAATTCGTGATAGCATTATCGAAATAGAGGAATTTGGGGTCAAAGAGTTTGCTGGTTGGCTCTGTTGCCAAGGCTGACTGTTCCAGATCCTTATAGAGACATGCTGACACATCTATGTAGCACGTCGAGGACCTGATGATATGGAACATATCCCATGGCAGTACTTGAAATGTGAGCCTTGCCTTTGTTGAAAAACTCTCCTGCATGTGCAGTGGTTGCATGTGAAAAATAACAATGAAAAACATGCCATCATCCTGGAGGGGTAAGAACTAGAAAGAAATCTGGACTCTGTTTTCCTGAGATGGCAAAGAAGAAAGTAGTTCAGTGTTCTGCATTAAAATACAATTTTGCAAAACGTTTGTAGTAGAGTTAAAACTTTGGAAATTGGCAAGTTTATTAACTGTTACCTCATCCTTTTGTTCTCAGTGCTCAGAATGTTTCTGAATTTCAAATCACAACTATGATACTTAAATCTGCTTTGTCTTTGGAACCTATTTGCCGTATTTTACATGCATGCTGACCGTGTATCTCCCTTCACTCCTTCCAGCAGTGCTACTGATTCCTGGGAAAAAAGGAAATTTGTGAGAACATTCCTTAGATTTTAGGCAATGCCCATTATTGCTCTTGGAACACTTTGCAAAGTTAACTACACATAGAGAGAGATACAGAAGTAGTCAAATCCTGTTAAAATTCACCTAAGTGAAAAATAAATAATGCCATTTCAGTATCCATAACATCTAAAGATTTCATCTGCATGATTGCCTCTACCAGCTCGCCTTTCAAAAAATAGCTGTTTTCTAATCCTCTGCCTTTACATTTAGTAAAGATTGAAAAAGTTTTGTGAGTGGTGAATGTAAATTTCTGCTCAAAAGAGTAAAAAGAAAACTAGAATCTTCAGAATGAGAAAGAACTATGAGATTATCTCTGCCAAAGTGTCCAAAAGGTGTTGTAGACAAGGTGCTGGATGTCACTTCACATGATTACTTCTTTTCTTTCCTAAATTTCAAGTCTGCTGGTATAGGCTCTTCCAGGATGGAAATTAGAGATGATTAAAAAGGATTAATTCCTACAGGCAGTGATGCAGTAGATTTCTGTGGGAGCTATTGGCTATTGTACTGCTGAGAATCAAGCCCTGTTGGGTTTCCATTCTCATGTTTTGTATACATGATGGTGAGGACAATTAGACTTGATCTGCTCATTATTGGCTGTTATAGCTGCAAAATCTGGCTGTTTTGGATGAAGTATCATTTCATAGCCTGTACTCAAAATTAAGGTCTTAAAACTGAATGTTCTTTCTCCCCTTTTCTTTCTTTAAAATATCAGGAAAAGAATCGAGGTTCTAACAATTACTAGAGAGCAGCTGCAGTTGGGTCTTGTCTTTTTCAACAGTCTAGTCCTCTACTACACTGGATAAATGGCTTGACCAGAGGTAGAAGCCATCATTCATTTACGTGTGTACAATTTTGAATGTTCCACAAGTCTGTATTTTCAGCAGCAGGTCCAGGCAGCCACACTGGATGTTAACATCTTAAAACACAGACATGGGGGCCCAGAATTCAGGCTTCCCACCTTAAACAGTTCCCAGGATTTACCAGCTAAAACGGAGCCTGTACAGACTGATTCCCTGCATGGTACAATCAAATGCACTGTCTGGTAGGAAAAGCAAAAGCAAATGCCCAGTTTCACAGCAACAGCCTACTTTTCTCAGCACCCTGCAGGCCAGACTGCTAGTGGTCCGAGAACCACAAGTGGGTAACCTATTCATTATCGACAATCTGAGCACATGCCCTGAGCAACTTTGTGCTTCCTGCTCTCGCTCACTTCCACAGGCTGCGTCCGCTTCGTGTGGAGGGTGGAACCTGCAGAGGCCTCTCGCCTTCAAAAAGCCCAAGCCAACCTTGTCCTTAACAGCAGGGAGGTTTTGCTGTCAGTGTAATTTTTTGCCAATTGCAAAATAGGACCAGACTCTAGAGACAGTCTGCAGAAAAGGATTGTTTTGTTTCCACCCCTGGATGTGTGTCCAACCTATGTTGCAATGTTTGGCTGTGGAATTTGTCCTTTCTTTTTCTTTTTTTTTTTTTGTTTTAGCTGCCTAAAAACAAGAGTATATCCATGCAAAGGATCTAGGCTTGAATTTTAAGCTGAGCTTCTCACACTTAGAATCACTAAAGCCTGGAAGCAATTATGAAGACCGAACTCTTCTCAGAAGAGTTTTGCAATTCACCAAGAAATGAATCAGGCATGAAGTTCTGTCTGTAGACTAAGGGGCAGATGAAATATAAATACCCATTTCCCACAGACTGAATTGAGGAGAAAAAGGAAAGTGTCTTTTACTCTAAATTACAGTAAGTACCTGTTCTTAGGTTTCACACCAATAACTCAGCTCAGATAGATTATCTTTACCAGAGAAATCTTACAAACAAGGAAAATGGAATAAATTAATTGTAAAGGAGGCTAAATTGCAAGTTAGAAGAACGAAGAATTCTGATTCCATAATTAGATAGAGAAGTTAGTGAAAGACTTTGTTGCCCTTTAATATGCCAAATCACAAATAGTACTTTAAGATAACCTGCATGACCCGCTCCAGAAGAGCAGCACCAGAGGACTACTGAAAATCAAAACCAGTTGGATAAAGACAGTAAGTTCCTGCAAAGATCTAGCTATAACAAAATCAGGAGACTGGTTTAAATGTAATGAAGACTTAATAAATATACAATTCTTTGTACTTGCCTTTTTGTTTCTGAGTCTGTAAGATGTTTTTGAGTCAGGTTTTCAAATTACTCTCTGCAAAAGGATGCCAGAACTAACTGTTTCTTGC
This sequence comes from Phaenicophaeus curvirostris, assembly GCF_032191515.1. NCBI lineage: Eukaryota > Metazoa > Chordata > Aves > Cuculiformes > Cuculidae > Phaenicophaeus > Phaenicophaeus curvirostris. The sequence continues at coordinate 48,089,550 of NC_091394.1, read as the reverse complement.
AATACAATCTGAAGTGCTCAAATCATGCTGGAATTCCAGGAACTGGAGCTTGAATGAAAAAGCAAAATGTATGAGATGCTACAATACTAGAAAAAATGTAAAGACAAATGAAGCACAATAGTGGCAGAGATTGTTTTTTGTGCCTCGCTTTTTTTTAAAGAGAAGACTGATGTAATAAAATGTAATACATGCCATTACCTAAGAATGATAAGACATTCCTCCTCCATCAGGGTTTCACTATTGTAACTTGTAAAGATCAGACTTCTCCAGGAATAAAGGTCTTGGGAGCATTCCCACTCTTTGAGGGCAAAAAGGACAACTCATGCGTAAGGCAGTGAAGTTTTGGCTGTCTCAGGATAGCCAGTGAAGTGACTCTTATGAGTTATCTAGAACTAATCTAAACCTCTTCAATTATAGGCAGTGGATGTTTCTAGATACTTGGCTTACTTTATATGCTCTGGATACAGATGTCTTCTTCTGTGAAAGAGAACTATCCCCATAATTCATGCTGATCTTCTGCTGTATACTATTTGCAGTGAAATTACAGTTTAATAATTTGCAGTAACTCCCTTTACCTCCAATTAGGAAACATCCTAATAAGCTTCAAATAATTTATTTTCCCCCATTGCAGTTCAAAAATATGTCTACAGCTACAGCCTCTGTGATGTTATTTCATTATTAATGGCAAACTTCATGGAAACAGTAGGAACAAGCTGGTGTGACTTATGTTGGCCTTTAAGTGGCCTATAGTTGGTAACACTGGAAAATTGTTCAAACTGAATATACAGGCTGCCATGAAGTAAGGCAGCATCTCACAGCAGAGATTGTCCTGTTTCTCCACAATTAAATTTGAAAAGAGAGAAGCATCAGCCAATATATTTCTAAACAGCAATGACAAATGTAAGCTTTTCATTTCTTTCAGAAGGAGCTACAAAACATGAAAAGAAAGATCCAACCTCTTTACGCCTTCTTCTCTACTTCCTTCCCACTGCCTCCCTCTCCATCCCAATCACAGCTGGACTACAAGACTTAGCGTGGGTGCTGCTATTACTGGAATACAGGGAATTCCATCTGGCACAGAGTTTAACCACATCCCAAACTGAAATAGACTGTACCAGTTTATGCAGGACAGCCACATCTGTATCTCCAGATCTTTTTCTGGCTTTAATGCTGTTAGTATAACTGAAGTGGCAAAACTCTCTGTAGAGACCAGGCCTTGGCACAAAGCTTGCAACTGTGCAGTACTGAAAACAATGCAGTTCTGATTTTTTTCCGATCCTCTAGCATCACTGCCAGGTACTTATAAAACAACAGGATTACTTCCTTAACCATTTCTCATCCTGGAGCACGAATGACCCCATGGTGCTGTTCTGTAAATGGCTAAAGGGAATAAAAAGAAAAGCCTAACACCAGCAGTCACAGAGTGTATTAATAATTCCTGACAGAGTTCATCCTAAAGTTTGGGTTCAATTCTAACTGTCATTAAGAAAATATTTTAAATAACACTCTACGAGCTTGAAATTCTGCACTCCTAAAAGTAAAAACAAATGCTGTAAATAATGCCAGATGCCCTGAATTGAGTCCATGACTGAGTTCATTCTTGAAAACATGCTGCTATACATAAATTCTTCATATCTTCTTTACTCTTCAAGTAAATTCTGAAACCATGAGTTCATTTTACCACTACTGCATACAGTCATATTGTTCAGTGAAAGTATTACAGTCATTTGATCCACTGGTTTGCAGTCCACCGCACTGGAAACACACCAGCAACATTCATAATTTTTAACTTCTCCCTCAACCATCATCCCTAAAGCCATTTCTCTTCCAAAATAATATAAAAGACACCCTGCATTGGCAATGGATATTTCCTTTTAATAATGAAAGACAAATTAAAAAGGATACAAGTCCATGGCTGATCAAGAATTCTCATCCGTACAGCCTGCAGCAGGAAGGTGCTGAAGTGTAGGATGTCTGAAAGAATCAGAGGAAATGGTGTCACCAGAGGGTTTTGATCTCAGATGGGAAAAAGGAAATTCAAGACTGAGCTGAAATCATCTCATAGATAACATCTAGATACTGCTGAAATCTCTGAGGCATTCTAAAACTCAAAGAAGTATCATTATTTATAAATATTATAAATAAATATAAATACTTACTAGGAATATTATGATGCAGAGTGAAAATGTCAGTGATGAGAGAGTTTAAATATCTATTTAAAGATTGCTCATTGTCTATTAACTGCAATTAACTACATGGCTATTGATTGCTAGGAGGCATTTATTTAAAACCTACTAACACACTTTCCATGGTACTGGAAAGAAACAATCAACCAGGTCCGAGAGATGCAAATTATGTTCATTCTTCTTGAAATTCGCTGTCCAAGTCATGGAATTGCTTTAACCCAGCATGTCTGAAGAAAAGAATATTTTTAATTAACCGATTGATTCTTGCCTGAGATTTTCAAGAAAAGGCAACAGAGTGAGGTATACAATGCACATAGATGGTATCCAGAGATATTATCCAGCAGACGTTTGACTGAAACAAATTTTGGATACTTAAGCTCTAGTTTTCACCTAGATGTGGGCTGTTAACTCCCATCAAAACTGGTGGAAGTACTTCCCTACTTCAAAGATGTTGCTCTTGGCTCCTTTAGAGTGCTTAACTGATCAAATCAGAGCACTGTTACCACAAATTTATTTAACCACAGCCCTGAGAAATTCAGTACAAATGGTTTGTGTAGTTTGATTAACACACAATTAGACACACACACAATGCAGCTTAATATGCTTCTTGGTACATTTGGCTTTACAACCACTCATCCCTTCAGAAGATATTTAAGGTTCAGTAGCGGAACATTTACAGCCAGATCAGTAGCATATGGGGGGCTGAGGAAGAACAAACACTTTTCCCTCAGCCCCAACTAATAGAAATCCATGTTAGATCACACAAAGTACAAGAAAGTGCAATACAAGTACACAGCAAATGTATGAATAATGATGTTTCACAGGATTTGAGCATATGATCAGAGCAAGATGCTGCCCAACTTTACACCACAAAGCTCGCAACCTCCTCTTTCCACACCTCACCTCCAGTGCCTTTTCTGTGTCTTATCCCCAGTTACACTTGCGTGCAGGCTCTTACACTTCACTTCATCTTCATTCTTTTTTTTTACAGTTGCCACCTGCTTTGAAACTCTTGAACGATTAACAGAGAATCCACAGCAACTGCAAAAAAATGATAAGATAGTTTCCTTTGCCTTTCACATCACGAAAAAAAACAAGATATGGTTTGTCATGACACAATATTGGAGCTTGCAGGTATGCTGAGAAGCAGGCAATATAGCAGTCTGATTTGACTGTAAACTCCTTTGGGTATAAGCTGCATGTTAATTTTTATGATCTGGATTATGATAGCCTTACTATTCCATAGGAATTCCTGCTCCCTTAGTAGGTCTGTGCACATAAGAATATTACAACACTCCTCCAGTGTTTGTAGGAGGTTGTTGTTCCACACAAAAGCACCTTTGGGACTGAGCAGGGGGAGAAAACTGACTTAAGGATGGATTAAGAGAGTGATCTGGTAAAAGGGACTCTCCTCCCTACAGACTGCCCATAGTTTTGCATTTCTGGTGAGCAATGTCACTGGCTGCAGGCACCAGCGCCTGGAGCTGTGATTTCACATTGTTCACCAGAAGATGCAGTCATACGGTTTGAGTTGTAGTTTCTGAGGTTAAGGACAGCCACATACCATTATCATCCAGTGAAAATATAAGACTGGAAGGCAGATGAAAAAAAGAGGGTTTTTTTTTGTTCTGTTCTTGTATTTTATTCAAGCTGCTGTAACTTTAATCAGATTTACAGGACAAACAATGAGCACTATCTTCTACTAAGGAGAAACAAGGAAGAAACTAGAGATGCTGAAGAAATTGCTTGATGTCCAAATGGCTGAATTAGAAAAATGATCCAGCCTATATAAAACTTCTTCTAAAAACACAGTGTGATTGCAGAAAGGCATGAAATATTTGCAGCAACGGTCCTTACCTAATGAGGTCTTATCTAAAATAGTCCTGGCACTTTCGTGTTTGATTAGCTGATTTTGAAACACAAATTTTCTTTAAGAACCCTAAATCTTCTTTGCAGTATGCAAGTTGAACAGGGACTAAATTTAACTTTGTTTTCAAATGCAAAATAGATAAGAATCAGAAAAAAAATATAGAAGGCTTCCTTAAAACTAGCAGTCTTTTTTTTTTTTTTTGATTGGGAAGTAATTAAGCCAGGAGTTATTTTTTCCAAGGAAGCAAGAACAATGTTGTGAATAACAGTATTAGGTCTTACAAACATCAAGAATTTCCACCTCTTGTTTTCAGGAAGAGATTCTTATTTTAATTTTAAGTGGATTTACTAAAGTTTTAACCAATTCCTTGAAGCAAACCAACATCTACTATGCCTAAACAGAGATGATAATGTCTGCATAGAAACTCACACCTGCTGTGGTTCATATCACATAACTTTCTTGGTTCATTAAGAAACCAGGAACTTCAGCAGGAGTCTTGATAAACTGTTGAACAAGGAATTAAAGCTTCAAAATCATGTAATTTTTATCAGGAGCAATGTAATTGTTTAAAAATCTGTTGACAACTGTCCCAAATGCTGTAAAGTCATGTGCCACTCCCTTTCTCTTCTTTCCAGCTCTTCTCTAAACAATTGTGTAAACTGAAATCTGACGTATTTAATCAGTGAGAGACAGATTAAGAAGGGCAGTGCATTCCATGAAAGTCTAGAAGGTGCCCTGTATTGGCGGTAAGGACTGCACAATAACTAATGCCTTCAGTTTTATTCTGAAATATTGCATTATCATCAAAGGTGATGTACCAAAACCAATATGACAATACTTGGAAGCAAGATTAGAAGAAACTCTTTACAGGAAAGGTAAGCAATGCATACAGTTTCAGACCCAGTCTTTAACTATGTTTCATCAACTTGCCTGCAGGTTTTTTGAAGGGTCTGTGCAGAGCTAGCAGATGTAGCTGGTATGAACCAACTTTCTCCTACCGTATGTGTAAGTTAGAGCAGTAGTAGCTGTGGAAAAACCAAAAGAGCATTATGTATCTTCTCCATTGAAGTCACTTGGCAATTCCACCAAATCAAAGATAAGCAGACACAAAAGAAACCTCTTCCCCATACCTCCTCTACCTCCTCATCCCTAACCTATCTGCCAAGAAACACTGATCTCTTCTAATCTTCTTTCCAGCGCTCCTCTACCTTTGCACATGTGTGAGACAGCCTCGGGCTCTTCACCGAAAGATCTTAGAGAGCATTAAAATGTTGTCTTATGATTGACATCCTATACTCTGCTGTCTTCTCTCTGCACAGGCTCCAGACTTGCTGTGCTTGGAAACAATCCATGGTAACAGAGGATGATACATCATTCAGCTCTCTCCCATCATATAGTAAATAATATGAAAGGGCACTTATCTTTCCTATGGAAGCAGTGTGGACCTTAATCAATATGACTTAGTTGTCATGACTATTCAGTACAGAGTAGTTAGGACACTCCAGACATGTGGCATACTTGCGGTTTATGACAGTCCAACACTCAGGCAGATCATTCTTCCTGGTGGAGAATAATGTGTATCGATCTTTGCTGTCCTGCCTTGAAGCCTTGAGCAGAATGTAATAGTGTGCTCAAATAACTGTTCCCAGGGGCTGGCCTTTGTTTATTTTGTTCTTTAGCCAAAATCATAACTATAACAATAAAGAGCATCAGTTTTAATACAAACACTTAATGCATGCAACAACTGGGCAATGTTTGGGCTGTTGGTAATACATTGATTTGTTTTTCTGTTTAAATAAGTAAACTTACCACACTTTTTTTTTTCCCCAAGAAGGAAATAACACTAAGGAAGAAAGGCTGTACTTGCCAGGTTGCCCATCCATACACCGAAATACCTCTGAGCCTGTTCCACAGAGCCCATACAACTCCACACTGTCAGCGCCTAGAAAGACAAATACGGCACTTCAGCAAGGTGAAGATGCGGCCTGAGCACTGGTGAGGACCACATGCTCTATTTCCCTGCATTTTCCAAAGCTGCTAGAGCAGATCTCTGCTACAAACCTCTTTTGTGGAATAAACAAAATATTTGCATTTGTGTAACTGCTATGGCCCCCCAAGGTGGGTATCCAGTAAAAAGAGAATGAAAATCTTCTGCTCTCCCTCCTCTCCTTTGTTTATTTATTCACCCCTTGTGTTTACTTTTCATTCAGTCATTAATTTTCATTCAACGTTCACAGATAAATATGTGTCTGGCTGGCTTTAGTGAGGTGATTGCACACAAAAATTCCAAACCTGAAACCTGATTCCTGCAGTGGGGAGTAATTTTTTTAAAATATTGCAAAAAAAGTTCACGATCTGATCTGAGAGGGAAGAAGTTAGAGGACACCATTCCAAAACTTGAATTTGAAATGTTAATGTTCATATTCACATCGAGATTAGTACATAGTGACATACACACCAGGCCAAATGAATGGGATAAAGATACATTATGTTTCTGCAAAACAGTATCCAAACTCCTGTTTCCCCACGGAGTACTCTTCCTGGTATATCCAAACCAGCATGCGTCATACACCTCAATCCAAGCCTTCCTCTATTAGTCTGAAGTTTCCTGCAGCTTCCTCTCAAATTTTTCTTTGTTCTCAGTTTCATCATTTGATACCAGTTTCATCTTTCCAAAGGGACACTGTGACCTGATTTGACTCATGGATGAAGTTAATATGGTGCCAAATATGACAGACTACACACAGCTGTGGGCTGGGTTCCCGTGTCTGATGGCCAGGGGAGAAGCACCTGAAAGACCTCCTGTGCCACAGACAATATTCCTAGAAGAGAGAGCCTTTTTTTCTTATAAAGAGAAGTGTCAAGGGAGTAAAAACTCCTCTCCAAAAACTACTCACCTCTGGTTACTTTGGCAATTTTTTGAAGTGATGAACCCGAAGAAAGGGAACCCAGAATTCACAAATCAATTATTTCTGACATCTGCAGAAAGAGCTGATAAGCAAAACAGGTAAACTGCAGGAAGAACATCACTTCCTCTCCATGTACCACATAATCAACGACCCATCTGCCTTTTGGTGTTCTGCAGTAAATAGTCTGATAATGGTTTAGTTATTTATTCTTCCTGCCTGCTCTATGCACCTCTCTGACAGACCCTTGCACTTAGCTCTGTTTGTTTCCCCATCATTATCCTGTTACGAAGTATGAAAGTGTGGTTGATCTTGATGCTGAAAACACAGCCAGACTGCTTAGTAAAGAAACAAGAACTTTAAAACAATTTTAAAGGCATTTATGGACTCACGTCTGTGATCTCCACCTCCCAAGGATAAGTGCACTGACCTCACCAGCCATCGAAGCCCTCCTCAGCACACTCGCAGAACACATGCTCCATTTGGAAGGGAGGGTGGAGGGTGGCTTTCCATGGACTGTAAGAATCATCTGTCTTGGGATTTCTGTGAATTTCAGAGATGATAGTATACAGCACAGAAAAATAAATTGTGAGCATTGCTGTCTCCTTGAAAATATGATTAACCTTCATATTTACACTCTGAAATAAAACTAGTTACACCCATAGAAAAAATGCAGCCATGAGCAGAGCTCAGACCACATGTTCAGTGAGCACCTGAGCTGAAGATTCTCCTGGCAAAGCCTAATTTCTCTACTGCTTGTTGTTGAATCAGCTGATATCATAGGCCCAGTGTGAATATCAGAGGAGTTGAGGTCAGCTCCATGCATCTGCCCAAATTCATCTATTTCTATTCAGCTCAATACTTTTCAGCACAAGTCATCCCCTGCTGCCACTCCTCATTGGGCCATCATGCAGTCACACGTAAAACTTCACTCCCTGCAATAGCACTTGCATTCAAGTTCCCACATAGCTCTGGTTTCAGCAAGCAGAAGCAAATGGTCCTGTAGTTTGCTTTTCACTGTTTTCATTTATTTTAAGTGAAACAAACTCGGAAGTACACTGTGCTTTGCAGTGGAAGAAGTCTCACATACCCTTTTAAAGTAATGGCAGCAAAAAGTATCAAAGTCCTGTTTCATAATATTTACAAAGTAGTTGATCCAGACAGTACATGGACAACTCTTCTATATCAGAAATTAAGAGACTTTCTTGAACAGTTTTTGAGTGAACAAACATTCAGAGAAGTCCTGAGGCTACAGACAGATCCTTACTCATTATCTCCCATATCCATGGGGCAAGCAAAGGCTGTAATGACTCTTCTGAGAGTGTTCCATGCTGTTTGATCATGCAATCAGTTCTGTGGCTCACAGGTTAGATGTGTGCCCTTATGGCACATCAGATCTCCTTTCACCCAAATATATGCAAACGTTTTGCATATGGAAACACACTGTTGCTTCATGCTCATTTTAGTTTAAAAAGCCTATTAATCTTTGTACTATGCAGTCATTCTCATGATAGGCATGACCTCAGCATTTCTTTTATTAACGAGTTTCCTTTTGTGGGATAACATACAGCGCTTCCATGTTGCTCATCACTTTTGGAAAAGGACCAACTTCATGAGTTCCTTGACTGGATGAGGAGGGAAATAAGAAGAAAGAGCCTTCATTGCTTTTTAGGGACTGAACTGTAGGCTTGCTTTCTTCAGGCTGGAGAAACTCCAAATAATTTCTGCCGGCATAAATAATGACGCCTGAATGGCACGCCCCTGCGAATGTAAACAGTGGCACAGCAAATTGTTTAACCTTTGCCTGAAGCACAATTTCTTAGACAGTGAGGTGCTACCCTCTCCAAATCAGTTGTGGAGCATTAAGGAGGATGCCATTTTTTCCAAAGTAAAACAGAACAGACTGAAGCAACAATAACAATCTCAGAGTTTCTTATTCTTGCTTATCATCAGCAAAGTGTTGCTATGCATGTGTAGTGGGACATGTTTCTCTTGGGGGCAGAAAGCTTTAGCGTACATGCCCAGTGAAATGAGCACTAAAAAAGCAGTCTGAAAGCATAATCTTGACCTCAGCATTTAAAGCTTATTTCCCTATCAGGCTCAGAGACCAAGTGAAGGCTTTGAGCGAGACCAACTGTACAACTTGCAGATGAAACCTGCCAGTTCCAGCAGAGCACAAGGAGCAGGTTCAGCTCAGACAGGACACTGCCTGCACCAGAAGAAAGAACCCAGCCTCCTGCCTGCTTTGCCTGCACATGAGACCTAGAAAGCCCGAGTGACTGCAGTGGCCATGGGAGGCTTGGGAGTACGTGGGCAGGGCAGGGACTGCTCAGGCTCAGCAGCAGCAGGCAGCAATGTTCCCAAATCTCCCACCCAACCTCTGCCCAAGCACAGCTCTTTCCCTTCCCTTCCTTCCCTCCAGTGGGAGCAGCCTGCCCTGCCCTGGTCTCAATGATTTCTTCAGTTTTGCCTGAATACAAAGCAATCCTTCCAAAATTGCAGGGGCTGAGGAGGATAGAGGGGCCTCCCCGTGGTCTGGACCCCACTCCTTCCCAGGGGCCCAGCCTCCTCCTCTCAATAGGGAAAGTGGTTGAGCCTCTATCCTTGGAGGTCTTCCAAAAGCATGGTACTTTAGGACACGGTTTAGTAAGCACAGTGGTGTTGGGCTGATGGGTAGACAGGATGATCTCTGAGGTCGTTTCCAAACTTCATGATTCAATGATTCTATGATTTTACGATTCTAGGATTCAGTGACTCCATAATTTTGGTTCTATTATTCTATGATTCAATGATTCTATGATTTTACTATTCAATGATTCCATGGTTTTAGAATTTGATGATTCGATTATTCTATGATTTTACAATTCTAGGATTCAGTGCCTCTGTGACTTTATGATTCTATAATATATGATTCAATGACTCTATTTTATGATTCTATGATTTTACTATTAAATGATTCAATTATTCGATGATTTGATGATTCTATGATTAAATTATTTAATTATTATAGGATTTTACCATTCTATGATCCAATGATTCTATGGTGCTGGAGCACCACCCATACGAGGACAGGCTGAGAGAGTTGGGCTTCTTCAGACTGGAGAAGAGCAGGCTCCGAGGAGATCTTGGAGTGTCCTTCCAGTACCTGAAAGGGGCTACAAGAAAGCTGGAGAGGGACTGTTCATAAAGGTTTGTGGTGATAGGATGAGGGGCAATGGGTATAAACTGGAGAGGGGCACATTTAGACTAAATATAAGGAAGAATTTCTTCATGAGGAGAGTGGTGACGCACTGGCACAGGTTGCCCAGGGAAGCTGTGGCTGCCCCATCCCTGGAGGTGTTCAAGGCCAGCTTGGATGGGGCCTTGGAGCAGCCTGATTGAGTGGGATGTCCCTGCCCATGGCAGAGGGGCTGGAGTGGTCTTTAAGGTCCCTTCCAACCCCAAACCATTCTATGATTCTATGACTCAATGATGCCGAGAATTTACGACTCTCCGATTCTACGGGTCAATGGTTCCACGATTCAGCGATACTCCGATTTTACGACCCCGTGATTCCAGCCCGGCCCGCAGGGTCCCGCGGCCCCACCGGGGCCGATCCCTCCGCGGGGCCGGGGCCGGGGCGGCGGGGAGCGGCGCCGGGGCCGGCGGGGGGCGGGAACGGGGTGGGAGCCCTTGCGTCAGGGAGGGAGCCGGGGGCGGGCGGGACGGACAGAGGGACGGAGGGAGCCGGCCGAGGACGCATGGAGCCGTGCCCGGGCTTCGCCGCCCGCTCGGGCTGGGCGCTGCCGCTGCTCCTCGCCCTGGGCGCCGGGCTCAGCCTCGCCAGCCCGCACCTGCGCTACAGCCGCCCCGGCGCCCGCAGCAAGTGAGCGCCGCCCGCCCCCCGGGGGAACGGAGCCGAGCGGGGCGGGATGGGGCGAGCGGGGACGGGATGGGGCGAGCGGGGACGGGATGGGGCGAGCGGGGGCAGCCGGCGTGGGAGCCCCGAGGGATGCGGAGACGGGATGGGGCGAGCGTGGATCCCCCCGCTACCGCGCGCCCCTGAGCGCTGTCGTCTCTCCCGTCTCCCTCTAGGAACTGGTGCGCTTACATCGTGAACAAGAACGTGAGCTGCTCGGTACTGGACGGGACGGAGAGCTACGTCCAGGCCCAGTACAAGTGCGCCTGGAACCAGTTCCCGTGTCAGCCCACCCCGGTGTAAGTAGCTGAGGAGGCGACCTCGGGAAAAGGGGGAGCGTGTGTGTGCTTGGACACCCGCTTGGCCAAGCCCCGATGGAGAAGCTTCGGCAGCTGCTGCGCTCGCTCCGTGCGTGGCACCCACCGAGCAAAAGCAGGAGGACGCGTATCGCCCTCTGCTCCCCAGCACAGCCACCCCGAACAAAGCGCTCCCTCCCACTGCAAACACAAGGCTGCCGAAGCTAATTGGAGCCAGATTGAGCGCATTGTTGGTCTGGACAGCCAGTCCGCTGCGCGCAGCGGGAAACGAGCTGCACCGGCACACCTTGTCGGCTTGGCTGGCACGCAGGTGGTAAAGCGCGCGGGAATGCCGGCACCTGCAGGGAGCACACCTGCACAGCTCTGGTCTGGGTTTGCCAAGGTGCCGTGGCGCTCAAAACCTGTGGTATGCTTGGCACGGAGGTGGGAAACATGCAGGATACTTCCCATACACACCAGCACCTGTTAGGAGCCCACCTGCGCAACCGTGGTCCAGGTTTGCCTGGGTGCAGCGGTGCTCGAAACCGGTTTTATGGTTACTCTGTGTAGCTGGATGGATGCATAACGGCAAGGGAGAACCAGGGACGTGAGCCAGCACGCTGAACACTCTGCATATCCCTGTCAGTTGTCCAGCAGGGAGAGCAGCCAGTGCAGAGATTGTTAGAGGGGATAATACAAAGTTAATTGTTTTATTTTAGGCTTCATGCTGTTGAGTGTAATCGTGTGGTAGTCTGTAAACCACCTACAGCCAGGTGTGCTGTAGCAAGGCTGCGTGAGCCCACAGGTACAGCCGGAGTCAGGGAACAGCTGGGTCTCACTTATTTTCTGGCTAAACTCGGGCAAATCCGCTTTCCTCAGTTTCTCCACTTGGAAAGCAGTCATATTTGTTCACTTCTGTTTGAAAGCTGTAGGTGACAAGCACTCTGTAAAACCATTTCACCTCCCCCAGAAATCAGTGGAAGAACACACATAGGTTTTCGTGGGATGAGGCTGAGAGTTGGACTAAGGTGATGATGAGGATTCTATTACAACAAAGAATAACTAGCTTTTATTTTGGCATGAAACAGTGAGGCTGCTAGGTCCTGGGTGCTGCTGAAATAGCAGACATTGATGATGATGCCACCCTGGGGTCTGTGACAGTAGGTGTTGGGAGTTTGGTATTCAAATGCTCTGTTTTCTGTTTGTTTGGGTTGGTATTTTTGTTAAAAAAAAAAAAAGCTTTTCTGTAACAAAATATATAAATACTGGAATTTGAGGGAAATAACAAAGGCAGCAGACAGCTGAATAACACTGTCTTGTGTAATTTCCCGTGTTTCTCTTTGGAGTGTCAAAATGCTCTATTTTGACTTCTGACTGAGCTTATGGGCTGTGTAATGGGGTGTGCCCTCTGTGGTGTGGAGTCTCAGTAATGGAGCTACGGAGGAGTGAGGAGGGGTTGAAACTGATCTCTTTGGACACATAAATCACCAAGCATTAAGATAAGGAATTTCGGAGGCGGTAAATCAGGATTTTCTTGGACTGTCTGCTATCAGATAATGAAGAAAGTGCAAATGCATTGCTTCTAGCTCAGGAAATTCCTGAACCGGGAACTGCTTGAATGGGTGAGAAGCTTGGCAGGAGTCAGAAGGGAAAGCCCAGCTTGAGCCGGGTCTGGACTGGATGACCTCCAGAGATCTCATCCCTTCCAGATTACTCTGTGGTTCTGTGAAATGGCATTGTCTGTCCTTGTGCTTCTCCTAAACATCTGGAGTTGGCGGCTGCCAGAGAGAGAATATGGAGCTAAACAGACACTTGGTCTCGCTTGCGGTGGCCAATCTCATGAGGCTTTTTTGTTCTTTTGAGAATGGAATTAGATACTTATCGTAAGCCTTCGTTTCCTCAGTTTGCATTTCTGTTACTTTCTTCATAACCCTAACGACGACAGCAAAATAATTCTTTATTCTTAACATAAAATTTTTTTAAGTACCTATTAAAACACCAGCTGATTAACACTGAAAGCAGCTGGAATATCAAAATCTTGAAATGTTGTTCAAAACTCTCTGTTTATAGGCTGTGACTTTTATTTTTCTATCTGTTGCTGGTACATGTGTTGTTTTAGTCGCAGAGTAATAAAGGAACTAATCCAATGCATTTGAAATACACGGTTCAAATCCTGCCACCCCCTGGGAACAAGGGTATTTCATTCTTGTGAAAAGTATTGTTTAATTCAGTAGGAGTAGCAGTCTGAATAACGAAATGTGTTTATACATTTTTAGCTAATGTGGACAAAAATAGGACAGGAAAGAGCTAGAAAAGCAACAAAGAAATTACTGTGAGGACTTTTCTGAAATTATTCTCTTTTTTCCTTTATACTCTTACACACAGAAGTTAACAATGAACTAAATAGGAGATATTCATTGGAATAAACTACAGTCCCTGTGTAGTCTCCTTCTGATACCGTGGTTCATCTAAGAGCTCGTTTTACTGCAGATAGTGGGGACTGTGTGATCCATGTCAAACAAAGAGTTTGTGAACAGTATCATAGATATATGAGTTTTATTAGTACTTAAGTAGTATGGGGGCTTTTTTTTTTTGTCAGTCAGTGGATTTACTGTTTTATTTAAATCAGTTTGAGACTAGGTTTAAAGAGCCCTTCTAATCTTTAGGTACAGTCTAGGTTATGCATGACAATTACTTAAATTAAAAGGTCACTGCATTTTATAAGGGAGCATTTCAGTTCCTTAAACACAGTGTACTCCTGAGTTCCACATGTTCTTCACATTCACAAGAGAGTGTGTACTGCAGATACGGATTACAACAGCACTGATTTTTTAAATTATTTGATATTTTTCAGAAAGAGAAGACTCTGGTGATTAAGCCTAAAAATCATATGCATGCATGAACCCTTTTTGTCTACCCTTTAGGCCTATTAAAATATCATTTATCTGACCCCACTGTCACTGTTAGAATGACTGCACTTCTAGGAGTGTTAACTGTAACTGCAGTTTGACTACAGAGTTTATTTCCTGATATGTTAAGTTGAAATTCAGGAAATTATTACTTCATTATTTGAGTGTTTTATAGGTATTTGGGCTCAATAGTGCATTTCCTCACAGAAAAGTTAGTGAATACTTTGGCTGATTAAGGTGTCAAGGATAAATGTGCGTTGAAGTGTGGCTGCTAAAGAGATAGGAAGAGAAGGAGCAGAAAGAAAAAACAGAAGGGCCCTTTGAAGTTTATTCCCTTTGAAGTATGAAGGGCTCCTGATTTATTTTTCTTAAAACTGTAACTAGCAAAGGAGTGAGGAACTTTGTTATTAGTGGGTCACTGGACTGAAAGATGCTTATACAAAAATATTAGTGTTTTTACCCACTAAAGACAACTTGTGTCTTTTGAAATTTAATACTGCTTCATAAATAACTGACCCTTCCCCACTTCTTTTGTTGTGGATTTCCTTTCCTAGCTTTCTTATGAATTGGTTAGTAACTTAATTAGCATTATTAGCAATTTGTAACTAATAGCATTGGCTGATTGTAAAAGCAAAATGTATCACCCTTCTGGCTAGATCCTACACACTTTTTAGGGCTGTGGTTTCATTTGGACATGCTCTGCTCAATGTAGCCACTTCAGGGAAGGATGTTGTTATTCCAGTTGTTTGTTTCGCCTCTTGTACTGTAGAGTATGTTGGGACACCTGACTGTACCACAGGTGCTCCAATTTATGGCCCAGCATTTTGAGGCAAAACTGATCTTGCTAGTAAGACCTTAATTTTAAAGTTTGAAGTGAAATGAGGTGGCTGAAGGAGAAGGATGTTTTCTGACTTTCTACCTTTGCTACTGAACTGGCAAATGGAATCCCCCTGAATGAGGTAGTAAATCAAATAGAAAAAAAAACAGATTAGGAGGAACCTCTGAAGGTCATATAATACCCTCACAGCCCCCAGCTAACAGCAGAGCTAGCTTGAAAGTTAGATCATGTTGCCCAGGGACTTGAAGAAAGGATGTTTTATCAGATCCCCTAATTCAAATACCAGACCCCATTAATTCTGCTCATGTGTGTAAAGGTATTTGTGTGCTCAAGTATGTAACAAGGCGGGTCACCTGTCCTTAGCTTGTGGGAAGTGGATTTCATGATTTAGTGTGAGCTTCTCATCTTTAGACTAATGATAAATGTACGATAAGCAAACTCATTATTTCACTAGGTTGCGCATACTTAGAAAATGGTCAAGAAAATGATGAATGAATCACTACAGCTGAATTAGCAAGCCTCTCCAAATCTCTCATTGAGCAATATTTTCCAACTTCATGTCATTTAATACTTTCAAATGACCGTAAGTAAGCCTGCTGCCAAACTAATCACGATTTTAATCATTGCCAAGAGGAGGATTTAAAGTAAAAGGCTGAAATAACTTTAGAGACTGTTTCTGCTAGTTTTCTGCAGTCATATTGGCATAGATGCCTACTTATTAGTAACACACAGCTTTAGTAAGCAGTGTTCAATATTTATTAGTTAAATGGCTTCATCGGTTTACAATTCTCTTGCAGCCCTTGAAAAACCTGGGTGGAGCACATCAGCCCCAGACTAGGATTGTGTAGGAAGTCCATATGTAGTTTTCAGCCCTTCAACAGTCTCAATGTAGTTTTCTCTGAGAGTGTTTGCTTGCTAGATATTAAGCATACAGAACAGCGTCAGAGTGCTCAGCACCAGGCAGGATAAAACCTAAGATATGCGAGTCAGCACGAATCAGAGCCTGTATTTGCCGCTGGCTTCTCGCAATGTATATCTCATAAGAAAAACGTGCATGATGCACAAAATCTTGAAGGGAAAATGAGGGCTGTTTAATGTTTCCCCTTCGCGTATCTAAAAAGGTCTGTAGGATTTTTTTTCCTACTTAGTGCATTTTGTATGAAGCAGAATTTCTTTGTACAGGCTCCAGCTAGCTGACTACACAGGGAGGCTAGCCTAAGGGGCTGTGCATTGAAAACTTAAAAACCTTCAGAACATACTTCAGTTTCCTGGAGTGCTTGTTTGAAAATCTTTGAGCGCCTGCTGGGTGTGGTAAACTTTCCTGGCTGTCTCCTTGTGCTTGAAATTGTGTATCTCTGCCTCTGTGTACTGAATGCAACAGGATCTTTCTCTTCTGTGACCCAAACGGGAAATTTTCATTTCACATCATTTGAGTTTGTTGCAATAATTCAAAAAATCACAAACTGTTCATCAGTTCATGATAATGTAGTTATAAATGCTGCTTTTACGTTTTTATTTGAGAAATGTGTGGTCTAGAGGTCTGGGGCCTCTTCTTTAGTTAAGCACTAAACTGTTGCCAAAACAACAAATTGTTAATTTTTGGGAACTGCAGGTCTTTTTAAGGTCTATTTTGTCTTGTATCACCCAAATAACCAAGGAACATTCTGCCCCATTAGAAAATGGGCAGTGCCAGTTTTATACATTGAAGATTATTACTCCCATTTGACTTCTTTTTTGCATTCACATCTCATCTTTCTTCAGCCCTCTGCTTCACTTTTGACCTAGTGTCTTGAAAAGTATCAGCTTGCAAAACAATGCTGCATTTTATTCTGAAAGTTGAGGTCCCAGTTAATCCCACAGGTTAGCTCTTGCATTCATAAAAGTATTGGTTATCTGTGCTGTGTATGTTTTCAAATATTCTGTCAGCACTAAATATTTCTTGGAATGATCCTAGAAACAAACATGTGTCATGAGCAGAGAAGCAGAAAAGATACTAGTGGAGCTCAGTTTCTCAGGCAACTTTTTCAGGAGCAGTGATCTGCATCCTCACTTAACTTTTCCAGTGGCATAATGTAAGAAATTTGGTCTGTGCTGCTGGAAGAGGGTACAGATGTTGTTAACACATTACCTGTTGCAAAATCCCTTCCGGCTCCATCATTTTTAGGTTACATCACTGTGCTGCTCTGCAGTTTCTTTCTGAAATCCTTTTGAAAGCACTATATTTTCAGAGTTCTCCTATGATTTTATTTAGTGGGCTTTTAGTGGCTTATTGTTGGTCTGTCATGTGGCTAACTGGCATCAGTTTATCTTGTGACAACATGGAAGGAAGCAACCACGTGAGATTATTCAAGTTTTTAAATTCCAAGAAGGAAGCTCTGCTTTGAGCCTTGTCTTGTGGCTCTAAGTTATGTAAATGCATCTGATGTGGAGGTTTCTCTGCTCATTAGAAGACAATGCCTACTTAGCTTTAAGGAGTGGTAAATCATGATCATTAAAAGTACTAGAATTTTGAACCTGAAACTTACTTTTTGGGCAATCCCTACTGGACTTCCGTGGTCATCTTTTTAAGAGTACAATCCTTGATGGCTAAGGGAGAGAGAGAAATGGGGGACGTATATGGAGGTACATATATATATATCCATACACACACACACAAACAACACATCCTTGGAAAAATAAACCATTAGTATGAGACATGGGGGCATGTTTCAAAGTGTGCAGTCCCTTGATTGTTTCTTCCCAAGAAGAAACATTTCTCTTATGAGAATGAAAATTGTATTTTTAATCTCGTTTTTTAGATAGAAAAAGTCTAACTGAGATGTATGACATCAAAATTAACCATATAGTTGATGGACACTGACACTTCTTGAGATTTTGCATGGAACTACAAATGAAGCCCTGTGGTGTTGTCTGCTGTATAGAGGGATGAATGTGAGCATGGGAACTTGGACATCTGCAGTAGCAGCAACTCAACTGCAAGTCAATGGTGTCCAATGTGCTCTTTAGGTAATCGGATGTAAATAATGTCTTTAGGATGAGATGTATCCCTGTTTCAACTCTACGGGCTGTACTGACTATATTTCTGTTGGCCATAATGGAAATACAGACAACTAGCACCTCTCCATACCTACACAATAGGCACCTGATGTTCACTATTTCAATTGCTTGCAATTATGCCTGCACTCCTGGGATACAGAAAACCTGCGATAATCTGGTTCTGGTTTAGTAACAGTGGGGTATGAATGGCTGACCTAGGTATACTTTCAGCAGAAACCTTTGCAGCCTACAAGAAAAAAGAGTGATTGGTCAAAATATGATTGCATTTAATTATATCTTCTAGGTGGTATTTGGGGGATGTGTGTGTCTATGTGCCTCTTGTTGCAATAAATTGGAGATTTGGATGACTGGGACATGCAAAAGCAGACTATATGATTTATGAAGAATAGGTTTACGGTGGGTAAAACTACTAAGTAGTTAAGAATTGTTGTC
This sequence comes from Phaenicophaeus curvirostris, assembly GCF_032191515.1. Lineage (NCBI taxonomy): Eukaryota > Metazoa > Chordata > Aves > Cuculiformes > Cuculidae > Phaenicophaeus > Phaenicophaeus curvirostris. The sequence continues at coordinate 48,071,158 of NC_091394.1, read as the reverse complement.
TTCTATTCAATACAACTATGATTTGCAGACTGAAGTTATGGGACCTGTTCCAATGACTACAGTATTTTGGACCGACCTCGAAGTTTTGTGCTCAGAATAAACACTTTATACTCTGCTTATGTAGAAACATATGCTGATTCTGCAGTCTCTTCCTCAAAGTGAGGATGTGGTGGCACTTATCTCCATGCATTTCCCTAAAGGTTGTATGTTAATATCTAGTTACAGAAGTGAGCCATATGTTTTCCCACAACTTCATCCAAATGTTTCTGATTTGTTTTATCAGTCTTAGGTGACATTCCAAATATCAGTGCTAACTGCTTCCTTCTGTGGTTTAGCACCATGAGAAAATTATAGCTTGTTCCCTAGTCAAAATGTCTAGCATTTGCAGCAAATGTGAATTTTTAATTAAGCGTTTTCCCTAATAAAATAGTTTTCTCTCAAAGAGGAAGAATATTTGAATGCTATTGCTGCACTGTATGTATTTACTTCAACTGTAAAATACTTAGATATTTAAAGTGGAAATTGTCATTAGCGTTCTGAACATGTTTTCTCATTTGGTCAGTATGTTGAGTTCATGGTGACTATAGTAGCTGTTGGTAGCTGTTGTGGAAAGACTCCTAAACACTAGCTGTTCTTACTTTCTCTGTGGCAAAGAAAGATTAGAGACTGTTGAAGTTACCCTTTATTCGTGCTTTTAAAAAGAATTATTTAATTTATAGTATTTAGTTCAATTTACCAAAAGGATATGACTTATCATCTTAGTCTGGAAGTCTACAAGATGATGGGATGACTCAGCACAATAAATACAGATGTATTGTGTTCAGCTTTTAACCACATAAGATATTTTTTTTGTTTTCTTTGAGACACTTGTGAAAATAATTGTCTTTACGAACACTTACTTGCGTAACAGAAATCCAAGTCTAATGAAGGAAGATTTAATGTTTTAATATTTTTTAATTACATTCCAGCATATACAGGTATTAGAGTGGGGCCTCAATTCTCTAAGAGATTTATAAAGCTTTTATGAATGCTTTTGACCAAATTGTCTCACTAGGTAACTTCATAAGGATTATTTTGACCAAATTGTCTCACTAGGTAACTTCATAAGGATTAACACAAGATAAAAGATGTGAAACCTGGGCATGATATGTTCCAACCACATAACTCTACTCAGCTGCATAGAGAAGCAAATTTTATTCTATATTTGCTGTGACTATGAGCAGTTGGAGTCAGAATACAGCAAATGTAAAGAAAGACATATTTGATCTGTGTATTCTAGTACCTTCCAGTCCTATTTCATTAAAATATGTAGAACCACAAATTCTGGATGTGGTCCCTAATGTTTTGTTTTGTTAGAACTGTAACCACAAATATGATTGTGTTCAATGTTGTTAGACTGTTGTATCCTCTCAAAATCCTGGAAGTCTCCAGCTCCTCCACTGAAATCCTCTAAGTGAGCAAAGTTCTGGCTTTAAAAAAATCCGTATGATTGAAAAACTCCCTTGGTCTGGATGCGTGCTGGTGACTATTATTTCTCAACGCATATGGATGGTGCTGGCACTGTAACACAATTCTTTGCACAGGCAACTTCCACAAGTGTGTATGAAGCATATAATCAGTAGGGAAGCTGTAGCAATGAAGCTGTGATCTTTCAGGAACTTTAATATTAGAAAAATGTTGGGGCAAGTTGCTTTTTCCCAGCCTTATGTGACAAGCATTGCTGAAGTAAATGGGACTCTGTGTGTGATTTGTTTAGCTGGGCTGGCAGTTTAGGGGGGCAATAGTTCTGCTAAGTAAATCTCAACTGAATTTCTGAGCCATCTCTAAGTATAGACGTCTCGTTACCACAGGTAAAGATGTAAGATATGAAAGTTGTTCTCAGATTTTGAAGCTTTTCGATTCTAGCTTATTTTTGCTCTAGGAGAACTGTGGTTCAGGTTAGTCTGTATTTGATGTGCCACAGCTGAAATCAAAACAGATCCAAGTTGCGTTTTTGCTTGAGCTGTAATACTTGGAAGAATTTGTAAGGAGTAGACTGCTACAGCATTTTAAAAGTTGTAGATAGGCAGTGTTTGTATTTCATAATTTGGAATGACTAATTTTTCAACTGATTTTTATATTAAATCATATTAAAACATTTAATGCCTATTAGGATTGTGAAACTATGAAATGAAAAGGAATGAGAATGCTGGACTTCCTTATTTTTTATTTTTAAAATGGAGATTGAAAAAGTTTTATAATTTACCCATATGAAAAATACTAAGCTTGGTTTCTTTTAATTTGTTTATAGTCTTCTTTTGTATTTTGGCTTTGTCTTGTGATTTATTTTTTTCTGAATGTTGAAGTTGTCTGGAGGTGTCTACATTGATGAACATGACTACAGAGAAAGTATGCAAAGAGAGACTTGTCAAAAGCATGATAAGAATGGCAGAAATGGTACAAGGAAAATCCTTGTTCTGTAATATGAGCAAAGATGTGCATGATTTGCATAAAAGTTGTTCTTATCCTTTTATAAAATTTGTTTCAGCTATATTCTTAAAACTTTGTTGGGAAAAAGTAGAGAAATGTGTCTTAATGCTGCAACATTCAGGAAGGAGTTTGATTCCAAAAGAATAGAGAGGAACACACACAAAGTTTCGAGTTGTGTAGTGTTTTATGGAAGTCAGAGAAAAGTATGTACAACCATTTCTGGCATGTGAAAATTGATCTGGAAGTTCAAAGTTTGCATTTCAGTAATGTGGTAGTTGTGAGAGAGGTTGTAGTGACTCTCAAACCACTTCAAAACACTAAAGCGTCCAGCTAATCCTCTCACTCCTCTGACTCTGGCAGCTAGTTGGAAGGAAAGGAATCAAACCCAAATCACCTACATGATGTGTAGTATAGTGCTTCAGATAAAGGAGATGGAAAAGGAAGTTCCTGGGTGGCCAGGATGTTTTCCTTCCCAATGGTGCCCTCTACATTAAACTCCTCTATTTAATTTTTAAAACACTTGACCTTGGGGCTGTCTGTATTTTACATTTGTAAACAGGATTCAGCAGATGTTTTGGTGAAAATTGTATAAGAAATTATGAACTGGAGTGCGGTCTACAGCTGTTTCATATATGTCATTGTGAAGGTAAAAAAGGATTGGAAACCCTCTCTGAGTTTACTTGGTCTTGGTCAGAAACTGAAAAGCTGACAGCCACAACAAACCACTTCAGTTATGAGCACCTAATAATAGAGTTACAGCCTAGCCTGCCCCTACCTGCCTGTGAAGATTCACAGGAGAAGGGAATTCAAGGAGGCATATTGGAATAAAACTTTCACACTCAGACAGCTGGAAAAATAGGACATTGTCTCTAGTTGAAGTAACTTTCTCCTCTTAAAAGAGAGGTCATAGATAAAGTAATTATGCCGAAGAGTGTGTCCTGAAATGCAAAAATTAGAATATACTGTAGCAGAATTGAGAAAGATATGGTTGGAAAAGAAACAAGTTCACAGTTAAGGCTTCGAAACCTTCCCCTTGCCCCAAGTTTTCTCAGCAGCTTACCAAAATGGTTAATGCCTGTCAGATGTCGGACATAATATGAAAACTATGTCTCTGAAGGTGACCTGGATGCTGAGTAAAAAAACACAGAATTATTTCAGCAATTATTTGCAGGCAATGGCAAGAGAAGCTTTGAAGGGTAAGGGTTAGGCTCTTGTTTTGTGACTTTCCAGAGAAACTGTTTCACAGTTAGTGTAAGATTTAACTCTTTCCATCTGGTAGCTTGCAACTGATTATTTTCAGACAATAATGATTTCTGCATATTAATACCAAAAATGTTTACTTTGATGAAACATGTAGGGTTTTTGTGGTGGGTTGGGTTTTTTTCCTGTGATCACATGGCTGTTTCTGGTGCCCATTCTGCATGGTATTCTCTCTGTCCCAAAGTACACTGCCTGTGAGCTCAGCCAGGCTACAAATGTGATCCATTGCAGGACCTCCTGTTGAGTTCCTTCTGCCATCCTGTATTTCTTCGGACGGTATTGCTACTTTAAGGACATCTCAGCTCTGAAGTGAGTCTGTCATTCATTAATGGATGCGAACTGTTGTTCTAATCTGAAATAAGTCTTAAGGAAAAAAGGTCTGCAGGTGTGATAAGGAGGTTAATAGTATGGTGGTGGTTTTATTCAGAGAGAAGAATTCACATGAGAAGTTGGGCTAATACTTTTGCTTCTACTGCAGTATGTTTGCTACTAATTTGTAGAGCTCAGGTGATAAATCCCTGTTTTATTTATTTACTTCATCTCTCAACTCAAAATGAACTGTACTTTAAATTGATTTAATTATTATAAAAAAGTACAGCCTCTGTATATGGTCTGGTGGGATACCATAGTGCCAGACTGCAGCTGAACTTGCGGTATGTGTTCTGAAGGAAAGTTAGGGAAGAAGGCTATGGTTAAAGAAAATTGTCCAACCAGAATCAGTTTGCCATTTATTAACTTTTGAGTCATTAATCATGGAAACCTAAGGTTTTATGTACATAATGTGTGTGGAGGTTTGTCTGCAAGATCCTCTTCAACTTAATTGGAGCATTGAAGTAGGAAATAGTTGATTTGTTCGTTAGTCACAGACTTTCATCTGACTCCTTCTTTCATGTCCTTATCTGACTCATGCTTTCAGCATTTTGTCCTTCCCTGGAATGTCCCTCCTAGCTTTGACTGCTCCATACATTCAAATTCTGAGGAAGGGTTTAAGTGGAGTCTGTAGAAAGATAAGTGGGACAAAGAAGGCAGGAACATTTTTTGATGTCTGGAAGAGTTGCTGCCAGCACCGCCCTGTGGGTGGGTTTGTGAGGAAAAGCAGAAGAAAAAGTTTTTTAATTTATGGAGTAATACACTGGCAATCACTTTTACACTCAACAGTGTCTGATGAGATGAACCTTTGCTTCCCACAACACATATTCCCACTGCTCATACATGAAACCCCGTGCTGCTCTGGTTGTATTTGCTCTCCCTGGCATGATTGTGTTGAGCATAAGTAACTTTAAAACCCAGACAGAAACATTTGTTCATTCGATGTCTGAAGGAGAAAATGAAGCATATGTGAAATTAAATTATTTTCATTTTAAAAAAAATGTTGAAAGTTTAGCTTTAATCTAAATAGTCAATTAGGTTATAGATCGTTTAAAATGCTTTCTGTTTTGGCAGATACCGAACAAGTTTCAGACCTCGGTACAGAGTTGCATATAAGATAGTAACAGAGCTGGAATGGCGATGTTGTCCTGGGTACAGAGGGGAAGATTGCAAAGAAGGCCCAGCAGAAAAGCCAAACCCTGCTCGTCGTCCTACAACACCAGCAAAAGCTGTTGTGAAGAAAGGCTTGGGTAACTTTTTTTTGAATTTTCATGCGCATGATCATGTCTGGTTTTCTGTTTTGTCTTTTAAGTGTAAGAACCTTTATGGTTTCTATTAAACTCAACTACTGGCAGGTACAAAATCCATATGGAAGATGCTGTTTGGTGGAAAAATAACAGCCAGGCAATAACAGTCTTGATACAGAGAATTTCCTGAAGAATAACAGAGGGGTGTGTGTAGAACACTGGCCATAAATGCCAGCTGGCTACTCGTGGTTCAGGAAAATCTTTGTGTTATAGTTGGGGTTTTTTTTGTAAGAATTTGTAATAAAGAGGCTTTTTTGTGGTTTCTTCAATATTCAGAAAAAGGAAAAAAATGTATTTGAGCGGGAATATTTTAACTATTATTACAACAAAAAAAGAACAGTACAGATTTTAACAATATATAGGCTACCTAGCAGTTTTACAGTGTTTTGTTTGTTCAAGGGTTTGTGCAGATTTTACAGATTCATGTTAGATTGCCTGCCTTAAAATGAAGCAATAAGGGAATTACAAGCCTCAGTTGCTTAAAAACTACCTTAAAGAATGAATGATGTTGGTATAAGATAGTGTCTTCTGAAGGGGTAAGAGGAGTGCTGTTGCTGAAGTATTATGCCTTTTCTGCATTAACAAAATGGGAGCAGATGTTTCCTTCTGAAGGACTTTTCCTGGCACCTTTGGAGATTAGTGCCACGTATAGCAAGCACTCGGTCAGATTTCCACTTGTGTTTTTTGTGTAGTGAAATGGATTGGGGCTGAATATATGGGTTTAAACCAGGCCTATGGATTATATACCTGCTTTAAAAGTAAGTTTTTAAAATATTTTGTTAGCCCACCTAAAATATTATTTCCAAAAGATGATAATAAAACAAAGTGATATTTTTAAGTAACTTGCACACTGCTTACGTCTAGAGATTTTCTTTTTGCCCTGACCCTAAAGGAACTGTAATTTAGTGCAAAGATAGACCAATGTGTGTGTAGTATCTACACTCTGTGTGTGCATACTTTTTTATTATCAAAGGAACTGGCCACCCTGCTAGTTTTGAAGAGTAGATTTGTGACTTCCTACCTTCTTTCCAATGTCTCTAAGCTGAAATCCAGTTTAAAATTAAGAAAAATTCCAACTGCATGCCTTTCAGACCCTATCTCAGTGTTGTTCTGTATGTCTAGCATGCCTAGCTTAGAACTAGTGCTAAAATTCTTTTCACTGAAGATTTAACTACTAACACCACTCCAAAACAATATAGTCAACATTTGTCACGGAACTTTTCTTATCCATGGTTGTTTACTTGTCATCTGAAATAATTATTCTAATACTAGCAACCTGTGCATCTGTTTTCTATTATATTTAAAGAAGTATATATTCTTCTTTGTTTCAGCTCCTTAAGTTGATTTTTGTGTGGGGCTTCTTTTAATGATTGTAATAGTTTGCCTTAACTGTGCAAATGTCTTTGGATTATGAATTGCATAAAAGCTTCCATGCAAAATCACTGTTAGGAATATACATGATATATGTATAGAGTTTACTCCACTGTGTCTAATGGCAAAGATTAATGGGAGTGAAAGTAAATAAATATGATCTTATGGATCTACACGTTAAAGTGGTGTTAAATGGTTGTTAAACTAAAAAAAATTATGATCTGCAAGTTTGATTCATATTAGATGATTGTTTGCATTCATACTGAGTATCTTGACTTACTAGAGCCTTGTTGCTGAGAAATCCAGAAAAAAGGGCTATACAGATCTTAAGGGGTCTGTTTATCCATCCTCTAGGTAGGATCAACAATGTCTGTCCAGCCTTCGGTGGTAGAAATTCTGCTCTTCATGTGGACAATGTCTTCTAGCATTTCACTTTATGTACAGCTATCAAGCCTCACCTTCACTTGCTTCAGCTGAAGCCCAGTCTTCTTCCCCTGCCCCATCAGTAGCAGATATAGAGATGGTTTATTCCTTACCAGTTTGCAGATACCTCTCAAAATATCACTTCTCATTCTCCTCCACTCTAGCCTAAATAGCAAATTACTTTGCCTTTTCCTGCAGTTTATACGTCATGAGCTCTGGTAATGTTTCTTTCTTTCTTCTCTATTTCTATAATTGTCATACATTTTGCTTGAAACTTAACATCTTGAATTGTACGTGGCCCTCCAAATGAGGTGCTGCCATTGACAGATGGATTGGAAGCATGATTTCATATTCATTAAATGATTTGTGCTAGGTAAAAAGTACATTGCAGCTAGAAGTCTACTTTTACTTTTTTCATTCAAAGAGAATAGCGCTGATGTTACTTTAATCTCATATGTAAAGCTTATGCTTTTATGTACATTTTTTCTTGCCCACTTAAATATGTGTCCTATAAATAGATCTTTTTGAAGCAGGTGTGATAACTGGAATATTTTGCAGAAACACTTCTAGTATATGCATTTGGACCCCAGTTCAGCAAAATACTGGAGCACAAACCTATTTTAGGCACACAAATTATTTGCACTGAAGTTTTCAATGGGAACTCAGGAGCAGCACCTCCCAAATTATTGTTATAGGAGATGCAGTGGCTTTATGGTAATTGTGTTGTGATATATATGAATCTATAATGATTTGTTATATATGCTATAGCTTAGATTCATTGCTGAACAAGAAGGGGGGTTCTGCTTTTCTTTAAAGAAATGTGAAATTAGACTCAGCTGATTAAAACAGATACCACTTGGAATATTTACATCCAGACTTTGATGTTGTTTCCATTAAACAGATACTGAACCAACAGAAGCACCAGAACCTCCACCATATGAGAAGAGAATGCAGTTTCTTGAGGATGAATTGTTTCGACTTACACGATCAGTGCTTGAACTTCAGTCCTCCGTGGCAGGTGTGAACGAAAACCTAAAGTTGACTGTCCAAGAAGATGCTAGTAAGATGTTGGTCACTTGGCTAAACAACCTTTATGATCGCCCAGAGCCCGATAGTGCGGTTGGTGGCGAAACAGACACTATTCATTTGCCTGGACTCCATAGCAGTAAAGATCAAAAAGACCCTTTTATAGATTTTGAAATGGAAGATATAAAGTCTGAGCTAGCTGAGGTCAAAGAAGCCTTGAAGATGAGGAATGACAAGCTGGAGGAACTGAACGGAAAAGTAAAAGGCTATGAAGGACAATTAAAACAACTGCAGGAGGCAGCACAGGGACCTACAATAACAATGCCCAGTGACAATATATATAAGGAGTATATAGACTCAAAATTTGAGTCCCTCAGACAGGAAATACTGGAAGGATTTGAAAAAAAAATGGCAGATCTGAAGAACTCTTGTGAATATAAACTGCAGGATATCCAGCAGCAGTGTGATGACAATGAAAATAACTGTTTAGGAATTATTGATGTTATAAAAGGAAAAGAGAATGACTTGAGAAAAGAAATAAATACTCTCCGAACTCAGATTCCATCAAACAAGTCTAGTTGTTGCAAGGAAGGTGAGAGAAATGACTTTGTCGAACAGATGAAAGATTTAGATAAGAAGATTGACAGAGTTGCGGAAGCACATAGGATCTTGAATGTCAGAATAGATAATGAAATCAGTCGATTGTCAACTCCAGATCTTGAAGACATGTTTGGTGAGAGGCTGGAGGAGATAGATGCGAGGATGAATGTTACAGAACGAAACGCTGAAGAACACTGCTTTTATGTTGAGGAAACTCTCCGTGGTGCTATAGCTGCTGAGGTGGATGAGCTGAGAGACTTGTTTGATCAGAAGCTACGGGCTCTAGAAGATAGACTAGGAGGCACTATTTTAGAGATCGCTAATACCACAGACCCAGATGGAATGTTTATTAATCCTGGGACGATCTTGCCCAGTGATGCAGGATTTGCAAATGAGCAATTCACTGCAGAGATGAATTTCCTGAAGAACAAACTACTGTTGCTTGAACACCTCTGTGGGCAGAAATGTCAATCTGCACCACAAGGTACGGAGGACCTTCAGAAAGAGCTAGAAAATTGTAACAACAAATATAATCACTTGCTTTTGAAAACAGAGAATAACTCTGTTCTCCTGCAGTCCCTAAATAGCTCTTTTAATGAGAAACTCGACTTAATTAAGGGTAACCATCGTGACATCCAGAAGATGCAGAGAGATGTACGTGTATTCCGGTATAGTCTCAATGTCATGGATAAAGATGTGAAGAATCTTCAAGATGGTCTGAATAGCTGCAAGGAGCAGCTTCTGGGTGTCAATTCTACCTGTAGAAAAACACAACGAGGTGTCTTCCGGAAAATTGATCAAATGCAGAGGACATTTGCAAATCAAACTGCTCATCCCAGTGATAATTGCTGTGGTGACATTAAAGAGAGACTAGAACAATTGAATGACCATATCCTGAATGATCTTAGCAAGTGCAAAGAAAAAACCCAAGGTATCCAGGAGGGTGTTTCAGATGTTGAGAGCAGAGTCTCACATGTTGAAAAAGTTTGTGGCAAGCTGGACTCAGTCTCGGGTAGCTTGCAGAATATAAAAGATGGTCTGAATAAACACGTGAGCAGTTTATGGAACTGCATCCGTGAAATAAATGGAACTATAGCATCTCATTCCACTGATATTTCTGGCCTCAAAAATTCTGTTCAACAGTTTTATAGTCAGGTCTCCAAAATCACCACGGACATTGAAGGCATGATGAAATCTCAGTCTGACACAAGTAAGGTTTTGCTTTATTTAATGGTTTTGTTTGTTTTCCAACTCGCTTTCTTTTCTGAATCATTTATAAAGGAACTGAACTAGGGAGGAAAAATGTAATGTTATGCAATTTCTACTTTGTTTTTACAATGATTCTAATTCTGGCTCTTTGCTCTAGAATGCCATAGAGGACTTGAGTGCTATTAAAAAAATATTCTCACAAAAAAAAAAAGAAGTCTTATATGCTTTCATGTTTACTTTGAGCCAGAATAAAGGCAATGGGAAAACAAATATTTTTGGACAGTAAGTTTAAAGTGAGTTTTAAGTAATACTTATCAGTGGGTATTATTCCAGTTAATTTGATATTTTGTTTTGTTTATTTTATTTTGTTGGTGAAATTATTCTTGATTCCTTGGGGGAAATTGAGAAGTAAATGGAGGAAAGCGAAGTCAAGGGAATTCAAATTTATGATAAGTAAGATTCCCTGTAAGTTTTTTTTTTTCTTACTATGAATTAGTGATTATAATTCAGCACCAACACTTTGATATCAGACTTTGGCAAACAAGCTGTGGCGTATCTTGGTGTGGCAATGTAAAACTTCTGCTTTGTAGCTGTCCCAGAAGTTTTCATTCCCACAATGTAGCTGGGAAGTTGGCAATAGGTGCACACCCCAGCTGGCGTTGTTTTCACACCTCAGCCACCTCTGTTAGTAGTCCAACATGTTAGCGCAAATCTACCTGCACAGGTGGTTTATAGTTTGCATTAGAATGGCTAGGAGGCAAACACACATTCCCTTTGGCTCATTGGCTCAGAAAGCTATGAAATGGTAACCTCAACATGTTGGTGAACCTTGCCATGAAGATTTAGGGGCCTTGCCAATTGCCACTTAGTTCCCTCTGCAGTTCTTGCCCCAAATTTCAGCCACAGACTGTTTGTCTGAGAAAGCTGAAATTTACAGAAGGAAGCTGAGTTCCTGTTTCTGTTCCTGAAGCACAGTAACTGGAGACTGTTTCGAAACTGCACTCTTCAGTTGGTTGATGCTTCTGGTTTTAATTCTGTGCATGTGTGAGATAAATAAGAGGCCAATTTCTGTGTCTGGCCCTAAACCAGAAGAGGTCCTGGCTGAGAGAAGAGCCTGTGGACTCTTGCAGTTGGTGGTGGCTTGGGCAGATAAAATGCTGGACTGTGAGTGCTCTTGCTTGATTGGACAAGTTGTGTTTCATGAAAGGTCTGAAAGTAGTTTCTGCTGGGAAGAGTATCCTTCTTAATCCCAAGGTGGAGACTCGAAAGCCTGTGATAGATGGCTTTGTTCTGAGTGTTTAATTGTTTAAAACTAAATGTATTTCAGTATTTGGCACAAAAAGAGCCTTCTGATATGAGAAGCTTTTGTGTGAAATTAAGAAAAATACATTTCTCTTCCTTTAAAGGAAGAAGTGGAGGAAAATGCAGGGGGTCCGTAATTCTCAGGTATTTCTTTTGGTGAAATCTTGACTTAAATTCGACAGGGTTAGGACTTTCATCCCTAAATCTTGGAAAGGAGACCCAGTCCCCATTAGAATGCAGTATGATGTATCTATGTAATCCTATTTCTCATCCATCTTGTCCAAAATAAATTTGCACTAGGGACCAACATTGGAGAAAAGTCCAAGTTACATACAGTAATCTTTCTCCTGCTATTTATAGCACATGTTCAAATGGCCTCATGGGTTATATTTATCAGCCCCTATTACAAAGCTGGAAAGCATTGAAAAGCCTCAGTGCCCCTGAGTTCCCATTAAATAATGCCATTTCAGGGTAGAGCTCTCCATCTGTTATTGGATGTTAAAGCCTGGGGAAGGATGCTGCTGCTGGTCCTGGGGTGCAGGCACTCTGAGCATCCCTTGCTGCTGTAGGGTGCCTCTGAAGGATTCGTGAAGCACACACTTAAATCCCCAAATGTTTCCGATTACAATAATGCTGTCTGGCACAACAGTCTAAGAAGATTTTGATGGCTGGACTTGCAGAAAGATTTTGGGAAAAGAATCTTTTTTGAAGTAGTTTGAGAATGCTGTTATGTGAATTGGGTATGGCTTTAACTGCTTTTACGTCCATAATCTGCAGCATTGTCTCTGATACTGACATAATTTGGAAAGAAGACTTTCTGTCCTGGCTGTATTTGTTTCTTACACACTATTTGCCAGCATATCGTAGCTTTCAGATTATGTCATTTGACTTTGGAAAGGCTGAAACAGAAACAGTTTGACACTAAAATCAGTTTTGGAGGGCAGTAAGGCAAGGATATGTTGCAAAAAAACACAATATAAAATCTTATCAGGGAGTGGAAATGCGACACACTGTAAATCTCAGCAAAGTTAAATGACCCTTATTTTATGAATATGGCTGTGTTTTCTTCTGAATTTTTTGTTGAAGGTTTTGAAGTGTCTCAGTCCAGACTGCTAAGCCAGGTTAGTGAATGATGCTGTGTAATGTACAGACCTAGAGGCTGGTCCCATATTGTATTTGTTATAATTTCTGGTGAAGGTAGGACAGCATCTTGCCGTTTGTTGCACACAACGTTGGGGTGAGGGCATGTGGTGGTCTGCTCTAAGCTCATGGAGGACCACACATGATGTGCTTGCCAAGGTGTGCAATCCAGCAACTCTTTGTTGACCTTGAGTGGTAAATGCCACCAGCTCCATGTCTCCCAGGGTAATTTGTTGTTCTTATTGTGCTCTGAGTATCTCTGCAGGAACCTTTGCTCTTCAAATGACATAAAACTGAAAGTGTTGTTAAAGTTAGTGGTCTCTTTTAACTTATTCCTATAGATTGATGAAGTTTTCTGGAAGTCAGAAGTGTGGTCTTGCAGCCAGTTAATGCACTGGGTGTGCTGTCCGCTTTGGTTATTTGACCTGAACTTTAATTCTGCTGATAATCTTCTCTGTAGCAGGGTTTAGAAAGCAATAGCTAAATGTTGCCTCCTGAAGTTATGATTTAGGAAACCAAATGTATTGTCTACATTATAACATGGATAAAGGGCAACATACAATCTTAGTGTTGTAGCACAAATAAGGGAGAGTCATATAGTCAATTACTCTAGGCTCTTTATAAACACGTGCAAAACGGTACTTTGTGGCATAATTGTCAAATCCCTTTTGTGTCTCTATTAGAAAATTCAAATCAGGGCTTTTGGGCTTCTTTTGATTGCAGTCACAGACTCCTTTACTAGTTTTTTTTTATGTACTTTGTTTCTGCGTGTTTTGAGGGATGAGTAGAGTGTGATCAGGGCAGAATGATCCTAGAAACAGACGCATCCTAAAGTCCCACCTGCCTCATGTATCCAGGTCATTGTTCATCTTCCTTCCCAGCAAATCATTCCTCCTTCAGTGAAATAAGTGGCAGGTTAAAGCTGTATTGTTGAACAAGCTTAATAAAATAAAATATTTTTAAGAGGAGGAGGGGAACCAAAGCATTCTTATTTTCAACCACTAAGGGAAGCCTTGCCTTCTGTTCAGTTGCAGATGGGCATCTGAGAGCAGAAGCTGTTGTCTAACGTGGTAACTAAGTTGTCAGTTATTGACAACAACTGGAGCAGCAAGGACACTGCTGCTGAGGGCCGTGTTACTGCTCTCAACTTTGTAATGATCCCAGCTCTGCTCTTTGCCTTCCCAAATAGATGGGAAGGTTTCTGTTTTGTCTGCTACTCAGCAAAGCTGAAGCAGATCCAGCTAGATTCAGCCCAGCCTTCATTGGGTGATCATTTTCTCATTGTCTTGTGAACTGAAAATGCATGTTATGGAATTCAATATCAGGGTAGGGTGGCTCCAGAGTTACCATCTTTATGTCGTGATTGGTACTTTGTCTTGCTATGATGCATCTGAGCAGAAAGGCCAAAAAGGTTGGCAAAGTCAGCAGACCAGATCCCTCTCAACCCACGCGTTTCTGACTACTGACTCTTTAAGTTGAGCTATAGGCAAGTAGTTTGGGTTTTAGCTTTATTGAGATGTAGTTGGATAATTCTGAATATTGCTGTATTAATGCTGCAAGGAAGTAGTTTGCACAGGATACAGGATTTGATCTGTTGATGGTTATTTAAAGGTTTGGAAAAGCAAGCAGACAAAAGTATTAATTTTAATTAGTTTTAATCTGTGTAAAGTGAACATTTCGCTCCTTAGTCCTCTGCCTTGTGGATAGAGTTTCTGAGTGAGCTTCAGTCCAGCTTTGTGGTGTGTTGCTTGTATAAGTTTCAATTCTCATGACAGTTTAAGTCAGCCAGCAAAGCTCAGGAAGATTGTTTTTTCTAGCAAGAATATCTAGTAAATGAATGCAGGTGGTGCAAAACTATGACTGCAGACAGTGTCCTAGTACTCTGGAAGGCTTATGTGTGCTTTGCATGAGACTGAAAACAAGAAATGAGATTCACAAGGATGAAGTGCAGGTGCTGAGTAGTCACGAAACAGCATGTGGGTTGCCAGTGACACGGTCTGGATGCTGACTATGCATCACGGTCAGTACTTGCATGACTTGGTCGTAAGCTCTCACCCAAAGGTTCAGTGTAAGGCCCTCCGGGGGGTCCCCAGCTGCGCAGCAGAGCCAGGGACTTCACACCATGTCTACTTCTGAGCACAGCAGTTTGTTTTAGGCCTAGGCACTGCTGAGTTTACCCAGGCTGATTTTGGACTGTGATGAATTGAAGTGCTTCATTCTCATCATTGAGACCTCAGAGCACTGGTCTCCACTGTGGACCACCGTCAGCATCTCTGGTGGTGACAAGATCTATCAATCAGGTGAATTTGCAAGGGGATGTTTGTCCATTTCCCCAGAAGTTTTCTTCTATACCTGCACCTAGAGCCATGCTTTAGTCTCAAAATACAACCAAAATAACCAATACTAATGTTTATTTACAATGGAATTCTAATTATTCTGTGTAAAAGCTGTCATTGCATCTGCTGAAATCTACACATTTGTAAATTCCTGTTCTTCATGTAAATGTAATTCAACTTCATTCTTAGGAGGACATTGCATCCTTATATGTCACGTAGGACTTCATTTTTATGAATAAGCTGTAATTCCTGTGAACGGCTTAGAAATGGATCAGATACACAAATGTAACTATGTCAGTGCTGTTAAGCCCTGATGTCATATGTGTTGGCTGCCCTACTGGAAAAGTCTTTTAATGATATCTTTTCACTTTACATAATAAAGGATTTTCTGGTATTTTATATGCTAGGGTTCTGTCTTTGTTGTCAGAAAATGTTAGTAAAGGGAGTATTTGGAATTTTTGAAGTCATTGCTTTTCAAAGTAGGGAAAAATTCTGTAAGTAGATGTTCATTTTCTCAGGTTTTTTTGCAGCTGGTATTTTTCTTCATGGTAGTGCTAAAGGGTCAGATAGGAATAAGACTGCCTTGTGCTAGGTTTTGTGTGAATACAGAGTCAAAAGAAGGAGCAATGGGTGGAAGGGGTTCAAGAGAATGGAAGTGAACATAGAGAGAGAGCATGCAATGGAGATGAAGGCACTGTAGGTGTGATACTGCCTCCTGGAAGTCAAAGCTGGAATGTTCATGGGGTATTTTGACTGCCACTTGTCCTGTCTCCAGGCTGTCTTCACACCCTTCCCTGTGTCACAGGTTGGGAAAGAGGGGGGCCTGTAGTACTGCAAGAGTGGAAGAGAGTTTTGCCAGTGCAGTCTTGGGTCTGAGGGTAAAGGTGGCCTCAAACTGAGTCCTGTTTAATATAAAAGCACTTTTTTTTACAAAAATATGCAATTTTGTATACTGCTTTAGATAAATAATTCGGTATCTTTCCTCTTCTTCCATGTTTTCAAAGGGCAATCAGAAGTACCACGGCAACCGTTGCCACCGAGACCACCTCTGCAGCCCCAACCTGGCATATCCCTACTGCCATCAAGGCCGAGGGTACAACCTCCACGACAGAGACCCCCACTGCAGCCACCACAGCTGAGACCCCTTCCACGCCCAGCACTGCCAGGGTCAGGAGTTGTGCCGTTGCTGCCTGGAACAACTGGAATAATCCTGGAGGCTGGAGAGGCAGGTCCTCCTGGCACCGTTTTAATGTCAGGAAGAGGGCGGCTTAGAAGCGTGGATGGTCAGGCAGGACAAAGTACCATGCCCATTGCTGAAGGGTATGCTGGAGCACCAGGTGAGAGAACCAAACTAATGGTGGATCACTCCCATCTAAGAGCAATGGATATGCTAGGTCTGGCTGAAGGGGTGACACTGGGATCTGCTGCTCTTTACCAGCCACCTTTCAGCCTTTTGTGGGTGCTTATTGTAATAGCTATTGCTGTTGGGAATGGGTTTAGGGCAGAGATGATTTGTGAATGAGCCTTTGCAGCCTCTGGCTGGCTAAAGAAATAGAGGAGACACATTCAGTGCCAGTTTTGTTGCCTTTGCAAAGACGGCACAAAGCATGAGTTCAACAGGAATGATGTAAAATCCTTGGTAACTACAGCAGTCTTTGCCACTATGGAAACTTAAGTTATTTCTTTGTCACCATAATGCTTGCCAGTGAATTTAGTGCTCTATAGTAAGAATTTGGTTTCCTTTGCCATGATCACCTCAATTTAATGATAACTGAACACTTCATGAGCGATATTATTTGGTAGCTAGTTTTGTAGGTTGCTGTTTGGTAACAAAGGATGCATTTTAGAAGACTGCAGCGATATTTTATCATAGTGGACTCCATTATGTACCATGTTACACATACTGCTTTTCCTTTATAGGATATCCAAAGTTATCCCCTCCTACCACAGACTCACAAGGTAAGGCAGTTGTTTCCTAGATTTTTTACATGGGTACTTATTCTTCATTTCAGTCTCTGGGAAGTCACAGTTGAGAGAACAAAGTGTTCATTTTTAATATTTAAGCTTAGTGAACATTTGACAGTTTTATCTTATACCAAAGCGTTAAACTATAATCTACGTCCTTTGAAAATATGAGGGTTTTGAAAAGTAATTAGTTTTGGATTATTGTTACTTACTTTGATGGTGTTTTTTAAATATAAATAGTTTCGCCTTTGATTAGAAAATTTCAGTACTGACCTTTTTTCCTTTTTAAATGAAAAATTATATATTTCCTTCTGATAATTTTAGTATTTCTTTAATACAATATGTATAAGGCCAAAACTAAGATCTTGAAACACTGTTGATATCTGAGCTAGTGCATGAATTGGTCTTCCTCATGAGGGAGTTTCTAGCTTTGTTAAGATCACAAGGTCTCGCTTTCCTGACTTCAGTGAAAGCAGGAGTGCTCCCACTGACAACCACAGTTTAAAATGATTGGAAATGCAATTTTCCTGGTTTGGTGGTGTTATTTTATTTTTTATAACTCTTAATATCACTGTTCATTTATGGATTTGTATGAAAAAACAGGTATAAATCTTGTGTGGGACATGCTTGATAAATACATTGATTGGGAGCTGTCTGCCCTACCTCGTACTCAGATATTATCAAACCTTGGGGAATGGTATCTGAGATCAAAGCAAATATTACCACACCCTCTTCAAAAGAATGATTTCATCTGAATTTGTTTGAGGAAATATGAGAAATAAAGGAAAATAAAACATCAGGGCTTTATGGCATCCAAAATCGTACCCCTGGGACTTAGTTTGATGACCCTAAAAATATCACGGGTACACAGCCCAAAAGCTGATCTGGGGACTGATAGAAAAAATTAGTAAAGACATCATACCGTAATGCTGATAGTTTTACTTTCTAATTAAAAATCTGTCGTAGCCTTAAAGCAATCTTTTTGCATTTGAGGATTATCCTGGTAAGAACAAACAGCAAAAGGCTTCTGGAAGAGGATGAGAAGTAAAGAAATGTTCATTTGTCTTGATGCCAGCAAAGCCAATATAGGTGTCTAGATTTCTGTGATAAATGGATTTCCTGGGGGTTTTCTTCCACTTTGTACAGCCTATTGCCATTTATAGATAGCAGTGTTTTAATAAAATTATGTGAAACAGTAGGTGCATTTTAATAGAGTTGAAAAGGCAGGATGTGGCAGGCAGCTCGCTTGTTTGCTGCTTGGTGGAACATGTAAGAAATGATATCAGCCAGGGATCCAGAGAGAGGTAGCCTTGACCAAGGAGCTCCTTTTCCTGATTCATGCCCTTCAAGACCTGTCTAAAGGATAAGATATTCCTGCTGATCTGTCCTATAATTTCCCCAAAATGCCTTGCAAACCCTGATGTCAGGTAGTCATAGAAAACAAAGAGGTAAGTACAGTGCAAATAGCTGTTAGACTTCTGTGGTGTTAAAGCATGTACACCAACTGTCCCTAATCATCAGTGTCTGCTTATAAACAGCGAAGAAAGAGAGCATTCTGGGGCAGAATTCAGCCGATTCTAATGATCTAGAAATTAACAGCCGGGAAAGGGAAGATTTTTGGCTTATTGGTGGAGGAAATTAATGCTTAAATAAGGCATCAAGGGATCCTTAATATCTAATTTGTTCAGGACCATAGTTTTAGGATGTCTTTGCCAGTCTTCACCCAGTACATTTTGTGGCACTGAAATTCAGATTTGGAGGAAGATCAGAGCTTCTTGTACTATAATTCCTAAAATAAGCAGCCTGTATTATTAAATTTGCCTTCTGAGTGCTCCCTTTCATTTCTCTTCCTCAATAGCTTCTGTTATATAAAAGCACTGCTCAGGAAGAAGTTGAAGGCTCCAATTCCGTCCTCTGGGACTAAACTAGCCCACTTCAGTGCTCTTCTTGAATGCTGAGGCACAATTTGCATACTTCCAATACTGAAGAATGCCCTTAGTTGTTCAGATTCATTAGCTATCTTGTTTGCATGCATCTTACAATATAATTTTGTAAGTAAAGAGCCTCAAGGACTCAGAAGTATTTATGAGAGTGTATGAGACACAATGTAACATATTAGCTCTATTTTCACAGGCAAGGTGTTGATGACAATGGTGAACTGAGTATCAGAACCTAAGAGAATCCACCTTATCCCTTTTAATACAGAAAGAGTTAAACCAATTGCTGTTTAAAGAACCATCAGCGGCAAATGTTACTGAAGCATGGCAATTTTACAGTTATGAGAATTTTTGTTTGCCAGAGCAAAGAAAATTGCGGAGACCAAAGTAATAAATTAGCTGATGAACTGATATGGGAACTGATGAGAAAATGCTTGTACGATCCCAGGTCATATAACTAGGCAAGGACAGAACCAAGAAGAAGATCCGGATGTTCTAATTAGCATACAGAGAGGGTCACAGTGAAAAAAAAAGTCACTGATGGCACAAACTGTCTTGCTCACCCTCCCTCTTCGTGCAGTCTGCAGTGTTGCTTGTGTCCTTAACCGTGCAGCTCCAATGGAGGATGGTCGCTCCTCTCTCAAGGGAGCTGAGGTGGTGAGCCCTGCCACTGTATGAACACTGCTGTGCATAGAAAAGGCTAATTTTCATCTGGGCTTTTTAATTCTTCTTACTTGTCTGATACTCAACCGTCTTTACTTTCTTTGTGTGACTCTAGGCAGCAAGCCTGTAGGACGTGTCAGATTTAAAGGCATGAGGTTTATTGTAAAGTAAGATTTTTGTTGTTGTAAGTGGTCCTTGATTTGAAGAAAGAGAATACTGAATACGTAAGTTCCCCTGCCATGCTTGTGATGGGTTCTGCTGTGTGTTTAGTTCTTTTTGATCATTGGACAGGGAGCAGTATTCTCATTACTACGCATAACTCTAGCGCAGGGGAAAGCATGTTTGCTGCCTTTGAGGTAAAGGATGTGATCCCCTGCAGTCACACCAGTGGTCGTGCTTTGCTGCTGTTTGCATGTAAGAACAGTGCAATTCACAGAAGCATCCTGACAGGGTAAGAGACAGTTATTTGTGTAAGGAGCAGTAGGTGTAAGTGTGTAAGTGCTAGGGCAAACCTTCTCTTGCTGGGATGTGAAAAGAAGGAGTTTCAAGAGCAGAATGAACTGTCACTAACAGACTCGGGAGAAAAGCAGCTGTGTCTTCATAACCCACTGAGTGAGTTATCCACACCAGAAGCACTGTGACTTAGCGGAGCAGAGCTAATGGGCCCAGCTTCACTGAGCATTGTCTTATGGAAATCAGTGTGGCACTGTGCTGTGCTGCATGGCTATCCCATAGGCAGAGGGAATGTTCCTGAAAATGAGATGTGTCAAACTGAAGAGTTAAAAAAAAAAAAAATCAGAGAGGTGATAAATTGTTGATACTTTCATTCCATTTTCTCTAACTGAAATTATGCATTTTGCCCTTGCTTAGCTCTGGGAGTGTTGGCCAAGCAGAGGAAATATGACATAACCTCCCCACTCTTGCCCCATGCAAAGGAGTCATAAGTGCAAACTGGCATATGCATTACATACTTATGATCTTTTTTCTGTGTAGATTCTTGAAGAGTCCTCATTCCAGTTGCTGAGTAATTGTCAGCAGCACTATCACACTTTATTGTTTTTTCTCTTTTCATTTTGATAGAAAATGCTTGTGCTATGCACTACTTTGTAGTACTTGATTTTTTTTTTCTTCATCTTTTTCTCCTTCAGGCCTTTGGGCTCTGTGGGAGGCATGTGCTGTGCTCAGAAGGCAAGAGAGATGGAGAACTAGAAATACAACTAGCAGATGGGTTGAAGTATTACAGAAGTAACGTAACAAAGGCCAGCTATGTATATTCTGTGGACTTTTGACTCCCCAGAATGCATTATACTAGTTTAGATTACCATGAAAATGCATACCTGCTCCTTCTTACATATATATATGTATTTTTTGAAAACTTCTTGAACACACCTTCAGTCAAAGAGTTTTTCCTCCCCCAGAAGCAGTAAAACCGTGGTTGAATCTTTTGTAAAATTTTTTTTGACTGCCTAGCAGTTTCTTCATCAGAGCTGTGCATGGGGTTCTCAGCTTTTAAATGCATTAAAACTTCCTGATTTTTATAATTCCACAACGCTAACTGCTTAAGTGAAAGCAGTTTCCAAGGCTGGACCTTGGCCTAGAGAAGCTGAACTTTGGTCTTTGCATGAAGAAGAGTGTTTGCAAGTGTAATCATGTAAGAGAAGGTGGTTCACATCTGTGAAATGTTCTGCAAAAACACTCCTGAGAGCTGTCGGTTGGACTTGTGAAAGTTGCAAACAGGCACATTTACAGCTGGAAGCAGGGAGGAGGGGAAAAGAGCATAAACACATTGCATCTTTCTTGCGCCTTCTTATATAGCCCCCTAAACCTATCTACAGGATATTTAGAGGGGTTTAAGATTTCTCCTTTGGGCAAACACAGATGGTGTGCCAAACCGCACTGCAGACCTGAGGCAATTTCAGCAGCAAATGCTAATAAATATTCTAGCAATTAGTGAAGGGGAATCTTGAAGGAAGTGTGGTGAGCCAGGGTAGGAGTTGCTCCCTTGTCTAGACAACACCAACCCAAGCAGAATCGTAGCTCCTGCAAACAGAGAGGACAGAGTTTCTGGGTAGGCAGCAAATAGTTTCTGCAGTCTGTGCAGTATGACTGCAGAGGGCAGAAACCTTTCCAAGTGAGTTCAAACCAGAATGGTGAGACAACAAGAAGTTAGTTGAGGTGCATTTGAGTCTCAGAGTAAGCTGAGAATACAAAGAGATGCTTTCTGTAAGCAGCATGGTGTTAAGGAGGGGGAGGTTTCCAGAAACTGTTTAAATAGACTTCCTGCAATTAATTTTGGTCCTTTCAAATAACCTCATCTTAGCTCACAGGAGCACTCGCAGGCACACTGGCAGGTAGGAGTAATGAAAAAGGGCTTCCGTCCATTTTCTGAACATGAAACAAAATACTGAATAAAGAGATTTCCAAAGATACGAGGCAGCTGGTTACTAGCCCTTGAGGGAAATCAAGATAGTTCTTTGCCATTTCTGAAGCTGCAGGCATGGCTTCCTCTTGCCTTCCCCTCCCACCCCACCATGCCAAGTTATTCAGAAAATGAAAAAGGATAGCAGAGCAATTGGGTGTCCGCATTTTAGGTGAAGTTTTGTTACTTTTTAACTTAAATTTTTAAGGAATATAATCCCTGAATTGAACATTGTTTGCTGGTGGGTGTTTCAGATTGAGAGGAAGAGAAAACCAAGTATTTTAAGGGAGGCAGAAGAAGGAGCAGGGGTGAAACAGCATGATGAAGATGTGGATCCTAACTTGGACAGAACAGAAAGCGCAACTAAGGGCAACTTTTAAGTATATCTAAGCTGTGCACAGCTGCTGAGCATGACAAGAAAAGCTAGCACGAGCTATACACATTATCACTTCTGTTGCCATTGTGATAGGGACAGAGAGCGGACATGCCCAAGGGCAGCTTCAGTCCTGAAAATGGTCTGTGACAGGAGAAATATTGAACTGAGGGTTGGGAGGATTTCCACTGACAGCATTTACAAACAATATACCTTTTCCTTAGAAGGAGAGAAAAAAAAGGGAGGCTGTGGCCAAGGGGAGAATTTTATGGTGCTCAGTAAATTTTATGGTGAGACACCTGGGACCTGAGCCAGCAATACATATTCTGCTAATTCTGGCATTCCTCGAGTGACTGGGTTAGTCCAAGTTGTGACAGAGGCACTGGATTACAAACCATCACAGGGAAAGGCTCTGTTGTCATTTTGATGTGACTCTGACTCATTGTTACCCATTTTAGGACCTGCTGCTCCTGCGGCCTCACTGGTATCATTTTCTGCTGGCCTCACGCGGAAGCCTTTCTCTAGCGATGTTGGCGTGGTTCACTTTAACAAAGTGCTTGTGAATGATGGGGACTATTATAACCCCAATACAGGTAAGAGCCAAAGAACGGACCTGCAGAGATGCCAGATGGGCAATAGCATGCATTACCAGTGTTTGATGCTAACTCGGGACTTGCTGGTGCATTGAACAAACAAGTCCACCTGAACTAAACAAGCAGGGCTAAAAGCTTCATGTGGATGTGGACAGGCACACACTTTGCCACTGCTGGTTTTCCACATCTACCCAGTAATACAGAGGCCCAACTCACCCCTACCTCTGCTCTGCCAGCACAGATGGTTGCGCTTCTCACCCCACCTCAGCTCAGCTCAGCCCAGGTAATAGCACTGAGATTCCTTGCTAACCCACTTCACTGGAGCTCAGCCAGCTGGTCACCGCGGGGAGGGGAGGGAGGGAGGTGATACATCCTGCCTCTCCTATAATGGTGACTGCTGCCTGCCTCCTTCTCAAGAAGAGTATAACACCACTTGGGCGTTAGGTGTGCCTTAACTTTCTGGGGATGTGCACAGCATGTGGCTGCCTCTCACCTAGCTCTGAGTGATGTCAGCTGCTTAGGCCAGGGGGTTTCCAAATGTCGACACAACCTCCTTATTTCCTGAAGAACTGGTGAGCTCTAACACAAAAGCAGCGATCCTTTGCCTTGATGAATTTTGTCAGCTGGTCAGCTGCCCAGGCTGTACAAAGCAGTGGGTGACCAATATCAGTTACGTTTGTCGTCATGCTTAGAGCACTCAAGTCTCTCCGTTTCAAATAACTCAGAAAAGCTCAGCTTGTCTCTCGTCTGCAGGTATTTTCACATCACCGTATGAAGGGCGCTACCTGATCACCGCCGTGCTGGCCCCAGAGAGGGATGAGTATGTAGAAGCAGTGCTGTCTGTCTCCAATGCAAGTGTGGCTCAGCTCCACACAGCTGGGTACAGAAGGGAACTGCTGGAATACCACAAACCCTACTCTGGGAAACAGACCTGTGGTGGTCCTGGGACATTCCACCTTGTTCTTCACCTCAAAGCTGGAGATGAAGTAAACGTTGTTGTAACAGGAGGCAAGCTGGCCTACACAGACTCTGACGAAATGTACTCTACATTTAGTGGAGTTCTCCTTTATCCTTCTATTTCTCATGTTTAGGTTTACCTTGAAGAGGAAAGAAGGGTAAGATATTCAGAAGAAATTAGTGTAATAAAATTCAAAGCTTTAATATATTCAGTTTATATATTTGATTTCAGCAATGGGTTTATAGCCTATACTGAGACCTTTTCCTTGTCCCCTGTTTCCAGAGGTAGCTACAAAAGACATGTTTCTGTAGCTAAATCAGCTCCTTCCGAAGGAGCAGCTCCTTCCCTGTACAAGCGGAACATCTGTTTAAAAACCAAATATGTTCTCAATAGATACTTCTCCACTGCACTCTCTCTGTTCGTTATTAAATTGCCGTTGCAGTCTTCTCCCTAGTTTATCACATTCTCCCTAGTGTATCAATGTTTACATCTTTGCTAAAGTTTACAGTCGTTGTCAGCTACGTTCATGTTTTCAGTCAAGTAGGGGCAAGAAAGTGAAGTTGTATTGGACATGGTTGATGACTTCATAGTGCTTGTGTTATTAAATAATATGTTGGGTCTAGAACATTCACATAAACAATTTGTTGCAATGCAGTTGCTAACCATGGTGGTGCAAAGCAAAATAATACTTACCTGCATCAGTTTCCTTTTTTTCCTTTAAGGGCCAAACTGTGCTAAGAGACAAGATGAGTGACTCATTCCAGTCAAGTGGAAGCAGCTGTGCAGGGAGAAACTTACCTCGCCTCAGCTTTCCACTGGGCAGATGCAAGTGTAAGGTGCAGTTGCTACGACTAAAAGAGTTAGAACAATTATTGTCAATTGATACACTAAAAAAAGATGATCAGTTAAGTGTGATGCTTTTGATATTAAAGCTTGCTGCTTGAAATGAATAAACAGGTCAGAAAAGTCTGAATAATCTGTGCTTAGCTAGAACAAATGGTAATTTTGAAAAGCTTAAAAGCTTCTTCAAAGTTTGCTTCTGGCATTCCTACAGTATTTGCATTAGAAAGGAAGATTTCTTCTTTGTTGCACTGTAGAAGGCAAATCAGAGAAAAAACTTTTGATAAGAGGAAAATGGCCAATACTGTCAAATGCACAAACCAATGAGCTGCACTAGGTCTTTATTTTAACAGTCTCCTGCATCTGTGCTTTTGAGTGAGGTTTGTTTTACCTCAGCATCTGTTTATATGGGTGAAGCAACGTTCTTAGCTTAAACAGATAAATGCATTTGAGTCAACCAGTTTATTTCTCATACTAGCCACTTTTCAGTGAAGGTAACCAAAATGATGTTTTGGCTCTGTAGAGTTAGCATTTTGCTCTCTCTTGTGGCTGAAAAAAAAAATCTATCTGTGCTTCAATAAAAGCAGGGCTGTTCAGCTGTCACCTGATAGAAATAGATTTTTTTAATATTCTGTTCATGATGCATAGATCTGTATTTATCGTACTGGTTTGTGCAGTATGTTTTCCTCCTTACAAATCTAGGACAGCTGTTTATAGCCTCAGAACAAACAAGTCCTTTAGGTGAAGGAAGAACTCCCCGTGCTGTAAGGAGCACAGCATGTTTAGCTGAAGCCCTTCCCATCTGAGGAGGTCAGATGAAGACTTATGCCTTTGTTGCTTAGTTTTGGAATAGATACTCCCTAATAACTCCGTTTCTAGGCGATGAGATGGGACCTTCCCACAACAAACTATCACATCCTGGAAGATGAGCTGCTTTTGAGAGAAGCAGGTGGAAAAAGCTCTCTCTCCACAGAGAAATTCTTAATCAGTCCCTGTGCAGCCGGGATTGCCAGGATTGCACTGGGGGAGTTGTGAGCACAGGAAGGAAATTTTGAGTGGATTTGTAAAGCACCTGGTTTAGGCAGATATCTTGGTGCCTGATTTTTCAGAAATGATGGTATTACTGATAAGCAGAAGCCAGGATTGGATATATTTTGTAGCAAGAAGGCTTTTTCTTTAAGCAGCTGTTAGTAGGTAGTCAAAGATAGAGAATCAACTTGCACTTCACAGCTTGATAAAGGGAGCCACCCCTGTCTCATTTCCTTGCACACCTGTCTTGACCTGTGCTGCAGCACGAGGCATTAGCATGCAGTTAGCAACCATGAGCTTGTTCAAGGGAGCAGCTAATTTTCTTTTGTCCTAAATCAACAGCCCCTTTCTCTCCTATGCTTTTCTAGGTCTGAGAACTGAAGGGACAAGCAGGAAAGATTTTTTTCTGTGTTTTCAAAAAGCCAATTGCATCAACCACTTTTTTTTTTTTTAAACATAATTTCTCATGATGTACGAAAGCTGGAGAAGCACTGACTGTTCCTTTTAGAACATTTTTCACTCTCCTCAAGAAAGCTGTGTTCTCCAAGAAGCTGGCTCCAGCCGATGTATGACTCAAGTATTGCTAGATTATTGTTGCCTGTTCTAAAAATGACTCATGGAAATAAACAAAATGAGCTGAGTGCTTAGGGAGACCTAGCTGGCAAACACTACCTTTCTCTTATTTTTCCCCCTCTCAGTGAGACATTTTTAGGAATTGGTGATGCAAGTTTAGTGCTAGAGTTGCAAAAGTTATATCATCAAACCCCATCCTACTAATGGGACAGCACTGTCTTCTACCAGAAAGTTTCTTCTTGTACCCAGGATATGTTACTGCTGATGCTGAGACTGTTTGAGCCTTCATAGTGCAGCATAACTGATATTTGTATACATGTGTAAAGCACTCTGTGAACCATGTCATAGCAAGACCCAATCTCAGTGGTGTATTTCGAGGACACCTTTTAGAACTTTTACGGATACCTATCCGGCATCTCTAGCAACACAGTGGCTAAAGTTATGACCTTTGACAAGGAACCTCTGCCTTAGATTCCTGCCTTTTGTAGAGAGAGACTTGACCCTTAATTTCCACTTCATTGGTAATTGCTGTAATCAGGGTAGGTGGCTCAGTTTCTCCAGACGGGGTTGTTTTCCTGGAGCTTACAAGGCTCCAGGATTATTCACCCAGCTGGGAAGACCATAGTGCTGTAGTCCCTGAATAGCAAAAGGCAGGGGGAACGGGAGTTCCAGTCTCTGATCCAGTGAGTTTATCTGATAAAACATTCATTAAAGCAGCAGCTGGAAGAGACCCAAGCACAGATGCATTCATGGGCCTGCTGAGGGTTTGTTTCATACAGAACAGCCTGGCTTCAAAAGCAAGGAGCCTGCTCCAGAATACCCTGAGCCCACTGACTGAGCATTTACATCTTCAGTGAGAATCAGCAACAGAACAAGGAAATGCCAAGGAAAGGAGCATTTCACTCAGTGGGTTCATGACTTGACTACCACATCCAAGAGCATCCCTGAGCTCAAATAAAAACATGTTAACCAAGAAAGCCTTGAAAAAAAATAATCCAGTAGGTGGGAGCTCTAACATAGGTATGCTGCCTGTTTCATAGATCACAGGACTACTTTTTAAATCTGCTTTGTAGGCAGCTTTGTAGCAGTGTATGAGGATTTTGAGTTTCTTAGGCAAAACAGTTTCTGTTGTGCCAGGTGCTACCATTTGACATCAAAACAGGAAGAAAACCAGACTGTACCAGGTGATGCTGAATAGATGTGTGTAGGACAGCACCTTAGCCAGGCACAGGGCACGGTGGTTCCTTAGGGACTGCACAGACATCAAAACCAATGGAATCGCCAAGGCAGCATCACTTGTGTGACAGGTAAATTCCCACAGCCAGGTCATTAGAAGCAGAACATCTAAAGATGAGCCAGTATTGCCAGCAACCAGAGAAACTGCACTCTGGCCAAACATGGAAAGTATATCCTAGAGCAGCTATAAGGAAAGGCAACAAAGCAACATAGAAATCAATCAAATCCCCAGGAAAGCCTGGAGCAAAATAGGAATGGCAATTTCCACCACTACATGTATCAAAAACTACCTCATTATTTTAATTTGTTATTAAGACTGAAGAGACAGTGGAGACATTTCTATACTGACCACTCAAATCAATGAGGATTTTCTGTCATACTCCACCATGTATCCTTTCAAGGTACACCAGGTTCCTTGCAGCAACTTTGTACAGTTTGGCTGAGAGACTCCAGTCAGCTTGGTGAAGCCAAACAGCCAGTTAAGAATAATAACCAACAGTCAAGGAAACAGAGAGCAAGCTGTAAGTGGAAAGCTTAGGAAGACAACTTGAAACAAAATGCCCCTCACCACCAAATGCAGCTTTAAAATGCACTGGGAATGTGAGGTAAAGGTCTCCCCATCTGCAACCAAGAAATTCAAATCAGGATTGAATTGTTTCCTGAGGATACATCATGCGTTTGGAAGTGAGTTTCATCTGCTGGATAAGTATGTCTTTATGTTATGGCCCAGTAGTGGATACAGATCTATTTCACCAAAACTACAAACGCATTTATAGACTCAGTGTGGAGACAGGAGGAGTAAGCACTCCACTGAGACTGGATCAGCAGGTACACTTTGGCTGCTCATTGCTCCCAGGTAATGGCATAGAGTTCAAATTGTCAGGTTACCAGGAATACTTGAGGCTGTGTCCTGTCATCGCAAGACAGACTTGCACTCAAGCCAGCACCAAACCTCCTGCAATTGTACCCTGCAGACTTGAGCCAAGATGCAGAAGAAGGGCTCTGCCAGTTCTGTGCATATGGGAGACTTCAAAGAACATCTTGTAACATGTTACTACATAAGCAGGTTTTGGCATTTATCCATTTTGCTATCTTGAGTGTGAAAAAAGGAACATTACTATATTTTTCATCAAAGAAAGACCAGCATATTTAAAAGTATGCTTTACATGTGCATGTGTATACATATATTCATGGAGAAAGAGAGAGAGAAATATCCAGGAACATGAAAAATGTGTGATGGAAAACAACTGCAGATAAGTCCAAATAAAGCCTACCTGTTGTGTGATGTCTTGATGCTCTTTTGCTTTCCAGTGAACACAACATCACCGTAAGCTGAAAGTTTTGCTCTCCACCAGCTTGCATGTATATTTTAAGGGTTTATTCACTGCCGAGCACTGTTACATAGACTTTGTGGCGCACAGAATTTCTGCCAACGCAGTTCTCGTCTGTCTCAGCTGCCCATTCAGTGCTCTGATTTTTGGCGGATAGGATAAGGACAAGGATAGGGAAAGGATAGGATTTCAGCTGGAAGGAACCTACAACGATCATCTAGTCCACCTGCCTAACCACCTCACAGCTGACAAAAAGTTGAAGTATGTTATTAAGGGCATTGTCCAAATGCCTCTTGAACACCTTGGGGGCCATTGACCATGTCTCTAGGAAGCTTCTTCCAGTGTTGGTCCAACCTTTTCGTTAAAGAAATGCTTCCTAACATCCAGTCGAAACCTCCTCTGGCACAGCTTTGAACCATTCCCACATGTCCTGTCACTGGATAGCAAGGAGATGAGCACCTCCATCTCGACTTCCCCTCCTCAGGAAGCTGTAGAGAGCAATGAGGTTGCCTCTTGGTCTCCTCCCCAATCTAGACAAGGCTAAAGTCCTTAGCTGGTCTTCACAGGACATGCCTTCCAGCCCTTTCGCTGGCTTTATTGCCCTCCTCTGGCAGCATTCAAGGACTTTCACATCCTTCATAAGTTGTGAGGCCCAACACTGCACACAGTACTCAAGGCGACACCACTTCAACACTGAATACAGTGGAATAATCACCTCTTGACCTACTGGTTGAGTTGTGTTTGATGCACCCTAGGGTGTGATTTGTCCTCTTGGCTGTCCTTGGGGCACACTGTTGACTCCTATTGAGCCTGCTGCTGACCAGCACCCCCAGATCCCTTTTGGCAGGGCTGCACTCTAGCCACTCATCTCCTAATTTACACTTCTGTCCAGCTTTACTCCATCTCAGTTGCATTTTGACTTGTTAGTTATTGGAGCATTGCGCTATGACTAATCTATCTATATCCCTCTACAAGGCCTCTTGTCCCTCAAGAGAGCCAACAGCACCTGCCAGTTGGGTGTCAGCAGCAAACTTGCTAACGGTGCATTCAACTCCTGCATCCAGACCATTGATAAATTTATCAAACAGAATTGACCCTAGAATTGAACCCCGAGGGCCCTGCTGGTGACTGGTCACCAGCCAGATGTTGTCCCATTCACCACAACCTCTGGAGCCCTGCCCTTCAGCCCGTTCTAGTTGAACAGTTCAGGATTTGTTGCTTATTTTCACCAGAGCACTTACAGATAATGCATCATCAGAAGTGGGGAACGCAAGATTTGAGAACATCAAGGTAGAAAGTAGTAAAAGAAGGCAGGGAAAGACTGGAACAACAGAAATTACTATGAAGAAAAGAAATGCACCAGCTCTCAGTGCTGGGGTAGAGACTGCCAGCCACCCAGTCTGTGTAGCAGAATTCAGACTAAATGTGAATGTTTAGTCAAAACAGTATTATCTCATGTACTGCCCTATAAGCAATGGCTTTTGTAGCACTCTTAGGGAGGTGGCTTAACATTGCTTGTAATTATCCCAATGCACAGTTAATTGCACTCTGTGTAAAGCATGACCTGTAGAAGTCATTAATGCAAGTCCTCACTCATGCAGCTTAACATTTGCTCCCCCTGAGCCATGCTGCTGCCACAGCCTTTTGGTAGGGAGGCCATCCCACCACTCACCAGGCTGGGGCCTCAGTCCCAGCAAGCACTTTAGCCATGGACAAAATTCCTACACAGGTTACAGCACTGGAGTCTTTCTGCTGTTCTGTGCTACAGCCGCACACGATTAGAGGGGCCTTGGGTGTCTCCAGTACGGGATATGAATGTCACCGCAGGTTTGATTAATTTGTCTAAGGTGAAGGGAGAAGCAAAAAAAGCAGTGAGTATCCTCATGCTTAGAAAACATGTTGCACAGAAGTAGCCACCCCTGACATAGCCCTTATTAAGCCCAACTGCAAAACCTCCTGAAGCTCCTAAAGCATCCCCCTTCTTCCCATGCCACATGCAGGACATCCGCCCAGAAAACCCTTCCAGGCAGCCAGCTGACTCATAGTTCACCACTGGTCTGGAACCTTGGTTGGCAATTGAAAAAGTGGGAACACACACGTGCTTCCCAATCAAAATGGGGCAGAGCTGCACATGCAGCTTCCCAGGGCCCTTGGTGCACTAACTGCATGGTGTAACTCTAGAACGGTGCCCTGCACACACAGGAAAGTGCCCATTCTTGGAAACTGTGATTCTGCTCTTTACACGTTTAAGACAGAAAAATCCATCCACCAAGAATGAGATTGGTCCAGCAGGAGTCCATTAGGGTAAGATGAACACAGAAGAAACAATGCCAGCTTAGAAATGTTTTTGCAGCATAAATGGGACAAACCACCTTTCCATTGCTTGCACTGGCAGTCACTCACTGCACACAAAGCGGTACCGAGGCCTAAAGGTGAAAGATGGGCAGTGAAGGGGGTGTGTGGGGAGTAGTGGAGTGTCCTGGGTGTGAAGAAAAGGGTGCAGTGCACAAGCAGAATCACAGGGGAAAGCTAGACAGAACGCTGGAGATGATGGAACTCTTTGTCAGTAAGCTCTGTGTCTGGGCACAAGGGGAGCCAGTAGGTGCTCGGGGCAGCAACACAAATGACACCCTGCACAAGGATCAAAAGGCATTTACACTTTCATGCAGCAGATCCATCATACTTTTAGATGTGACTGAAACAGCTGGATTTTCTGAAGTAGGCTGCTTGTTAGTTGCATTTACCAAAGCCAGCAAGGGATGAGGAGGAGCAAATTTCTACTGAAAGCCTGGGGCCCCTTTTTCACAATGGTCTCACAGTAACTTCCTCGAACAATTTAACAGCTGTCCTGGAAGACAATACGCTGCCTGGAAAGGAAAAAGTAAACTTAGATGGAGTTAGTGTACAACTCCAAATTAGGGCAGATTTGCAAGTGCTTCAACTATGCCGTTGCGAGATTTTCTTCAAAGCAGCTTGTGTATTCCCAAGTCCTGCATGTGTACCCGATATTCTATAGTATTAATGTGTGACTGCTTTTCATTACGGTCGGACTCGATGATCCGGTGGGTCTCTTCCAACCTGGTTGTTCTGTGATTCTGTGATTATAGATAAAACTCAATATTGGTGCTGGCACATGGTGCAAGTTTGATGACAGTAATTACTTATAAGTTGTATAAATATTCCAAAAAGAAGTAAACTGACTGAGAGAGAAAGCAAATATATCCTAGTCCTTACAAGAGCAACATGAACTCCATGTAAAATATGAATACATTTTAAATAATCCCACACTTACTAAATGAGCAATACAAGAGCAGAATTCCCCAGGAGAAAGTGAAGAGAGATTTTAGTTTAAGTTTTTTTTATTGTGATAACATTGCTCTGAACATCAATAAACATTGCACTGAAGTGTGGGTTACTGTACCCAAGATAATCCAGTCTTAACAAAAACCACTGTATTCTTATGATCACAGATTTGACGATTTTACACACTACCTTATTAGTGATTGAGTTGTTTAACAATCAAGTATTCTGCATCTTCAACATAAAAATGAAACAAATTATTGAAGAGAGTTTTCCCACCCTCAAAATAAACCAGCGTTTCAACTTTCATCTGGAAGTAATTAACACTGTAAAAAAAATCCAAACCAACTCAATTCTATTCACCAGATTTTAACTTTGGAAACTAAAACTTCTTCAGGCAAAAGTGACACTTTAAAGGCATCTCAAATTCACTATATGTTTCATTATGAATGCATTACGGTCATCTAGACAACTCTCATTCATTCATATGATGGCATTTTCAGAAGACTTGTATAAAATATTAACATGAAATCTCATCTCCTTTGTCTTTACCATAAGCAGATTCAGAGTTTGCTTCAGAAGTTCCATAATGGAGTTGACAAGTGTTAAAACTTTTCCAGTTGAAAACAAAAGTTTTAGGAGGATACCAATAACAAGAAGCTAAGGATACATGAGCCAAGACTGCACATGCAATTGTACGCTGTTAGGGATGAACAACCAACCTTCTGAAGTACAAACATGCTCAGTACAGTAAAAAAAAAAATATATATATCCAGAAATGTGTACCACAAATTACTGATCTTTAAATCATTACAGAAATGGGAAATGTCCAAGCCACTAACAAGTTTTGAATTGCAATGTTCCTTCTTTATTCCCAGATAGGTATCAATGACTCAGCCTCTGACATGGTTCCAATGCTAAGAGGATCTGCATCTTCAACAACACAGTCTTAACAGGGGTGTGCATGTGCCTACACATACACTTAGAAGTTCCTCTTTCACAGAAAGAATGATTTAGCTTGTGCTAATTTGAAATAGGTATAGCACAACTTGTTCTCAAACATAAGTTTCAGGCCACGTCTCTCAACTAAGGTAACAAAAGACAGGCTAACACACAATTCTTATTTAACCCACTTCATATTAATATTGCAGCACAAGCCTACAGTTTGATAGTACCGAGATGTCTTTTCTAGAGTCAGTAAAGTGCCCAGCAGTCCAATTTACAATGGTATGTAATCGGGTGCCCCCCACATTCTGCCCCTAAACAGGGTTAGCAATCCGAGAAGCCAAATGTAGAAAAACAAACCACCACCACCACCCAGCCTACTCATATCAGAAATTCTCAAGAACAATTTTACATTTTGTTGAAAAACAAATATCAAAACTGTAGCTGTTACAGAACAAAAAATAAATATTTTTAACTAAGCAACTTTTTGGACATCCCTATAATGCAGAATAAGAGGTCACCAGAATGAGGCCCTCTCTACAACCACACAACCCCCATATCTATACCAGCTTAAATTATATGCATTTGGGGATACACCTGGTACTCACTTTCCACACTGCTCGTTTACTGAGGTTCCCACCTTAAAATCCACAGCTTATCTTTATGATAAACTGAAAAGATGAATGGAACTGAAGAGAAGAAAAAAATCACCAAGCAAAAGAAAAAAAAAATCAACCAAGAAAAACAGAGCCAAAGCTTGGTAACAATCTGTCCAATTGAGAAACCCACTCCAGTTTCATGGAGTGCTTTTATTTTTAGAAAACCTGTGTAATACCAGAACCACCAAGAATAAGTTAAGCATGGCAGAGAAAATTTTGATATCCACAAAGGACTGTTTTAAGAGAGGCGGCTTCACTCCCTTCTAGACAGAATATTTCATCCCGTACTTAAAATACTTTCTTATGTTGGATTCTTACTTATTTACTTAAAAGTATTTAATGGACTTAAATGTTCAAATCCCATTGATATTCAAAGCACTTGGTGATTATGAAAGTGTCAGTTTCTAATGAAAGCTATGGAATAAAAGGTAAGCAAAACAAAAAAAAAAGTAATTATGTTTACAAGCTTCTGACAGGAAAAAAAAAAAAGCAGTAAGAGCAAAATATCCTTTGAGTTGAATCCTGTGAAATCCATTTGAACACTGACTGGATTAGTGACAGGACCAAGAATTTGCTGGAACAGTCACAGTAAGAGTTGTCCTCAGTGTACAAAAACAAGGATGCGTTTCAATTCACTTACACGGTACATTATGACATATAGGCATGTTTTCTTTCCCACTGTCAACCCCCTGCTTTGAAAGATAGGTTCCGTGTTGATTTTGCTTGCCCCCACTCATTATTTAACATTGTATAAACACAGGAATACACTGGTTTTATAAGGGGAGGGGAAAAAAATTTCATTTATACAGTGATTACCATCCCAGCAGTTCAACAATTGTCTGGCATTTGCTGGCATTACATCAGAACTGTGGGTTAAGACTACTCAGCCTGATACAACAAAAATATTCTTGAGGGTTGGGGGCAGGGGGGAGAGAAGGGAGGATAAAGTCCTCTAAATGTACTCTCTTACTGGTAGTGAAACAAAGAGAGCTCCTTTCCTACATTCAGCCCAAGTAAGCTAAAGCAGAAGGGTCAGTCCAAGCTGTCTCTGAGAACAGCAGCCCTGGTGCAGGCATGGCAGCAGATAGCCGTACAAATGTTATCTAAAGATCACTCTTACTTCCCTGGTCCCGCTGGGAACTGTGTACAGTGTGTATAGAGGAGAGCTCGCCCTGGAGCCTCATGGAAATTCCAGATGGTCCCTGGTAGAATCTTAAATGCATGGCTCCAGAAGCTTGCTTAAGGAGTGACAGAAAAGACACTGTGCCCACAAAGCCCAGGACTGATGTTCAAGTGACTGATATTTAAATGATGTTTTAAATGACTGCACTCCTTAAGCCCTCTGGGCTGGTGGAATAATACATTCTCAACATAGATTTGTCCAAAGGAGGTTAAAAGCACTAACTCAACTTAAGAAGCAAAACTGCCTTCAAGTGTTTTTGGAGAAAGAAATATTAGCTGCTTTTACAGTGGATAAACACTAGACTTGGAATGCAATTTGTTCACAGGCTCTGATCTGAACCTGAGGTATGACCAGCATGAAGTTTATGAATAACCTAAAATGTTAAAAAAAATAAAAAGAATAAGAAAGCTTTATTCTGCTCTGCAGCATTTAACCATTCTCAAACCTGGAATCTCACTATTGAGCTGCGTTTCCTCCCAGCTACTGAAAACCTGCAATACGGAATTCTGGAAAGATCTGCAGTGGACAATTAAAAAATTAAATACATATTCTATTTAGTATTACAATTCCCTGAATATGATCTGTACATACATTTTACTGGCCTACACAGCACACAAATATGCATCATCTCTGTGTTGAAAAAGTAAATAAAAATGCCAGCTCCTCAGCTCTTACAGAAATGTTCAAGGCTTTTCTTGAAAATTAAACATGACATAGCGCAGCCTGAAAACAACAAAAGCCGTGTGAGTATGTGAAGACAACTTTCATTTTAACAAGCTCGTGAAAGAGTTTAAACATTGCATGTAAGAAAAAAAAAGGAATAAGCAGCGTTAGTTTGAGCAAGAATTGTACAAGCACAGTCTTGTATGTGTGACAAAACGCATATTCACATTTAAAGAGAGATTTTATGTCATCAGAGTCAGTCAGGCTAGTAATGTCTACACATTTTCTGTATTTTAGCTGAGAAAGAGCACACTGGTCTTAGGTTCTGGCTCATTTAAAAGATAATCTACGTGCCCATCTGAACATAGACCACATTTTTCATTAATTGATCTGATACTCTATTTGGCAGTTTCCATACACTTTTTGGCTTCATTTTAGAAAAATCTACTATTAAGACTAGTAAAAAAAAATAAATCTATGTTTACAATAAGGTCTGTTTTGATGAAAATGCAAAGTCATAGTTTACCTCAGCATTTAGTTGCCCTGAAGTACTTAGGTACCATGAACATCAATGACAGGCCAATCTCAAGTGCCTTAGAACAGGTATATAGAGACAAGCAATAAAGAAACAAACATATGGAGAAAAACACCTCCCACCTCTCCAAAAAATAAACAGTAGCTTTGCATTTTCCTTATTTTAAACCAACAGAGTTAAGCAATTTCCTTAGTAAGACTTATGGTACCAATATAGGAATTAGCATCTTCATTAAGGAAGCTCTTCACATTTAAAATGAAGTTGAGTAGCTGAATATGAAATTCCATCTCCAGGTGAGAAGTACTTTTCAGGCCAGGTCGTCCATGTTAAGGTCAGGAAGAGGCTCTCTCCAATAGCAAAAAGAGCTGAATTCTGGGCATGGAAATGCAGAACTCTGTTCTTTATTAAGCAATGGAAACACATGTTCCACAAGCTCACTTAGTCTGTAATACCTAAAAAAAAAAAAAAGAAAAAAAATTGTTATTTAAAAGTCTAGTAACTGCTCAACTGCAGCCAAAAAGGAGCTTTAGAAGTATAGACCAGAAAACTATAGCCAAATGAGGCTGAAGCAATCTTCAAATTTTATTTTGCCAGTTTACTTATCAAAAAGTAAAGTTTCAGTCAAATATCCAAAGCTGTAAATCTCTGGCAAATAAGAACTTCACTTGATGTATGTAATAGGAGATCAAATCATCATTGTCACGAATTCCATTCTTTTGTAATCTCATTCCTAAGTGCTTTCTTTAGCTGAAGTAACAAAAGTGATCTTACGAAGATTTGTTTCCCTTAGTCCGTTCTTGGATCAGTTCACCCTTTGGATTCACAGTAAATATTCTGCAGTCTGGAACTCCCACTTGTATGTAGGCATACACATCCTGCAAAAAAACATGAACAAAAGCACATGCTTCAGCATTTCCTTATGGAATATGATATAAAACAATTTATTGAAAGAATAAGAAAAGCTGATCCAAAAAGGGTACAGTAAAACTGCCCCTTAAATGTCCCCCCATAGAGCAGCTAAAAATCAAAACAACAAAACCCAAAACACATACAAATTCCTCCCACCCCCCATAGGTCTTACTCCTGTTCTCAAGCATGGGACCACAAACCCACACAATGTCTACACCACATAATACCATTCCTTGTGACAGTATTTCTCTTACAATACCATATCTCTCTCTAGCTCAATTATGATAGCATTGAGCTGCAGAGAAAATACAGGATCCATATGATAAGAAAAGGGATTCAAGACTGAGGAGCACTGCATTAATACCTTTTGGTTATAAAGCTGTCCAAAATGCTGAAAGACAACATGGAAAGGTAGCAAATATTTAACAAAATCCTGAGGATATTAACACATCTTTGTAACCCTTCTCATACAAGTAGTTCTACCAGCCTTTATTTAAGGTACATGCATGAGTTTTTTCCTGAGCAAGCCCATAAAAGCACCAGTGTCCCATTGCCTTATTCAAATTTAAATAGACAGAAAAAGAAACATAGATTTCTTTTGCTTCTCAAGTACTTCATGCATTTTAACCCTGCAATTAGAAAGGGGAAGACTTACATTGGGCCTGTTTCCAAAAGCAGCATAGAAAGGCTGTTTACTGGGAGCAAATAAATTCTTGATATCATTCAAACATTCGATTTTGAATTTTTCAGGCTTCTTTTCTATTACTTCCCTAAAATAAAATTTCAACAGTCAAATTCTAAACCATGATTTGGTAGAGGGCATCCTCCTTCCCCCATTTATCTGATATTTATATTCTCGTTGCTTCCTTCTGCTACTGTTCGTAGTTATATAGACATTGGTCAGTAGTTTTCCAGGAATGATACAAGAGAGAATAAAACCATAAAACATCCACTGTTTTCCGTCATCCATAGTAAAAAAACCAAACAGGTGAATAACCTGTGTGTAGGCTAAGTAAATAGGATGAAATTCTGAGTTGTGAAGGCAGTTTATGAACTGCTTTTTCTGGAGACTACTATCTGAATCAGAAGCCCTAATCAAGTATACATAAGCTTGTTAAAATGATGTCTCTGACAAAAGTGTATAGAAGATCTATTAGTGATCTTAATGGAAGTTGCTGTCATTGTAAGCCATTAATCAGCCCTTTTTACTAAAAAAACCAAGCAAAACAAAAAAGACTTTTCTACTATAAGCTCTTCCTCTCTTGAACATACAGACTACGGATAGTTCAAAAGATCAGCCAAGTTGAACCACAGTTAAACTGAACGTTGCTTTTTAAGTAGTCACACAGGGAACACTCCCAACACCAGAAGATCATTTAGTATGACAGTCTATATTCCCCAGCTTGTTTTCTTTTCCCTCTATCTTCTGTAATAGCACTGCACTAAAATTCTTGTGGCTACACTTGAAAAGATAAACTTGTACTGATATAAACAGAACCTAATAGTAATCAGTCATGGACTATAGTGATGAAGAAAAGGAAAGGTGAGCTGATCTATGACTGATTTTGTGTTTTGTAGCCACTTTTAACACGCTCACAGAAATGCAAGTATACAAAAAAAAGTGAAATTCAGCCAGAACAAATAGCTTATAAATTATCACTAGAGGGACATCAAGTCTCAGCAGCAAATCTAGCACAAAGTGGAATGTTTGGTTACAGCTGTAATAGTCAGCATGCCAAATTCTCTGATATGAGGGGATGGATATGTGAAATCCCACATGCTTACCTATGAAAGGCAGAAAATAAACTGCTGGGGGACAACATGAGAGGGCCCCTGGGAAGAATTGTTCCTTTGTCATTCACCCAGTGGAGGTATCCTCTGGTCATATCTGCCATCCCAATGGCACGGGCAGAACAGTACAGAAACTTGTAGCCATTTCTAGAAAAGAATTATCAACTTAGTTCCCACTCCAGCTGAAGAGTTTCTTGGCAAATGTAAGTACACAGTTATAGCCATGTCCAGAGGCACCGGTTCAGGTATTTACTCATTGCAGTGCTCCACACATACACAAGGAAAAGACCGTTGCACTTCTAAAAAATCTGCAAGCAATATAGTAGTTTGAATACACAACTCAAAGCTGAGAAACAGGAAATGCATAAAGAACAGGGATGGTAACACTCAGATTACACAATTACATGGACAAGATCGCGTTTAAATAAATGCTGTATTGGTTTTATCCAGCTTCTTTCAGCTCAGCTGTAGGAAGACAGCAATTATTTAAATTATCTGTATCACATAATATTGGATACCAGATCTCTCTTGGACGTGAGGTTTTCTTTCAGGTTGTTAGCAGAATTTGCAGCGTAGAGTGAACAACTGAGAATAAGAATCACTCATCAAGCCCCTAAATTTTTGCTGAAGACTTTGTACGTTCACTTTTTATACAGATTTGTACGTAGTTACTGCATACACAAAAGGCTTGAGTATTTATATGTATTTTCAAAGACCTCATTCAACCTGTAATTCCAGAACTAGTCTTCTGTTATGCACTGAATAGCCTCAACTTTGTTTTGTATGTCCTGTGGACTGCAAGGGGCTACAGACAAAGTTTACCTCTATTTAACACAGCAAAGGTCAACAAAAGATTCCAAGACCCCAAAGATTTTCAGTGAAGAAAGACTACTACGCTTAAAAATAAATATAAAAGCCAACTATTTTAAGTGGATCGTGAAGTATTTAACAGTTGATTGTCTTGCGATCCTCAGTAGCAAGTGTCTCTGGCATCACTATATTTTTTGAAAATAGTTTGCTAAACAATGGACCAAATCTGAAAGGAGAGGAAAACAAACGCAGATTTATTCTGCCCAAAGTTACTGGATAAATATTATAAAGCTATACATCTCTCAGGTGAACAGTACATTTGTAAGGGTGTGGTTCACACCACTTCTGAACTAAGCAAACACCTCATCACTGCTGCAATAGGGAAGTCATCTTTCCTCTCCTTCCTCCCTCCCCTTCTGTAGTCATATAGGCTGTTTCTACAGGTTCTTGCAGACCACAAGGTGCGCATGTTCAGTTGACTAACCCAGCGAGAGGAAGGGGAAATTGCTGTTTTACTAAATCACTTTATTGTTTTACTGAACTGCATCAGCTTATGTCAGAAGCACAAAATGACAGAAAACTTGGGCCAGCCCACCAAACTTCCCATTTTAGCATAGCAAGTTGTAAATTAGATTTCACGTTCTGCAGAAAACCTATCTTAAAGTGTATTCACTTGAATTCAGCAGCAAATACATTAAAACACAATGCATTGGAAGGACACTATTTTTAGGGCTGAACTTGGACTATACCATGTTTATAATGGGCTTTGTGATCAACCTGAGCTGGTGGAAATGGACATGACTGAGAAATTATTGTTATTATGATGCTCTTCTCTGTTAACAACAATATTACACATTGTTTTTTAAAACTAAAATGCAGAATCTAACATTTGAGTGGAACTAGCAAAAGTGGTGGCTTCCATTCCTGTAAATGCACACATCCGGGGAAGGAACTTAGTTTTGTTTGTGAATGACAGAAGTAACTCACTTACCAACACCTGGACCAACAAATTATAACAAATTGCAGAATTCTCAACAACAATCCAATTATCTGCCCATTAATAGCCAAATTCCAGAAAACCCAACTTGTGGCACAGATTACATACTCACTCATTTATGGAATGGTAGAGTTTTGCAATGCCCTGATGAGTCCAGTCCTTGCCAAACTGAGGGAGAATCTGTCCTAAAGCATCAGACCTAAAAGCAAAGTCGGAAACAGCTGATACTAAGTATATCAGTTTTGTTAAAGACAACCACTAATGAACATAAAATTTATGAGTATTTATAGAAATAGAAGGTCCTAATTACTTCAAAAGAAAATTAGTAAATACTCCAGACAGAGCTATCAGTGGGGCCATAAAGCACAAGTTAGTTTCCAGGTTAACCTACGGCTCCTAAACCTGCAGTCATCTAACTGAAAGGGCAGTAGTCATACAATAAACACCACCTCTGTCTTGTTCTTTTAAGACATTTTCTAGTTTGCTGTAAATGCAAATATAAATTAAGATCAAAGAAACAAGTGCTTTCCATAACTGCTAGTGAATATCCCTCAAAGCAATTTGATTTAAGAATACTTTATTCTTATTTTGGAAAGCAGAATAAGATCAACAAAGCAAAATAAAAATATTACAGAAAAGAAAAAAAACCCAACAATACTTACTTGGTTATTGTTCCATCAATGTCTGATATGATGATTTTGTCATTCCAGTTCCAGAGGTATATTGTTCCTGCACAACGGCAAGTCCCTTGATACTGGGTTGTAATACTAAACACAACATCATTAGGGCCATCTCTGAGCTTCAACTTTGCCTTTAGGATAAATAAAATAATTGAAAATATAAGTTGCCCTTTCTATACAATTTTTAGAATCATGAACAAGCTATAGAAAATGGCTTGTATATTCTTCCTCATCTATTTTGATTAACTCATTAAAAAATGAACCACTGTTTAACACTGGTACAGTTTTGCTGGTAAAGTCTGTTTTGTAGTCTGGGTAATGTGTTTGTCCATAGCTCCTGTATCTGCATACAGCAACACTGATTGCACGAGTAATAAGACATTTCATTCTCAGCTACTTTAATTCTTGCTATAACAGCAGACTTACGGTACTAGCGAACAGGGAGTTCTGTTTCATATAGTATACAATAGTATTTTCAACTTAGTGGATGCTTTCCTCAAAATGCTTCTGTGATGAACACCATATATTTAGACAGTAGCAGAACTAGCCTGCAAGTCAGAATGTCATGAATAAACTGCATATCAACTTAGTGTACAGTACTAGCCTGTTAAGATCCCAGGACATCCAAACTGCAGAAGCCAACAATATCAGGTTTCTTTTAAATCTTAATGTAGAAGTTTAATCATAGAACTTTCTAAGAAATTATTTTTTTATTCAAACAGATTCCTAAAAAACATAACAGAAAAAAAAAATTCCCTGCAGCTGCCCATACCAGCACTAGAAAATACTTGATTCCTTTCTAAGTTTTAAATTTCCCCATTCCTTTTTCCAACTAGCAAGTAATCCGAAGATAATTTTTTACTTTGTGAAATGTACTTAGATGTGGTTTCTAAAAAGCAGAAAAAGACTAACAAAATTAAACAGAGTGGAATTCTGAAGCTCCCTATGCACATAGAAGGCATACCACTTACTATTTGGTCCGAAGACAGTCTAAGAGACTTCTTGTAAGATGTAATGTTCCCATGGGTTGGATGGTCTACTGGGGCAGAATCTATTTTCAGGGATTCCTTCAACTCCTGTGATGCTTCATCACTAGAAGAATCATCTTCTGGAGGTCTAGCATGACATTAACCAGAATAAATATAAACTACAGAAAACTCTTCTTTAATGGTGTAAGATTCTTATGCAAGAGTAATTTCTGCTTACGCTGAGGATTTTCCA
Organism: Phaenicophaeus curvirostris; assembly: GCF_032191515.1. NCBI lineage: Eukaryota > Metazoa > Chordata > Aves > Cuculiformes > Cuculidae > Phaenicophaeus > Phaenicophaeus curvirostris. The sequence goes on along the minus strand of NC_091394.1, from coordinate 48,028,736 downwards.
CTAGTCTGATAGCATGGATTAACCAAGTCCATGGTCTAGTGAATGCCCAGATAAAGCCAGTAGATGCTAATAAGCAAACAAGACTGGTAACGTGCTAATATTGGTGGAGCTCTAAATACTCCTATTACTAGATGGCTCCGCACATGATCAGTTTAGTAAAGAGACAGTGTCAAGTGATCTCTAGTACTGTGTTGATGAATTAGGTAAACTGTAGATGAAAAGGAACATTGAATGAGTTAACAGTGCTTTGTTTCTTAAAAAGGCTGCCACGGCTACTATGTAATTTAAACTGTAGTTAAAAGCTAAGAGTACCTCACCTTTTAAGGTTTTTCACACACTTATTTCTCTGCTGATTAGAGATTTCAAGGTTAAAAGCAGCATTTAATTTCTCTGAAGTTTTCAATCACAATATATTTAGTTTCTTAATCTTTAAGACAACAATTACATGTACAAGTATCTTCCTATAATCATGGGAGAATACGACTATGCATAATAAGTTACCTACACTAGGCCAGTTTTGTGCTAAATACTGCTAGTTTTCAACCACAATCTTGGGCAATTTGTGCACTGTAATTAAAACCATTTTATTGTTTAATTATTTAATGTTACAAAAAATGCACATGGTTTAAATCACTCACATAATATTAGGCTTTTACAAAAAAACCAAAAAAGAATGACAAAAAGTATCTCAGAAACAATACCACTAGCCCACTGATAAAGCGTACCACATATGTCTGTCTTGTTCTGTCAGTTATGTTACAATTTAAGAAGTAAACACAATAGGATTTAGGAAATAACTACTGTACTCTTAGTTCCTACAAAGTTTGCTGCCACATTATTTTGCCGAATTGTTTGCCAAACACATGGTTCCTCTTCAGTAGCTTAGAGGAAAATGTTTCTTCCACAGTAAATTCCTACTAATTCTTCATGCAAATTAAAAAAAGAAAAAAATAGAAATGGACACTAATCAGTCCACAAAATAGTCTTCAGACAGGAACACACCTACTATTAACCTGTTCTTTTATCGTTGCTGGCAGTTCGTTTGTTCTTTGTGTCTCAGTTTTCCCCTCTTTTGCCTCTGGTATCTAAAGCAACATGATAATAAGAAACACATGGACATTCTAAGCATTTTAAACTGATCAACGTGAATGCATAGTTGAGTTAAGCAAATAGCTATCAATATAGTACATTAAATATATAAAGCCTTAGAATCCTTCATTTGGTAAAATATTTAACAAAAGGATGTTTATGAATAAATGATCCATTAAAGCTTTTTATTATTTCAGGAAACAGAACTCTCTATGTCAGAAGTTGAGAACTACTAGTTTAATGTGATAAATTTAGCTTTAAGCCTCTAAGCTGATAAAATTCACTTTTTTGAGCGGAAAGTACATTTAAGGCACATACTCAAAGTTTAGAAAGTTTGCTTTAGTCTAAAGTGGTGTGCCTCAGCATAACATCTATTATGCAACACAACACCTACTTATTTGTGTATCTGTTTCTAAAATATTACTGATGAGACTTAAGGGTAGCTCTGACAAGTACTTACAGCTTAGATCAAAGAATTTTAAGAATATTGTGTAACAGATGAATATAATAATATTTCTTAAAACAACGCATAACAGGAAATAAAGATGTGCTGCTTAAGAATATACAGAAGGAGATACCGCTACTGCAACACCGAGTAGCCCTCAGCTGGCAATCGGTGACACAGAGCTACATGAGCAATATTCTGAGGCACTTGATAGATTACATTTTTCTTTTCATTTAACAGCTAAGAGATTAAAAAAAAAATAATCAGAATAGTTCTCAGTTACCTGTTTAGTCATGCTTTCTCTCTTGCGCCAGAACCACCACCTGCCAGACTTCTTTGGCATCTTTTCTTTGACCCAAGACTCAACAGTAGCCTGAAAAAATGGGCATAATTTTAATGTGTATACAAAAACAGAGATAATCATTTGTCACTACATACAAAATCATAAATGTATTGATTTACCTTGGGCAAACTCTTCTGAAACACCTGCAAACTCAGAATCATTGGTGCAGCCAATGCCCAGTTGTAATACCTGTTTTAAAACATATTATTGATAAAATATTAGAAAACCTGACTAGAGGCAAGTAAGTATCAGTGTGCAAACTGTCTTTTTGTGGATGAAAATATGTATTTGCTGCCAACAACTAATATTAAAGTTCTCTGCAAAGTTACTTTAATATATATAATTCAACAACAGTGGCAATTACTGAAAAAAAAATCTTACTGCAGTTAAAGCTAAATTTAAAGCAAATCTTCAGTTCAAAATCACTCTCTTTGAGAAACAGATCCATCAAAACCACATATTGCAATGGAAGTTGAGAAATGCAGTCACTTTAAAGGACAGATTTTAACTGAGATCTTCTATGCCCTAATTACACGACAGAAAAGGAGTTTACCTGTTATAAATCCTTATAACCAAATTAGGATTGTCTATGAGTCCAGGGTTTTCAGCAAATTCATGATAAGTAATAATATGTTCCATGAATTTTTCTGCAACAGAAGCAGATTTTAATTCAAAACAATAATACAAAATCCCAAGATGTCTGAAAACGCTTTCTTGTCATTTCAGAGCCTTGTTGATCTTACAGCATCACGCAAGATATGCTAATATGGTGTATCTGTAAAGAGTCTTGTGACTGCCTCCTTCGTAACAGGGAAAGCCTCATACTAGTCACTTTAACAGTAACAGTAGTAAGAATTAAGAAATTAGAAGAGCAAGGATAAGAAGGAGGTAGGAACTAATTCAGTTTGCAGGCTGGAAAAAAAAAAAAGAGAGCTATGTTTGCCTAAGTAAGTTTTCTTTAAAATTATGGTAGGTAAGGGGCCTACAAACTACACTGAAAGCAGAGAGTAAAGCATGTCAGCTTTTAAGGGTTTTTTAAATCACCAACTATTAATAGCATTGTCGTGACTACAGGTTTGCAGGAATTCATAATTTAGTGTAAGACCCCTGCAAGGAAAATGTATTTTTTTCAAATATATCCAATATTACTATCACATTACCAAAAGAGCTGTTCTGAGACTTTATTAATAAGCATTTAAATTTCATTTGCTGCATTAGAGACTGGATGACTAAAACATAATACTAAAAATGCTGCAGCATGTGGGCATGAAAATTATGTGCTCCTAGAAGATCCTTCAAAAATGCATACAACTTTAGCGTTAGAATCAGAGTGTTGAGCGAAGAATCAGCTGGTAAAAAAAGGTAAAGGTTAGCAAACATTTAGGATAGGAAAAGAGACTGAGAAAAGATAGTCCAACACAATAGTCGAAATTTTTTTAACCATTTAAGAAGAAAGTATCAGGCAATTGGAAACAATACAAATTGTGAAAATGTATATAGGACAAAGCAAGTATTTGCAGACAAGCCACAGTGGGGCGTCAGATATGCAATAGGTAGTGCAAAAAAACAGACTGAAAGCTTCTCAAGACATCAACTACTCTTGATTAATTTGAAGTTAGATTCTGCTATCTCTGCTTGGCAAAGGCTTGACAATTTTAGAAAACGAAAGATTATCCATTCCCTTTTCAACATAAGCATAATAATAAGCAAAGCCTTTCAAGGTAGTAATCAGAGCATTCAAGCCACTTCATTTGTTAAGCTCTCTGAGTTTTATTACTGTTTATGTTTTAGTCTTTCACATACCTTTAGAAATCTCTCCATTTTCATTGAGACCGCCACAAAGTGAAAGTGTAACATCAGGCAAGTCCATAGCAGAATCAGACATGCACTCTGTACCACTATCAGCAGCAGCACTTCCTACTGATTGGGGTGACTGGGAACCAGAAAGGGTATCTGACTCTGTCCACTGCCTGAAGCCCGGATCAGAATCACTAAAGAAAAGAAGTCCACATTTCCCGTAAGTATTTAACTTGCAATAAAATATATAGATTTTAGGCTACAGAACACACCATATGGTTACTCAAAAAACCCCTAAATCATCCTGCTGTTGCATTTACAACATAAATTTCAAATCAACCAAAGAAACAGACACAAACACCCCCCCCAGCCCTTTATAATACTGGAAGATGGACAGTTTCCAGTTCACCTGTCATTCAGCTAAATTGGGAAGTAATTACATTTCTCTTGCTTGCAAGAAAATTGGATTTTCACAAGGAAAAGATCCTTCTGTTGGCACAGAACAATGCTATGCTCCTCAAAATCTTTACCAGAAAGCCACATAATAAGAAGAAAAGGAAAAAAGAAACAGACATTGCCTGATGTTTTTTGAACACCATGTGTTTGGAAGAAGTACAATAGAAAAGAAAGGGGGCCTTTGAAACAAAAAATATCACATTGTCATCTAAGGTTAGAATTATTACCTTGAACTCAAATAAGCTAATAAGAAAGTACTCAAAAATTTGCAATTTTAGTTTTAACGTAAACCAATAGACGCTTCTTCCTTATTAAGCTGGGCTTTTACAAAGCTGTTACTAGACAGTTATTCTTTTGGGGAGTATTTTAGGAATATAAAATGCTTTGATTGCATAAAAAACTCCTAAAATAAACAACAAAGTAAATTTTGAGACAGAGCTGCCTTGCATAAAGATAATCAGATTTTTTAAGTCTTTTTGATATTAAAAAAAAGTTGTACAGGATATACAGGGCATGCGAAAAAAATAAAGTGATGTGTGCTTATCTAGAGCTAGCAACACAGCAAAATAAAGTTTTGGTGCAGTAAGAGTGTGCAGTTTAAACCTCCTCTATATTTGCAAAACATTCAGGTTCCACAAAAATGAAAACTTTCAGTAATGACCTCCCACATGATCTGTAAGTGTTTCTGGCCAAAACAAAATCAGATTTTCATAATGACATCAGTACTAACTACTCCACAAAAACTTAGAAACCTGAAGACCAGTTCTCTTTATCAGAACTAGCTCAATGAACACCTAAATCATACATGTAATAACTCACAAAATGCAACTGTAAGATAACGCTAGATCCATAGAAACTTAATTTCAAATCACCTTTTGGGAAAGTAGAGTGCTGCAACTTCAGGTTCCAAAGCCTTTAGGTCATCCAAGTAAATATCGTCAGGCCCCTGATGATGACTTCGCTTGTGCACCCCTGTTAATTTTAACAATAAAGATTACTAAGATGAAGCTATCCAGACACTTTAGATATCAACACAACTGTGGAAGATTCGGACTTACTTGTAGCATTTATAAATCCAAGGGTTTAATTACAGTTTTATTCAGGTAAGACTTTAAAACAGAAAAAATCAAAAGGTGTATTCATACTTTTTCTACTGTGGCCTCAAATTTGGCAAGATCACACTGAAGGAAAGAATCAACAGCTTTATTATATATACCTTTCTTTTTTGAAGGAGAATCAACTTTTGCTGCTGGCTTTGTTTCTGATAAAGGGTCCACCAACAGTCTGGAATGATGATCAGCATCTAAAGGCAACGAATCTTGTGGCTCTATGATTGCAGAAGCAAGAGAATCTTTAACATCCATCTGCTTAAGCAGAGGATGAGTTCGTGGCTCAGGTTTCAGCACTGTACAGACAGAATCTTTCACATCATCATCATCATCAACTTCATCAGAGCTGAGGATGACCCTAAAATGAGTCTTCTCTGATGGAGTAATGGTAGCCGTTCTGAGATGTTCCAGTTTCTCTTTCTTGCTTATCTGAAAAACAAGACTCTAGTCAATCCTTCCACTTCAGATTTGTTTTAATCTGGTCTAAACACTAAAATCATACCCACGGTACAGGTCCCTGTCACAAGTAAACCCAGTAAGAATTTACACGTCTTTAGCAACATAAAACAACTTCCTTATTAGCAAATTTCCCTGCAACAGAAGCTTCATACTGGCTTATTTACAAGTCCAGTAAAGAAACTGGCAAAGAAGAAATGCTACCTTGACCAAACCATGGCAAGAAAAAAGCATAAACACAGACACACCAGGGCTTCTATGACCAGCTATCAAATTAACACTATTAAGGCCACAGTTCCTCTGGGATGACCTGAAACTTAGACTAAAATAAAGGAATTCTATAAAGTTGCCATCTGCAGTGTCTAACTAAAACATCAAAGTTTTCAGACTTTTACTGCTAGGTTTTAGAGAGTTACTTTTCTTACCAGCTTTTGAACTCAAGAAATTCGACTACCAGCCAGCCACAAGGGGGTGCTACTTTCCTACTTCAGCTGAATTAATCTGAAAGCAGCGAGACTCCCAGTTCTCTCCTAGAGCACAATTTTAGATACGCCAAAAATCAGAGATAATAAATAAATTTACCTTGGTTGATTCTGGAAATCCTCCCCATGTCCATTCCATGTGAGATTCAGATCTGAACAAGCTCTCAGCAGGCTTAACTTCCAGTTCTGAATCACTTTTAGGGCAGACTGGCTCAGAGAAAGGGCTAGCAAATCAACAAGAACAAAAAAAAAAGAAAAGAAAAAAAACCTACAGTGTTTAAAATGCATTTGTTGTGCAGCTACTGTTGGTAGAGTTTTCTACAGTTTAACAGAGCTTCAATTATTTGGTGACATGGCAAGAAGCCCAGCAGGGTTTTCAGACAGTGAGAAACTAGGTTAAAACCAAAATCACATTAAAGGACTTACACAGCAATCACCCTACACAGGTTCCTCCACTACATCTGCAGTGTAGGTATAGCTCTCCCCTCAGCCCAGGCTCCATTTTTCAAAGAAAACAGAACAGAAGTTTATCTAAAAGCAAGGCTGAAATCAGCTTTACTTCCCTTCTCTCTGTAAAAATACAGCATTTAAGATTGGTATGCCAAGACTTGAATAATAAAAGTCCTGCAAACTTAACTCACAAATGCATGAAACAACACCAACTCCTGTTGCAGGGAAAATGACATTACGATAACTTTGGAGAGGGAAGGGAGACTCCCTGAAAACTTCCTTCATGTGTTCAGACTACACGACCTTTTAAAGTTCCATTCTATTTTCCCTACAGTAGTTGCTATCCATAAATCAGAAAAAAAACTTCTGAAGTTTACTTTAGCCAAGATTACTTTTGATCTTAGGGAAGAAAGGAAACACAAGAGATTGTTTTGAAGCAGCAGTTAGTGTTGGGACAAGCCCAGGTCAATTTTACCTTGAATAGGGCAATTATTTATATGGATTATTATAGAAATGCTGCTCTTTCTACATTTTGACTTTCAAAGAGTATTTTGGTGACTTGTTGTGGTTTCATGTATACAGCTAATTATTTGAATTTTAATTGTAAGGACCAGAACTGGACACAGCACTCCAAGAGTGGCCTGACCAGCGCTGAGTAGAGTGGGATGATCGTATCGCCATCACTGCTAGTGACATCCCTGCAGATGCAGCCCAGTATCCAATTTCCCTCTATTGCTGCAACAGTGCTCTGCTCAGTCACATTCAGCCTGCTGCTCCCAGGTCCCTTTCAGGAAGGCTGGTCCCCAGCAACACAGATGCAAGCCTTTACTGGGTTCTTTGGATATGTCATCCCAGGTGCAGGACTTAAGAGTTGTCTTTGCACTTCTTGCACTGGAAGAGATTTCATCTTGGTGAAAGAAAAATTTTTTACAGTGAGAATAACCATTCACTGGAACTTTCCCAAGGACACCGTCCCCATCACAGATTTTCAAGTTGTGACTGGATAGGGTGCTAGATAATTTATCTAATCTTTCAAATGAGAGGTTGGATCAGCTGGGCTATTCTATGCTTTAGTACTGAAAATTTTACAGTAACTCTTAGAGGTATTTAATTTATAGAATTTTTTTTCCCCTTACAAAATTCCTGCAAAAATGGTTTATTTAATGCCATATCATATTTGAAACTTTCTGCATGTTTGTGCATCCAGTTTTGTAATATCACATAAAAATAAACTGATCACAATTCAGACTATAAAAATAGACAGTACACATACTGGATCACAATCCAGACAGTAAAAAACTCTCATATTACTCTGAGGGACACCATAAAATCCAACAGGTCTACAGTAGCAATTCATTATCACATTGTCAACTTCAAGCTTTTATCATCCAGGGACACAAAAAGGAAACCATTTAGAGACTCCCTCCTGCCTAGTTCTCCTTTAACAATACACATACATACTTGTTTTCACAGGAAACAAACTCATTTTCACTGTGCGCAAAATAATTTGTTCTGGTTATATCACAAGTCAAGTGGAAACCATGCACACACATTAACTTGTTTCTAAGCCTGATTTTTAATATTCAGCAGTACTTGCAAAAGACTGAATAGCTCAGGGCTTTGAGAACCTAAGCCTGTTTCACTTGCCCTGAAGTTTAAGTTTTCCATTACCATTCTCAGGAAGAAGCCTTTAGTCAGAAGGCCAATGCTTGTAATAGTGATCTATTCATGCTAACACTCCAACAGAGACAACAGAATTCCAGTAACTATCAAATCCTCTGTTCTGAAATAAAGTACATCTCAAGTTTAGGATCAAGCTTTATCTCCAGTAATTTGCACTACTTCATCTGTCAAAAGCTAACTTACATACTCGGCACTTCTGCCTTATATCAAATCAAGCATTCCTTATGCTAGGGTGAATCATACAAACACATTCATTTTCCATGTCCTTCTCAACCTAAGGAAACCTTAGTAACTGTAATTTCTTTCTTTAATACTGAATTTTAGTAATAAATAGGTTTTTTTCATTTGAAAAAGGACATAATACCTCTTAATAATTATTCATCTGTATACACATGACAACATTACAAGGTGACTTACTTCTCCAGAGGGGACCACTCTCCATCAGATAAGGGGTAACGATCCTTCGAGTGATAAAGCAAAGATTCTTTTTGTTCTTCGCCCTTTGGTGATGAATTTGAGGATCCTCTGGGGAGATGTAGGAGACAAAGACAGCTATAAGATATCTGCATTATTAATTAAGTTAGAAAAGTTACTTCTGTTATTAAAATCCCAAATGAAGAGAGGAATGTATAGCTTAAAAAGTTCATTGTTTGCAACACACCTTTATATAACTTAAAAAGCATATAACTATTATTATTACTGAAAATATTGCAATTTTAAAAAATCTATTATTCTTGACACACAGAAAGTTTATTTGGAAGAAGTCAGAATATCATAAATGATATTACTCTGTACAGCCAGCTAATATTATCAAAACCCAAAGATTAACAGAAGATTTCCACATAACATTTACCATGTAAACCTTAGGATCACTGGAAAAGTTAAACAGAATAGGTAGTTTTGACAATGCACTTTACAACTGCACATTTCACAAATTAAGGAAACAGGGGTAGGTATTAGCCACATGGTTTACCCAAGAGTTTACAAATTTATATGAATTACAAGCAGCTGGAGTACTGTACTTTTCTAAACAGCAGAGTTTGTTTTGTACTGGGCAAGTCTACTCAGTATCTGTAACAGAAAAACCTCCAAACAATCAACAGCAAGACCCACTGAGCAGGCATGCACTGTATTGTAAACAGTCCCTTTTAAGCTGAAAAAAATAGGCATTCTTGAGATACAGCTAACTTGGTTTGAGGTTAGACCAAGGTCATCATGATTATACAGAGGACGGAATACAAAATAAGCCTGAAATTTGAGTGTAAAATGCAGTACAAATTATTTTAAGCCATTATTATGAAAGAAGAAAGAAAAAGTAATTTTCTTCCATAGCAACATGGTTGCATTCGACTTGTTTTGTAATGCTGCAGCTCATTTGTCTTATGGAGAGAGAAAAGGAAAGATTTTAACGTTTTCTATTAAAATACATAAATATTTAGAACTTACACACTTAGTTAATAGAGCCCATTAGATCTTACATAGTCACAGTGATCTACCACATTTGCACAAGTCTTTCATTTGGATGACAGTCTAGACTGCATTAAATACTGAACCCTAAAAACGTCTTAATAGTTCCACTTCTTATTCAGCAGTATTATTCTCATGAAACCAGATGATGACAGCTTGACTTGAGATGAGAGCTGCAGAGACTGCACATCCTCTGTATTCATAAACCAAGCTGTGATGTAAGTACATTTCATACCATCTTAGTATCCAGTGCTAAGTAACTCCAAAAGAGGATAAAGGTACTGAACAATTAAAGACAATGGAATTGACCAATTAAATAAATTTTACAAGTATTACAGAGAGGTCTTTAATGTTATGCCTTCAGAGGGGGCTGCAATGACACACAGGTGCTATTGAACAGATTTTATTCACTGGGAATTAGCAACTGAGCTCATATAAAGCATCAAAAAATCAAATTTCATCCCTAAGTGGATAATTTTGAAGGTTAAAAATGCAAATGCTGTCAAACTACTGAAAATAAGAGGGTAAAAAATCAGTATGCATCAACTTATAATTGAGTTGCACTAGCAGTTCTAAGCTATTTACTTCGCAACATTTATAAACAGTGCTACCATTTTTCATCCTTATCCACTTTATACATGGTCTAAATATATATATAGAAGATTTTAGAGACAGATAACTACTTTAACATTTTTAGCACAGGAGAAATAATGTCCTCTATTTCTGAGTGTATATATTAATCTCAGCTCTCCTGGTATTATCTTAGGTAAGACAAGCACTAATAACATATGTAAATAATAGCTTGAAAAGACAAAGGATATCTTCTTTTTTTTAAGTTACATAAGCTCTGGGAAATGGATTTTCCCAAGGAACAGGAAACTGCTTGTTTTCCACTTTACAAGAATAGAACTAGATAAGACATTACATCCTGGTGCCTGTGTCTGAATTTTTGACCTTCCTGTTGGAACATCAGTCTCCCTTTTCCTTTCCCGGTGTCAATTTCAAATCTGAAGCTATGTGTAGTAAAAGTAATACCTAAAAAAACATTTATAACTAAAAAAAAAACCCCAAAACAACAAAAAAAACGCCAAACCAAACAAACTCTCTGGTATCATCTTACAGCTGGTATCATCCTACATACATGTGAAAACAGAAGTTAAGAAGTGTTTTTCTCACCACCTTATCTTCAGTTGAGCAAAAACTGTCTATGCCTATAGCAAAGCTTTTTAATTTGTGCCTTACTAGCCCACTGGAATGACTGCATATGAACTCCACTAACAGATACATAGCCACAAACCTACTGTCTTCTGGGCTTTCATTATGACAATGTATTTTTTCAGTCCTGCATTTACTTGCTGTTCACAAGAAAACTGCATTCTTTTAAAAAATCTTCTTCCTTACACATCATAACGCTCTTCTCTGACTGAGAGTGCATTTCTATGTCTGTTTCTGTCTATACTGTTATATATTTTTAAAAAAAATGTGGTTTACAAATAAAAAGTCTTTTCAATCTGTCATTACGAAGGTTGCGAAAAAAAAAAAACAGAGTAACCTTTATGGACATACCACGGTCTGTTCAGCAATGACGAAAAATTTGACATTTCAGTCAAAGCTACAGTTTTTTTATTAATCTATAGTCAAACTAAGATAAATGCTAGAACAGCAATTTGAATTCTAAAACACTGGGTGAAAAAGCCCTTGTCAGCATGACATTCCCGAATTCTTCATACATTTGTAATAATTTATTAAATAAAGAATAAACAATGCATGGTTTATATCTTCTTTCTTCCTGTACTTCATGGTTATTTTTATTTTTGACAGCCTCACTGTGACAGGTTATTTTTGTCTTAATGCTCTCACTTTGCTTTTCTTAAACCGGAAAAAAGGAGCAAACGAAAAATCTCAAACCAAACAAAACATCAGTTCCCAGACTTCAACAAAGAGCGAATATCAAAAGGACTTTTCCTTAACGTAAAAAATGACAATGAAAAAAGAAGGCAAGTGAACTAAGAAAACCTCAAACATTCTAGAAATCTATAAAATCCAAATTTTGTTTGTTGTGTTTTACTGGTCATAGGTTAAGTTCAACGTTTTTCTGTTGCACTAATCATTTTTGACTGGTAGTTATTAAATTTGAGACTCCCTTGCAGACCCTACACCAAAGGAGGCTTTTCAGTTGTACTTTTTTCTCCTACACTAAATCATTCTTCCAATCCCTACACCGGATCTTGAATTTACTCAGAGAGTACTATATTTAACAGAAATGCTGTCCAATAAAGTAGCTAGCTTTGTGTAAAAGTTAGTCCACTTATACTAAGCAGCCTAAGAAATTTCCACAAAAATTGAGCAGGCCTTTCCTGGACTTTAAGCATTTATATGCTTGACAGCTTTCATTTACTCCTGTAATTTTTCCTACTAATCATATAAACTTCTTCAGCTTATGAGTACGTGCTACCGCTTTACCACAAGCTCCACTTTATTAATAGTTCATCCACTTCAAAATACAGGCCTGATTCCCCACCCTCAATCCTCCTTAGTGACTACATAAATGTGAAGAAGTCTCTTTACTAACATACGAAGCATTCATTTATGTAGTTTTCAATTACCAATGTACACCTTTGAGTTACAGAGAAGTCAAATTCAGGCATCACATGCTGCATTTTATCTAGAGGTTACCAAATACACTAAAAGACCATTCTGAGAAATTACACTGAAACTTTCTCAGTCACATCATAGATCATGACAACGTTTCTTTACAAGAATAGGCTTAACTGGATTTCAAGTTCAAATGAAATGGCCAAACTTGGAAGGATTCTGTAAAGGTGTGAAAGATAATGGTTTGGAGTTTTGTTTGTTTGAGGAAAAGTCTACCTATAGCCTACTGAAACTTATGCATTACTTGCATAGAGGAATGGTACAAGTTGCCATTGAAGTGTCCAGTGGTAACAGTGAAAGCAGTTGGCAAGTATTTGATAGTTTACCTTAGGGGTTGAACGTTTCTTTCATCATCTGAGCTTATTTCCATTTCAAAAATCTCTTCCGTCCCAGTAGAAGAGATCTGATCCTCCTTCCTGCTATCTTGTTTGTATTTCTTTCTTCTTCTTTTTTTCTTTTTCACAGAACCTGGGGTGAACACAGTTTCCGTTTCCAATGAGTGTGGGATTTCTGAGTTTGTACATGTCCTCTCATTTTCGCCTGACTTCAAATGATTGTCAGTGTCTTTAAAAAACTGGTCCTCAGTTGGTATTGGAGATGTTGCCAAGTATGCAGGAACTTTTTCCTAAGAAAAATATTATTCAATTTGACTAATTATTAAATCTATAGTTTCAGCATGAACTACCAGCTTTCCAGAACACATTACGTACAAATAAGGCACTCTTGTTACAAATTAAAATATACTAAACAAGCGCAATAGCTCCATTAAAACACTGTACTGGGGACAAATTCAGTGGTCATCACCCTTGATTTCTGAACATCTTAAGACTGATCAGTTCCCACCAACAGCTGACATTGCCTACTTCTATAAAAAATCTGCTTTCAGTTTTGATTTTAGTCATGATGTACGCTAAAACAGAACCCAACCTTACTACCCCTCAAGTGTTACGAATCCCTACCACAATCCATTTTTTAGGGTCTTAATCCTTATTTTCTCCTTCCACTTTGAATTATACTCAGCTTCTTTCAAAATGAGAACTTTCTCCAGTTGCTCACAGTAAACAAGTGGTACCATAAACTAAAACATGGATCAAGCTTATTTCCTTGAAAGACTCCAATTCCTAACAGCAATGGGAAATTACACTTTTACTTCACTAAGAATTTTTTTTCTCTCTGACTATTTCCATTAAAACTTTTAGAAACAACAGATTCAAAAGTGACCAAAACCAAAGCTCAAAGGCAAATATTGTGATTATGTAAGTCCCACATCCTTAGGAAATCAGACTAAAAATTAACCACTATTCTTGTTTTTTTAGAAGCTCATTAACTTCAAGCTGCAAGAGGTTATGTAGAAATTAATTACTGCAGAACATAAAAACAATTCTCAAGTTAACTGGTGGAAGTTTCATAGATAAAATTGTGAAAAACTGTGCTAAAATTTATAAGACAACCTAAAAATATGCTGAAACTGACAGTCTTTGTTAGTACAGAGGCCAGTAACACAACCTGTAAGAACTTAAGACAGCAATTATTATAAGGCACTGCAATTTGTATAACTGCAATCAACAAGAATGAATATACTAAAACAAGGTAAAAAATTCAACAATTCTTTCAAATAATGCTCTAATAATATTAAAAATTTAATTAGTTACTTAATTATAATTGGTAGCCGCATTGCCCAAAACACCAAGCATCTTGGCAGCATATGTAAGTTATGTTAAAATTCAGACAAAAAAAAAAATCCAGCTTTCATAAAAGTCACAATATTGTCCACAACATATTATGCTTTTTAACACGTTATTCTCTTAATACTGCACTGTAACCGTCATGAAGCACAAAGCCCTTACATTTTCCTCCTCGGTTTCTTGTACAAAGAAAGCTTCTCCATTGTCACCAAGTTTCATATGAAGATCAACAGCATCACCATTAATTTCTATATCAATCTGTGAAATGAGACAATTTAATACAAATAATTTGTCATAGGGGAAAGCACTAATCTCAAGGCCCAGTTCACTCAGAGAGAAAACACTGTTCCATTGTAAAATCCTCTTTCTCCTCCCTCTGCTTTTTCAAAGAAATCTGCTATAATCAGGACCTTTATTTTGTTAACCTGCAAAATGCAATATATCTCAGTCCTAACAGAACCTAACACTAAATTGGAAAAAAGAAACCCAAACCATCTGAAGGCTGAATCTTGTTCAGCTAATTAGGAGAGCTAGGAACATAAACAATTGATTTAGTCTTTGTTTTCTGGAACAAAGATCAATGACTGAGACTATTCATATTCGTAAGTTTAAAGCTGAGCCTGAATTGGGGCCTAGTACAAATCTGAGTTCAGAATACCACAAGTTCAAGATGACAAACTGGAAGCCTTCTTAAGGCAAGCTTTGTATCAATAGGATAGAGATCTGTCACAATTATTTCTGCAACTCAGTTAATCTTGTTTCAAATTTTCCTGTTTATGGGGATATGACACATGTTCATAACCCTTCTGCAACCACAATGCTTTCACCCCAGGAAGAATGTTTTTATTCTCATAAAAAGCTACTTTAATTTAAATTACAATGCACAAGAGGGAGAGATTACCCTTTTCCACATGTATGTCATAAAAGAAAAAAAACAAACCAACCCAGAACAATTTTACTTCCTCCTCTGTGAAATCTTGGGCATCCAGTTAAGTTTTATTCCAAATTTTCCCAAACAATATATGTTCAATATTCAGATAAAATTACCTTACTTTTCAGTAAATCTGGTTATCTAATGGTACCTGTATAATTGCAGTTAAGCCTAGCTAATTATAAAATATTTAATGCATGTCATATAGAAACACAGTGCACTTGTCTTACTGTAGAAAATGGCAGCGGCATTTCAGGTTATGTACAGTTCAGAAGGAGACTAAGTTAAATAATGTAATTGCTACAAGATACCCAATACATACATTACTAATGCACTAGTTTCCTGCTGATAGAAAGGAAAAATTACACCCCAAGCCATATAACTAGTATTATGATACGAATACTCATATTCAAGATGGAGAGTTAAACGGCATTAAGCATTTCTTTCCCAGCATACCTGAAGTAAATAAACAGCCATGCACACATTTTAAGACTAATAGCTCATGAGCTGTCAAACCTTTTCTTTCAGTATTTTTGCAGAGTTCTTAAATTACTAGAGGAAGTTCTGCTTTGCATTCCAAACTATCACTCTGTATAGCACATATAAGAAACTGCTCTGTACTAAATCAGCCTGCTAACTGGGTGTGTGGGGGCTGGGGAAGGAGGGGGGTGAGGAAGGGAATGCATTGGTATTCAAAACTTTGTTTTGGCCCACTTTCTGAACTTACCACTTTTTCTTTAGAGCGCAATACACCAAGCTTCCCAAATCGGACATGAAAAGGAGAACACTGGTAAGTACCATCCTGTTGCCGGACCACAATGACATCAATACATCCTGAAAGGGTAGCCTGATTAATGCCTTTGTACAGCTCCTTCACAGTACCCAGGACTTGTCCTGCAAGTTGTCCTACGTAGTTCATAGTCTGAGACTAAGGGAGAAAAAGAAAAATAAAAAAAAGTAGTAAACAAATTTTTAAAACTTTAAGAGATTTTTTTAAAATATGTTTTTTTAAAACATCTAAATATAGTCATAGAATCATAGGGTTGGAAAAGACCCTAGAGATCACTCCAACTGAACCTGTCTACTACTAAATCATGTCCCCAAGCATCTCATCTAACCGCCTTTTAAACACCTCCAGGGATGGTGATTCAACTACCTCCCTGGGCAGCCCGTTCCAGCGCTTGACAACCCTTTCTGTGAAGAGAGATGTGCAATGTTATTTATCAATTACTCTGATTATTGTAACAAGCTTTACACAGACATCTTCAAGAGTCAAAAGAATTTTGAGCCAAATCTTATATTACTAACAGTCTCCAGAGTTGTAAGACCTGTTCTTCATAGCTTATTAACTTTCAAGTATATAAATAATCTTACGTTCAAGTAAATTTTGAAGCAGAACATTTTTACACTTCAAAGCCTAGATTCAAGTAATGCTCAATTACTCAGATAAGCTAAAGACAAAACTCTCAAAACTGCTTGTTTATTTAATACAATTGATCCTCTATTGAAAATGGAGATAACTGTACCTAAGCATACAAAACCATCTTAAAGTCAGAAGGTATGCAGAATGTACTACATGTAACTTTTTTTACAGCTCTACATCTTAATGTCTGAGACACCTTAAAGAAATTATCAGTTGTAGTTTTAATGGGAGACAGGGGAGCCCGAGTTCAGTGTAGAGAAAATAAACACGGAAGAAATCCAGTTTTCTTCCTATAAAAGGAAAGCACACCACCAGTGAATTTATTTGCCCTAAAACAAGTACTAAAGTCTCTTGCAACATAAAAATCATGAACTTGTCATAACCCTTCTTGAACAGCATTGCCACTGCCCTCAGTAGTTAAAACTGAGGCAAGTAAGACTTCCACCTGTGGCAGCTGAGGGCAGACGTTCAAAGTTACTAAGACTCTCCCATTAACTTCTGCCTAAATAAAACTACAATAAGTACCACCTATATAGTTATGATTAATTCTCTGAACAGTTTGATGAAACTCATAGCTATACTTAAAACAGCTGCTGAAGTAAAATCTACTCTGCAAAAACACAAACCTAGCAATATGACCTTGTCCTGAACACATTTGTCTACGAGAAGCAGAAGACTACCGTCTATCAATCAGTTTCCACAGAAATTACAGCCAAAGAACAAACACTGAATTCCAAGTACTACAGTTTCACACGTGAATAGCAAGACTTATCCAAGTTTGCACACTCTGCACTGTATTATTTCAGGTATAAAGACCTACCCACTACTTCCCACAGGTTTCACAAAGTTTCAGTAAAGAGAAAACAAATATTTTACATGGTTTTGTGGCTATTCATACTCCTTAAACCAGAAATTAGAAAGAACAATATGTAGTCTAGTTGAAGGAATCTTACTAGATGAGACTGTATTCTGTTCTTAACAGATGCACAAAGAAAGGAAGATGCACACAGTAAGATCATGCTATAGTCAAACTGTAAAGAAAGAAGAAATACAAAGATAAACAACGATACATACAATCACTTATCAAATATTCTATCTAATCCATTAAAAACACTATCAATGACTGCAGGACTTCCAGACAAAGAATACAGTGTGAACTATGACTACTAATAAGAAATAAAGCCCAAAGATTTCTCAGAACATCTAAGATTTAACTGAAAGGTGAGGGGAAAATGAGAAGACAGTCTAATGGAAATTAAAATGCAACCCTTCCGCATTCTGTCCTCTTCTGCTTCCCAGCTGAAACACTGCTACAAGCTCATTTCAAATATATCCGAGCAATTGCTTCCCTCTGAAGTGTAGTATTTGGGAGAATAAAGAGCCACTGCAAACAAACAAACCACACAGCAGTGAATTTGTGGAGTTTAAATTGTAAAACTCTATTTTGGGATAATATAGAAGCACAGAATTATAGAATCATCAGGTTGGAAAAGACCTCTTGGATCATCAAGTCCAACCATTCCTATCTGCCACTATACCATGTTCCTGAGCACCTCATCTACCCATCTTTTAAATAACTTCAGGGATATTGCTAAGAAAAAAAGTCTACAGTGTATTTCTTTGTCTTTCTTGATGTATTTTTATCCGCCTCTGAACAAGGTTTAGGATTTTTCTTAATCCCTTTAAACAAAAGTCTTCCTCTTGATACTGCTTTCATTATGTAGGTAATTAATCAATTATTTCCTCTATCGGGCCTTCAAAGTCTTCCTTACAGTAACACGGGGTACCAATATAATTGTAGATATGTAGGAAATCTAGAACTACCTTCAGAGACTGAAAGCAGCCACAGAAGTATTTTTCGCCATCTCAGCCTTCTCAAGTCTAACATAACTACCCAACCACATTCAAATTTTTGAAAATAAATAAATAAATAATTAAATGTCCTTCCTTTCCAGGAGACTTAAAAAGGAAGAAAGAGCTTTTCCAATTCAGATTTAAAACTGTTTTGAAATGATTCACAGAATTACTATGCTAGGCAACATGCTAGAGAATTTTCTCCCATAGCTTTTGTTCAATATTGTCAAAGACAAAAAGAACAGACTGTCATGGAGTGATTAATGAGATAAGCAAAATGGACTCCCTATCAACATAAGTGATTAATAAAATTCAGTTTCACCTCTAAGTAGTTTCACATACAACTATAAAATTGACTGCTTGCTAATGAAATAATAGCGCACAACTGCTAAAAGGAGAGGTGTCACTTCAACCTTCCCTCATCTGGCCCCCTTAATGAGCTGATTCTAGCACACTGACACAGCTGGCAGAAATTTAGCCATTCTTCTGTTGTTCTTGTTTGTTTCAGTGGGTTAGTAAACTAGATTAGCTCACAAAGAAGAACATGACCAACACCAGAGAGTCATGAGGAACACGGCAGCACTTCAGAAGTGGAAAAACAAAACGCTGGGAGAGAGAACTGAACATCTTGGTTTTGACAAGCAAAATATTTCCTGTATCTCATGGAATTGTAACCTCACAGAAAGGTAACATCTCAGCTTTACTGTTTAACCAATTAGTTTTCCCCTACAATGACGGTCATCTTTATTCTCAATCTTAGAAAAAAATCTCTAATATATAGTCATTATCATTCACCTTTGCCACTTCCAAGAGGAGTCTGTGGTACTGGCTCACAAAGAAAACTTGATTTCATGTCACCAAGGAGACTGAATTTGTTAGAAGTGTTTGGCACAATCAGGAACAGAAGTCCTAAATAGACTCTTCATTCCATTTATTTAATTTCAGTGAATAGGACTTAAGAAGTGAACATCAGCAAGGAATACTCCAATCATTTAAACAGCAACTTTAAGTAAGACGTCAGGAATTTCACACGAACTGCTAAGATTTGAGTTCAGTTGATAAATAACCTAGTTGTCCTCACATACATGCCAACTGACCTTGTCAAACCACAGAAAACCACCAAAAAATCCCAAGACCTCAGCATTCATGCATTCATCTATTTTACATACATTCTTGCTTTCCTGTAATGAAACTTCTGTTTTATAGATTTCAGTTATATTTCTGTAGCTCATAGCACACCCACATTTATGATCAAAATTTTAAGTTTTTGGGGTTGTTCTTTTGGTTTTCCTTTAAGTTTTATTCTGTATTGCTGGAAAAGTTGTGGTGATCTGTAGTGTATTTGAGTATAGAAAGGAACAATGTAAAACAGTATTGTGTTAATTCTTGTAATTGCAATAGAAATAGCCTGATCACAGAATAAACAGTAAGACAAAGCGTTTCCTCAATAATACTCTATTTCATGTTTAGGAAACATTGGTGAAACATATCTGTCCTGAAAGCAGAGAATAGTGGAGAGTAGTATCCTTCATAACCTGCTGTAAGAATCTAAAAACCGCGCCAATTCCCAGTTCTGCAATCAAGATCAAAAGTCTGATGGACAAGACAAGCTAATACTAGTACTGCTCTAGTAAAGGCAAACTGTGGGTTTTGTGTTCTCAAAGCCAACGTCTTCTACACGGGTGCACCCATATGAACACAAACACTACAAATGCCCAGTTCAACAACAAAAAGAAGAGGGCAAGTTAGTTAAAGGCAAGTTATCAGATTACTCTAGAAAGAGACAGCTTTAGTGGGCATGAACCTCAACTATCACTGCAAAAACAAATTACTTAAATGTAGATCTCAGCTTATAAGAGAGTAGATATTTATAAATCTCATCTATTTTAAGATACATTTAGAGGATTAAAATATAGTGTAATGCTACATGATGTAAACAATGGAGAAGTTGCACTGGTTTCAAGAGATCAGGTAGAAAAATAAAATAAATAACATGCATAGTAATGGCTTCCCTTCATTTACCTCACCATGCCTATATTTATCAGGCAGGAGCTTTGTTTAACCAGAGAAAATCTTTGTGATGCATTTTACTAGTTTCTACTTTGTACCCTGAAGAGATAGGGGAGTAGAAAAATGACCATGTGAAACACGACCACTGTAGTATCAGGTCTACTCAGCAAAAACAAGCAAACAAAACCATCTCTGCTCCCAAGTAAAGATTTTAATTGAGGTTTAGTCTTCCACCTAATATTAAGGATACACAATCAATTTTTATATATTTTACCTAGGCTAATAGGAAATCACATATCCATAATTAGCAATAAATCCGTCAAACTCACCAAGATTCCAGAAGGAACCTTTGCATGGACAGCCACATTTCTATTGAAGTCATCTTCAAAACCATCCTCTTCCGAGAAACGCATCTCAGAAAACAGGAAACTAACTTTGCACAGTACAGGTAAATGCAACGCTTACAGACATAGCAGAATATTGTATCAGCATTTCTTCTCTTTCCACAGAAGCAGAATTATGTAAATCTTCTGGTCTCTTAGAGAAAAATGTGTGGTACACTTTCCCACACAATATTGTCGTTAAAAAGGAAGTACTTCTTTAAGAAAGCTCACACAGAAACTTCCAAACCAATTGGCTTTGCTTGAAATGTCACAGCCCCCTTGCACTCTTCGAGATAAGTAATAACATGGGCAGACTTTGACATATGTTTGCACTGATAGGTAATGATCTTGTTTTACATCAGGTCACGTGACTGTAGCTGAAGCTCCCATGAAGAGAATCAGGGATTTAGTTAATGATTCTTAAGCAAAGTCTGCATTAGCTCACTTGGAGACTTTTCACCCACTGTTGCAACAGTCAAAGCAGCATTCAAAGTCCTAACTCGACCAGCTGCACAAAAAATTCAAGAACACCTGCTGCCACTCCACGTGCCTGCTCCCTCCACTGATGCTTCAGCTTGCCACATCTCAAAGGACAAATCTGTCAACATTTCAGGGTCTAGTATTTGTGGTCTATTTCCCCCACTCTTTGAAACTGTTTTGTAATGGTAAAGTGACAATTGTCCTGGTGTCAAGTTTATACTAAGCCACAGAAAACAAAACACACCAAAATAAACATTTTTTTCCCTGAAGAATCTTTCCTACTTTCTTTAAACTGAATTGTTAAAGCAGTATAATTTGGGTGTGTGGACAATGCATATAAGCTAATTGTACAGCTAGTTCCATGACTGATAAGAATTAATTTTTGATCTGAGGAATTTTGAAATGTCATTACTTATCTAAATAGTATCATGGCTAGGTGAAATAGCTGAGGAACTGTAGTAGTGAATCTCATCATTCGATTCAGTCAAATGTCTTGTAGGTTTCCAAATAATTAAACTACACACACGACCAAAACTATATCAGTCTTGATGAACTCCTAAACAGCGTAAGGACTGCTGTATCTGCAGTAAGGTTACAATAAGCTGCTACCATCCCTGAGCACTTTTCCACGCACTGAATGAGGTCACATTTCATATGGCTCTTCACAGGAAAAATTACTGGTTTTGTCAGCAGATATGACAAGTGGTTTTGTAGGATATTAAGAATTACTAGACACAATAAATTTTCCTCTGCTTGTTATTCCTTTATCATGTGTGTTCCACTGAAATACAGTAAACACTACAGGGTTATGAGCAGAATATAAACCAATTTTGTAAGACAGTGCTACTTGTGAAACACTTTTGCCTCAGCTTTAGCTATTTTTATTGTGTACAGTTTTCTGTTCTATCTATTCTATTTCAATATTGTTCAGTATTTCAGATTGACATTATTTTCTCCAAAGCTTCTGCAAGTGTTTTAGAAGATAGCCCTTTCTAGAAAACAGATAAAACTGAAGTCACTACACAGGCAGTAAGGTAATGTTTATCCCAGTAATCAGCTTTGCACATTTAGTAAGCCTCCTTGTCTTTTATTTCTCAGCATTAGTAAGGTAAATAAAATATAATTCCCTCTCAATAAGTTCATGTTATTTACCTCAATTTACCTGGCAAAATTAGCTTTAGTTTTGAAAAGCAAATACCCCAGATTAGGAAGTGTTAGAAGCAATGTTTTTCATGCAACTTTAATCCAGCTCTTTGGTGTAGATAGATTTTACTGTGGTTTAGCCTCAGAAAGCATATAGAAGTTTTTCCACTAGCCTCATGCAAGCTAATAATGCTGACAAAGATCAGTCATCATCATATGTTTTGTTTGGGTTTTTTTCCCCCCTGCTCTTTGTGGTTCTACACCTCTTAACCCGCTGCTCATTAGTCAAAATCCCTGATGGGAACTACGGTTCCATTTTTTAATAGTATTTTTCTATAGTTAGTATTCAATCACATCAGTTTAGTTTTACAGCATCCCAGAGACGTAATACTGCAATGGGAAACTCAGGCCAGGAGATTAGGAATTAAAAATGCAGTGGGTTTTAGCATAGTTAAAACCTGGACTTTGCAAAGGTTCCCTCCATTATTTTACCTCTTTGTATATTCAAAACATTGCTTCCATAGGCTGCATCTGTAGCTGCTAATTACATTTACATATCCCAGATGGTCATTACAGAAAAAAAAAAATAGCCTGATTGTCTGTTAAAATCGCATTTAAGTGATTTGATTGTACTAAAGAGAAAGTGCAGAACAAGCATTGCCAGAACACAGCCATAGGATGTCTCCCCGGCTTTCATCAGTACACGTCATTCTAAGTTCTGGAAAGAAGGGCACAGAAACATAGACACCAGCTTCTATCAGTACACAATCACAATTCACTGAGAGATCCAGATCAAATTGCTAAAATGAATTAATGAGACAAATCCTTCTCTAATTAACATAGCCTAATAGATACAGCAAGTATGGGACAACTTTTCTTCACATCCAATATGCCTCCTTCATAGCTTTCAGTTTCCACAGTTCTCAGTCTCATACCCCATCCTGACATTGGAAAAGGGTCTTTTCACCTCACATCTCAACTCAGATTCCTAAATTCCACCTCTCCTTTATTTTCATGCACTTTTTACACTTGGTTTATCAGATATAACAAAGTGGAAGAGTTCCCATTTCTCCTACAGAGACTGCAAAAATCAGACTGTGATTGAAAACACTTTCTTGTGCTCAGTTTTTTGATCCTAGTCCTGGTCTGAAGCATTTGCTTACTGAAACTGAAAACAAAGCTCTGCGCATTACAGCTTGTGATAAAATACGTTCAATATATCATCTTTGTTACTTTCAACTGCAAAAGACTATCCATTCTCAATATGGACTTTTAAACTTAATTCAAAGGCTAATAACTGCCGAATTAAAATAAATTTACACATGAATAGCAGAAAACATACTGAATAAAGACCATCTGCCTCAGATGCCTTCTAAAAAGAGACAGAATTTTTTGAAAAAAGCTAAACTTTTTCCTCTAGTAGAGTGGAAACACACCACTAAGTTTAACGTATTAAAAATAAATATACTTACTAAAATTTTCTGTATAAAGGCTGAAGGTTGCTAATACATAACTTGGAATGAAGTTTACCATTTTAGCAAAGTTATGTGCAACTATAGATCAAGTTCTGCTAAAAATGCTGCAAAAGACTGAAGAGCAGTGTTACCTACTTTCACCTGCAATTCTCAGCCATTTAAAAAATAAAAACAGTCCACCCCTCCATCACAAGTAACAATCACACGATACAAGAATCCAAACAGTTAACAGACCTCGGAGAAACACCAGTGATTCAAAAGCAATGCATTGCCTGCTAAGTTGATCGTTAAAAATTAATAAAATCAAACATGTAGGTTTTTTTATCTATGATGCAAGACAATAAATTCAATTTCTTCAAGGTCTCCTGTGAGGTAGAGTCAAGAGTCATCCACATTAGAATAATTTTCAGTGCAGCTTACGTTTTTTTTTTTTTTTCATCTCTAAGAGAAACAAAGATAGCAAGAAAAGAAATCAGCAGTTTACTTGGACTTGGCCCTTCTGTAATGTGTCAACAGTTATATATGTATGCTCTCTATGAATCATCCATTTCTGGTATTATAGCATCTTTCCTCGTATTAATTTGAGCATTTTTTTTAAGTTACTTTTTTTTTTTCTGTTTACTTTACTGGAACTTCAGTTAGACACTTTAAGGGTCTGTGAAGTGAGTTTTACTGTTAAAATGATTGGTTCGATCAAAAGCTTAGGTGACATGCACACAAAAAGTTCTTATGTACATGAAGACCTTAACTTCCTACAAGGAACTGAAAAAAAATTACTGGCTAATACAAGAGTCCTTTGGACTGTGCATGACCACATCCCACGTAAGTGCCTGCCACACTTCACACACGTATTTCCAGCAGCAGAGACTCTTCTACAGGCACATCATCCCTGGCTGAAATTATTTCTAGACACACACCACAGAACCCAAGATTTCTGAATAGAAATCCCATCCATGTCATTTTTACACGAGATGACAGAAATCAGATGAAGATTTTCTTGCATGTTTCTAGAAAGCACTAAACTTTTCCCTATTGAACAAGCCCTTATCTTTCTATTTTCTTCATTTAAGAAAAGCTGCATTCCAGGCACTGATCTGCCTCAGATGTATTTATACTTTCTTGCAGCCTTCCAGGATTTAAGAGTCAAAGCAAAAGAACACAGTCATGTCTTTAAGCATGAAATGCATCCTAATCTATTAGCAGTGAATAATTTGAATAATGATTTAGACTAGTACATATCCTCAGGCTGACAAGAAGGATCAGAAAAATATTTATTCCATGAAATGCACAAATAGTTCTAAATATAGTGTATATAAACAATAAACCTTTTTTTTACTTGGTAGACCCTCCATATTGTTGGGCTAATAAACATGTACCGAAAATAGAATAACATACATAAATTTGATTTGCATAAATATTTTGCTATTTTACTAGAAAAACCCTCAAACCAGTACAAGTACTAGTCTTACAGAATTTCCACACAGTTATTCATAGCACGAGATGTTGGGAGGGGGAAAATTAGATATAGCTGAGCAAAGTAGCATACACTTACTTATTCACCATATACAATCTACTTGCATTACTGAGTTTTAATAAGCACAGAGATCACATCTGTCTGAAGGATTTATCTGTTCACCCCTTGCACACAACAGCATGTCTGCACTGTCTATATGAGGCACAACAAACCTGTAACACAGCCTCACAGATTTCTTCTTTGAGTTAATATGCACACATTTGGGGAAAGAACAGCTTTAAGCCACCACTAAATTCGGGAGGGGTGGTTTATCACAGTATTTCAGTTCACATCACAAACTAAATTCTATTGTTAACCAAGGGAGAGAGAATTACTTCCGTTTATGACAACCTCAGCTGCAATTCATTATTGGAAGCATCTCTGAAAGAATTTTGCAAAGAATCCTTTACATGTTTCCTTTAAAAGGCCTTTCATAGCCATCAATTCAGAGGAAGCACATTTCCTGAGAAGACAGTTACACAGACTAAAAAAAGACAAGTAAACCTAAAGACCTGGCCTGTGGTCTAAGACTGGCTTAGCATACGCTGGCTTCAGCCACACAGACCTACACAAAAGATGTCACTTGGTACACCAGAGACTTTATTATTACTTTACGTATTTAAACTTCTGGTATTGAACTTAAGCACTGTTTCAGACTGGTTCCTCGATTAAAAACTTGAACTGTTCACTCAGTACAGACAGCAGCAATGAGCAAGTTTTGGAAAAGAGTGACTTAAGCAGTTAATGCACATTGTCAAATTACATTACTGTAAAACTGAAACAAACCGTTAATAAAATACTTAACTAGGAAGGGGAAGCTTGTACCCTTTACTTGGAAATTCCCTTGAAATAAAAACACAAGAAAAAAAAATTTCTATCAATTTTTTTTTAAACCCCTGGTTTTTTAAGCTCTGTCCTTAAACACAATCTTGGCACGACAGTTTCATATTAAATCAGCTTGCATGCACAAACTGGAATGTAAGCATTTATGTTACTACATACTAGAGTGTTTGTAACAACCAAGATGAGATGGCAGCTAGGTGAAATTTAAAAAAAGTCATTTATAAGCAAAACATTCTTTGGAACAGTAGCAACATTTTTACTACACTTGAAGAGGATAATTTTATTTATAATTTTAAAAACTATGTGCCTACCTATATAACAGAGATATTTACAAAGATGACATCTTTATATTACTACAGAATCTTAAAATGCAACTCCAGTGAGATCAAAGATTCATAAAGAGTACTAATCAACATCGCCAGATGCTAAAATCACTAGGATACAGCACGCTACTCTGTTGTGTTCTCAGAATTTGCCCAGTATGGGAAGAGGACATCTAAAGCATCTAAAGCTTTAGACCTGAATTCACAAATATATTGACTGTTTTCTATCAGCCTGAGAGCTTTTTTACTGTGAGTATGTGTAACATGCAGAACCGAATCTCACACCAGAAGGTGTCTTTTCATCTCTTTACAAACAATCATGTATAACATATTTGCAATTCATGATATAAACAATGATTAAAAGTTACTTTATACATAAGCCAAAGCTATTTCACAAAACCAATAAAAAACAACCAACCAAACAAAACATGACCATAAAAACATATCACAAATGAAAAACAGAAAACCCAGCACCCCCAAAAGTAGCTTACTAATTCAGCACAGATATTGGATGATCATACGCAGACCTTGGAGAACTGCTTTCCTATAAGCTGTGATCTTGCATTTTACACATAGAAAACTGGAAAAGAAGAAAATTCCTGAACTGAAGTATTAACCATGTGAGTGAGCATCTTCAAGGAAGAGAGTAATGCAAGCAACTTAACCTCTAGCTTTGACAGAGGTTCCCAATGTGGCTTTGGACAAGATCCTTTCAGCTTCTCTGATCTAGATTGCAAGTTCTTTTGGGGCAGAGTCAAAGTCTTAGAGCACGTAATGCAAGAAGGGCTATTCTGGACCTTAACTTGCATAAGGAGGTGTCAAGTGCAATAAATGCGGGTTTTATTTCCCCATAATTGATCGTGACTCTGCAATACAGCAAAGAGATGTTGTTGGAAGTAGGAAGGAGGACAAAAAGTTCTCTCCACTGCAGAACTGGAACATTTTACATGCATGTCATCCAAGTAAACAATAGCAAAGAACTAAAGTTAACTTTGTAACAAACCAAAAGGCTGAGTACTAAGACAAGTTCAAACACCACCCTTTTAACATGACATTAGAATACTGAAACATTTTAATGCGCTTAACTGAAAAGTTATGCTACAAACTGAAGAATTAATACAGAATTGCCTACAAGTACCTTCCAGCACTATCTAGTTATTCCTCAAGAAAAGGGTTCTTCCTTGATTTTGGTAGGAGATGGCAGAATCGTTTACCGAGATGCAAAGAAGCTATAGCAGGGTCTAAGAGAGAATGCATAACTGATGGTCCTGCCTGGAACTAGTTGCCTAGCATGCATACAAACAATAGTTACCTGTCTCCTAAGTGACTGACATGCCCACACTTTCAGTAGCACAAAGTGAAGGCATTTTGTGCCTTATGACTTTTCATTCTGAGTAGTGTACAGCTGTACATTCTTAAAATGTGAAGAACACTATACATTTTTCCTCTTTCAATATTATTCGCAAACATTAAGAGCTCAGTATTCAAAATTGTCCTGAGAAATACTATTATGAGGTATAAAAACCAAACAAAACCCCCAAATAACCGAGTTCTGTAGGATACTATCTTCTCCTCTGACAGTATCCTAAATAATACCAAATACCATTATGAGATATGGCTAAAAAATTCTTTTGTGTAACAACAACGCAATTTTCTGTGGGGAAAAATAATCAGACATACAAAGTGCAGACAATACATAGATACACCGACTACATCACTTTGCTGAATGGAAATGCAGACGTTTACACAGCATATCCTTTTGCTCTACTAAAAATCAGTGGTGTCTGGTACACGTATTCAGTAACCACTTAACGAGAGGAAAAATGCAGTTCACAAATTAAGTTAGACGTGAACTTGGCCAAAACTCAAGTACATACACACAC
The DNA here is from genome assembly GCF_032191515.1 of Phaenicophaeus curvirostris. Lineage (NCBI taxonomy): Eukaryota > Metazoa > Chordata > Aves > Cuculiformes > Cuculidae > Phaenicophaeus > Phaenicophaeus curvirostris. The sequence goes on along the minus strand of NC_091394.1, from coordinate 48,000,358 downwards.
ACACACAAAAAATGCAGACAATGTACTTCCAGCGATTAACACTTCACAGTCCCTACACCAGCCGGGATAAAAAGAAAACACAAAGGAGGAGTGCCCCGCAGGCACGCGAGTCAACACCCGAGTTTAAGAGACGCACACCCGTAAAACGGAAGGAGCACGGTCAGCAAGGCACGTATCGCGATTTTTAACATTTTAAGAGTCGCACCGCCAAGCCTTGGCAGAAAATGCGCAGTTTGAAACCGCTAAACCGCCCTCCCGGCAGCCCAAGGCAGCGCCGGGGCTCGCCCAGTGCCGGCCGGCAGGGCAGGCAGAGGCGCAGCCAGCCCGCCCCCGTCTACGCAGGGCACCCCACAGCCAGGGGACGGGGAAGGGACGCTTCCCTTTCCCCCTGTACAGGGCAGAGACGCAGTCCTCTGCCTTGATCCATCCAGGACACCTGGCAGCCAGGGGACAGGGAAGGGATGTTTCCCACCCCGCCCGCACAGGGCGGGCTGAGGTGCAGCCCCTCGCCCCCAATCTATCCAGGTCAACTGACAGCAAGAGGATGAGGAAAGGGATGTTTCCCCTTTCCCCCTGCCCCTGATCTACCCAGGACACCTTGGCAGCCAGGATACAGGGAAGGGATGTTTCCCCTCCCCCCCCCAACACAGGGCACGCAGAGGAGCAGCCTCTTGCCCTGATGCATCCAGGACACCTGGCAGCCAAAAGACAGGGAAGGGATGTTTCCCCTCCCCCCCACAAAGAAAAGCGATGCAGCCCCCTGCCCTGATCCATCCAAGACACCTGGCAGACAGGAGACAGGGAACGAATGCTTCCCCTCCCCCCTGCACAGGGCGGGCAGAGGTGCAGCCCCTCACCCGCAATCTATCCAGGCCAACTGGCAGCAAGGGGATGGGGAAGGGACGTTTCCCCTTCCCCTACCCAGGACACCTTGGCAGCCAGGAGTCAGGGAAAGGATGCTTCCCCTCCCCCCCCCAACACAGGGCACGTAGAGGAGCAGCCCCCTGCCCTGATGCATCCAGGACACCTGGCAGCCAGGGGACAGAGACGGGATGTTTCCCCTTCCCCCCCTTCCCATAGGACAGGCAGAGATGCAGCCCCTCGCCCCCAGTCTATCCAGGTCAACTGGCAGCAAGGGGATGGGGAAGGGATGTTTCCCCTTTTCCCCGCACAGGGCAGGCAGAGGGGCAGCCCCTGCCCGGATCCATCCCGGTCCCCCGGCCGCCAGGGTCAGGGCCGGGCGATTCCCCCCGGCACACCAGCGCCGACTCGGCGGCGGCAGCGCCCCCTCTACCTCTGCCTCCTCCTCCTCCTCCTTCTTCTTCCTCTTTCCCACATTTCTCGCTTACCTGGACCGGGCCCCGTCAGGGCCGGCGCCGGCCGAGGCGGGACGGGCGGACGGAGGATGAATGGCGGGGAGCAGCCCCGCTCGGCTCGAACGCGAACTGCGCCAGCCCGGCGGCCGGGCCGGGGCGGGGGGGGGGGAGGCGGGGAGAGAGCGAGCGCGCGCCAGCTCAGCGGCGCGGCCCCGCCCCGCTCCTCGGTCACGTGACGGCTCGGCGCGTAGAGCCCGGCGGGCTGTGAGGGGAGTGGGGGCGGCAGCGGGGCGGGGGCCGGCGGGGAAGGGGCGCGGCGGGGCGGGAGGCGGCAGCGGAGTGGGGTGGGTAGGGGCACGGAGAGGCGGGAGGTGACAGCGAAGGGGGCACAGAGGGGCACGGGAAGCGCGGGGCCATTGCGGCTTGGGTGACGCATCGCGGCTGCTTACCGCGGTCCCCGCCCGTTTCCCGAGTGGATCAGCAGGAAAAAGCGCTCTCCGTAGCTGTTTTTAGCCGCAGTCTGAGCTCTGTCTTGGAATTAACACCTGGTGACGGGGGCGTTCCACGAGAAACTCCCTCCGCGTTCAGGGTGTTTGCCCCTTTACGCATCTGCCATCGCATCCTTCCTTTGAAAGTTACCAGTAAGCCCAGAGGAGGCTGGAAAAGAATTCTTATTCTTTTTTTTTTTTTTTTTTTTTTCACATTTAAGAGTAGAATTGCAAAATCAAAACATGTCCAGCAGGCCGGGTACGTATTTCAGGTCAGCAGCTTTGTTGCCCGTGGCTCTTGTGATTCACCCCACTGCTCGCTGAAGTTGCTTTGATTCCGTGTTATTATTTACTTGACTCACACTGTTGCCCAGAGGCCACAGAAGATACTGGGACGTAATATGGACTAAAACAGAGTAACAGTCTCGCCTCAAACAACTTGTAGTATAAAAAATGGAAAAGAAAAAAGAAGTAGCGTAATTGGAAATAGTTTAGGTTTCACAGTTCAATGTTTTATCACTATCCGTGTTCTTTATTTTACTGTGCTTGTCTACGTTTACTTTCTCATGTGCCAACCTGTTGACAAGTTCTCACACGAGGCTAGTGTGAGAATTAATTGATAAATTTTGCTACAGCTGGTTTGTATGTTTAACTATATCATCGTATAAATCTGTCTTGTAAGACATGGCTGTTTTAGCTCAGGAGATAACCTGTCTCAGGGCTGCGAGAATTTATTGATGTGCTTTGTTGTCTTGTAAGGTATAGTTGGTTTAGGTCAGGAGGTAACCTGAAGAAAGTCTCCAGACATGGCTGGATAATCTAAACAAACAAACAAAAGAAAAGAACACTGAGAATTTACACAGTTCTTTGTCTAAAACTAGTCTGTATACCCACTGCTTTTGTAAGATGGGATGCCTTTTTTTAGGTCATCTGATTCAGCACTGAATTGTAAAATAAAAATATTATTGTCTTTGCTTCAAGGACTTCGTCGTTTTCAATATTTTACCAGTAAATAAGTGTTTCTTACACTAGCTAGGTGGTTTTTTTTTTCTAATATCACTTCGTGTTAAAGCCATTTTGGGCTCTCACATAGGTTTTCTATGATTGTCATGTAAGGCTAGTTAACAGAATATTCAGTGCAACTGGCAACAAGACATGCTAGCATGCAAAGCAGTGAATATAGAGTTTACTGTGATAATCCATGCGCCTCTGAAAAGATGCTTCACCATCTTTTGTACCAGTCCTACAAAGAGATAAGATCTGTTTATTCATCTGTACCTCCTGGGACAAGCTGCCTAAAAGATTATAGTCAGTGAGTTTGCTTATTTGCAAATAACATTTTTAAATCCCTTTGAGCATGGAACTAAAAAAAGTCAATCCCTGCACAACATGCAGGCTGTTTTGTTTTAAAGAAAGCAATTTGTGGAAGAAGACACAAACACAGAATTACATGGATAGCGCGACTGTATTGTACACATGTAAAAAGAAAGAAAAGTTAGATTTCATGCCTGCCCATTCTGATGATGTTATTGTCATGTCAGAAATTCTGAATCAATTTTGGAACACTTTCCAGGACTCGGGATCACAGATGCAGCATAGACTAATACAGCAGTTTTCCACTCTTCAGTACAACCATATTTAAGCTGCAGTAATTTTCTGAAGACGCCTCCTATTTGCATATAATGTCATAATAATTACCTAGCCTTGGTAGCACAACATCTGTCACAAACACGCAGTGTGCACTTTGGCTAATAGATCATTTCCCTGTGCTGTAGCAAGTTCCTTACTTCACATCTTAGTTGCTTAGTTTGTGAGGGTAAACACATCAGCGGTTGCTCGGACGGAATATTTTTCCTTGCATTCCTGTGATCTTATCTTTGCTGATCATAGTAAAAAGTGATTTTTTTGAGTTGAGGGGATTCTTCTTTCCAATGCCAAACAGACCTCTTCACATGGAGATAAGGCGTGGGGGTTAGATCTATCAGTATGTCCTCAAATGTCAATTTTAAGCTAGATCCTATTATAAAATAAACCCTAACCAAAAAGCAGGCCAGCTTCTTTGCTGGCAGAAAAATCTTTGTTTGAAGGTGGGTAACAAATTGAAAGTCTTACTTTTCTATTTCAGACCTGGAATAGATGCTTCTGATTAAAAAGTATTTGAAAACACAGTGTTTTCCCTTTAGGTAATCTCTTCCATTCCAGAATTATTGCCTCCCGACAGTCAGAAGGCTGCAGGAATACAGCCCTCTGTATTTTTGTTTTGCATTCTCTACTTTTGTGTGCTTAAACACAGAAGATTACAGACAAGCTGTGAAAATGGTCTGCATTTTCCACATCAGTGTCAAGTGAGAGTTGTTTCCGTTCTCGTTGTGTGGAGTTACACCCTGTAGTGGTGTAGATAGGATCTCTGTACATCTATGCGTGATTTGTGGTTCTTATTGAGCCATAACTCACTAGTAGTTAAACCAGGGCCTCCAGGCCACAGAAAACCTGCCACCTCATTTATGTTTATTTTTCCTTTTCACCACAAATGTCACTATTATTTTCCCCATCAGGGACTGGGGGAGCATGATGAGAGCAACTGCTTTAATTTTCTTTGTTTGTTTGGTGGAGAGGAAATAATCTGAAAGCGTGTTACCTAATGCTATACCTATATCAGTGGCTCTCCAGCTTTTCCATTGCTAGGTCATGTCTAGCAGTGATAGTGTATGAGAGAGGTAGTCTGCTTAGGGCTAGGCAAAAAAGAATGAACCACCTCCAGCAGCTTAGGATACAGTGTCGGGGTAAATCACAGGTCAAGGAAGATAAAGAGTGCTAGGCATGGCTTTGTTGAAGTCTCAGGAAATTTGTGGTTCTGTGGGTAGTAGAGAGGTGTAGGTATAAGCACGTAGAATCAACTCCTAGCTTTTATTGGTCCCTGAGTGCTCAACATGTTGCTGACATTTGTGGCTGAAAGAAAAAAAATGGCCTTTTGCTTAGTTGCTACAGCGGTTAAAAAAACAATGTCTTTGGCTGCACACTGCAAAAAAAGCTTATGTTGGTGATAAAACTTTGTTATGTCATTTTGCCCTTTTTTTACGCACATTCAACATCCAGAATGTTGTTTGGAGCAGTCGTTTATTCTTTACCTACCACCACCCACATGCTCATCTTACAGCAGTCAGGATATCCTTAAACCTTTTTTTTTTTAAGTTGTTTTTTTTAGACTCGTTCTGTTATATCTTTACCCATAAACCCAAGGGACTCTTTATTTCTGCTTCTTAGTCATGGCTTGCATGTCCCCCCGGGAGTGTTTCAATAACTTCTCTGGGATCAGAATGACATTATGACAGCATGTAACAAATTAGTTTTGTTTATCTTTTAGATCTCATTTAACAATTGGAAAAAAATGGGGAAAGCTAGTGGCAGGGATTCAGGGCTGCGCCTTGGCTATAGCCTGAGACTCCAAAGTATTTAAACACAGCTCCACTGTAGTTGATGGGTTTGTTTGTAGGTTTAGGATGTTTGGTTATGTCAGCACACTGAGATCAAGTTTCATGTGAGCAATATTTCTCCATTCTTTGTCAATCATAAGCATGTGTTTCATAAACCACCTTCTGATAATAGATGTGATGGGGTTCCAGGCTTACTATTAAGAGGTTCCTTATCCTTGCCAAAATCACAGCCTAAGCAAGTAGGAGGTTTTATTCTGCCCCTGTTAGTGAGTGATGAAACAGTAAATGGTGGGGAAAGAGGGAAGGAAAGTGTTGCATTTGAAAAGGCAGAAGGAAAAAGATTACAGGAAAGACAACTCACATAATGAAATGGGAAGTGAGACAAAGGGAAAAGTCAGCAGAAGTTTTTAGCCAGATCTGGTGCCTTCTTTCCTCTCCTTGCCGTTGGTCTCATCCTTTCACTGTCTCTCTCATGGTACCTTTAATTCCAGAAGCCCTTGTGGAACAGAGCAGTTTCTCTAATGTTTTTCTCTTTACAGCTTTTGTTACTCTTTTCTCTGGACAATATTTTACTTCAGTTCTTAAAACATACTATGCTTTTAACAACACAAGAAAACTTGTGTGGAAAGATTTGTTTCAGATCTGGCCAGTTTAAGTGCAACTTAAATAGAGTATGGTTCATTTGTTCGCTTAATCATTACTGTTCAAGGATACAGAGCTGAGGTCTACCTTGTGATGTGTTAAGGATGATCTCACTTTGTGACTAGCTGTTTCCAAGATTATGGCTTCATGAATTATGCAATTATGGTTTGTTAGTCTCAGATCATGGACAGATCTTCCTCAATAATTCTCTAACAGATCCAGCACCATTTATCAGAAGAACTCAGGGACACCTGAAATCACAATACCTTTAAGACAGTGGAAGGAAAGGCCTATTTTTCACACCTTTTCATCTTCAAAATCACCCGTTGTAAATTTGGGAGGTGCTTAAGCGATATATCTTGATGCAGCACTTTACCACGCTGTTAAATATAGTTGTAACAGAAGAATATGAATTTATAGTGGTGTTACAAATTCAATATGTATATGTGTTGGAATAGAATATGTAGGTGAGAAAGAAGATACTATCCAGAAGTGGCACTTCAGGTAAATATTGCAACCAGTGTTTGATTTTAAATACAGTCACGTGGTCTGTGTGTTTGATAGGAGATTCTGTTGCTTCAGAAATAATTTGCATTCTATAATTACGTAATGGACAGAGACTGAAACAATTGTTAATAGTTATCATGCAGAAGAGAATATAAACAATACATTTAGACTGCAATAAAAAAATTATTCAACCATGGTGACATAATAAACTTGAATACACTCGACAATTCTGTTATTATTAATTTTGACCATTTTGTTATACATTTGTGAACAACTACAAGTTAAATAATAACAATGGAAAAGAACAGTTTTATTTTTAATCTTTGATATCTTTTATTTCTGTATTTCATTAACCACGCATAACAACACTGTGCTTCTAGATGGCAAATAGTTTCCAGTCAAACAATACTGATGTAATTGCATTTCCAGCTTTTTGAGGAACCATACAAATTTAACAACAGAAAACCCTAGGGCTTTTTTGTTTAAATTTTCAGAAGTATTTCCTGTAGATTTTAATTGAAGTATCAGGAAAAGACTGATTTTTCTTTCAGCATAAGGCTAAGACCTGATTCTGCTGCAATAGCACAAAAGACAAATCCACCATTGGCTTCACGGTGAGTAAAATGAGCTTTGTAATCCGAGATTTGGGGCATTTTTAGAACTTTCGTCTCAGATCCAGCTTGTTTTCTGTTAAAACTAATGAAAAGACCCCTGCGGCATTTTGAAGGAATTGGATCAGGCTCTCAGTGGTACAATGTGTTCTATATATAACTTACACACTGCTGCTGATATTTGTGGGAGATAGATTCCCAACCCAAAGGAGCTGTAAGAAGTGATGGATTTTTAGAGAGATAAGGCAGGTTGAAAACAATTGCCATGGCAAAGAGCAGTTAGAAGTTGTGTGAAACAACCTGCAGCTTTGTAATGTTTTGAAAGGCCAGAATGTAACTCTCTGGTAGGATGTTGTAATCACACATCTGTAGATATTTACTGTTTTCTGTAATAGTTGCCTGAGAAACTACAGGCATTAGGGTTCTCATTTAAAATGTCTCCTACCATGGAAGTGCTGCTTATTGCTTTTCTGTATGGATCCTGTGCTTTCAGCATTCACTGCTGGGCTACTCCAGTTTTCTACTCATTTAACTATAATACATAGGTGTAGAACTGAATGAAGGTCTATGTGTCAAACAGTACCTAAGTCTAATAGGATGATTTTAGTTGTAGTTCTGCCTATATGCTAAGTTTCTCTCACCACTTTTTTATGTAGCATTCAATATTTTGATTTGCGTAATTTTTTTTCTCTGTTGCATGCAACATCTTTCTGTCACTCAGAATGGACCCTCCAAATTATTCAAATCCTTTACCTTCTTTACAAAAATGTTATTATTTAAACTACCTCCATCTAAGCTCTCTAAATAGTATTTCATCCAGCAGGAGTCTTTCTGTTTCTTTTAAAAAGAGTTTAGTAGAACCCTGTTGGAATTCTCCTGGAAGAAAATGTATTTCTTTCCATCAGAAGCACCAGTGTCTCAGGTGTTACACATTTACATGCTCTTAAGATTTTTTGTTTTCTCATGCTAACAATTCTGTATATATCGATTCCTAAGAAGAAACATATTTCTTGTGTTTTCAGTATTTCTGCGTTTGTCACAGATCTAACACCCCAGAAATATCAGCAGAGATCATTAATCTTTCATCAATAATCCATCTGTAAAAAGACAATATAATATGACTGAGCCTTATATGAGTTGAAATCAATAAAATATTTAGTAATTTAAATATCTTAATTTTATTTCTTGTATTTAATAATTGCTGGTCACTTACAAGTTGAACTTAGCTTGCATACTAACAAAATAAATTCTGAGCTTTGTTTTCATTCATTTGTTTTTCAGTTTGAACTCTGCTTCTTCCAAGTTATCTTAAGCATCCACAAAAGAGTCATATTTTCTTATGTCCTCAGTACAAAAACATGGGAATAAACACAGTAATAAATGTGAATAGACACAGTAATGATTTAAAGCAGGGATTCTGGGCTTATGTTTATTCTTCACTTACACTGACCATGAAGCTACACTCTCTTTTGGGAAACCAGTGGGTCTGGTCTGAGTGATGGAAAGAAAGGAAAGCATTGGGCTGAGTCACTGAGGAGAAGGAGGATAGTGTGTTTAACAAGTCTTGGAAGCAGAAATATGATTGCTGTAGTAAAAAGGATGGAGAGAAATGAGCATATGGTGCAGCTGATACTTTGCGTTAATACTATATACATAGTACCTCACCAAGGCCAGGAAGGGATTAGTGAAGCGGAAAGGACTGAAGGGCAGTCATGTGAGTCTCAGTAATGAGAAATGGCCAAATGTCATCCTGATCAACCTAATGAAACAGGTATACATGAAAGAAATTTGGTTCAAAAGGAAACCCGCTTATGCCCTCCTGCATCCATAGGAGGTAGTTGTGTTTCTGGAGATCTTCCCTCTTCCTATCTTAAGATCCCTTGTCTTATCTTAACCTCTTATCATGGACATTTTTTAGTAAATCACCTTGTAAGTAAAAGGATCAGTATTAAGATATTTAGAAGTGACTACAGTGGAACTGATTTGGTATGGAGACAAAAGTGCCCATCTACTATATACGTAAAGTTGTGAAGTATTACAAATGTTATATAAAAGAAAACATTAATAAACTTCTGTGTTAAAATATCATGGCTAGTCATTAAATCTTGGCTTAAACTTATGATCCTGATTATAACAAGACCACATTCTTCATTTAACAACAGCAGGGTTTACTCAAGGCTTTTTCTCCAGTGGTTTCTTTCCCTGCCTATCCATGCTTTCTGTGGGCTGAGAAACCATTTCTGCTCCTGTTGCCTTCTCATCAGTCTTCTTTGCTGCTAGCTGGTTGTTTTTTGTAACTCTTTCAGTTTCCACAGGGGGGATTTCACGTGGATCAGGTGTCTCTTCTGTAGCAATAACTTCTTCTATATGTGGCTTAATAAAATCTGATTTAGGAGAAGTAACAAAATTTCTCTTATATTTACTATGCTCAGCCAGACAGAAGTATGTAGAGTAAGATTTTTCTTTCACACTGTTATGACCTGATCAGGTTCTTTTCCTCTTCCCATACCCTTATAAAGACATTCAGTATTACAAATAACATCACTCTCCTGGGTGGAAAACTAGTTGGATGGCCGGGCCGAGAGAGTGGTGGTTAATGGCGTTAAATCCAGCTGGAGGCCAGTGACAAGTGGGGTTCCCCAGGGCTCAGTGCTGGGTCAAGCCCTGTTCAATGTCTTTATCAATGACCTGGATGAAGGCATTGAGTGCACCCTTAGCAAGTTTGCAGATGATACTAAGCTGGGTGGAAGCGTGGATCTAACGGAGGGTAGGGAGGCTCTGCAAAGGGATCTGAACAGGCTGGACTGCTGGGCTGAGACCAATGGCATGAGGTTTAACAAGGCCAAGTGCCGGGTCCTGCACTTGGGGCACAACAACCCTGTGCAGTGCTACAGGCTAGGAGAAGCCTAGCTTGAGAGCTGCCTGGAGGAGAAGGACCTGGGGGTGTTGGTTGACAGCGACTGAACATGAGCCAGCAGTGTGCCAAGAAGGCCAATGGCATCTTGGCTTGGATCAGAAACAGCGTGACCAGTAGGTCCAGGGAGGTTGTTCTCCCTTTGTACTCGGCACTGGTGAGACTGCTTCTTGAATCCTGTGTTCAGTTCTGGGCCCCTCACCACAAGAAGGATGTTGAGGCTCTGGAGCGAGTCCAGAGAAGAGCAATGAAGCTTGTGAGGGGGCTGGAGAACAGGTCTTATGAGGAACGGCTCAGAGAGCTGGGGTTGTTTAGCCTTGGGAAGAGGAGGCTGAGGGGAGACCTCATTGCTCTCTATAACTACCTGAAAGGAGGTTGTGGAGAGGAGGGAGCTGGCCTCTTGGCCTCAGGCTACACCAGGGGAGGTTCAGGCTGAAAATTAGGAAAAATTTTTTCACAGAACAGGTCACTGGGCACTGGCACAGGCTGCCCAGGGAGGTGGTTGAGTCACTTTCCCTGGGGATGTTTAAGGGACGGGTGGGCAAGGCGCTGAGGGGCATGGTTTAGTATTTGATAGGAATGGTTGGACTCGATGATCTGATGAGTCTTTTCCAACCTGGTGATTCTATGATTCTGTAATTCTATGATCACAGACCTCAAAGCAAGCCCAAACCTTTATGGCCTCAAATTGAAAAGACTAAGGGATTGAACCTGCAAAATATTTATGGATGTAAGTAATGGTTTCTCACATAAGTCTTATAATTTACAGGACTGCTCAAAAATGTCTAGTTTACCCGTACCGGTAAGGCAAGAGAGGATAGAAATGTTGTTAATAATTTGTTCTTGCCTTAGGAGCAGAAAGGTGAGGGGATAAGATTATGAAGTTATCTCTCAGCAATTATGTAATATGCATACAACCTGTATACGAAGAAAAAATACTTAGACAAAAATATGTAAAACAAATGTTCTTATAATGTTGGAATTCAAGCCTTACTTGGGGCTAACATACTCTACATGAAGAAGTTGTAATTGAGAAGAATAAATCAATGTCCAAGTACCAATTATGTAGTGAGGGTCTAAAAGAACAGTAAAAACCTGTAATATGCAAGATTGCTGAACCACCAGGGAGGTTTTAATTTTCCATTCATTATCTAATTTGGACCAAAAAATGGTCACTTATAATTTCAACTTTACCATTCAATATAGACATAAAACTGAGAGAGAATAATTGATTCATTTCAAATAGCAGCTCCACAATCAGGGGTTTCTAAAACACTTTGGCATTTAGGGTCCCTTAATTAGCAAGGTCTTTTTTTTATTTAAGTATTAAATGCCTACCTGCTGAAATGAGTCTCGCTTTGGAAAATAACACCTTCTGTATGTATATACAGGCTTGGGAGGTTTTTCCTCTGCTTTCAGAAATTTGAAAGTTTTTATTATTACTCAAAAAACTTTCACCAGCTCAGTGAGCCAAGAACTCATAGCCCAGTGGAAAGGTGATTTAAAACCTGGCAAGTCATGCTTTGTATTTGTTGTTGATTAAAGGCATACATATGGAAAACTTGATTGTTTGGGACCTATGAAATATTGATTGGCAAAGACTATTGACTGCATAATAGTTAACAATTTTTTCGTTGGAGTAGAAGAAAATGTGAAAGTGCTCTTACCTTTCTTTTCTCCATCATTCGGTTTGCTTGCTGTCATTGTTTTTTTCTTTTTAGATACAGTTACATTATTTTGATTGTGTCCTTGGACTGTGTCAGTCTGTCCTGACACAGAAATCACGATTACCTGAAGCAAAGCAAGAACAAAAAGTGCGCAAGCAAGAAATGTGGATGCATCACAAATTCAGTTTAAAACAATCATAACTGAACCACTGGCAGCAATGCACTAAGAAGCAACTGTTACTCTGTCTTTCAGGGACGTATATATCTTCCAAAGCAAAGAGAAGTAGAATCTGCCAAAAGGAAGGAGGCATGAGAACAGATTGTTGAAGATTAGGCAGTAGAAATAAACTGTTGCTCAAATGCAATCATTATTGAAAACATGGTAATGCTAAGTAATAAACATCAGTTATCAGGTATTGCAAAGAGTAAGCTGTATTATTGTTTGCACTCTGGAGGACTGAAGAGGTGTGTGACACTTGTTTTCAAGGTGTATGTCCTAGGACCAAGATGGAGTGCCCTGCTTATCATCCTTGAATTGGCTTCATGTCATACTAAGCAAAATCATTATTTAATCTGGGATTAGTTCTTTAACCTCAGAAAGCTTGCTATATCTCAAATTACACATATTGTCATGCTTATATTTTGAAATCTATAAAATAAGTTGTTTTCCTTTGTCTGATATGCAGCTGTTGTGACTGAATCGTCTGAACTTTTTAAATAACAGATGTTGATTCATTAATGTACATTAGTACGTTAAGTGGGCATTAATATACATTAATGTACGCTTAAACCTTAAAATTGCAATAATGTCATTAAGTTTGATACTTGAGATTTATCTTTTTCAGGAGATAAGACTGTGTGAATGCATACACTGTTTATGTGAAAAGCTGAAAACACATTAGTTTTATATAATTTCAGGTTTAAAATTCCTGTGATGTGAAACCTGTTCTGGAGGAAACCCAGATTTATATCAGATGAACTTAACGTGTTACTTGAAACCAGTGGTACTATTCATGCATAAAGTTAAGCACATGCTTATGTGTTTTGGTAGGTCATTGAGCTGATCTAAATCTGGACTTTTTTTAATGATTAAGATCATAATCATTAGCCTTTTATAGAAAGTGATAAAAAATAACAATTAAAAATTGCAAAAATTGCCATTTTCATCATTGATAATTGTGTTGAATCTATTGTCATCTGAGCCATTAAGAATTCCCTCATGCCTCCACTTCAACTTTAGCATTAGCTGGCAGTAAAACACAAGGGTTTATGTGAGCCTTAAATGTACAGCACTTACTAGTGGCATCCTCACAGAAATGTCATTACTGCAGCAAAATGAGTGCCTGGGAAACAGCACTACATCTGTACTCACAGTAGCTAAAAATGACAAGAGAAAGTGTGTGAAAGGTGCACAGAGATTATGCTCATACTGCAAATACATATGTTAGTTCTTTACATTTTTATATGAAGAACTGTACTATTGTGAGACTGGTGATGAAAAGAGATTAATAAGGCACATTGTTCTCCTAGTTAGCAATTGGGCTGATAACTCCTTCTGATCATATATATATATGGGGGGGGTGTGTGTGCGCGCGCGCGAGTGAGAGAGAGAATACTGCATTTATATATCATACATATGATATCTATCACATGTATATACCAGCAGGATGGACATATATGTACATAATAATCAGAAGCATTGTTGTAAAATACATGACAGGGAGTTTTAAATCCATAAATACATAAATGTATTCAAAGATCTGGACCAATTTTTTTTGTCTGAAACAGTATTGTCTGAAAAAAAACCATATTTTTTTTCTATGTTCCAGATAAGATTTTTTTTTTTTTGTACCTTTAAAAGATCTTGACAAAATATGCTACTTCTGATCTCCAGCATTAAGTTTGGATGAATTAACTGAGGTCTCAGTCTAACAAAATACTTACCTGACACCCTTAAATCAAAACTCACGAGCAGGTCCCTTGAATTGCATGAGATTACTACTGTGCCTGAATTTGCAAAAATACCTTGTTGCGTTCACATGTGAAGCAGTGAAGGTCTGGTCAGAAAGGTGTGAAGAGATGCCATTGTGGGTTTTGTCATGAACAATGAAGTGAAGATTAACAGGGATCTAAATGGCAGCTAGAAGTAATTACAGTAGTGAAAGCATTAAGATACTAAGATACAGTGCACAACTACCAGAGCTGTAACTAGTTAAAGAAGACACAGTGCAACAAGCTTGTGATAGAAGCAAAGAAGTGAATTCCATTTATTTGTGAACACAGAGGAGAGTTCATAGAATTTTGTGGACACACATGCATTAGTATTCTGGCCTCCTTAGCCTGATTTCATTTATGTTACAGTACTTTTACCCCAAACGGGCAGATTAAACAATATGTATGGATGTAAATTACACCCATATTAAGGCCTCTCTAAATTAACACAGCAACACAAAGGGGCCTTAATGTAGACAAAATCGGCACTAAATTCTCTATGATTTAATTCTCTAACACATTCCATCTATGCTACTTTACAAAGTTGGAACAAATCTAAACTCCTGCTCAAAAATGCCTCGATCATCTTTCCATCTACCTTATCATTTGCCTCCACTAAAATTATTCTTCATTCTTTCTATTTTTGTTGTATGGTCAAATGCTCCAGGAAGAGGGTCAAATGGTGGACCTGCGTTTACAGCCAGAATGCATTTAGCCTGGATGAAGAGGTTGCAAACAGGTTCTGTGAAGTTAGCAGTAAGAAAGTATTTAGGAAAGGCCCTGTTTTCCCTGGCACAGTTAAGTATACTAGAAGCAAAAGTGATATTAATGGAAAAATCCAAGGCTGCCTGCTAAAGCAGAAAGCCATTTACACACACACATTATGTCAGTCTATCATCCAAAGTCTCCCTCATACTTCTACTTCCTAGTCTTAAATTCATGCTCTTGTTTTCTTATCTTCTTTCTTTTCCTCCTGCTCAGACTGTCTCTCTTCCTCAGGTATGAACACACTTACAGTGACATCGCTGGTCTCTGTGCCATACTTGTTCTTCACTACAAGGCTGTATTTCCCAGAGTCCAGTGTAGACACAGTAGAAATGGTAAAACTGACTTTTTTCCCAGATTCGTATTTCAGGATGCAATTAGCATCTGATACAAATGACTTTTCATTCTTCAGCCATGAGACCTCTGGAGTCGGATCTCCCCAAACAGTGCAGGAAAGATTAAGCGCCTATAGAAAAAAATGCAAAAGGAATTACAAGTAAGAGTCAGTAAATGTTTGCTGTGGTTTTTGATGCCTGACTGTCCAAATGTTCCAGCCTCCTATTGAGCTTTCTGCTTTTAGTAAATGGATGTATATCATCAGCAGCAATCAATAATTTTTGTCAGTCTTCTGTATTGCAAAGGGAAAGAAGGAAGTCAGTGGAATAAAAAACTCCATTAAAACCTTTCAATATTTTATGGACCTCCTTCTCTACTCTCATAATCATTACTAGAGCTTTCTCCATGCATATTGTTTAATATATAATTAGATATTATCTGCACTTGTGTGTTAGACCTGAGATGAGAATCTAAGGAACCATCAGATGGATTTGTTTGCTTTAAGCTCACTATTTATCTGCCACAGAAGTAAAGTATGCCTGCCTGCTTAAATAACTAAGAACGAAGGGTTCCTGGAATATTTTGTTTAAATCAGGATCTTTTTAAATTGTGCCCTGACAGCTCTTCCAACAGACTTGAATTGTTTTACACACTTCGGTAAAGCTATTTTTAACTGAAGTCAATAGAGGCTTTACACTTACTTTGGTGTTCATGTAAGTATTTCCCTTTGATGTTACTAATGTTTCTAAGGACTTAATTCAGTCCTATCAGACTGAAAGAAGTATCTTCATTATCAGAGAATCAGTCATTGGTGAGAACACTGGCAGTTGGATACTTTCTGTAGGCAGGTGAGTCAATTGTGCGCACAATGTTCAGGCCTCCTTTTTTTTTTGTTGTCAGCTGAGAAATTTGTGTTTGGAAAACAGCAATGCATATAACTTATCCCCTTCTCTAGTCACAATGCCATGGGAATAGTCTCAAAGTAATTTGTAGAAATGAACATCTCACAGACTCAAATGTTAAAAATGTTCTTAGGAAACTTCAATGGTCCTTAGGCCTTTCTCTGGACTTTTACTTGGGAAGGAATCCATTTGTGGCTAAGTAGTAAATAGTACCTTGGTCCAAACTTAAAAAGTTATTCAAAGTAGATGTTTTTAAGTTGTTTTTTTTTTTTTTTTTCAATGGAAACTGAAGGATTTTTACTGCAGGGAAAATGATCTTCAGTGGTTCTTTAGGAATGTGGTGCCTAAGGAAGGGGTAAGCTTCCACTTGACTGCAATCAAGTTTCCCTTTCATTTTTTTTTAAAGGGCCTTGATAAAAATATGTCAAAAATAGAGACAACTGAAGAGCATTCAACATTGTTGGCCCTATAGGCTGTCATGATAAAAATTCACTGCGAAATCTATTTAACAGGCAACCTTCCCTTCACTTCTCTGCTTCTTATCTGTTAGTGTGATGGTGGAAGATGGGACAGAAGACAGATACCCAGAAGGCTGTTGAAACAAGCAGACAGAAAAAAATTGATACCTCTACAGAAATGAAAGTTTCGTACACCAAACAACAAAATAAAATTCAAATAAATCCCACATCCCTTAAAGATTAAAATGAGAACAAAAGGGAGGGGGAAGTCTTTCCTCCATCAACAACACGTAATTCTTGGTACTGAAAGGAAGGCAGATTCCAAGTGAGAGGTGGTTGTGGCATAGTGGAAATGGCCTCTATCTGATTTCCTGCAGCACCTACAGCTGGTGACTCTGTGGGGTTGTTGACTGCCTTCTCTTGTGGCCCACTGCTGTGAATGTGAATGTGGTTTTGATTGTTATATAAGCCTATCTTTTGAAAAAACAAGAGGCAAACGAGGTTTTACATTTTCCCCTCTTCCTTATCGCTCTCAATATAAACATGCCCTCAGCCTCAGCCAGGCTTTGCATATAGGTCCCTCCAGGTACTCAGCGTTTCTTTACTGTCTTCTGATTCTCTAGCAAGCAAGAGACCACCACTGAGTGGCCTGAGCTGCCACTCCAAGATGATAATGAGCTGATGTCCAGGTCTAAACAGCTCTATTAGTGGCATCATTCAAACCTCAGGTGTTTGAAGTGGTGCCAGTACTCTTTAAATCAAAGAGATTCAAGCAGCACTGATTAGTCTTTCTTTTTTCT
Organism: Phaenicophaeus curvirostris; assembly: GCF_032191515.1. Taxonomy (NCBI): domain Eukaryota; kingdom Metazoa; phylum Chordata; class Aves; order Cuculiformes; family Cuculidae; genus Phaenicophaeus; species Phaenicophaeus curvirostris. The sequence continues at coordinate 47,983,526 of NC_091394.1, read as the reverse complement.
TCTAAATAATTCCTTAAAATAGCTGCATTTTGCTCACACTTGCATCACGAGTTCCTGTTTTGACATCTCTGCTCTTCTTTATCTTCCCGACTCTTATTATTTTCCAGCTACTAATGTGCAGAGATGTGTCCCATCATCCACTATGTAGATGGTGAGATCTGTGGTTTTCTGGAAAGTAATTCCATAATAATGGAGCAGCTTAGCCAAGGAGAAGTGACCACCTGCTGTGACTGCATCTATCTGTTTCAGTTTTTCTGTTCTTTGGGCAGGAGATTGCTTTTGCTCATATGTTCATAAGTTAATGTGTATCTTTACTGGTCACAAAACCCCCTGATTATAATGATTCATTCAATCTGAAATTCTCATCCTGGTAAAAAATGTGTCCTCTCCTCATGAGAAGAAGAGGCATCTTTCTCCTTCAAGTTAACACCACTTTTCCAGTAGTTATCTGGCCCTGATGATTGTTGAAGAAGTGGAGGAAGGACTGGAAACCTGTCTAGATGTTGTGGTAAGTGAATGAAACCTGTCAGGAAATGTGAAGTATTTGAAAAATTCTGTGTAACTAAAACCCCATCTCCTTGAACTGTATGTCAGTATTTCAGAGCTCCACATGGAAGCTCCCATATGCCTGGACATAAGTCTGGCATCAAGGAATGTGAGCTTGGCAGCAGGTGCAAGACCCTTTGTGTCTCCCCTACCTCTTCTGCCTTTCACTGCAGATTATCATGACTAGGGTGGTACAGCTGGCAGAGGGAAATGGGTCATTGTATCTCAGGTGTTGCCATTCCTCTTGCATATAGCACAAACTTCTTGTCATGGGTGGTTTGTGCTAAGATACCAGTGAATTAATAGAAACAGCTAATCATGGGAACCTGCTCCCTTATTCCAGCCTATCTGGGAGGACACCTGCCCCTGGCAGAAGGGTAGAATGGGGAGCTGGTGGGCAGAAGGATGCAATATGTTTCTTTTAGGTTGTAAAGTGTCTGTCTGTCAGAATCCTAGGCTTCTCCTTTTAAAAAGAAAACCTGTTACTCACTGATGGGCCTTCATTCAAACAGCTGCTTAGGTTGATTTTGTTGGCTGTACACAAAACTTATGCTACTATTCTCTGTCAGGTCAAATTCCTCCCTAGTATGAACAGATACTTATCCTTTTCCAACTATATCACACTGCTGAGGAGCATTTCTGTCTATCAGTGGAAGCCTCTTAGGCTGTCTGGAATGCTATTTGATTAACACAGGGTAAACCCTGGTTAGTTCGTTCTCACACATATCCTTCAGCTCACATGTAAAAGCTAATAAATAGCATCACAGTCACGGTGTTAAATTTAAGTTAAAGACATACATATGCTTGGTAGTTCACTCTAGGGATACAAATCTGTTCATATATCTCTCTAGTTATGGCTACATTTGTATTCAGAATCAAAGTTTGTGGTTGCTACCTCATTTACTGTTTTTCAAAATCCTTGATGACTGTGCAATTTGCATGAATTACACAACAGAGAACTGCATTGCCCTCTCTCCAGCACATACGCAAACAGTAGACAGATGAGCCAACACCACCCAAGCAAGTACTTTTTTCCCCGATTGCTCTGTGTCCTACTCTGTTTCTCAAAATGATCATCTGCTGAATACAGAAACAGAAGGTCAAGGATATTTGTCTCAAGTTCTGGGAGTTTTTCAGTCACTTACTCAAACATTACAGATGCCCTTGCTCTCAAGGACAATGTGTGTCTGGGTAAGATTTTGCAACCGACTTTTTACAAACTCCCTTTTTGTAAACTATACACATTTTGCTTTAGAGAGCTCATACTCAACTTCATATCAGCTCTCTTTTGGCAGAAAGCCTAAAACTGATAATAACTACCCAAATTTATCCCCTGCTAAAGCAGTACAGGAATCTTGTCTCCAAACACAAGCACTATTAACTGAGAAGGTGCAAATTTATTCGATTTCTTTGTGTCTTCTACCCACAGTTTCAATGCTCATATGAGTGCTTCTTAATTCTACAGCATCTCCTAAACTGCTAAATCCTTTAACGAATGGTTTAATCAAATATTAACTCATTTTGCAATGCCAGCATTCTTGATTTCCCCAGAAGCGCTGCAGTTCACTGTCTGTTGGCTATGCTGTATCTTGCACTGTTAAGTGATTCAGAATAAAATTTTAGATTCTTAGCACTCCTACTCAGGTTATAACCAAATACTTTTAACCCAGCTGACCTGCTGCTAGACAGAGCCAGAAATATCAGGACGCTGCCTTACTGTAGTTGTCATCTTACAGATTTCCAATGACATTCACATGCCCTATTTCAATATTCACCCATACTGTGAAGAGGAACCAGCTAGTGGCAGACCAGTGGGAAGTGGAGGGCAGGCATTTCTTGTTTCAGTACTATTATACAGTAACTTGTAGAAGCAGCATGCTGAGAAAAGGCTGCAAGACTGAGAACTGAATTTCTGGGTCATCTGTTCTGTGCTTATGCATCAATGTAGCCATGTTCCTCTGCGAATGCCTTACAATAATTTTGTGGCTAAGCACTGCTAATATAATCCACTATAACACCAGTGACTTCTTTTGACTTCCTCCCTATTTACACTGATGAAATACAGAAAAGTTTCTTCTTTTGTCTGGATGAGAATTAAGTTGTTATCATTTATTACTTATACACCATTTAAAATCCAGCCTTGACAGGTGTGACTATCTTGCCCCATTGAAAGGAAGTTGACTGCAAAAGACATAGAATGACTACCTATCTTATAAAAAAACGGAATTAAACTTCCCTGATACCCTGTTACAAAAAACCCAAATCTAACTATGAGACTTGCGCGTGAATTTTTAAAGAACTGGTTCTATAAGGAGTTTTAGTCTCTACTCACATTGTCATCTCACTTTTATCTAATTCTTAAGAAAAGACACTGCCCTGAATACATAAACCCATCTGTGCAAAACTGTTGAATTATGTACAGAAGGCAGGGGATGAATAAATAATGCAGCAGATTTTAAAGATGGGATCTTTAAAAAAAAGGTGATTGTTTTCCTGTCATTGAAAGGCATTCAAGCTCTTGGGCTGTTGCACAAAGCTTCAGTTAATTTACTGTACCTTGCCCTCCTGGATGGTGACAACATCGGGCAAACCTCCAAGTACCCGTGCACGATCTGGAAACAAATAAGGGTATTTTTATTCAGTGTCTCAAAATCAACCGTATCCCAGATTCTGTTCCCCCTCTAGATCTTTCCTTTTATCTTATTTATGTACAACTTGTCTCCAATATCTGTGCTAGCAAAGAACTATTCGGCATTTTTAGCACACCATTTGGATGCTAAAATACTGTTGAATTCACAGCAAAAAAGTGTTAATAGCTGGTGTCAATCATTTACAGAGGGGAATTAAAGTACATGTGCTGTGTCCTGCAGATTTTGCCATCAATTTGGTGTTACTTTTGAATACACCAAAAAAACCCTTGTGTTTTTGAGATTTGGTGTTCTGACATTTTAGTGTTGTAAACTAAAGCAACCATATTTCCAAAAGGGAATGAATAACAGCTAACGAAGTGGTAGACATTAGGTTTTGGTCTAAATACAAATACAGTCTCAGTGACAGGACTGAAATTCCACTGCTTTGTATGTATCTGGATGTAAATTAGATCAGTATCTGGTCTATTTTAATTTCAACGTCTCATGGGAATCTTACATAAATACAAATTGATCAGATGCAGGCTTTAGTGCACTTATTCTGGAATATGGATTTTGTTCAAAGTAAGCCTTGGTGGAGTCTACCAGAGGAAGGAAATGACTCTACAGAACGTTTATCTCTAATATACTCTGCAAAAGATGTGCTCTGCAGCACAGAGATAACAGTCTTAAGAGGCCAGGAATAGGACTGTGTTACGTCAGTTAACATGCCAGACCCTCATGAATAGTCCAGTGTTAGAAATTAAATGCCCAGGGCAAGGCTGTTATTGATGCCTTCACATTGTCTCACCTGGGACATGTAGCGATCACTGTACATATCCAAGCCTTGCTCTATTTGGAGTATATGTCCAGGAGGAGTTACCTCAGATCTCTCTACACATTTTTCTCCAAAAATATTTCAAATGCCAGTTCTGCCCTTATTTTTATACAGGTCTGAAAGTCTTCTGCCATGGGAGAGCTTTTTTGATGTTAAGTTTTTTCCCAAGTGATAAGTGACAGGATGAGAGAGAACGGCCTCAAGTTGGACTGGGGAGTCTCGTGTTGGACATGAAGAAAAATTCCTTCACCAAAAGGGTTATTGAGCACAGGCTGCCCAGGGAGGTGGCTGAATCACCATTCCTGGAGGTATTTAAAAGATGGGTAGATGAAGTGCATAGGGATCTGATATAGTAGTGGAAAGGTATGGTTGGGCTTGATGATCTCAAAGGTCTTTTCCAATCTAGCGATTCTACGATTCCCTGGATTTTTCTTCAATAGGGAGAATATTTAGCTTAATAATTCAAGTTGAATTCTAAAAACTCATTTGTTGAGTATTTAATACATTTGGTTTAGTTGCTGTATTGGGATTGACACACAGGCAAACGTATGAGGAGATTCAGTGATCTGTTTTTAAGCAATGCAAAAGCTGTCATTGCTTTCTTACGCCATTTCTCTATGTAGAGCAGAGACAGCTGACATTTTAGATAGCTCAAAACTATCCAAGTAATTTCCTCCATCTTTGAAAACAAAGTTATTTTGTGCAGAGAACATGCATGAGAGATCTCAGTTATAAAGCTAATTTTTAAAGAAGGCTAACTGGGAATGAGAATAGGAGCTTAGATGGGAAAAAATCAACATAACTCGAAACTATATTGTGATTAGCTGTAATGAAAACCAACTTTAAATCACTAAAAGCTTCTTGCTTCTCCTTAGTATAGGGACAAACTCCTTTTAGGATGAGTGCATGCACATGCACCTGTATGTATGCCCTCTCTTTCCCAACATGCACCCTTCCTGGAGAGTAGGAAGCCTTCATGAATGCATTATTGCAACCAATGTAAATAAAGGACCACTTACTTTTCTCTGCAATAGCAGCTTGTCTGGAGTTGAAAGAATCAAAGAGAAATCCAATTTCAGTTAAGGTTTACTTAGAGTGGTTGAAAAAATTGCTTATCTTTTTTATCTGTCTTTAACACGTTAGGAAAATTATCTATCATCATTTGGAAATACTGCTTTTTTTTCCTTACCTGTTATATAAGAGTTACTCTAAAGAAGTCACATGCAAAATTCCTACAAGCTTCTTTAGGACTAGTATTTTTTTCATAGGATATATTTAACTCCAGCACAAAACAAACAAATACTGTTATTATTTTATGGCTACCATTAGTATATTTAGACGGTATAATACTTACTTTAATCTTTGGAACTCAGCAAAGGCTTCATCAAATGCTTTGTAAAGAGAAAAGTTGATTTTAAAGGTAGGTTCAGAGATAAGTCATCACAACTTTAAATTTAAAATGTAGAAATAAATTTAAAATGTAGACATCACTAAAGAAATATCAGTGGGTGGATGCAGGAGAGCAATAGGCTGAAAACCCACAAGAGGCCACCTAATTTATAGCTTAGAGCAGTGGTCTACCAAACTGTTCTGATTGTGCACCCGTATCAGTAATTTTTTTTTTTTGCATGCACCCCTAATATATATTTATTTATTTATAAAATTACATAGATGTACTACTACAGTTTTTCTATTTTTCCCCCTACTCCCTTGGATGTTCTTGCATGCAGCCCACTTTGGAGACTACTGACTTATGAAATACAAGAACTCTGGTTTCACCAAGTGCTTTTCACATCTGCTCGGAAGCATTACACTGATGGCCATGAAAAAACCAAACAACAAACTACTGAAAAAAGTCTCTTTTCTCAGAAAGTGGGGATAGAGTAGAGAAGGAGGAATATGGAGATGATTATAAGGTTATTGCCCTTACACAGGTCTTGTAGACCCAAAATAAAGCTTTAAGGATGGGAAAACCTGGGAATGGAAACTCAGCAGTTTGGAAGGAGTTAATCTGTTCCCTAGGATCTGAGAGGTCTCTCAAAGTAAAACCATCCAACAGTCAATCCAAATAAATTTAGCTGTTGCTCTAACAGTCCTCATCATGCTGATGGAAGGGACCAGTCTTGACAACTCTGAAGAATAAGGACCTTTATTATATCTATGAAAGAAATGCAGTAGGAAAATAGCAGAACAAACTTGTCCCTCACTTCCTCCTTTAAATATTACTTGGAAGGCAGAGATACAGAAGGCATTCAGTGCTACAGCTTGTATTTAAAACTGCCAATCAATGCCAGCAACACAAGAGACTTCGTAAGATAGCTCGGAAACTGGGCTGGCATCTTAGCAGGCAAACTGCAAGCAGGTATTTGGAATAGGAAAAAGCTGTTCGCAATTGATGACCCAAGGTTGGGGAAAATAAATTGCACTGCCCTTACAACACTGCCAGGCTGCTGGATACACACAAAGCCCCTACAACCCCAAAAGTAACAGGTCTGAGCAAGATCCTGCTATAGAGGCTCCTCCCCAGCCACAGGGTAATGCGCACATATGGATAATATTAAGAGGGAATGGCCTACCTTGTCCAGAAAGATCCACTGTCTTTTTGTGTCCTGTTTTACCATCAAAGAGTTCCATTGTGTATTTTCCTTTGTCCTGTGGAGTTGGTTCATTGATCTGCAACCAGATCTGCTCCCCAGTGACACCAGTCTTCACTCGGTCTGTAAACCTAATCTGGGTATCACTGAAAAATACACAACAATGTTATCCTTTTGTTTTGCTGGAGTGTAAATGGGATTTGTTCATCATGAGTCACTGATTATGTCTTCTGTTGCTAATTGATTTCCAAAGTATACCACCATATCTTGAAACTTTTGAAGTAAAATTCTTAATAGAGCTGTGGACCAACAGGGCAGACTGAAACAACAATCTTTCCCTGTTTAAGTTTAGCTCTTCTCAAAGCTTACAGTAAAATTGTGCATCTTAGCCTATGACCTGAGCCATAGAAGAGTTATACAGATTTAAAACTCGAATCTCTGAATGGTAATCCATGCATCCTCAAACATTCATGTACTCTTCTTAGTATAAGTTTATTTCTGCTTGGGCAAAACAAAACAATACAGGGCTGTACCTACAAATCCCCCCCACTTCTGTCCAAAATGGTGTTTGCCTCATTGAAGTGTTTTCTGATACTCTGCTGTGCTTTGGTATTTACAGTTAAACATACATTGACAGAAGTATATCGTCTTCCAGAAAAATATCAATTTCTTTTCTTCCTATCTAGGCAGTTAATTGCCCTGGATGAGGCAAAAGATAGCTGTCAAATAAGCTACTCATTTTCTTTTTATCTTTAAATTGATAGCTTTGAATATACTAAAGGGTCAAAGAACATTTTTAGTAGATTAATTTTATGTGCATCAAAATTAAGTTAGCTTCTAAAAATTAAATAGAGAGAGAAAAAAAGAGAGATAGAAACATAGAACACTTCATATTCACTTCCAGTTTGTAAATGTTTAGGACTCATGGTGATACTCATGGGTGCTCAGAAACAGGATAACCTCAAACTGCTTTCATTTTTCTGACAGTGTTGCTGGTTGGCATCGTTGTCAGTAATTACAGCCAGACAGCTACAGCACATCCTGTGCCTTGTTTACATGAGTTTTACTGAGAGATCAGTAATTCAAATTCCATCCTAAAGACTAACTACTACCATGTCCGCAGGAAGTGAAGCACCAAGAATAGTAATGACAGATTTGAAGCGATTCAGATCTATTACTACTATTAAATAAAATTAAGTTGTTTACTTCTCTGAGTTTTCCAGCACATTCTGTTTGTGCTGGCTCAGAATTCAAAGCTGTCTCATGGATTTTGATATGCAAATCCCATTAATTTTACAGGAAGCTGGGCATTCACATTCTTTATAAAAATCTCAGTTCTTCTGTCTTAGTTAGGTTTGTAACGCTCACAGGAAGAACATCTGATTTTACTGCCTTGAACACACGCTGGAACTTACTTTGCCTCCAAAACACGAACCCGTGCTTTAAGAGGACATGCCCACTTGTCCCAGTTCATGTGAGTTGCAGTTTGTAGACAAGCAGACGTCCAGGCTAGGTATCTCTGAACTGCAGTACTGTCCTCTTGTAATCCTTATCAGTCTCTCAGGTTTTATTTGCATCACTGCTTAAAATTGACTCAGGGAAAGATGCAGTTCCCATCGATTAGGTGGGAAGTGTGCTGAGGCAACCTGGCCCTGACAGCATCCCATGGCACAAGACTATCTGTCTCACAAAGGGCAACACCAGGGGGACCCTGCATTACCAACATCTAACTCTCATACGGGTTTCACATGGGTGTAATTTGCTGAAACTACCACATATGTGAGAAGGACTCATGAGAGATGAAAAGAAACCTGTGTTTTGTCTCTCTCATATTCCCTCTGAGTTTATGAAAACAAAATTGCACTGACTTTTGCTAAGCTTTTGTATACTTACTTGTGCACCCAGCCTACTCTCAGATCTTCAACATAATAATTAACATAGGAGTACAGTCTGATACCCTCAGCTGTGCTCTGGATTTTCAGGTCTGTTGCAGATAAAGCTGAAAGAAAAGCACATGGTTTTATGCAGCCATGCAGCCATTCACTGAGTGTCACAATGAGTTATTCATTCGAGAAGAGAATTAAGTGCTTACCAATCCTTCTGCACACTTCATTCATCAGATCTGCAAAAGCTGTGGAAATAAAATCCAGAGACTAAGAATCTGTGTCTGCAGATCAAGCACAGCCAATAAAAGGACAAGTACTGTCTTTGAAATTTTCTCCCCAGTAGGTTTGGAAAAATGAATCAGACCTACTTTATAAAGCATATGAGAAATCTAAGTAATGCAGAAATATATCCTGTTATTCCATGATTTTCACAATATATTTAACAGCAGCCTTGGTGAATACTGCTGCAGCTGAACAAAACTGTATTATGTTTTTTTTCACCCACAAATGACACTATTCAGTTGGAATGCTAACCCATCTATATACATTCTAATGGATAAATATTCTCCACTTGCTTGGAGACATAAGTGAAACTTTAAAAATACAGTATTCAAAATGAATGGGAAGGCCCCTAAATAAATGAATGGCTAAACATAATAAAAATGTGAAATATTTTAAAATTAACTAGTTCTAGAATTTCTTTCTATACTGGTTGACTTACATTTCTGATGGCCCCCGGGGAAACCTGTTTTCATTTTGCTTAGCATTAGTCATTGTATTCTCCCAAATTTGTACCAAACCCAGATGCAATAAGCTGTATTCAATATTAGTTGAACTGAAAAATCTCAGGTTTTGTAATGAGATGATCTTATACACAGGAGAAGCAAAGCCACAGGAAGGTGACACACATAGTTGTCTGTATTACCCCAAGCCTGCTTGCAGGCAAGCAGTGAGGCTCTCAGTTGGTGTGGCTGACAGCATGCAGAAAGTGGCTCTGACCTGTGTCATTAAGCTTTAGCTCACTGGAGTCCTTTCCTCTGTCGTCCTTCAGTATGACTTCGTAAGTGCCAGCATCTTTCTTAGAAAACTGCAGTATTGTAACAATAAAACCAGTTTTCACAACAGTTAATGTAGAAAAACCTAGATTTTACTACTCAGTGATGGAATAGAATCATAGAATAGTTTGGGTTGGAAGGCACCTTAAAGATCATCCAATTCCAACCCCCCTGACATCCCACTAGATCAGGCTGCCCAAGGCCCCATCCAACCTGGCCTTGAATACCTCCAGCGATGGGTCATCTTCACAGGTCTGGGCAACCTGTGCCAGTGTCTCACCACCCTCATTGTGAAGAAATTCCTCCTTATGTCTAGTCTGAATCTGCCCCCTCCAGTTTGTAAACATTCCCCTTCATCTTATCACTACAAGCCTTTGTAAAAAGTCCCTCGCCAGCTTTCTTGTAGCCCCCTTCAGGTACTGGAAGGTTGCTATAAGGTCTCCGGGGAGCCTTCTCCTCTCCAGATGACCAAGCCCAATCCAGCTGATGTCCTGTCCCTGTGCCCAGGGATGTGCCTGATGCCTGGGGCTGGGACTGCCCCCATGTCCCCCCACTGGCTGCTCTGCTCCTGGCTGGAGCAGTGGGGCAGACTGGCTGGGAGGTCCTGGCCGGCAGCTGTGGAGAAGCCTGTGGCCCCAGGGAGCCCTAACACTTCTTCTCTTCCTCAGCCAAAGCACCAAGAGAAGAGATATGAAGTGGTGACTGGAGGTCACACCCCTGGTCTGCAGCAAGGCTGAGTAGGGACCTGACCTCTCTGGTGAGTCTGCATGAGTGGTCCTCTGAAAGCCTGAACGACAAACACTTTCCAAATGCCATTCAAAATATAAATGTGGTCTCATTCTGTTGTTAACATGAGAAGGAAGTGACCAGCTTTTTATCTTTTCTGTTATAATTTCCTGAAAGTCTGAATGAGCAGTTATAGATAGACATTTGCTTTAGCTAAAACACAGATGCCTCGCAAGTTTTTCCATTCTTAAAACCCATTTCCTGTTTTATTATTCTGCTGAGATATCAGATTAGAATGTATCATTCATCTGAATTCTTAGCACTAACTTCAGCTGGGGGCTAACAAGGACAGTCACTCACCTCAGATATCAGCAGAGTACACACACCATCTTTAAAGTCATGTTCTTCATCCACCATTATCTGCCTGTCATCTTTGTACCATACAATGTGTGTTTCCTTCTTAATATTAGCCACCTAAAATGGATGAAAACCACATCACAATTATTCTCTTCGTTCAAGCAGGGGAACTTAGTGTTGCATGGATTAGTCTGTTAAATAAAAAAGCAGCAAGCTTTAAAACTTGATTGCAGTGAATTATTGCAGGTCTCCATTTTAAAATGAGGGATGCAAGAGGGAATACAACAGTGATGAAAAGAGAGGGAAAGAGACTGCCAGTAGCCTCAAGGAGCCCAGGGAACCAGTGAGTCCTGTCCAGTGGATTTCTACAAACATGAACTGGCCAAAAATGGGTAAGCCCCAGGATTCACAAAGACTTGTCATTCCTGTTCAGGTGCCTTTTCCTAGGTGGGTGTCTGACAGACCTGAAGTATAAAGTTCAATCTGTTTTCCAAGGTATTTTGTTACATGCAGTGAGCGGTCACCCTAGCATGATTAGTCTTCAGAGGCTCTGTTGCTATCCAATATGCAGTTGTGAGTACACAAAGGGCATGTCTTCAGTTCCTTCCTATGTTCACTGTCTAAGTAGTCATGGGTCAAAGTGCTTTGAACATTGTACTCGATGTTTTCCTTGCACCTTACCTTACATTTCAACATCACGTTACAGTCATCAGTAACTTCCCATCCCAGTTTATCCACAAAATGAGGACCTGTTTAAAATTACAGATATATTTTTAAGAATCACATACATGGTATTCATGATACAAAACCAAAGACAAATGTATTTTTCTTGACAAAATTACTGATAAATTTTAGTGTGGTTTGCTTTTCCCTATTTCCCCTTCAAAAGTTAAGCAGCTATATAACAAAACAAAAGCATTTATTTCAAGTTAACATTTATAAATGCAAAGCTAACGCATATGTGATTCTTATAAATATCCATATTATCACCTTGTTTCCTGTGCCATTCTTTTTTCTGGAAGTTTGCTTCATCCTGCAGCTTCTTGAATACTAGGAATTAAAACCAACGAGAAATATTGAGGTTAAACATTATGTGCTATTTATGTGGTACTGAATGTCACTATAACAGTTAGGTGCAACTCTGTTCATTGGAGGTCAATGAGAATCCTGCCATAGGGACAGGTTTTCACTGAACATTTTGAAGTGTCAGAAGCTAACTACATCTAACCCAACTTTCCTAGCTGCATGCAGTCATCAGTATTTTAATTTGTCATGTCTGATGAAGTGTAATCCTAAATCATACAGCTACTTTCCACTCTTGGTAGGAAGGCAAATGACTAGCAGCACAATCAGCAAGCTGCTTGAGCTCTAAGATGTGTAGCTATGTGTTGCCACCTGAGTGGTCTTTGCACATGGGAAATTTTTATTCCATCCATAGAAAAGTAAACCATGATAGATTGCAATATTTTACATGTCTATAAAAATTCCCTTTCCTTCCAGTACTTTAAAAAGATCACACACATGCCCTGTCCTATATGAGGAAGGCAAGAACTGTAATATGAAAAAACACATCTATTTGCATTGAAAACAGTGGAAAATGAAGACAACAACTGAAGTAGCCTTGGTATAATTTTTCCAGCTACGGTGCAATGCAGATTATCTTACCATCACCAATGAGGACAAGGCTGGATTGATTGGTTGCTTTTCCATCCTGCAGCTGGAAAGTGTAAGTCCCTTCATCTTTGTCCTCAAGTTTATCCATAATCATTTCAACAAGGCCGGTCTTCTGGTCCACTTTCATTTTATATTTCTTCAGGAATGGAAAGCAAAATGACATTTAATGGACAGCAGAGTCAGAAAATATTTGTCAAATGTTATATCATATCTTTAGGTTAGATTTCGTTTTCTTTATTCAGATTCATATTATGTCTAGCTCCAGCTCTAAATGTAAAGTCAAATAAATAAAGAATCTGTTAATGATGAAGTCTATTTACTGATGCTATACAAATGTGTCACATTCCTGTCGTACGGCAACTATCATGTTCTTTATTAGAAAGGTTTAGATTTGCATCTCTTCTGAATAACTCTTTCTTTGAGGATGATTATACTTCTATAAGGTTTTGCATAGAATGCTCCATCAGTGCCTTCTACCTGATATCGATGTTGCAACAAAAGCTTTCCATGTCATGGCGTTGGGAGTAACCAGTTCTGCTGTTGGAAACAACCACTTGGGAATTTTTCCTTGGTGTAGTAAATTCCTCCAGCAAAGGGAGGTGACAGCTGAGCACAGGGGTATGCTAGGGCCGTAGATGAAGGAGACAGGATGAATCTGGGCTACTGCAGTGATTCCTTGAGGACCGCAGTAATTGCTTACCTCGACTACCTTATTTGAGGAACTCCTATGGTCCCCACCAGTTAGCAGAACATGTGCTAGTCACAAAGGTGGCAGGAAGTAATTTAACTCCATTTTGTAAACTGCATTCAGGAGAATTCAGCTGCAGCTCAGAACTATGGACAAAACCTTTGTAATGATGCTTTCAGTGACATATGTTATTTCTTATGAAAATTCATTAGTATCGAACAGTAGTTGGAAGTGTATTGGAGACAGAGACATTGATACTCATTGATACTCATTGATACTCATTGATACTCATTGATACTCATTACATTTCAAACACATGTAAGCAATTAAAAGGTTTACCTCTCCATTGAAAATCTCTTTATCGTTAAATACAAAGTTGGCTTTTGCATTGCCAGACAGTTTTTCAGCTTGCAACCAGAATCTCACTTCTCCTTTTTCCAAAATTTCCACTGCCAACTCAGAGACAAGTGGGACAGCTACAAAGAAGGAAGAAAAGAGTGAAGCATATACTTTGCCTGTGCCCCAACAACAATTTTCTTCTGTAATCAGAAAGCCATTTCTTCCTTACATATTCACATACTGTATGCAAAGTAGCTAGCTTATGGTAGCTCTTCACCATACAGACAGAATGCCTCTCACCTTATACACACAGAACAACAGACAGGATTTAATCTTTAGATCCTTCAGTCACTAGGTCTGTACAGACTGGAAGTGTTTTGAGTTACGCTGGTGCCCTCCATTCTAATACAAGGCTAAATCTATTTCAAAATTTGAATTGCAAGTATCTCTGCAGTACACTGTGAGTCTGTATGGCACAGACCCATGTTTAATGAGTTGCTTAACAATGATACTGTAAGACAGTGAAATCCCTCAGCACCAGTTGGGCTACTACCAAGATATCACAAAGGTATGGGATGTCTGTGGAGGTGACAAAAACACCATCCCAAGCAGAAGGAAGAATGTTCATATTGTCAAGTGTTATAGGAAAGAGGGAGGGAATTAATTTCAGCAGGAAAATTCCGTATATGTACATCACGACAGCTCAGTTTACTATAGTTCACTTCTTTGTTAACCTTAAACCTCAAGCCTGAAGCCAGATCTGAAAGTCAGCTGCTGAACTGCAGGTTGGGAGATTTTTGTAAGCACCTTGATCCTTTGCTGGATGTACCTCCATCTCCCAGAATTCACTAAGTATTACAACATACCCACAATCTCCAACACACTTTGTTTACCTATGAATAAAGGAAATCCCCCATGTATAGACCAATTCTTTGTATAAGCTGGAAAAAAAATCATGTAAATGATACTGCAGGTTGTTTTAATCTTTTTTTTTTTTCCGTTGGTTTTCCTTGTTCTTTTTTGTAGAAGTCCTCAGCTTACTTTCACTGTATTTTTTTGTTAAAATACCTTAATCAGCAACATTAAACATGAGCATTTAGACTCTAATTTTGGGGGATATTGGTCATCATTTTTAGCTACCTTAGTGGATACTCAAATATGTACTTTAGGGAGTACAAGTGCTGTGTGTGAACCGTACCCCAGTCTCCACTTTCACAGCAGTGTGCTGTGCATTGCAAGGGTGGAACATGGAACAGCTGAGGACAGTGTATAAACACATTGTAAAATGTTTAATGATGTAGTCTGGTGATAGAGTGAAGATTCACCTCCCTCCAGGCAGATCCCAAGACAGGGTTGTTTTTCCCTTCCAACTGAAAATATTCTATTCTATTCTATTCTATTCTATTCTATTCTATTCTATTCTATTCTATTCTATTCTATTCTATTCTATTCTATTCTATTCTATTCTATTCTATTCTATTCTATTCTATTCTATTCTACCCCACCTCATCCTACCCTACCCTACCCACTCTACTCGGTGTATGCAAAGGCCCAGCTACAGAAGGAAAGGATTGGGACTGAGGTAGTGTCTAATTTCTCTCATATTTCTGTTTGCACCATCCTAAATGGTTGGGGTGCCTTCTGGAGCAAAGCTGCCATCCCACTGACTGCCAAACAAAGTTAGGGGGTGAGGACCCCTCGTGTCTTTTCCTACACTCACCCTTTCCCTGCACCTACACCCCCCAAACCTGCATATCTGCCTTTGGTGCCTAAGCAGTGCAGGGCCTGTCTCTTGTGAAAATAAGGCTTCTGGGAGGTGAGGCAAGAATCACAGGAAAAAAGAGAATTATAAAAAAGACATGGGCTTAACCAGACAGAGGAGAGCCTGAAGGCTGGAGGGACGGTGTTACTGCAAGGGAGCAGGGCAAAGAACAACTCCATAGGAGCATGCCCCAGCAGTGCACGTGGTCCATGTGAAGCTTCCTCACCCAGCACATCACTTAGCTTCTAAGAAACAAAAGAAATCTCAGGTCTCGTGCAATTTGTCAAACCAAAGCATCTGAAGTGCTACAGGAGCCAGTGAAAGCAAGAGAGAGAGGGTGTGAATAGACATCAGGCTGCACTGCTTTTGTCTCACTGTCAGCAATTTTAAACTCCCACTTGATTTGCATGTAATTAACTATGAATATCTTAGTCTAACATGGAAGAGAGGAAAGTATCTCAGAAGCTGTTTAGTAAAGGGTTGAAAGGATGCAAAATGATTCTATTTTGGGAAAAATCTGTTCTCTCCTCAGCTCGAAGGAACTGGGCAGATCTGTGATACAGTACTCCAGGAACAAAAGTCTTCTTTTAAAATATTTCAATAAGCACCAACTGACAGCTACTTTAGGCATTTTCCAGCCATTTCACTTAGAAGGTTTTACACTCTATTTGTATAGCATCACAAATTACCACGGTCACTTGAGAAGGAGTCCTTGGGCAGTTGCTCAATGGAAGAATTGGACAGATCTATTTTAGTAACACCAATACACTATTGCACCCATACGTAGTTGCATTCTGTAAGGCGGTATTATTCAAGCAACCCATTTTCCCATGGAGTTACTGGCTGCAGATATTTGTAAGCAGAAGTTACAATTAAGTGCAGTTCAGAGCCACAAACATAGCAACATGCAAAAGCTTACGTTTGATCAGAAATGCCTAGCAACCAGAACAGAATAGAGTAATTATTTTCTTAGAGAATTTGAGTAATCCTCAAAGAGATTATTTGGAGATATTACTGAAGTTTTGTGTGGGTCCATAGGAGTTTTTCTAGCCTCAAACCCATAACCACCTGCATATTAACCCCTATTTGTAATTTTTTTGTGATGTCCGCAGGGCCTAGAGAGGCCAAAGCAAGTAAGACAGTTTCCTCCTTGAGGATACATTCTGCAGCGATCTCCCTTTTTGCTTGTGTTTCCTAGTTCATGCACAACTAGAAGTGTATGGTTACCTGACATGCAGAAGAAACGGTCTGTGTCCTGAGGAGGTTTTTTTGTGACATTAGTTATGAACATAGAGGGTGGAAGAGCACTCAGAAGAGAAGAACTGGGGCAAGTATGGATGTACAATGACAGGAAGGTTTTGTTATGACTATCTTTCATCATGAAGATACAATAAACATAAAACAACCAGGAGGAGCAGGAGTAAATAAAGGGATGCTTGGGCACACAAAGGTATGGGAGGCCTTTGGAGCTGACAAAAATGCCATCCCAAGCAGAAGGAAAGATGTTCACATTGTCAAGTGTTGCAGGGAATAGGAAGGGAATGAATTTCAGCAGAAAAAAATCTGTATTACGTTGCATTACAGCTGAGTTTAGTACAGTTGTCTGCTTTGTTAACCTTATATTTAACTTATACTCACTACAGTTGGAGTAAGTAGAGAATTTTTCAAACTGAGGTTTTCAAATCATGTTAGGTATGCTAAGTATAAAGGCTGTTCTGCAGAAGAAACAAAGCCAATGGAATACTAATTTTCCAACTGTTATATTGACTCACTATACGCCCAGACCAATAGCCTGCAACAGATCAGGAAGAACATCAGTAATACACAAAACTACTGGAAGAAGGGGGCAAAGGAATCTTAAAATTTCAATTCAAAACTACTTTCACTTTAAATTACTATGGTGACTTCCCTACCTCATGGTAAGGAGGCAGGAGCTACAGACATGTTTGGTTCACTTACTTGGGAATTTGCGTTCGTGGCTCAGAGCAAGTAGGCGTTTCATTTCTGCAAAAGAAATAAAAGAAATAATATAAGTTTTGCATGACTTACGGATCTGAGAGAGACAGCAGCAGGGAAAAACAGATGTGAAAGCAAAACAGGCATGCTTAATAGACATTGTGTCTACCTTCCTCATCAATTGTGTGACTTGATGAAACCCCATCAGTGTCTGTGACAATACAAGAGTAAATTCCCAAATCATCTTCTCCAAGATCCTTAAAGGTAGCTTTTGACCTTTAGGGGAAAAGAAATACATTTTGATGAAAAGAAGAGACCAATCTGAACCAAATCTCTCCTTTATGTCTGTAATACCAGATAAAAATAGCCTTGTATTAGCTTTTGCTCTTAGTGAACGGGCAAATGCAGGGCTCTGGCCAGTATAAACCACGGTAGATCCATATGTGGTTCCATGTGTGGTATGAATGGAGATGATGAGAGTGCCAGAAGACAGATAGTGCCAAAAGAACTGGAGACAGCTAACTCAAGCATGCTTAAAAACATGTTGTAAAGTCTTTGATGGGCATGAATGGATGCTGCAAGTACAGAGTGAGTGCATTTTCACATGCTACACCAAGAGCATGGCAAGCCACTCTTTCTTTCTGTAGGGCTTTGATAACAAAAAGAGCATTTTCCATTTCATCCTTTCTGTTGAAAGCCTGAAGAAATAGAGTATGTTTGCAGAGCATTATAGACATTACCAGATCAGGCCATGGTGATACCTTTAGGAGAGTCCTGCTTACTCCAACATCCCTAAAGATTGCAGCAGTGCTACATGGTAAAAGCATTTTGCAAGCAGCCAGATAATTTTATCCTTTGGAGATTTAAAATAGGAATAATAATAATTTGCCTGGCTGACTACAAGCTGACAGAGCACAGATTTTCTCTCCCTATGCCCAAACATAACTCAGTTGCCTGAATAGGAGGCCTCACTCTTTCTGTGAGAGCTGTGAAGTCCACTGCATATAGACTTGCTGGAGAACACCATGCTCATAAAGTAGCCTTCCAGCAACAGAGGCAGATATAACTCTTACTGAAATCATACATGGAAAAGGTTGGATTTCTGTGACCAGCCTAGATATCTAAAACATGAGAGCGTTACTACCCCTGATGGTTCTTACTTTCCGCCTTTGGTATCGATGTTCAGTCGAGAATCATCCTCAATTGGTTCATAGTTCTTGGACCAAACAAACTTGGAGTTTGGAGACATCTGATCACATTCAAAGTTCAATGAAATGACTCCGTTGTCATCCACATCAACCACCATTTCCTTGGTTCCTGAAAGACCAGAACAAGGCAATTCCACTTTCCCAGAGAAGCCAGCAAATACATTTATATAGATATAATAATAAGGTAGATTATCCTCACTGTTTTCTCAGTCATGACATAAATTGCTGCAAACACTGGCATCCTCAGTCTTTGATTCACAGATATAGTTTGTATTCTAATCCATAAAAATAACAAACAGATTAAAGAGCATCATAAGTCAACTGGTTTATTTGAGCAAGTCTAAGAACACAAGAGTTGTAATATTTATTTTGGAAAAATCTGAAAGTTGCAAAAAAGAAAGCAAGCTTCTAAATCCATTAAATGTTTGAAATACTAAATAGCAGTATTTTCAGTGGTAAGGGGTAGTAAGAGCTTTCATTATGCAGCATGAATTTATTATTCCTTAATAAAATAAGAGCTCTAAATGGAATACCATGTGCAAATGCAGGTTTTTGAAGAGGTAGAAGAGGAAACAATTGAGTTGTCCCACCAGAACTCACTTGTGCAACTGAGGCACATTTTCAGTGACTTTGGCTTCACTCTGGGAGGTTATTTTAATTGCTGTGCTTGGCATCCAGCCCTGCTGCTGTCTGTGGAATTAATCCAGGGCCCACAAAGGGAGTGAATATTTCCAGTTAGCTGCTTAAGTTGCCCACCCTGTTTTGCCAGTACCTACAGTCCTTGAGCTGGATCAGGTGACCCAGTTTGTCCTTTAAAAGACCCCGGGGTGAATCCCAGATCAGAAAACTGAAGGTTCCTCTATCCTGCCCCCTCACACCCTGTGAAGCATTTGGGCAGCTTGGCAAGCTCATCATCTGTGGCATTAACTTTCATTTCAACAACTTGTCTGAGAATGTCAGGCAGAGTGCATGCACTGAAAGTTGCTGGAGAACATCCAGCCTCCTTTTCTGAAGAGCTCTGAGCTTGATCTCGTGTCTGCATAGAGCACTCATATTACTTAGCTTAGGACAATTCTGGGCTGCCCAGAATGCTAATGACACACTTTCTCCACAAAGTATTGTACCTTCAAGACAAGAGCCGTATTCCCGGCACTGAAATTAAATGCTTTATTTTCAGCATAATTCTTAATGAGCTTCAAGTATACAAGGAGATTTCTGTGTTTCATCATCCTAATACTGTACACGTTCTGTCTAGCCCTGAGTAGCTCCTGTAAGGACAGCTTGCTGACACACAGCTTGCTCAGTCTTTATAATTTGCCATAACCATTTAATAAAAGACAAGCTTAATATTCCCATTTTGTTACTGTTATTTACCAGCTCTTGCAGTAATGGTGCATATTAAGTACCAGAATGTGATAAATGAAGTCGTATGGTCTACAAGAATTTATTAGGCAGCAGCCTATTTGCAACTTTTTTTATACTTTAATTTATTACATGCAAATTCGTCACTTGACATTTCGTTAGTGTTTAGTTTCGTGTAGGTCATTAGCATATGAATCTTTTGATGGCAGCTTATATGCAAAGAATTACAGCCAGAAGGTCCATTTCAAGGAGAGAATCTTTTGTATTTGTTTCAAAGGTTTCTTATTATAATAGCAATACATAGCATTTATTTCCAGAAGTGATGATGGCATTTACCTCTAATATTACCTCTATGAGTAAAAAAACCCCCACTTTTTAAATTACTGACCAGAGGATTCCCCCTACAAAGTGAAACCAAAGTTGCTGCCATTGTAGTAGCAATCTTAATTTTCCTTTTATAGATAGTTTGGTGGTTTCAACATATTTTTTAAAGTCATCATAAGAAACAGAATACTTAGATGTCATATCAAATCTCCATTTAACTGAATGTTTTATTGAAATGAAGGGAAAGCAATGCCATGAAGATAAAGCAGGCAGCTTCAAAATACCAGGGTTAATTGCATCATCTTCAATACAGCTAGACAGAAAAGTTGAATGGGACAGGGTTTCATTAATTTCTGAGGTTCAGGCCCTTCTCAAGTGATAGATGCAGGATCAGAATTTAATTTTGCTTTGCACCAAGGTGCATAAGGACCAAGAGTAGCAAAGGGAAAGAACCACAGTCTGCTCTTGGATTTCCTCTGCTTGCTGTGAAATCCACACACACCGGAATGCTTTAGTCTAAAGACAAAGTTAGAGCTCAAAAGTAACATGGTTTGTATTTATTTTGGGGTGTTAGGGTTGTAATTTAATTTTTAAAAGATAACTGTAAAAATTAAATATGATTTTCAAATAAGAGAAGGTGGATGGAAAGTTTCACATCATTATGTTTACATGTCACTGGTGCCTCTTATATTAAAGCAAATATTTTAATTCGGGGTATTATTTACTTGCATTCTTTGGTTAGAAAGCTCAGTTGTCTGGCAATTTCATACATTTGCCAAAAGCAACATTCCAGCAGGAATTGTTTAGAGAGGCCTGACAATACCTTTTTTTCCATCCAAATTGTTAATAAAGGCAACATTAGTTGGTCAAGACCAAAAGATCTGTGGTAATTTTAAAAAATGTTATGTTCTGGGGATTTGTGTAGTTTGGGTGACAAAGGTGGGAGCCTGCCCAAGGGACTGTTGTCTGAAATAATTTTTTAAAATAAGCCGTTTGTCCCTACTTAACACTTTTAAGAAGCTTAGTTTGGTGGATACCTTATCTGTAAATCTCAGCTCAAAATATCGGTCAACCAGATTTGTACAAGTAAATCATTTTCAGGTTCCCAGAGATTTTGCTGGGCCAAACCCTGGCTTTCCTCTGATCCCTCAGACATTACATCTCTGAACCCAAGTCTTTCTGGCAAAAGGCCCATGATCCTGACATATAGCTCCCTCTCTAACAGTGAGTTCTGTAAACCAGATATTCTGCTTACGTTCATATTGCCAGATGGGGCATACACCTCGCTTGAGTGAATGCTGAAAATGCTGTACAATTCTTTTTTTTTTGTCATAATGATCATCTTCACAAGAGTTTACAATGATTTTTTTTTGAATTGTAATGGCAAGACCCATCCTTTATTTAGTATACTTGAAGACTGTTATCAAAGCAAGTTTTTATCATAAGTCTGAAAGATAGATATTAACTCTCAAATAAAATGTATTAGTAAAGCCAAAAGTTTAGTACTGATACTGGTTTAAGTCTCTTTTTAGAAGTGGTTGCTGTATATAAGATGTTTTCAAAAATAAGTTTCTAAGTTTTGCCTTGCTCCACTTGCAGGTGTTGGAAACAGCCCTAGCACTTCAGTGGCTTATAGATCTGAAATTGTGGCTACTGTCTTTTTGAAAGATCCTGTCCCAAGCCCTTCTCATTCACACGCATATCCTTTTTTTGTTTTCATATCCCAATCTTACACCTTTTAAGTTTACCGTCTAATCCTTCCAGCCCCATCTTCCCTATCCCAGCTTCACCAGCAGTTGCTCCAGTATCTCCTCTCTAAGTGTTCTAGCTCTTTTACACCCTGAGCTTCAGACCTCCTTTTTCAGACTTTCTTGACTTACAGACTCATTGAGAGCTAATGCAAGGCTTCTTAGGATTTTTACCATCCTGGGCATTAGGACCAGGTGTTTATGGGAGCTGAGCCAGTGCTGCTGCAGGAATGGGAAAAATAAAACGGACCTGGGAGTCAGAAACAGGGAAAGGATCCTGGGATAATGCTGGGGTGGGAAAGGGAACTGATTCTTGCCGGTGGCATCTAATCAATGCCTCACAGTTAATACCAACTCAAATAAACCCTGACTATTTCTCCAGGCAGGAACAGATAACACCCAGGCTTCCTGGGCTTGAGCAAGGTAGGGAGCTGCCTGCCCAGGTAATCACTGCTTTTGCTTTTGCCTCTGCATTGCTGCTTATTCTCCCTGTGCCCAGCTGCCCCAGGCCCCTGGCACTGCTCTGCCTGCCCACTACCTGCTCACCGCCTGCCTTCAGTCTGGGTCTTTTAGGGCTCTTAGAAATCTTCCTAGGTGGGATCAGACACAACAGCCTGTGGGAAAAGGAAGGGAACTTGTAAAAGGAAAATAGGGTGTATGGTGGATCCAGGCTGGGTTGTACTCCTGAACCTTGTTACATCATACTAACTGTATACTAGATTGGGTCAAAATATCTGGGAGCTTGTTCTTCCACCTTGTAGGATGCTCCACGTCTATAAAAGGTCTATAGCTGAGTAAATCATAACCCTGTGCTTGTGTTTTCTGTTAGGGACTTAGTGTCAAAAAGATGTTGACTCTGATCGAACTTATCTATGTTACCTGTATAACTAAATAGAACTCAGGGGTTTTCTGAAGTTCCAGGTACACGGATTCTGCCTCTGCACTGGTTCTGGTGTTTCTTGCTAGCATTGTAGACATGACGGAGCCAGCCTTCCAGGATGACCCCAGCAAAGAGTTGCCCTTGAATTCCTGCTGGAGGTGGTCTCCAAACAGACTTCATTACATTTTTAAAGCCAAGAGAAAGAAGTTATTTCTTTTACCCTTTCTTCAGGTGCAGTACATAAAGTAAGGAAAGAGATAAAACACGGACATCTGGTTTACTATAGGAGGGGCAAAATGTACATCTGGAGAACATTTTGTTTGAGCTGATCTTAGTGCATCCTCTGATTACACATTTATCTATAGGTGCACGCAAATTGTACAACTGTTTTGTGTTTCTATATTTCTGAACCTGTATTTATAGTAAGACAATCTGTTCTGACCTTAAAATATGCCAGATAAGGAAGTGAGATATGACCTTCAACACATTTCCTGCTTAGTAAAAACAGTTTGACTTGAGAAGGGTCAAACATTTTGCATGCTTCCTTTCTGTAAACACATTGCACAAACAAGAACCTGTTTTAATATGACAAAAGACAGAAAGTATTTCTAACAAACCTGGTCGTGTTTCAGCTATGACAGGATCTGTGACATCTGATGGTTTCCCAACACCAGCCTGGTTTGCTGCTCGCACACGAAACACATAGCTCACACCTTCTTTTAGGTCACCTATCTGGAGGAAGCAAATATACTACATGCATGATGTGTTACAAAACACTGATTTCAATTTCACACTTCTTACAGTTTCAGTCTGGATGCTTGACAATTATACTTCCTTTCTTTTTGTTTTTCTTCTTTTCCAGTTGACAAATATTTCTTCTGCATTTTTTTTGTTGTTTTTTTTTTTTTTTCCTGATTCCGGAGTGACATGACTGATATGTTTGGCTTTCTCCTTCCTTGTATGCATAGCTAATGTTTAGACAGCATCATTATTGTCATCGATTTCTTTGCAAAAGGAGCATTGTTATTGGAAAAGGATGTTTTTAAGTCATGTAGGTTGACCTCTGAAACAGCTTAGTCTTTGGCTGAATATAAATTCTGGCTTTTAAAAATGAAGTTATGAGGGTAATAAGTGCCAGCCACACCTATTTAGAAACAGGAGGGCATTTAATTGTACAGATTTAACTGTAGTGACTTGAGGAGTCATACTGCCATTATAACATCTGTAAATATTCCTTTAAAACATATACGAAAGGATCACACTTAAAAGTGGGTTGTTTTTCAAATATTCTGAAAAGCATACAAACAGCAAACCTACTTAAGACATATCTCTAGATTGGAGATACAACTGATCCATTATTTAGAAGTCATTCCACAAAATGATGTAGCATAATAGTGCAAAAAGCCCGAGCTTACTTGCTGTGAAATTTGAGAAAAGGGTACTTTGTTTTAAAAAGAATCACCTGCCACATTATCACACCTATTTTTGTGCCGTCTGCTTTTGTGCAGTGGTACCTGCACAAAAGGTACCTTTGAGCCAGAAAATCCTAGGGTTGCCTCCTGCATTATAAGAATGGTATTTTATTTTAGTAGAGCTTCCTTTTATTTTCAGTCTTGTTATACCGGATTGTCTTCCGAATTACTGTCTTGTCTGACTATATACGCATTACATATGTACATCCTCAACATAACATAAACTACTGTGTATTTCATTAGACGGAGCCATGATCAGCACAGGATGATGCTACCAAAGACCAGCTCCCTCAAGATTATCTTGTTATATCAGTATTTGAATCTTAACCTTTTTACCTTCAAGAATTTCTTTTGAAGTGGCTTCTCATTGACACTCCTCCAGTGTTCTTCCTTTGCTTCAGTTTCTTTTATATCGACATAATAACCAGATATGGGACTACGACCAGTATAAATTGGTTCCTTCCACAGCAAAACCAAAGAGTCCTTCCTAACTTCTGTGCATGTGACATCATGAGGTGGTCCTGAAAGGTGAGAGTGAAAGTTGGAGTTGTGCTAATGCATAACATTTCAGAAAACAAAACCAGACACCATGTCGTACATCCAGAGTTGACATAACACATGCAGCTCATCTGTATCATATCTAGACCAGATATAATACAACCTATGCCTATTAAAAAGACTAGCCCAAAAAACCAATCAAATCTGTTGAGATTCGGTATCTTGATCAAACATTCATGAACAAACAAAAATGACAAATAATCTCCAAACTCCGGGAAATAAGTTAATTATTAAGCTAACGTGCAGCCTCAAGAACTGCTCTAAAGTCCATTGAAGTCAATGGAAGTTGTTTTCATTCATTTCAATGTGTTAAAAGGCCAGTGATCTGACTTGAAGTTATACATTTAGATAAGTGTTACAGGACCTCATTCTTTTCTATCTTGTACCTCAGGCAGGTATTTGTCTGGTATTTAAACTGGGAAGCAAAGTGGCAGATGTGGAACAGAAAACAAACAAGAAGGACAAAGAAAATGCAAACTGCTTGTAAAATGATACTGATTAAATGGGGATCATTTAATGTGTCACTGTAAATGAACTAAATCAAAATTATGGAGATTGAAGCCTGGTATGAATTTCAGTGCCTGTTGACTCCTCTGGAAACTGAAGTCACTAAGGACCTGGATAATCAGTCACAGGCCACCCATGGGCTCCACCTCCCACTCAGGTACCTACCAGGTACAGCAATGGTCCATTCTTCACATTTGAAGGGTTGGCTGGGTAGGGAGGGTGTTCCAACCCCAGCCAGGTTAGCAGCAGCCACCTGGAACTGGTACACCATGTTTTCCTTCAGGTCTTGAATCTGCAGAATCAATAACATGGTGCTTATTATCTTGATATTAAGGCTTTAGGAGAGAGTCACAATGGCAATTATTCAACACATGACCATGATTTTAAGTGCCTGAAGAGATGAAAGCATTATTGACATTATATATAAGGTGATACCTATCTTGGATTTTCCTCTAATCAGTGGTGGACTGGTTTTAACATGGTCAGATTTTAAACTCTTTTCCTATTGACACTTTGGTAGTTATGGAGTGAACAGGGTATTGCTTGACAATCATATTAACCTGCCTTGTGACACAGAGTGAATTCACTTGAGGCAAGAGTTGTCCTTACAGCAAGGTGAAACTCAGTCCTGGTGTAACTTTTCACATGTAAAGCAGCTCAATGAGGTTGTAGCTAGCACTATCTCTAAATTGGGTCAAGAACTGATCACAAAACACAGCTGGCACAGAGCTGGTTCCAGAACTAACAAACGCTTGAGCGAGCCCACCAAGCCCAGTATGATTGCATCTGTCATGAGGGCATGACTTTTAAACAATCAGGCTACGTCTGGTGCATGCATAGATGACGGCTGGTACCAGACTAACAGATAAATGTACGAATAACTTGCAGAGAAGTTTAACAGAATTAAATTAATTTATCATCATAAACCCCTCTGAACAGCAACCTGTACTCTGAAGCATAATTCATCCCAATCTGTCTTTGAGACCTGTTTTGGAAACACCATCTGCACCCATAGCAATAACAGAAGTTAACATCTTACCCTGTATGCCCTCTCAGTGACAGCCTTAATGTTGGCCTCCATCCATTTCCCGGGAACTCCATCAATCACTTCACGATAGTTCACATAGTAGCCAGTAACTTCTGTTCCACCAGTGGCTTTAGGTTGTTTCCATCCTAATACCATAGAGTCACGAACACTCTCCAGTACCATGATGTCATAAGGTGGAGATGGAGCAGCTGTTTCAATGTGAACAGTATACGAGTAGGAAGCGTTATTTCAATAGTCAGACTGGCATTCAATTACCATATTCAGGTGGCACCCATCCTGCATGTCCTCATTAGGACAACATTTATGTGGTCAAGGAAAGTTTCTGGAGTTAGAATAAGTAATGCAGGAGAAAAGCTTCCATAACCCATATGAAAACGTCCAAACTGCAAAGGAATTAGTTTTCAGGATGATTTCATTTTTAACAAGCAAGCTGATACATAGTGAAAGAATGTGTTGCAATTGCAGCTCTGACATAAGTGATCTGGACTTGCCTTAAACTGTGAGAAATGAGGAACTAAAACTAATACTACAGGAAAAGTAAAAAAATTGAAGATGCAATGATTTGTTTTCTTTTGCCAAAAGCAAACTTTTTTCCACACATACCGTATTTGTTGTAGTTCCATTTTTTATATAGGCCCACATTCTTCCCTTCCAAGAATGAAGGTTATCTGTTCTTGTTCTTTTTCTCTTTTTTTTTTTTTTAAATTCATAGACTGTGCAAGTTTTATCATTGCACCCATCACGTGAGCTTACCTTAATGGGAGGAAGTGTGGATCACAGGCACTGTAGACTGACCAGAAATGGAACATGTCTGTTACTGGAACTTATTAAAAAGTTTGCTGCAGCATCCTCTTTTTATTGTTTTGGTTTTTTTTTTAACAAGACAGAAAACATTAACTTCATCCCAACTCATTTTCTTATGAAGCCTTATCTGTATCTAGTGGGGAAATGTTAGTCCACGACAAATATGTCATGCACATGAAAAGCCCTATTTGTGACATTGAAGACCTGCTTATAATGGAAATCATACATCATCTATATTTCCTTTCGTTTTTAATGATTTATATTAGTGTAAGCTTGTCTCAGGTGCCCATAATTTGTTTTTTGTTCAGCACTTTGCACAAGCCTTTTGAGTCACTTCAGAGGTGTGGGGAGGAATTCAGTTCACCAGCCAAGTACCAGGACTTAAATGAAATTCAAGCCACACATTTTGCAGGCAGAATGAGTGTTCACGTGCTGACGACATAAAATGTGATTTTGTGCATGTGCTATCAACTTGATAGTTTTTCCTCATTACATTTTGCTGTCAGTCATAAGTACAACACAACATTCATTAGTGCTGTGTCTCAGAACAAAAGCTGTAGTTTAGGCATAAATCCACAAAGGATCTTCATATATCCTAACACAACACAGATTTTCATGCTTACCATCATAATCAGATTTTGTTTCCTTCACACGTACATAGCCCAGAGACAAAGTAAGAAGACTCCTAGCAAATTATGGAAGTGATTGGAAATAATGCTGTACGTTGGATACATGAATATGTAATCAAAATTAGTGAACAAATTTATGTTACATTTTCAGTAGCCACTAAGTTTGTAAATTGGTCTTCGATACCATTACATGCATAATGATCTTGACAGAGTTGAGCTTGTAATTATTGTGTCTTCTGGATGATGCATCATTGGACAGCATGTTCACTTGTGGAACAGATGAGCAGATGTTACAAACATTTGAAGTAGGTGTACCAAAGCAGAGAAATCTATTTACTTTATTAACTCTCACCTGTATCTTTCTTCTTTGTCACTTTTTCCAGTGTCAAAAGATTCCTGGGTTGAGACTTACTTGCCTGCTTAGCAGCAACTTTTTGTGGTGCAGATGTGACAGCATCCTTAACCATTTCTCTCATGTTATTTTCTCTTGTACTCCCCAGTTTCTCAGAACAACTGGGCAGTGTGTCTTTATTAAATTTAGCACTGCATTTTAGCAAAGCATCTGTGTCAAAGATAGGCTGGGAGGACTCATGCATGCCTTCCCAGCTGGTAGTGCAGTCTGTTAGTCCACCAGCTTTACCACTCAGTTCAGGACACACACCATGAAGCAATCCTCCCCCTATAATTTCCAGAAAACAGCAAAGATATTTTGCATTAGAATACAATCTTTTTTTCCTCCATTTAATTCACAAAATGCAGAAAAGCATGCAGTGAACAATACAGCCAAATTATGACAAATCATAGTTTTTATGCCCAAGATGTTAAGCTTGAATTCACAAAAATCTGAAATGCATAGAATACCTCTCAACCTTCTCAGAAGTAATGCTCTTTTAACAATGTCTGCTTTTCAGAGCAGAAGAAATACAGAAAATTACTATTAATCTTCATTTGATACAGCTATTTTAGTGTTAGATCTTCCAAGTAATATTGCTGATCCTTTCAAGATGATCTTACAAAATTGCCCTAGGCCACGTCTCTCTTCTCCAAGATTGTGAGGTATGCAGTTTTTATACAAATGAGAGTGAGGATGTTACAGACATGCAATTTATTCTAGCCCATTGATCTCATTAATCTTTGTGGATTAGTTCAGGCAGTGACAAACAGAAGTAATTAATCAATAAAGAGAGAACACAGTGTTATATAAGATTCACAAAAAACATTAGACTGATTATTAGGTTTAGGTATGGAAGCAAATTTCTTAGGAACAGACTGTGTATAGCATGGTGGGCATCAGAGATGATTAAATACCATATTATGGAATTGGAATGACATTCCATTTTCCAAGATACCTATGAAGTAAACTTGGCAGTGCTGTCTTACAGTGATTCACAAGAAACACCTGAAGAAGACTGGATGGTGAAGGTGAACAGTCTACAAGAGTGCAGTTACTGTGAAAATATGAGGCTGTGAGGCCACAGGTGCTACAGATAAATTATTATTTGTGGACAGTACTGTAAAACAAAACAGCTAGTTACAAATAGTTGCTGAAAACATCTTTACTTAATTAAAAAAAGAAAAATGTAATTAAAAGAGTAATGGAAATTATCTTACCAATGGCTGCTTGCACTTCTATAGGCTCTGAATCCTGTGAAAATTCACTGAGTCCTGCTGCATTAACAGCTCTGACTCTGAAAATGTACTTCTCACCATTGGTAAGCCCATGGCAAATAAATCTAAAACAAACCAGTGAAGGAACATTTAAAAATTATTATAAAGGAAATAAAAAGCTTATGGGGAAAAGAAAGCATTTTTTTAGTAAAATTTATTCTGGCTTCTGAAAACTGAGGATAAACCATGACCTCATTCACATAAATGAAGTTCAGAGAATGCAGAATGTATCTAAGCACTTCATTCACAGAATTAAGATAATGCCTAAAACCATGTCTCTTCAGGCATACCATTTACCAACAATCTTTGCTTCTTAAGTCTACTACTGTATAAAATCCGTACTTCATAATGGAAATAATATGAAAATCTGCAAAGATAAGGTCTATATTTGCTCGTGGAATACTTTTATGACATGAATAAAAAACACCTGTAGCACAAGCTCCCATAATTCACTTCCAATTATAAACGAAAAATTGCAGGATTCAAAAAACTTACAGGTCATAAAATTTCCACTCTGAAAACACAAAATTTCCCCAGGACAGGAATAATTTATCTAGGAAAATTATGTTTTCAAATTTTGAACATTTTATTTTAAATAACATTTATTTTTCAACAGCCATTTTAAGTGTATTTTATATCATGTTACTTTTATTTTGTTCTATTTCACGATATCATGTCTTGCACTAGCAATGCTGACATCATGCAACGATGTAGAAAGTGAATATAAGGTGGAAAATAAAATGCGTTTCAGATCAAAATGTTGTTTTAGGGAAAAAAATAAAACTTGAATCAAAATTTTCAGCTCAGAATTTTCCCTACCTCTTCTACTAGGCTTTATCAAACAATATGCTTTCACTGATGTGTGAAAACAAAGTTCAAAAGATCAAAATATACTGCATAATGCAAATGATGAGCTACAGCTAATGCTTTGCAATTGACTCACCCAGAAAAGCCAAGAGTTAAAGGACAGCCTGTGCCCAACTGTGACACTTTACATCATATTTTCTAAAAATACAGTGACAGGACCCTGAGCAGTGTAGTTACATCACAATATATAGTAACTCAAAACAATATCTTTATTTCTATAGTGAATAACGATCATGCTTCATATTTTAAAACAAGCAAATAGCACAAAACTTCATTAACACCTAATGTAACCATAATAAAAAACATAGAAGTATATATGAAAGTACGTAATTTAGGAAATATACAGTTGTTGCAATATAAATGCACAAAACAATACTTCAAGGAAATTGTTATGCTTGTGTTCAAGCAAGTAGGGTTTTAAGTACTTTTGATATACTAAGCATTTACAATGTCCTTCTGAACAACAAAGTTGGTCCAAGAGTGTTTAGCATAACCTTACTTATTGGAATGAGTGTTGTCATGGAAAACAATTACAAATAAACATGATCAGTCGTAACAAGCAGGTACTGCTTCTGGATTAACATCAATACACTTGAGATCAAGTTCTGCAATTACAGATTTAGATTCTGAAGATTATATCCTAATTCAAACAAAATCGAATCTTATTTAGCTTGTGAAGTTTTAAATCTTGATTATTTTTCCTTTCTAGAGACTGAATTTCATGTCAGTAAGAAATGTGAGTTTATACCAAATATTTAGGAGTGTTCATTAATATCTTGATGATTGCAAGTGAAAGAGCAGTTAGAAAATAATATTGTTAGTGTGATACTGTCCACAATTCGTCTTGACATTCTAGATACACAGTCCAGAAATGTTTACAGTAGTCTTTCAAAACAAAGGACTTTGCTTCCAAGCATTACACAATTAACTTTTCCACATTTGTAACTTCATTCATTCCTCGCTGTACTGTTTTTCATCAAGCTGATAGGCTGCAAGATAGCCAAAACTAGTGAGCTGCTTCTCTTTTCTTCACTAGAAACATCCGTGTTTCCTTCCCATTGACTAATTGTTTATAGCATAAGGTTAACTATAAATATCTTTTGGACAAGACTTGCAGTTTAAAATATGTATTTATAACCACAGGCCAATTAACTCTAATACTACAAATGGCTGCAAAGCACATATACCCAGTAAATGAAAAACTAGTGACCGTAATTTCCATGCTTTAAAATCCATTACCTTGTGTCTTTCACTGGATTGTTGTTGCATGGTTCCCAACAACCAGATCCAACTACACTTGACTCAATGTAGTACCCAACCAGCTCCTTGGCATCTGGGGGCTCTGTCCAAGTGACAACTACTGAGGTATCTGTATTCCTAGTTGGCATAATACGCCCAGGAGCTTTGGGAATATCTGTGGGAGAGAAACAGAAATAAATTATTGACCAGCCAGTCAAAATTTACAAATAAAATAAGAGTGGCATTCTATTTTTTATTATATTTGCACAACTAATACAGATTTAACTCCCAAAACTTCTCTGATTTCAATCAAATAATCTGGCACAGCAGGACAAGATCAGTAGGTTCAAGCTTTTCGTGGTGAAGTTCCTCACGTCTCTGTTGCTAATAGTTATGGGCATTTCTGTCAGATTAGATCTAGTCCATTCCCTTGTGCTGAGTATCTGCACCAGAGATATGGTTTGGAGATTTCTAAAAGGGAAAATGTGTAAGGTGCACGCTGAAGAATTTTGTGCAGTCCACAGAATAATTCAGGAACAAATGCCCCTGTTAAGTAGCAAAATGCATTTAAAGTGTTTTTCAAGAAGAGCTGTTGTGCTCTTCTTCTTAAAGAATGTAGTTCATCAGCATCAAACTCCACTGAGAATCCAATCAGTCTGAAGTAAACAGAGACAATCTGGGAGCCACATTTATATCTGCATTGCTGTTTGGAAACAAATTGCTAATGTAGACATAGCTACTGGTCTTTACTGTGGTGAACATCTTGGCTTTTCTTCCAGTGGAAATAGTCTATGCATTCATGTAAGTATTACATTTTTCATTTTTGTTTCATTTGGCAAACAAGGAAGGTTAAACTCTGTCTGGGCCTATTTTAAATAAAGGCTCTAAGTAAATCAAAACATTTTTGTACTTCCTTGAGTTTTCATTTTCTTTCACTGTTTGCAGCCTTTGCAGTTCTTGGCACTGCTGTTTTCGGCTTAATTCCCTTGGTTTGCCTCTGTCATTTGACTACACATTGATGGTTCAAGAAGTCAAACAGAAACTATTTTAGTTAAAGAGAATAAATCACTGGCTACTCTCCATACTTGAATCAGTTACTGGGCACCTAATTGCCTCCAGGCAAAACAATGACATCGTAAACTGAAAAGTTATGATAGAAGTAATTTACTACCTACGACCACACACTTACCAAGCTTGTCGTCCACCACAGTGGCTTCAGTTGCCTCTGAAGGTTCACCGACGCCAGCTGAATTGCAACAGCGAACTCGGAAACAGTAGGATTTTCCTTCAGCCAAATCAAAAACTGCGAAGCGGGGAGACTTCACAGGGATCTCGGTGTTCACCCTTTGCCAATCCTCTGTGCCAGCAATGCACTGCAGTCAAACCCAGAAACTGCATTTGGAACAGAAGCCTCTGAAAGCTGAGTGTCTAATTCAACAAGACTTTCTGTGCAGACCACCAAATACATGTCTGCTATGGAGAAAAAGAAGTCACGTTTCTTTTCTAGGCCTTTCCACAGAGGGAGCAATTTCTAAGCTTATGAATCTGCCAGATGTCCTCCTACTCCAGATAACGTACATAAAAGCTAACTGGTTTTAATATATCAAAGCTGAATTACTCTCCGAGACAAGGAAGTGATGTTATTATTAACTGCCTCAAATTCTGGACCACTTGCAAAAGAAGTTCTGTAAATGTTCAACATCATCCAAAGAACAAAATTCTAACATTATCACACTGTTTCTAGATGCTCTTGTGTTATTAATGACAATGTTTTTGGTGTGGCTTCCAGAATTAATCAGGATCTGACCTTCATTTTCCAGAACAAAAACATTAGCATGTGCAATTAATTTGCAAATTGTTTTTATTTCTGTGGCTAGAAGCTCTACATACCATGATTGCTTAGATCATTAATAATCGTGATTAATTTTTGCCTGTGATTTACATTAAGGATAATCTCTAAGTAATGGTTCTAGTTTCTGAGGGATTCCAAATTCTCAGGAGAACTTTATTTATGTGACATTAATGTTCAGTACTTGGTATGCAATAGGTTATTAAAAAGCTTGCTTGTGTGGAAGCTCAGAATTCATACATTCATTCTCTCTAAGTCTGTTGCTAAGTGAAACTCATTTATTTAGATCAGATTTCATAACAGAGATGAAAAACACATAATGGGAAGATTTTTATGTCTCCCATGATGACACCTCTACACTGACAGGAAAAAGCATTGATAAAAGTTTATGAGCCATGAGATACAAGTAAAAAGGGTGACTGTGTGAAGAATTTTTTAGGCTAGCAGCCATGCAAAAAAGACATCTCAGAAAAGCAGGACACTGACAATAAAACAGATTCTGGTCTAGAAAAGAAGTTTTGTCATTGTTGTTGAGTTGGTAAAGTAAATTTTGAGTTTATTGGCCTGTCTATTCCTCGGTAGGTCAATGACTCAGTTCATAAAAGGATCATGGAATCACAGAATTGTAAGGGTTGGAAGTGACCTCTGGTGATCATCTAGTCCAACCCACTGCTAAAGCAAGTTCACCTAGAGCACATTGCACAGGAACTTCTGGTGTGCTAGTTTGTGCCTATTGCCCCTTCTCCTCTTGCAGGGAACCACTGGAAAGAGCCTGGTCCCATCCTTTTGACACCTGCTCTTTAGATATTTACAAGCATTGATAAGATCCCCTGAATCTTGTCTTCTCTAGACTGAACAGACCCAGGTCTCTCAGCCTTCCCTCTCAAGGAAGATGGTCCAGTCTCCTAATAACCTTTGTGGCCATCTGCTGGACTCTCTCCAGTAGTTCCTTGTCCTTTTGGAGCTGGGTAGCCCAGAACTGGACACAACACTCCAGATGAAGCCTCACTAGGGCAGAATAGAGGAGGGAAGATAAATTCCCTCAACCTGCTAGCCACACTTTTCCTAATGCACACCAGGATACCATTGGCTTCCTTGGCCATGAAGGCACACTGCTGGCTCATAGTTAACTTCTTGTTCGCCAGGAATCTCAGGTCCATCTCTGCAGACTTACTTTGTTACAGGTCAATCCCTAACCAGTACTGGCACATGGGGTTATTCCTTCTTAAGTGCAGGATTCTTCATTTGCCTTTGTTGAATTTCATTAGGTTCCTTTCTACTCCGCTTTCCATCCTGTCCAGATCCCACTGAACGGCAGCACAGCCTTCCAGTGTATCAGTCGCTCCTCCCAGTTTTATGGCATCAGCAAACTTGCTGAGGGCATGCTCTGTCCGCTCATGCAGGTCATTAATTTTGAACAAGACTAGGCTCAGTACTGACCCCTGGGAATATCGTTGGCTACAGGCTTCCAACTAGATTCTAATCCTGCCAATCACAACCCTCTGAGCTCTGCCATCCATCCAGCTCTCAATTCACCTCAGTGTCCACTCATCTGACTCACACTTCCTAAGCTTACCAATAAGGATGAGCAAAGACTTGCTGAAGTCAAGGTAGACAACATCCACTGCTCCCTGCTCATCTACCTAGCCAGTTATGCCATCATAGAAGGCTCTCAGATTGGTCAAGCATGATTTCCGCTTTGTGAATCCAGGTTGACCACTCTTGATAACCTTATCTTCCTTCAGATGCTTGGAGATGACATCCAGAATGAGCTGTTCCATCACCTTCCCAGGGATGGAGGTGAGGCTGACTGGCCTGTAGCTTCCTGGGTCCCCCTTCTTTCCCTTTTTGAAGATAGGAGTGACAGGATATTACAGTGTGTGATGTATTCTGCATCTGTTTTTCTATTTCCCATCTTTCTTCTCTTCCTAGCTTATCTTAATCTACAATAATGGTTATTTTGATCAAGTATACAAATTCTAGTACTGGCCCTAGCTTGAATGTATGAGGTGGAAATTAAATAAGTCCAGAAGAGATGGCAAAACAAATATAAAAGATTGACAAAACATTAATCTGATTTTGTCTAATTTTACCTTTTCCACAAAGTACATGATACCCTCATGGCCCCGCTGTCCAGGAGGTTTCCAGCTAAGCACAACATAGTTCTTGGTAGCTTCAATAACTTGGAGGTCTGTAGGTGGACCAGGAACAACACCCTCTGAAGGACAGGAGAGATGAATAAGAAAGGGAACTGGGATTTAGTATCAGAATTAGTGACATAATTAAAGTACAGGAGTACCTTGGCATCTGATATTGTTTTTTTTAATGTAGAGTTCAGTGTCTTCTAAATGTTTGTTTTAAATGTCCTTCTTTCAACTCTAAGTGTGTTTATTTTTTAGGTCCTGAATAATGAAACCTCACATCAACAACCAAGTTGGGAGTTATTTAAGGTCAAGTGACTCTCAGAACAACGAACTCTGGGTGTGTGCCAAAGTCCACTGAACTCACTGTGAGATTTCCTAATTACTCAGTCAGCTTCACATTATACTTTTTTAGGCAAAAGGGCTGTGTTTACCTGCAGGTTCTTCCTCAGTGACAATAATCTGTCCAGTCCAGGGAGCGGAAGGGTGACCTGAAACAGAATTAGAGGTGTTACAGACATGGGAAACTTCAGGGACCTTTGAAATAATGAGAAAACTAATTCTTTCATGGTTCAAAATTAACATTTGCAAGATTTACATGAGTTCCATTTCTTGTCACTGCTGTGACTGTTGCTCATGTAGCTAGCTAATTACCAAACCTAGTTGTAAGCCAACCAGTTTGCATATAGAGAGCAATTCAGCAGTCAATATAGCTAGAAAATTTAATCCACTGAAACATCTGTTCCTTCATGAAATGTCACTGAAGTCACCTAGATGACAAGCAGAGGTATTTGGCTCACTCAGCTCATCGTTTTCAGAGAATTAACTTCAATTTTATTTTTCATACTCTGTTTGTTTGCTTTAACAGGTCACTCATTAAAGGAACAGCCAAATTCCTGCAGTCTCTTCTTTGTCTCTTTTTAACCTCTTTTGCTCACATTACCAGCTTTCAAATCACTGGTCACAGTCACAAACAGAAATGGCTCCGCCTGACTCAACACGTTGACTTGATGTGTTGGGTGGCTCTATCAGCACCTTTATATTATCACATTATTGCAGTTATGTTTTGAGCTATTAACCATGTCAATGCACGTTCAGAGATAATATTTGTGAATTCTGTTCTCTGCTTCCACGTGCTTCATCTTACGTTGGTTGATCTCTTTTGGAGGTGTGAGCAGAGAAGGAGCGAGTGAAGAGAAAAGAGGATCATGAGGGAATGGGAAGGGGAGATAAAATGGGAACAGACCACCAAGACCAGACTTCATCTCCTGAGAGAGCTTCCACACTTCCCATTGAGAAGTAAAGGCCTCCCCTAGACTTCAGGTTTCACTGTGTCTATTTCAGCACAATGTTTCCTGGCAGTTTCAAACCTCCTTCCTCTAGCTTTTTGCTTTTATTTTGAATGAGAACCTTGATCATCTGACTGCAGTCTGTAGCCTGCAGCTGTATCTATCATAAGACATACAAGCTGGGACCATGGAAGCCCTGTAGCTTTGCCTGCAATACCCCTTCACACTGGACCTTTTTAATAGTAAGACTTCAGAAACAAGTAGAAATAACTGGATTTTAGGTATATGATTTTGGCATATGGATAGAGAGTTGGATTTAGAAACAAAATGTCTGGGACATTGCCAAGACACAAGAAAAACATCCTTGACCTGTAAAATGTTAACTTGAAAGCAGAGAGCTTGGGATCAGTTATCCACCAATATCTACCTAGCTAGGTACTTGGGTATTGTGCTGATGTTACTCCAAGACTTTGATCATCACATGAGCACAGATTCAGCCGCTGTAATCTGTGGCAAAGAGAGAGCCTGTTCAAAAAAATCTGTTCAGATTTTTGTTGACTAAACAAAAGAAAGTCTTTATAGGCAGTTAGCTCCCCTGTGCCTTTCTACAGGAGAGCTACTTTTCCACTCTTCCTACAAGTTTGGAGCATAGCATCACAGTTAGCCAAAGCCATTTGAACAGATAGAGGACTTTGTGCAAAGAGCACTGAGACAGACAAAGCTGCCTCCAAGGAATATTTTGGTTTTGCATTGCTCCCTCTAGTGGGATTTTGAAGGCTTATGAGCAGATAGTCATACTTTTTTATTATTATTATTTTTTTTTAAGAAGTTGTGAGTTTAAACCTCTCAGGCTACCTGTAAAAAGCACATCTTACTTCTAAGTCTGGCTCTGTCAGCAGGATCCAGAGCAGCCACGGGCTCTGACACCCGCGATGGTAGGCTAATGCCAGCTTTGTTCACAGCTCGGACTCGGAAAATATAGGAACGGCCTTCAATCAGACCAGTGACAGGAAAGCGAGCAAACTTCACAGGAGTTTCATTGCACTGGGTCCAGTGGGTGGTTCCAACTTCACACCTGAAAAATAGAAACAGCAAGAGTGGTGATGGGAAGGGGAAAATACAAATTTAGCACACCCACCCCCATTTATAGCTCCCTATCTGTTCATATTCATTGGCTAGTCCATACTAGTTTTCTCAGCAGTGTTACATACTGGTGACTTCAAGGCAGCTGCACCAAGAGTTAAGGGCTGAAGTACTGTCTGGGCATGCACTAAATCCCTCACAGCTGCACTTCCCTTTCTTTCCTGAACTGAGAAATTGCCAGAAGGCAACTAGCTCATCTTTCATGCACAGCACTCCACTGTAAATCCTGCAAAATAATGGGCTTCATGGGCACGATCCTCTCCGTTGTGAATTCTGTGACTAGCCTAGCACACAGGTGGCTGTGAGTGGGGTTAAAGTCAGGCAATCAGCTGGACGCTGCTTTAAGCACTGCTAGGGCTGCCAAGGGAGCCTGTGATGTGGTGGCTGCAGCCACTGCAGCAACAAGACCCAGCAGGATGGTGCTAGTCCCACTGCTGTAGAGCCTCACGCCTGGCAGAATACTGAGTTCTGGCACAAGGAAGAGATCACTAGCAGCAGAGAGGGAACACAGTGGCTTCAGCTCAGGGACCTGTGGAGATGACTTCCCTGAGTCCAACAAGATGGTCGATAGAAACATGAACTATCAGTTTGGGAAAGACTTTTTATTGCTGCTGAGATATCTGCTGAACTGAATGTTAGGGTATCTGCCCAGATTTCTTGGTAGATACAAGCATCTCTTCTCTGGGAATTGTTACTGTCTTGTTCCAGCCAATTTTGTGGTTCTGGTTTCTGCTTAGTGCAAAGGATGCCTGAGCTTCACCTCTAGCATTAGAATAGACTAATCCCACTGCCTTGGATGACCTGCTGAGGTCTGTGAGGCAGTTAGGGGCTACCTTGGCTGACTATTTGGGTGCTCCAGTATTGAATACTGGAGAGCAGTAACACAGCTTTGAATTTAGGAGTAAATGTAGAATAAAAGTGGTGAACACAAGAGAAAAAACAGAATGCCATTTGTCTTGCAGTTACTCTCAGTGCTAACATCCCTCAATAGCCTAGTTTTAAAATGGGATGCTGTTTCTCAGAGTCTAGTCCTAGAATTTCTTAAATTCTGAGGTTCTGAAGTCCTGCCACTAGTGACACATTCAGTTTTCATATTTTTAAAAACTATTTCCAGTTCTTATTGTTGCAGAGAAAAACACATTAGTCTGATCTGCATGAAGGTTGTGTAACTAAGAACTTGGAAAACATCAGCACATAAAAGAAATCCAACTCCCTTTGAGATATTATTTTTCTTTCTGCTATGTGATAGCTTTTTGGAAAGTGGCAGGAGAACACTGATACAGAACAAGCCAAAACTGTCTGATGAAAGAGGCAATCTCATAAGCTACCAAACTGCAAGGTCCCAAGGCCTCTCAAGCCCCAAGTTAAGCCATGAAGGCTGAGCTGCTCAGTGCCTTACAGAGTTCTTTCTATTTAGTTAAATGAAGGAGGGTGTAATTATTTCCATGAAAGT
This sequence comes from Phaenicophaeus curvirostris, assembly GCF_032191515.1. Lineage (NCBI taxonomy): Eukaryota > Metazoa > Chordata > Aves > Cuculiformes > Cuculidae > Phaenicophaeus > Phaenicophaeus curvirostris. Next base: position 47,944,289 of record NC_091394.1, on the reverse strand, counting down.
TAGATCAGACCCTGCCAATCTAAACCAAAAAAAAGTAATTTTATTCCTGCCAGCAACAAGAATGGCAATAACAATGACCATTATATCTCATGTTTTTCAATGTGCTTTTAGGGTTTTGAGTTAGGATGTGCAGCAATACAAATTCTCCAGTCCAGCATGTTCACTGACCTATCAATGAAATACCCAAGGATGGGGTTTCCTCCGTCGACAGCAGGCTGCTTCCAGGAGACAATGACATAATCTTTGTTGGCATCTAAGCACTGCACATCCAGTGGTGCGCCAGGGGCTCCAGGGATTTCAGCATCAGCATCTATATGGATGGAGACATATGTTTCCAAATGTAAACCACTGTTCTTTCATAATTATTAATCTGTAAGGACTGAACTCTCTTCTTACTGAGCCAAAACAAAGAAGTTCTGTTACTGGCTTCAAAAATTGTTTGCTTCTATATCATCAGTGTTTTCCAAGGTTTTGGTTTTCTCTTAGCCACATTTACAAATGCTTGACATGTTACAGTATGATGTAAATGTAATTCACACAGGCATTTTAAATAAAATTGTTAACATGATAGGTAGCTGCCAGAGACACAGCTGAACTAAAAACATGGCAGACTATATATTTACCTGCTATTCAACTTGGGAGAAGAAGCTGATACCTTGTCTTATAGCCAGGCAATAGCTCAATTGAAAGTATTCACACATTGTATATACAACAATAAATTAAATATCTTATCTCCACACTTAGTTCTTCAGTGTTTGGTTTTGCTTAGCTATGAACTGCAGAGGCATCAAAACCTTTTGAAGTTTAATTATATTACACATACATTATCACTGTGGAATATGACCTTCCCAAGGATGAGTATATTGTTCCTTTCCAAGTGTTTATCACAAATCTGGAACTGCTGGTGTCAAAGGGCCTTGACTCCAGCATCAGCTTCTGGATCTTATCTAAAGCTTTAAAACATAGATCACAGTGTTGGGCACTGGGGAACTTTACTGTTTACGCAGTCAAAGTCTGATTTGTGAGATGGGGTAATTTTCGTGTAGAGAAAAATAACTTTTTCCAGACGACTGGATGAAAGAATTACAAAGAAGAGAGAGATTTCTCTGCAGAATAATATCAATTTGTAAACTGCATGTGGCATTTTTCAAGCCTCCTGCTTCAAAACAAGACCTGACTTAGACAAGAAAGATGTGTATACCTGAAGAAAAAAATATTTTGCTAATAAATATTATTCATACATTGCATCTAAACCCCAGCCTTCTTAAAAAGTCTTAGTGTTTCAAAGCACTACAGGATTTTGTATTAAAATGTACACTAATCCCTATTCTTTGTGGGTTTGGCTTTCAGGAAAAAATGCCTTATAAAGGTGTTTAACATGCTTCATTAAGTAAAACAGTAAGCCTCAGAACCACCACCCCCCCCTTTATACTGTGTCTTCTCTTATAGGAAGGGTAGCATCAGGTGGAGCTTTTGAAGCTGTGCCACAGTTACCAAGTCTAGGTCCTATTTACAGCTAACTTGATATATTTTTTTTAAAAAATAATGTCTAGAATAAGCAATCCAGTTAACATAGCAAAATAGTAAGAAATCTTCAAGGATTTTGATACGAAAGTCAATTGCCCATATTTACCACTTGACTAATATGAGGCACCAAAGTTTCTTTCCAAGACAAACTGGGAAATAGCTGGGTCAACCAACAATACCGATCAGCTTTAGGGAGGCTAGGATTTCATCCCTGATAGCTTGCTGACACATAATGACCTTTAGCCATGGCTGAAGAGTCACATATGCTCTTGCAGCCTGTCTAAAGACCTAAAGTTATGAGTCCAATTAGTTGATTGCTCACTTCCATCAATACACTGGGATTTCTAGACTTGACACAGAAATACAACTGCTTCTGTTTAATTACCATAGCTAGCCATTTATATAAAATTTTTCTTACAATTTGGGAAGAGCAGTAAGGAATATATTAGCCAACTGAGACTGTAGGGACCATTTAATTAGGAAAGCAGGATATAATTAATCTAATTACAGTTTGGCAAACACGTGGATTGGCTAGTAAGATACTTTTGTGAAAAGGTTAGCGGGTTCACAGTCAGGTTATTACCTGCATTACTAGAAGATGTAACAGGAACAAGAGTGATCATTTGTTCATAAGGCAGCATAATTTAAAACAAAGCAAGTCCTATTCCTTGTCATAGATACTCATTTCAGTAGACCTTCTCTTCTTGTAATGAAAACATCTGCTTGAGTTGTATTTTCTGAGCAGGCTGTTAACTCACACAGCTCTGCTGGACTTGGCAACACAGTGCCATTCTGGGTATGGTCTCTGAGCCAAGAATTTCCAGAGCGTTTTGAATTAGTATTTCACACTTCATCTGCTTTTAGCAGCTGGGACAGATATAGAATCAGCATGCAACTAGCTAGCCATGACTTCTTTTGGAGAAATATTTCTCTAACAGAAATTCAAGGAAGTTTTCATGGTAGAAGCAAACAACACCTAGAGAAATTACATTTTAATCCTACACTTTGCTGCTTTACTTTAGAGAATCACAGAGTGGTTGAGATTGACAGACAAATGCAGAGATTGTATAGTGATATCCCAGCTTAAAGTGAGGTCAGATAGTGCTGGTTGCTGAGGACTGTGTCAAATCAGGTTTGAGATATCTCCAAGAATGAAGACTTTCACAGCCTACTTGGATAACCTGTTCCAGTGCTCAGCCACCCTTGCAGTAAAAAAAAGGTGTTTTCTTGTGTTTAAATGAAGGTTCCTGTATTTTAATTTGTGTCCGTTGCCTCTTGTCCTGGCATTGGGCACCACTGAAAAGAGCCTGGCTCTGTCTTCTTTACTTCCCTTCATCAGGTATTTATGCATGTGGATAAAATCCCCCAAGCCTTCTCTTCTCCAGGCTGAACAGCTCCACCTCCCTCAGGCTTTCCTCATATGAGAGATGCTGCAAGCCCTTAATTAGCTTCACAGCCTTTTGCTCACTCCCTGTAGTGAGTCCATGCCTTTCTTGTACTGAGGAGCCCAGAACTGGACGCAGCATTCCAGACAAGTCTCATCAGCATTGAGTAGAGTTGAAGGATGACCTCCTCAGCCTGCTGGTAATGCTCTTGCTAATGTGGCCCAAGATGCCACTGTCCTTTGCTACAAGGATACACTGGTGTCTTATGTTCACCTTCGTGTTCACCAGTACCCTCCAAACCTTTTCTGAAAAGTTGCTTTCCAGCCAGTTGTCCTCCAGCCTGTACGGCTGCATGAGGTTGTTCTTCCCCGGGTGTAGACCTTTGTGTTTCCCTTCTACTGTGTGTTTTACTGAATTGTACATCAGGGAGAATGAGAACACAAATGGCATGCAAAATCTCGATCAAAACAGTGCATTTTAGCTAGAAGCAAGATGATTACAAAATTACATTTTTAAGTTATTATATAGATGTTTGCTTTTCATGACTTACGTTCAATACTTTTCATAGGCTGAAATTGAAAAAGAGTAGCAAAGTTACATCAATACCCTGAATTTCCTCCTCAGAATGTCACTGTGGTTTAGAAGTCTTCTAGCATGTGACACCAAACCTTGGGGTATGCATCCAATTTTTCCAGAGATAACACCAGAAACTATATTGCTAGAATCTGTTAACAGAAATTAATTATTCTCTTTTTGGGGGGAAAAAGAGAAGGTTCTAAAATGGCTGAGACTGATTTTTGCCAGTGTTTTCCTCATTTCTCTAGTGAATTTCATTCAGAAGACAACATCCTACCTCGAACAAAGACATAACTACTGTACTCTTCATAGTAGTCTCCCATCACCACTCGTAGAGTGTAAAGACCTTCATCTTCCTTGTTTGCATGAGTCAGTGTTAACGAAGCTCGCTCCCCACTCCAGTGCATCTCGACCCATTTGGATGGTGTAATAAGAACACCTAGAAATTAGAGAATTACATGATGAGAACTAGTTGGATGTACTGGCAAATAGATTCTTAACATGGGGAACAGACAGACTGGAAATATGCAAGAGACCATTCTTATTATGCAATTTTCTGTCTTTGAAAACCATCATAAATTACAGCTAATTCTGTTCTCATGCCAATTTTGTCTTAATTTCAAAGCACAACTTCAGAAGGCAACAGCTATTGCTTAACACAGTCGCACAACTGCTTAAGAAAGGTCTTGGCATATAAATAAATAGTACAAGCTGCGTGGGCTACATAGATGGGCCACACAGATGTTGGAGCTGATTGAAATACTTCTAATTTAATTTTTTTAAGGAAGAAAATATTCTTAGAAGACATTTTCACAGGGCTTTGTCTGTTTTCTGACTGTGTTTGCATTTGAAAACACTAAATTTTGAAAAACTTTTAATTGAAATAGAGACAATATTACTGTTTAGAAATCTGAGAAAGCGATGACCAAATAAAATGTTCAAATATGCTGGAAGAAGTAAATATTTACATGAAAGAAGTTTATTTCTTCATGTCAGACATTCTTACCATTTCTATACCATTCAATGCCTGGCTTGAAGCGCTTGATATCAGGACTGATGACAACTGTGCAGCCCAGACTCATTGTCTCACCTTCTCTCCCAAAAGATACATCAAACTTGTCGACAAATTTGATTTCAAACCTGGAGGCATAGCCATGAGGGGTAACGCCAACTATATAAGGGAAAAAAATCCAAACCCTAGCTGTTAACTTTTTCTTTGCTTTTGTGATGAGAGTAGTAAGCAGAAGTATCCTATAGTTATGAATTCAAGCTCAGGTAAAGTTTAAGATATACATGGAAACAATACATATTAACCAATAATATTCAGAAGTAATTGCAGCGTCAAATAATCCGATCACTTACTATCACAGAGAATCAACTATTTCTTTACTCATACAACTCTAGTTCTTACAGCTAGTTCATTTGATCAGGGAGAGGCTCCTGCAGAATTTTATTCCACAACTTCCAAAATTTCAGATCCGGCGTTTTATCATATGGTTTGTTTTATGACTTAAACAATCTTCAATTTTTGACTAACGATTTTTTAAGGTCAGGCTGATCTTTAGCTTATATGGCTCTTTTCTTCCCCCGTTTTAACTCCTTTCTCAGGGTAGTCTTGTGCCCACTCAACCTTCATTTTTATAAGCTAAATAAGCCTTTGGTGGGGAGCTCTCAACATAAAATGAGTTCTCCATTCGCCTAGGCATTCAAGTAGCCTGTTTCTGCACTTGGTCTTGGATTTATTGTTTCCGATATTGTGTGACCCAAATCACACAATGTTCCAGACAGAATATCCTAAGCACAAGTCTTACTCTTGTGTTACACATATGTGGCACAGGGTCTTCCATATTTTTCTTAAAACAGCACAGCTGATATAAACTGAGGTCATGTTTTCCTCTTCTGCAGCTGCCCTACACTAGTAGCTCACAGTCTTCATGTATTAATGAATCGTCAGATCGTCACTTTCCTTTCTCATTACTAAGTGATAAATTCCAAATTATATTGAAATTAGTGGCCTTATATTTTGTGATGGGGTAGAACATCCTGTTTCTATTATTTCAGAGCTTTGGTATATAAATTATATCTACTATGCCTTTGCAGCATATCCCTGATTCTATTTGTGCTGCTACAATGAAAGAAATGTCTCATCTGTCAAGCTTTCCACGAACAGGAGCCCAGGGCACTTCACACATATTGCATACGTGGGTGAATTGTCTTAACAGTTCTCATCATTGAAGTATCTACGCAATAACTTAAATCATTCAAAATGTGAGGTACCTAGGTAAAACAAACTACAGTTTTTACCTTGATATATCCAAAATATTCAGATTGGGTTCTGGATATTTAATCTTTTATATACATTTTTGCAACACATGGAATCGCATAGCAGCAGACAAGAATGATTAAGTCAAGTACTCTACTCACACACATGCACCCCCTGGCTTTTTTCCAGGCTGTGTTTTACATATTGCAAAAGATGAAGTGTCTCTCTCTTTGACAGATTTTATTCCACAACAAAATGCAATATTAAAGGGATATTTCTTATATAAGCAAATAGCCACAGACCTAGAAGGCAATGCCATTTTCCCCTATAAGTGAGCATAACACTATCTGAATTTGTAGAGCTCAGTACCTTTGTAAATCAGACCTGCTTCCTTTTTGAATAATGTTACAAAATATTCTGCTTAGTCATTTGTCATGATGTCACAACTGTAAATGGCTATGTGCAACAAACATATATTGCAACTTACAGCCCAGAGGCATGGAAGCAGCTCCCGCATACAGACGACTTGCATCAATTTCTCCTTTGTACCCTAGACAGAAAAAGAACAACTCCAGTCACTATCACCAAGAGGTAAAGACTCTCTGAGCCACAAAACCAAAATTGGTAATGTGAATCTCAACAAAAAAAAACTGAAGGAAATATTTTGCAAACTTACTCTTTACCACAAGGGAAGCATAAGCTGAAATCTCTCCTTTAACATTCATAGCAGAGGCCCGATACTGAGCAGTGTCATCAAAATCACATCTAAAATTATAGAAATTATTAGGCAGGGCACCCATTTGCTCTTTGTCACAGCCTCTCCTGTGTTTTAGATTAAAGAAACCCTCAGAATTCTGAGTAAAATCTATGAAGAAGTAAATCCTTGGGAGACAGACGCACTAGTCACTGAACTGATTGTAGCCATTAAGTTTTTCTGAATGTTAAAAATTCAGAGTTTGAAATAAATATCACTTTTCAAATATCACTTTCAGATTTGAAATTCAGATTACAGGAAAAGGAGGGGAAAAAACTATTGAAAATATTTACCTAAGTTGTCTCTAATTACCTCTAATTTACTTCTTCCTGTGGAGAGCTGCCTAATGTGGAAGCCATAGAAATGGTAGATATCATGAAATTTTTTCACAGGGCACCTCCCAGGATCTTAATTGTCTAATGTAGATTACTACTGATTGTCAAATTAGATTATTAAGTCTCACATTTTCAATGTTTTTAATACAAAGTGACTGCAAAAATTTCCCGTTTGGAAGACGAATACTGTTAAAGACCTTTCTTGTGTACAAGTAAGGACATTTCCATTCTGTTCCTCTTTTCAGTAAGTATCAAGAACTTGCTGTATTGGAAAAACAGCTAACATGCATACTTTACCCTGAACTAGATTTTTCTCATGTTTAACTGTACTCATGCAACAAACAAATGGAAAAGGTACAACTCATATGTCCCAGTATTTCAGCTAAATTACTCACTTAGGTAAATTGCGTATGTTCTACTGAGGAAAACCAGAACTGCTTCAACATTTAGTTGAAAGCATTCACCCCAGCTCTACAAACTTGATATCTCTTACATCCCCAAGAGACATGTTCACATTTTGCTCATCTCGATCAATAGCAACACTTCAGCTTAAGCTATTTGTTATCTAGTATTTCCTTACGCGATAATCTCCAGTGAGTGCAGCCCATATCGACTTTCAATGATGTATTTGTCAGGGTGAGCCTGTACATTGATGGGCACATTGTTTTTGTACCTATGGAAAAGCAAAGAAACAGTACATCACAAATAGAAGTTTATACTTCAAAAGGTCAAGTGCTTGATGTCTGAAATAGAGCATTGGTCTCTGCATGTTGCTCCCAGATAAACTTCAGTCTAATCTCCTAGGAAGACATTACATATTTTTCAAAGCTTAACCTCTCTCTCTCCCTTCCTCTTTGGCCTGCCCCAGGTGAATTTTATATTCTAATTAAAAGGAGAAAATAGTGTTGAATGGAATCAGTTTATATTACCACAAACTTTGTGTTACTACTTGTAAAGGCATGGAGGAGATGCAGGAGCAACATTTCAGAGTTCTGTGAATTGCAAACAATGAAAATTATGTAGCTTACTTACCTGCTGGGAATCATAAATACTTTGTTTGATTTGCTTATTTGATCTACTTTTAAAACCTGCATATTTACAAAAATGTCAGGTAGAAAGTTAACTTTTTTTTACCTGCATAGCTAAGTTAACAGAAGCCCTGGCAGGGTTAGATCAGTAAAGAAAAATTATCTTTCTGGTAAAGTGCAGTACAGTAACGTATCTGACAAAAACTTGTGCTACCAAAACCTTCTCTGCCTTTACAGGTATACACTATGAGTGTTTTCTGGAACAAACTGGTGATAGGAATCTAATAAAATTACACACTGATTTGCACCCAACACATGTGGGATTTATCTGAGGTCTATGAAGACAGTATGCTTCCTAAGATAGTGTCCTCCTTTAACACAGCTTTCCCTGTGCTCCATAAGGTACACATATAAGGGAAGTGGAAATAGAAACAATGATGGATAAAAGTTATCTTCATCTCTTACTTTGATGTAGTTTAAATAAACCTTTCTCTTCTTAAGTCATAACAGATATCCAGCCAAAGAGCTTTTCTTCTTAATTTCAGATTTTAAATTTTAAAACTCCTGATTTTCAGTCAGGAAAGGGAATAGTTCTGGCATCAGTGACTTGCCCCACTAAACCAAACAAGTCAGTAATAAGCAATTTTATTTTTGCCAAGACTATTATTAGTTTAATACGACTCAAGATGAAGCAATATCCACAATAAATCTGAAAATTGTCATTCAGCATTCTAGGGTCTGCGGAATAAAGAATATTTCCCTGGGCACAGTAGTACATTGGGATTTTTACAAGTGTCAAAGTGAGTGAGGATCATAAACTATCACTTTTCATGCTGATCTTTCTTTTGGCAACATGCCTATGCAAAGATACTCGATGCAAGGTAATACTGTATTCTGAACTTCAAATAATTGCAGGGGTGCTTGACGTGATTACAAAACTTCTGCTGCATTAGCCTGTCTTACAGGAAGGAACAATCCATGGGTCCAGTAAGAGTAATCCATTCACCACCAATCTTCATCTCATCTGTGGAATGATGCTCCCCAGCCTTGTCTGCCTGGGAACATCTGGGCATCTTTGTACTCCACATAGTGTGCAAAATAATTTAGAAAATTGAATAACACCATCAGTTCCTAATATTTTCCAGGGAATATGAAATCCTGTCAATCAGGACTTAACTCCATAATCTCTTTAACTTTAACCAAAGGGTTCAACAGTCCTTAGATCCCATTAGCAGCAAAGACATTTGGTAGCATGTGATGCTGTGCAGAATGAGCTTTAACTGAGACATGCCAGCAGCGAGAAGACTTTCACCTCTTTTTTCTTCATTACGAAGTTAGTAAAAATAATTGATTCCATTTTTGTGTATTTGTATTAATCTATGGAAAGAATAGGGCTCATACACTACAAGGACCACTTGTTATTTTTGGAAATACAAATTCCAGAAGAGCCAAGTCATTAGCTAATGTTGGACTACTACCTCCAACTGTCATTATGCGCTGATAGTTTATGCTTTCTGCTACTGGTTTCAAATGTCCTGGGTTTTCCATATGCTTTTTTTTCAAGTGAGTTAGAACAGCTGCACCACACAGTAAGGTTTTCTTTAGAGAAAGTCCACAAAGCTTTATGGTTTATGCCACATAGCATGAAAAGATTTCCATTGTTTATACAAAGAATGACTGTTTGGAATACACGACTGATGTTTCATTAGAAATGCTGAATGAGAGCTGATGGATTCAGGACAGCATTGCTCTGTATCTCAAAGCAAAGACACCTGCTGAAATGGCTGTGAACTCTTTTTTCCATTAGTAGCTTTTGGTAAATAGAAATCCCTTTGGAATTCAGATGTACGATAAAATGATGTATTAATTTCCACCATCCACATTTAGCACTTAGATGAAAGGCTGGTTCACAGTGAGAGCAAAGGCAGACAGCTGAACTCTTAGTTTAACCATGTCAGGTTTTTGGGATAAGTGGAATCTCAACCGAAATTAAAACGGCCCAGCTCTCGTGTTCTTGGTTAGGATTCAGGTTACAGAGCTGGATTATATCTCTAAGGGTAGCTGACTGTTCGTTATGTCCAGCTGAGAAAAGACCCAAAGGGTTTGTCTGGAAGCCTCTCGAGGAGGAATGTTAAAACAGGTCACTCACAGCTCTTACATGATAGGAAAAATGTGTCCATGCAGAGCCTGACTACCTGTTGTCATTGTGTAAGGAGAGAGACAAAGTGACTTCATGGACATCAGCCCTGGCCTATTAATGTACCTTAGTAGCACTTTTTATCAAGCCCTGAGATTAAGGTTTTCAAGACCTAAATAAACACAGAGTCCATTTAGAAATTCAAGTAGTAAATATGAGTATTACTTAATAATATGATATGGCAGATGTTTTCTCTTGTCTCCACAAACAGAATCTTCATAGGACTTATTCCTAATTAATACTTAATGCTGAACACAGGCTTATTTTTGTTCGTTATTTAGCGATATTCATACATTAAAAATACACATTCTAGAAGAATCTTTCAAATTAAGAAATGAGCATCAAATCTCATTTTATTTGAAAATTAAAGTTATTACCTATTTTCTTAACAACTTGACATACACTTAACTATGTAGCATGAAATGGTGAGAGAGTAGAGATTCACAAGTCACTGTTAACTAAGCTAGATTCAATTCTAGTCAGGGTAAATTTTAACCCAAGTCTCAAATTAGACCTTCTGCTATGACTAAGAGTATATTTTTGAGTTGTTACAGTAAAGATTTTATCCAAAGACCATTCAAGCGTATAGAAAGCTTTTAGTAGATTTGGATGGTCCTGGATTTATCTACAGTCTTTGACTTCAAATAACTATGATGTGTCTGCTATGAATGCCCTGCATCATGAAATTTCATGGAGATTCAGAACTATAACTCCTCAGAAGCCAAGCACTAGTTTTTAACCAAAGCAGGCTTTAATGCTTCAGGGACGTTAATGACATTTCTAGACTAATCAAAAGTATTTGGAAATCACTATTTTAAGGATACTACTGACAATGAATGAAACTGCTACTTTTCCTTCATCAGCAAACAGAAAGAATATGAAGGATGTATCTATGAAGAAAAATAATTGATGTATTCGTATTGTTGTTACACAAAGTATTATTTTGTCTTTTAATATTTTGCTATCTTTTTATACAAGGTGACTTGAAAGGCATTTTGACAAGCCTCCGTACTTGATTTTTTTCTAATTGGAACTTGTAGCTTTCCTGAAAAAATACCCCATTCACTGAGACGACATCGGGTTATGTGGTGACTTTCAGTGACAGAGATATAAACTTACCATGTGACACGGGGTGCTGGCCATCCAGCCACTGAGCAATGAAATTTGACATTTTGCTTTTCCCAGACAGTGTGAGAACGAGGTTCAATAACAAACTCAGGAGGATGTAAAAGTTTATCTTGATTCAACTTTTTGTGGAATGCCTGGGTCTCCTCTAGCTGAAAAAGAAACATTCAATTATAAATGCCAGCAGTGCAAACAACTAAGATGCAAAAAGCATTTTATTTTTCTAACAGCAGTAAAAAATATGCGATTTTTATTTAAAAATCCAGATAGGCATATTTAACCGAGTTTTCATCTTCAAGTTCTCCTTCCAGAATACTTATATTTGATTTTACTAAGTATTTTTTCCTTAAAGCTATTCAAAATAAAATAATTTTCCACATTTAATTTTTTATAATAGACAGTGAAAGACAAAGTAAGTCTGAAACTCAGTTGTCTTCTGTACTTTGCTCTCATGCAAAACTGTGTGTCTATACCATCTCTAACAGACCTGTTCTCAATTCTTTCCTGTTGATGGGATTTTTTTGTGCCCACAGGGAAACTGTTTCAACTGCTTGGCTATCCACAGAACTGGAAAAAAATTCCTAGTATATTATAAATCTTGTTTTGTGCAAATGAAACCATTTATTTTGTGCCCTTTCACATATATGGAGAATTACTATTGCCTGTATTAAAAACAGGCAATAACCGTAAGAACAATAGAAGAGTCCCTGGTGACTACCTCTGGCACTGAATGTCTTTTCTTATCCACCTAACACCCTGTTAACAGGACTTTCAGTCACTAAAGATACTTCCATTGAAAATACTTTGGTTTTTTACTACCGTAATTCCATTGTGACTGCCCATAGTGTAAATCAGGGCCTTGTTGTGCTAGGCATGTTATAAACACAAACAAAAAACACCTATGCTCTTTGCAGCCTAGTTATTCATTTCTACTTTTTTACCGTTTTTTTCAGGGCCACACGCTCAGCAGACTCCCGGATTGCTACTTTCCTTGATTTTTTTTCATGGTGTTCCTCTTTGGAAGTTGACTTGGCCACTTTGCTGACACCAACTCCTTCACCTGTGGCAAAAAGATTCCTCTTGGCAACGTATGCAGCACTTTCTTTAATTCTTTCCTCTTCTGTGTCTGTGATCCCACTGATACTCACTTCTCTGAAAGAATTTTTAGAAAGCAGAATTCCATTGGAAAATGCAGAGGACATTTTTTGTTTATACTTTCTATCAAATTATTCAACTAGAATGGGTAGCGCTCTTTCATAATATATTTCTGCTGTTACAGTCTCATAAGTATTCAAAGCAGAAACATGGAAGAGTACTGCAATGACTATTTCACTGTCTAAAGTCATGACTGTTTTCAGTGCTGCTTCGTACAACTATGGCATACACATTTTCAGTTCAACCATTATCGTGCTGTGATTTCATATCTCCATCAGTATAAAATTACTGTAAGGCAACCCACAGATCTTCAGTTATTGACTTATGATTGCAGTATTCATAGCAACACTATCAAAGGGGCAGGAGATAACAGTAGCTGTGTAACAGTGTCCTCATTCGTGATTTATACAAAAAACCACATTACAGTATATCACAAAAAGTTCTCTTTATTCACAGAAAAGTCAATCCTGCAATGTTTATAAGGTGATGTTCTTCCAAATGTTTCCAAGAAGTTGATTAAGGATTTTCTTGAAGCATCCTCCTTGGGCTTTCTACAGGGGTGAGATGCATAGAACGATTATTCTCAATAGGTCAGATCCTGATTCCATATGCACATGCGGAAGTATAATTACAGACATTTTTTGGCACTGTTGGGACACTATAGCTGCTATGGTATAGCATATATAATGGGAATTCCTTACCTTAAGGAGAAAGATTAATATCCTTATGCTGAGTTTAATTACTTCAGAGTAACATTAAATGGCACAATGAAAAGATCTATTTAAGTTGTCATTAAGTGTGATCATGCAGCACTATAAAGTAGACTCTGTTTATTTACAGAATGCATTCAAGCACAGCCTTGCTATTTTATCATAAAATGCTTACTACTGCTATAAAGTAAAAAGATTAGAAGAATGAATTTTTGTTCGATTTTTGTTAAGATTGCTAATATTACGCATTTGATAGCATATCTCAACACTCAAGAAAATTGGGATTCAAGCCCATAATTAACTGTCCAGCCTATTATCCTTGGGCTATGAAGTCAGTTCAGTGAGATGCAAGACAGCAGAGCAGTAGAAAGTGCTGTAAACTTAATTATACATAAAAACTGCTCAAAAGACTAAAAAAATTTAGTTAAAGACATAAAACTTTGTCATTCTTCATGTTCAAACTCTGCCTTGAACTTTCGGTATTTCAGGTTGCTTTAACAGGATGATCTGTAAAAGTATCAGTGAGATAACTGATTCCCTTCGCTTAGGCACATCATCTGAAGCTGCAGAGATATGGCAGAGCTTTCTAAAGGCAATTTTGAAAACTCAATTTAATTAATATGAATCTAGCTGTCTACATTCAGTTTAAATGAATCAGTGGCATTTTTCCTCAAAGGCAAGCTGACATTGTTTCCTCCTTAATTACAGTAGTTAAAATCTCAGCAACTTCATAGTATAGACCCACTCTTCAAGGCATAAAGTGTCTTCTGGGAGCTGATGAATATCCTTAAACTAACATGGGACTCAGCCTACTCATCTGCAGTAGTGGTCCCCAGATGCTTTTGATCACTAGTATTAAATATTTAGATTTGCTAACCATTTCTTCCTGTTATAATCTTTCCAGATCAGAGAACCATGCCCCCTGAAATGACGAACGCATCAGAAACGGCACACATTACCATTTAATAATGGAATCTACAGTCAAGTCTCATGGGATCCAGTAGAAAACACTTTTCAAATAGAAACAATCAAATGGCAAACACAAAATATTATTTAGAGGGTACCTGTCATCTGCGGTCCTTTGGCATAGGCTTATTAGTGGCTGCAAATAATTCCACATGCCACATACCGTAGCTTTAGTACCTATGACATTAAATCAAGCTCCAGGTGTTTTATTATCTATAATGTTGGTTGGATGTCCTTATTTTATCTTGCAAGGATTAGGCTAGGTGTTTACAAACAACAATTGTGAAGTGAATGATCTGAACAAGGGAGGCTTTTACAGCAGAATCTGAGGGCTCTGAACTACAACTAAATCATGGAAATGGTGATGCAGCGCTGAAGGTCATCCAGCAGCAAGGGCAACAGTTCCGATGAACCCATAGAGAACTAACCTTTATAAATAACTGTTCCTTGTAAAAGCTATCTGTCCATGGGAAACAACACATCAATTTCACAGGGGAATTTGGGAGTGACATAGAACATGCACATGGTTCAATGGGCTTCAGCTGTTATCTTTCAAACAAAAATAAATGTCTGACAGGAATGTGGCATGCAACTTCCGCAGTCTTGGCATGTGGTCATGAACATGATGCCAACAGAAAAAAGCCTAAAACAGATGCTCCAACCATTTCATGCTATGTTGAGTTGGGCATGCCAACAATCATCGTATGCCTTTTCAGTAATTTTAACAAATTAATAAACTATATACTTTTTGGGTCATTTCAGTGGCACAAAAGCACACATAACTTTCTGAGCTGTCATGTGCAAAAGGTAGGATAGATATCAATATCAGGAAGAAGAAGAAGAATAGTAAAAATGATATAAGAATCTGACAGTAACTTTTAAGGTAGAATACCAAAGTATTGCACAGACACAAATAAATGAATCTATACACCATCATACTGAGTTAAATATTAATGTATTCATTTTATCAAAAAAAGTAAAATAAAAAAAAACATTGTTAAGCTATGTTAAGATGTTAGCATGTTTTGTTAAGATGTTAACATGTTTTGTTAAGATCACAGGAGCCTGTAAAAAAAAGCAATCATCCTCTGGGAGTACTAGCCATCTGTCATGATTTTCAGCTGTTGACCAACAGTATAAATTTTACTTTTGCAGGTTCAAGACACAATAAAAAGTGAGGATACTTGCACTTGAGACCATAGCAGACCAATGACAGTGACTTGCAAATCTATTGCTATGTAAGCAGAAACACTTGATGAAGCACAGAGTCAATATGAAGCCTTGATAATACGTTACCCAAGTTTTGTGTGATTCATATTTATGTATTTCTGTTGCAGAAGATATAGCTGAAACTCAAAAGAAGTGGTTTAAAAAGGCAACAGCATGGGCTTCTGAATGTTGTTTGGATCAAAAAGTCGTGAATCTGACACAGAAATGTACAAGGGGTTAGAAAAGAATTATTCCATTTTGGTGGGAGGAAATGAATAAAAACTAAAACTGCTGGTCTCATCATAAAAGCATCACAAACACTCAAAAGGCCAAAGCAGTGACTTCTTCCACTGAGAAGACGGAACTCAGTTTCACATGAAAGCACAATTATGGACACAATGCAGAAGTGTTAGGGTGTTGATTAAGCAGTAAACAGAAAAGCACTGGCTCCCAGAAACACCTTGGAGTTGTCCCATAAAAAACCACTGTGGTGATAAGAAGGAAGGTTTCTGTTCAACAGGAGGCAGGCAAGAAATTTTTCTCCTGGCCTCCAATAAGGAACCAGTTTTCCACAGCACACTCCAGTATGTATTAATCTGAACAAGTGACTGTGCTCAAACTGTCAGAGATTCCTAATAAAATCAGTATGCCGTGTCCCAAAAAGGGCAGGGAGCCTCCTTGCTCATGTTGATTCTGGCTTCCACTTAAAGTTCACATTCAGCTTTACTGAGGACATTGCTGCAGTAAGGTGTATTACATCAGTAGTAACCAAGCAATAAATGTCACCAACACGTGAGATCAATATGAATCACTATGATGATTTGAGAAAGTATTTGGCTTCATTCCATATGCCAGGACAAAACAGTAGCACATTGCTTCATTGCAATTACAGAGCAAGTCTTCAAACCAAAAGAACAAGCTAGATAAGGTGGATGACATGCTTGTCCAGTTTCCAGTAAGCAGGATCATAATTATTCCTTAATTTCATATAAAATGGCCCTGGCAATGTGTTCAAAACAAAGTCCAGACAAAGTCCTAGGTTCATTTGTCCTGGCTCTGGATGCTTGGTGTCTGATTTTCTGCTGGTCAGTTGACTTATCTTTGTCTTTTTATCACTCATGTGAAGAGTAAACAATCACCTTGAGATCCAAGAGTGTAAAAAGCCCTAATGGATTTCTTGTTTTATAATTTGTTAATAAAATGTCAGAAATAAGATACTAAATAAAGGAAAAATGAACATACCGTCCTGTGAATATGGGCACTGAGTAGTCCATGGCTTCGTTCTCTTTGTCCTCAGATACCAAATTCTGTTTTGCTCTCTTTGCTTTGGGACTCATTTTATAGTATTGATCTTCAATCATTAAATTCGAATCTTTCAGTCTGAAATTTAAATAATATTGCTAAATTCAGGAAAAAAGGGTTGTTCAGAAACACTCCAAAATAGTATCAAAATGCTACAATTTTTTTTATTCTGTGTTGTTTGATAAGCCGGAAAATATAATTTTAATTGCCTTGGCTTCAGAGTTCTTAAAAACGTAACTACATGCACTTTAGACAAACTCATCATTATAGATATAATGCTGATACCCCTTTGTATTAAATAAAAATACAGAGAGAATGAGCAATGCACACTTAATAGCTTCTTGGTTTGGAACTTGAAAGTTTTGTACACCAAGATTTGGTAACTCCTGAAGTCACTGAGATCACTGAGTAATTCTGAAGATTGTATCTGAATTCATAAACTCTACTTTTCCAGAATTCACAGTCCTGAAATTGCTTGGTCCCCAACCAAAATGTTGGTGTGCAAATATATTCAAAGTAATAAAGCCTTTAAGTCTTTCTATGGAAATTGCAGGACAACATATTGTTCTGTAAGCAGTGTTGCCGTTCCTACTGTTCCCTTCTACTACTCCAAGCCACTGAAAGCAGAAAGCTATGTGAAGCGATGCCATTTAACACATCACAGATACGCAGCATATTTGAGGCAGTCATTCTGGGTTCATTTTTAACAAAGTTCCAAACTGCTTTAACAAAGCTCCAAATACCTCCCCCCACCCTTTCTGAAAGCAACACAATGTTTCTCACTCTGAGATCTATGTCTTACAGCTGGAACACCCTAATTAGCTGTCAGCCTATTATAAAATTCTGAAGCGTCTATTCATCTCTGTCGCAACATCGCCAAGGGAAATTGTGTAAGTCTGTTTCTTTGTCTACAAGGCATAAGCTTACTGCTTATGTGCACAGACACAGGAGCAGAATTAAGGCATGCGTTTATTCAGCAAGGCTCATTAGCCCAGACATGTACCACTAACGAGGCTAAGCTGCTTCCTGTACCCTGGACAGCTTATTCTGGTGTCTCTACACGGCATGCTGTACACATACAATCAAAACTCATGCTAGCACTGGGCCCCTGAGAATGTTACAAATCACAGAATCATAGAATCACCAGATTGGGAAAGACCTCTTGGATCATCAAGTCCAACCACATGTAATGTAAGATTACAGACACATACTTAAGCTAATGTTTTCCTTAGGCTGCAGCCCTATAAAAGTACCAAGCTCTGGAGGTGCCACCAACACAAGTCATAAAAGTGCTTAATTTTTAAAATATGTGTTAATGATCTATCGAAGTGGACTGTGTGTGGAATCGTGCAGGTTCAGTTTCATTCTTTCTTTCCTCTGTTTCTTTATGTCTGTCCTTTTGCGATTTCTCTTCCTAACCAGTGCCTGTTAAACCTCCCATTTTCTAGCTTTCTTAATGGATGTTTTCCTGCCATGTCTTCTCCTTCTCCATCTAGTTCCTTGCCTGAACTTCACATCCCCTCCCAGAACTGCTTTCCAGTCCTCGCTTCTTTGCCCTACAACTCCTATTATAGCCAATAAGAATTTCTCTTCCTTTCTGCTTAGTCCCCACCTCATCAGACTCAACTGTATTCAGCCCATCCAGCATCACAGTGGGGCAACCCTCTTCTCTGTGCTTCCTGGGTGCCCACTTTGAAGCCACTGTCACCATGCCTACAGCACCACAGTCAAGAAGTGCATGGTACAGGAGGTAAAAACAAACTCGTATCATTCTCTTTCCTTCCTCTTCCACTTGTATCCTGGTTTCCACGCAAACAAAAGCACAACCAGAAAGGGGCTCTGGCACACACCATAGGACTAGATTCAAGTGTTTACTATGGCGAGCACCACTGGGTCAGCCAAGGCACAGACCGAGTTTACAAGAGAGAGACACTCTCTGCTCTGGTGTCTAATGCCAGGTGCTGCCCCAGGCAGCCAGACAGGGAGACCAAGGGAGGCAGATCCACCTTCAGAGACAGAAATCCCAGCAGAAAACACTTGGAAACAGCCCAGGCAGAGTCAAATAAAAAGGAAGAGGTAGAGTAAAACAGAGTATGCAATGGCCTTATTCTTGGGCTGAACAACGATGAGGTGCAGTCACTACAGTCAAGCACAAATGTATTGGGATAACACGTTGTCAAATAGATGGTGGGAACCATAAAGGCCAAAGTATTTGAACTATTTTTCAGAAATTGTCTATGACCTGGAAGGAGCTGCAGTTCTTTACTTAGCGTATGACCTTGATTCCTCTCCTAATTTAAAGAATGACAAACCTGGAATTTTGACTCTGACTGACATCAAATTTCCAAGGGGCATTAAGGTGAGCTCTTCGGTAGGCTCTTTGATTCTTGGTTGTTTCTAGATTGAAGAACCACAGTATCATTTAAACTTCAGTTTAAATGTCAGCAAGTTTCTATTTTCATAAAAACAGGTGAAATGTAGTGAAAATTTTAGCTCAGGTATAGTCAACACTGTTAAATCCAGACTTGCACTTTGTTCCTAAAACAGAGTTTGGCTGTCACATCACTTTAGTTTTCAGTTAAGGTCCAGACTGCACACTCATGTAGGGAATTAACAAGGCATTGAGGGAACTGGCAGACATGCTTGCATAACCCCCTTCCATCATCTTCCAGCGGTCCTGGCTGACCGGGGAAGTTCCACTGGACTGGAGGCTGGCTGATGTTGTGCCCATCTACAAGAAAGGTCACAGGGAGGATCCAGGAAACTACAGGCCTGTCAGTCTGACCTCAGTGCCAGGGAAAGTCATGGAACAGGTGATCTTGAGTGCTATCATGAAGCACATGCATGAGAACTGGGTGATCAAGCCCAGTCAACACGGGTTCACAAAAGGCAGGTCTTGCCAAATGAACCTGATCGCCTTCTATGACAAAGTGACTCACCTGAGAGGGAAAGGCTGTGGATGTGGTCTTCCTGGACTTCAGTAAAGCCTTTGACACAGTTTCTCACAGCATTCTGCTTAGGAAACTGTCAGCCTCTGGCCTGGACAGGCGCACACTCTCCTGGGTGGAAAACTGGCTGGATGGCCGGGCCCAGAGTGCTGGTAAATGGTGTGAAATCCAGCTGGAGGCCAGTGACAAGTGGGGTTCCCCAGGGCTCAGTGCTCGGTCCAGCCCTGTTCAATGTCTTTATCAATGACCTGGATGAAGGCATCGAGCGCACCCTTAGCAAGTTTGTGGATGACACTAAGCTGGGTGGAAGTGTTGATCTGCTGGAGGGTAGGGAGGCTCTGCAAAGGGATCTGAACAGGCTGGACCGCTGGGCTGAGACCAATGGCATGAGGTTTAACAAGGCCACATGCTGGGTCCTGCACTTGGGGCACAACAACCCTGTGCAGTGCTACAGACTAGGAGAAGTCTGTCTGGAAAGCTGCCTGGAGGAGAAGGACCTGGGGATGTTGGTTGACAGCGACTGAACATGAGCCAGCAGTGTGCCCAGGTGGCCAAGAAGGCCAATGGGATCTTGGCTTGTATCAAAAACGGCGTGACCAGCAAGTCCAGGGAGGTTATTCTCCCTCTGTACTCTGCACTGGTGAGACTGCTTCTTGAATCCTGTGTTCAGTTCTGGGCCCCTCACCACAAGAAGGATGTTGAGGCTCTGGAACAAGTCCAGAAAAGAGCAACAAAGCTGGTGAAGGGGCTGGAGAACAGGCCTTATGAGGAACGGCTGAGAGACCTGGGGTTGTTTAGCCTGAAGAAGAGGAGGCTGAGGGGTGACCTCATTGCTCTCTACAACTACCTGAAAGGAGGTTGTAGAGAGGAGGGTGCTGGCCTCTTCTCCCAAGTGAGAGGGGACAGGACAAGAGGGAATGGCCTCAAGCTCCACCAGGGGAGGTTGAGGCTGGACATCAGAAAAAAAAAAAATTACAGTAAGTGTCACTGGGCACTGGCACAGGCTGCCCAGGGAGGTGGTTGATTCACCTTCCCTGGAGACATTTAAAAGACGGGTGGATGAGGGGCTGAGGGGCATGGTTTAGTGTTTGATAGGAATGGTTGGACTCAATGATCCTGGAGGTCTTTTCCAACCTAATTATTCTGTGATTCTGTGAAAATGAAAGAATAGATTGCTACAGGTTCTGTAGGGTTAGGGTCAGGGTTAGGGTTTAGAGTTAGGGCTAGGGTTATTAAGGTTAGGGTCAGGGTTTAGGGTTAGGGTCAGGGTTAGGTTTAGGGGGTAGGGTTAGGGCTAGGCTTTAGGGTTAGGGTTATGGGTTAACGTTAGTGTTAGGATTTGGGTTAGAGGTTAGGGTCATTAGGGTTAGGGTTTAGTGTTAAGGTTAGGGTTTGGTTTAGTGTTAGGGTTACAGTTACGGTTAGAGTTAGGGTCATTAGGATTAGGGTTAGATTTACAGTTAGTTTTTTTTACCTCTTTTAATCTGAAACTTTATCATTTTTTTTTGTGCTAACAGGCCTCTCTGCATGAGAAATAGTGAAAAATTATTCCTAGTTCACGCCCTGCACATCTTTCACTGTTCTTTACATTAACATTATATGCCATCATTTGTCTCTTTCCCAAGGTAAGAGCCCCAGTGTTTTACCTTCTCTAGGCAGAAGGTATTCCACACCTCCCACTACCCTCCTTGCTGATCTCTGATCTTTTTCTAGTTTCAAATTTTTGCTTGTTAGGACACAATGATCAGAACTGCACCCAGTAGTTCAGCTAGGAGCATAACTTGGATTAACACACTGACACAATATGCTTTCTATTTTATTTTCACTTTCTCTCACAGCTGCTTCATGACCATGTTAGTGCATCCAGCTGGTGTTTTCAGAGAAGTATCCAGAGTAATTCCAAAATCTTTTTTTAGAATTGCACTGCATAATCCAAGAGCTGAGATGATTAAGATTTAAGCTGTAGAACTCTTTTTCAAATCCTTTCAGGCAGAACTATATGCAGACTAGTAGAAATGCATATTCAAATGGAGATTTTTGCATGGGAAAACAAATAGGTCACTAGAAGTTTACTTCCCTGTTTTACTTTTTTGTTACTACTATTTCCTCCTGTGCTACACAACCTACAACCATTATTTAGGAAGCCCAATGGAGGCCTCTGCTTTCTTGAACCAGATTCTAAAATCTTGCCCTTTATTTTAAAACGTTCCAACCTTTTACCTGATATGTGGAACAGAATCTCCCTGGAGGAGAAGGAGCAGGGTATCAGTGCTCTCTGGTTTCACAGGGAAGAACAGTACCATGACCTTTTAACAGCTATCAGCCTCATTTGATATGCTCAGCTAGCATACGCCTGTTTTTTCCAGGTCAGATAATATCTGTGCTGCCTTATCAAGGTTGGTGACCCAAACTTAGTGTCCTCATTTCTTGATGTTTTTCAGCATGTTAAAATATCAAGGCCAGCATTTTCTTAGTTTCTCAGTAGTGATTGAACTGGCAGTTGGTGACCGTAAATGCTAAAGGCATGGGTATTGTCCTGTGGATATGCAAAAAACAGATAGGCACTTAGCTTTTCCTTCTAACCCAACAGAGAAATTGAATACAACATTGTACAGGGCCTCTGAAACTCTCAACCAGAGGTTTTGTTTCAATGTCTTGTTTTCTGACATAAATACACTACAGTATGTTGGCACTACACTTATTTCTGTGCCTGAAGGGATAGGTTTCCCACCCTCCACAGAGAGTCTGAGCCCAGCAGATGTGAAAATGTCTCCTATGGACCACAATACTCCATTCCTTAGATATCCACCCCCTCATGAAAAGGATCCTGTAAGCCCACTGACACCTCTATAAAATGATGCATCTTGTCCTTAGCACACTTTTGTTATGTGTCTTTCCCACTTTATTCCAACAGCAGACAGGGATGCATTTGGTGTACACAACTGCTGTGGCAATTGTACCTGCTGGAGGAGCTCCATTAGCCAAAAGGCATTTTCCAGGCTCTCTTTCCAGCAGACACTCCTTTCCTAATATGCAGTGTTTGAATTTACTCATCGTAAAGAGGAAAGAGTGGATTGATACATCCAGTTGCAGGAGAGAGAAAAAAAAGGATTTTCACAAGATAGCTCTGTAAAGCCAGCCTCTAAAGATGAGAAGTGCTCTCTGGTGACTCTATGCATTTCAGGTTGCTGACAGATTTGTCACAGGCCCAGGCAATATTACTGGCAGTAATCATGCTCTTCCCTAACACAGCTTCCACAAAAAAAAAATTGTTAAAGGGTAATAGTTTCCACATAGCAGATCTCATTAGAACAATTTCAATGCTTGGCTATGATGTTAGGAAGCCACTTTCTTAACCCTTGACTGTAATAAACCCGAGGAGACCTCATTGCTTTCTACAACTACCTGAAAGGAGGTTGTGGAGAGGAGGGTGCTGGCCTCTTCTCCCAAGTGAGAGGGGACAGGACAAGAGGAAATGGCCTCAAGCTCTGCCAGGGGAGGTTTAGGCTGAACATTAGGAAAAAATTTTTCACAGAAAGGGTCATTGGGCACTGGAACAGGCTACCCAGGGAGGTGGTTGAGTCACCTTCCCTGGGGGTGTTTAAGGCACGGGTGGACGACGCACTGAGGGGCATGGTTTAGTGTTTGATAGGAAGGGTTGGACTTGATGATCCGGTGGGTCTCTTCCAACCTGGTGATTCTATGATTCTATGATAAGCAGTGCCAATAGGTATCTCAAGATCACTGTATTCTAATGTTTCTTAAACTGTGTTATTTACTCAGCCCTGTCCTGATCATGGTTACAATATTCCTCAGAACAACATCCAGTCTTAATGTCTGGCAGTGTAATTAATAGCAAGTTAGTAAGGCTCCTCTCCTCTGTTTGCTTGGTTCACCTGAGTTACGTCATGTCTTTGCTATTTCTCCTGACCTGCAAAATATATGCAATTGCCTGAGCCACATCAATAACTTGCATTTTCCCTCTAAGCAAGTCTTGTGCCCGTTTGGTGGCCAATAACCAGTCAGTGACACAATGGGATTATCTAATGCTGCTTTCCAGGAAAATAACACATGGAAAAGCAGTCAAAGTTCGAGCAAAGGCAAATGACTGAGCTTCCAAAAAGAGAGGTAAGCAAATTTAATCCAGCCATCCTAATTATGGGCCTGTAGTACTACAAGAAGCTTTGGCAGACCTGACTTCAAGATGCTTCTAAGAAGCACATGGAGGATAAAGTGGTGCCATGGGAAGAAGGTTCTCCCACAGGAGCCAACCTGCCCATACCAGCACCCCCAAGGATGGCAGAGGGACGAGCACGGGTGTCCACAACAAGGGATTTTGGGAGAGAGCTGCTAGCCCTTGCCTGTATAGACTCTGCCTGCTTCCTGGGGGATAAGCAGCGCACCCCAGTTCTCCTGGAATCTGGGTAGAGATGGCCCTGCAACTGGTAGAGAGGGCTAGGTGTGAAGTAGTAACGTTCACACAGTAAGATGCGCTGCCCTTTAGGAGGCCAGGGTTTTGCATCTTTGGCAAACTGTAACCAGCAAAGCTGCAAGCTTCTTGGTTTTGCCAGTTTTAATTTCTCTCCTTTTACTTCTTCAAGCTTTCGTGGTATGAAGAAGACTAGAAATGTGGGGAAGGGATAGCCCACTTGCAAAGGGAATCTCTTGTTCTCATGAAAACCAAGCTGTACCTCCTTTAAACTGTCTTTAAACATTCTGGGCACGTTTTCCACTCAAGTCAGGCTTCAACGTCAGAGAATTAGGTTCAGGTCAAGGTCTTGCAGGTTACCTAGACCCTAGTCCTTCAGCACTGTTTTCCCATGTTAGGTTCCTCACATAGCACTCACTGCATATCAATGTTGCTGCTTTATGAACAATCTCTTCTGTAAGATGGCTACAGAAAGGGATGAGACATAAATTTTGCAAGTATAATAAAGGTTATCAGAAACCACTTTAGATAAAAATAGGATAAAACTCAGTATTTGAATAGTATACTTTTCCTGTTGGGTGTATGGAGTTTATCCACAAAACTATATCCATTATACTTGAATGTATTTTTGGTATTAAAACCCAATTATACACAATCAATTGATAGCTGAAGAATTTTATCTGAATTTTGGTCTGCATGTCCATTCAGGTGTCAAACAACCACCACTGCTTTAGGCCATTTAGAAACAGCATTTCAATTCAGGCCCGATTTATTTTAGTAACACATTTTGTCTCCACATTACCCCTTAAAGTGTTTTGAGCTGTCTGGGGAAAATAGTACAAACTTGGGAAGAATTGCTTTAAAATGACACTACCGCTTCTTGAATCCTGTGTTCAGTTCTGGGCCCCTCACCACAAGAAGGATGTTGAGGCTCTGGAGTGATTCCAGAGAAGAGCAACAAAGCTGGTGAAGGGGCTGGAGAACAGGCCTTATGAGGAGCGACTGAGAGAGCTGGGGTTGTTTAGCCTGGAGAAGAGGAGGCTGAGGGGAGACCTCATTGCTCTCTACAACTACCTGAAAGGAAGTTGTAGAGAGGAGGGTGCTGGCCTCTTCTCCCAAGTGAGAGGGGACAGGACAAGAGGGAATGGCCTCAAGCTCCACCAGGGGAGATTTAGGCTGGACATTAGGAAAAAATTTTTCACAGAAAGGGTCATTGGGCACTGGAACAGGCTACCCAGGGAGGTGGTTGAGTCACCTTCCCTGGAGGTGTTTAAGGCACGGGTGGACGAGGTGCTAAGGGGCATGGTTTAGTGTTTGATAGGAAGGGTTGGACTCGATGATCCGGTGGGTCTCTTCCAACCTGGTTATTCTATGATTCTATGATTCTAGGATACATTTAGCCATATAGTTGTGGTTTTTGCTCTATTCAATCTCTTGCGAATCACAGCAAAAAACAAATAAATATTAATATAAATATTAATATATTAACCATAAAATTAGGTTAAATATTGAGATTATTCTTCAGAGCAATATTCTTTCATGTATTAATTAAGGTTTGTGCAAGAGATATTTAAATCATGTAGATTTACTCTCCTGAGTCCTAGTCTTGCATAGCAGCACTGAGTTTTTCAAACCTCCAGCAGAAGGATAGGATCACAGGAAAAAAAAAGAAGTTACAGCTGAGACATTCTTATTTCTGACTACCAGGATAGTATATCAATCTGTTGGCAATGCTTGTACTACAGACTAGCTTGGAAGTATCACCAAATATACTGTTTTAAACCAAAAGCTGTTATCTCAAACAAAACCTCAGGCAACCTTGAAATTCCCTCCCAATTAAGCATTTCCATTTCCTTTAATACTACTTTGCTGACATTAGAGTTCTTAGTGTGAACATACAGGTATCAGAAAAAACTCATCTGACAACTCAGAGTCACTTAAGCATTTGTAACTGGGACTTGGAAGCAGGTTTTTTTACAATCATGTTTTGCAACTTCAAGTAAAGTTGCTATTTCTTATGGAACGGTTTTCTATGAGAAGAAGGAGACTTTAGGTTAGGGTTCAGCAACAGCATGTAGGCACAGCTTCATAACATAATCTGGAAACATAATCCTCAGTTCCAGCTTCTCCCCAGTATCTTCCCCTTCATCAGCAGATTATAAATTAGCTTCTTGCTGCTCCACTCAGTGGTTAATAATTTGCACAAGTGAAATTGTTTCAACAGCAAAGACTGGATATTACCCAGCCCAAGACAGTCAAGTAGTCAAGTCATTCATCTGGGCTCTAACAGCCTGAGGTTCAAATTCCTAAACAAACCCTGGCAAACAGAGACTTGATCCTGAGCTTCCTGAAAGCCAAACGAAGGTTGTAGTTGCAAGGTATTGTTTACTGCAGTTTAAGTAGTCTTTCCCTCAATGGTTTTGCCAAAATTCAATGTTTATCCACAATCCTTGGAGAATATTAAGTTTTCAAAATTTAAATTTTCTTATGGACAAATCTTGATCAGTTCTGCTAACAATACTCTAAATTTTATACTAATATACCAGAAAGCAGAAGTTTTGGGCTATGTTTTGTTGATTGTTTCCTCTACTGCTAACAGCTGCTCTAATCTTACTTTAATATTCCTCTAATTTCTGTAAGTTTCTGAGATAAATAGATATATAAATAATGTGAAGCCATGCTATATATGGTCCTCTGCTAATGTAATTCTTGAGCAATATTTATTCTCTTAATTAAAGAAAACTCATGGCAGATAAGCATAACTGCTCTTCTAATATAAAATGAATGTTTCAGGGTATTCCTGCTTTGGAAATAGTACACCTCATGTAATATACAGTGTGAAAATTTCAATTTCGTGAATCATTCAGACGAAAAATGTAGGTGTTTGTTAGGCCAAAGAAGAATTGTGTAATGATATATGGACATGTCAGCTCAAACTTGTATGTATAGCCTAAGTCCTTTCACTGGCCCAACCTGGTCCGATAAGAGCCAGCCTCAACCCAAAAGCTATCTCAGCTCTGCATACTAGCTTCAACCGTGCTAATATGGTTAAAGTACTTGGGAGGAGAGGTGACTCATGCCTAACCACTCCAAAGCATGAATGTGAAGCTTGTATTTGTCATCATTCTGGCAAGTTAGCCTTGTCAGTGCTGTTCTTATGCCATTATACATGAGTTTGGCCAACAAACTATGCTGACCACTGTTGTTCCCACTGCCAAAGCCAAAGGAAAACATCGTGTCTGGAAAATATATTAACGCCAAGTTACAGAGCCCATTTCTGTAGAAGAGGAGAAGAATATTGCCTTTGATTTCAATGAGAGATGGTTGGACATTTTTGTCTTGGAATATTGTTTCAAAGACAGATTTTCTTACCCAAGACTGTAGGCTTCAGATCCCAGCCTGTAGGCTTCAGCCAGCTTGTTGATCGATTCAGATCCATGGCTGTAGGCAGCTGACCTCTTGCTGAGGGATTCAGAATCAAGACTGTAGGCAGCAGATCTTTTACTTTGAGCAGCAGAGTGA
This sequence comes from Phaenicophaeus curvirostris, assembly GCF_032191515.1. Lineage (NCBI taxonomy): Eukaryota > Metazoa > Chordata > Aves > Cuculiformes > Cuculidae > Phaenicophaeus > Phaenicophaeus curvirostris. The sequence goes on along the minus strand of NC_091394.1, from coordinate 47,916,858 downwards.
TCATAGGCAGTAGATCCATAGCTGTAGGCTGCTGAATCCAGGTCATATGCTGAAGAGCCATGACTATATGCTGCTGAAGAGCCATGACTGTATGCTGCTGAAGATTCAAGGCTGAAGTCTGCTGCAGAGGCATGGCGATAGGCTGCAGAGCCCCTAGCATAAGCTGTAGACCCTTGCGCGTAGACAGCAGATTTGCTCTTTGCTTCCTTTTGGTACTGGCTTACAGTGGACTGCAGTGCTTTATGGCGGTATGCACGGTCATAATGCTCATGGTGTCTTTGGTAGAAAGGTAAAGACATCATGGATGTCTTCTAATTTTGTTTTTTGCTGCACACTTCTGAATGTAAATAAACAGGATAGTGTCTGAAAGAGAACAGAAGAAACGTAAGGACTATTGTCAAAGGAAGTTTTATGTTAGCACAGAAGAAATATACAACTTCATACAAACTAACACAGAACTTAAAACTTCAAAAATGAAGTGCAATTGATTTAATGATATCTTTTATGATGTATTTTAGACATTAAGACAAGTTTGTATTTAAGATTCAAGATGCTCATGTCGTTCATCATGAGCAGAAAACCTTACAGTATCGTGTCTGTTCATTTGTAGTTGGTCTCCCTGTTACTGCAAACTATTCAAGTTTTACTTGCTCAACTTCCCCACTCATTACTGTGAACTAGTGAAATTTTAATTAACTCTTCTTCAGAGTTAGTGTAAATATTTTTGTTAAATTACAGAAGAGAGGATAAAGTAATCAATTATTTTAAAAAGGCATGAGCAATTCCAACGATGAATAAGCTGAAATAAAAATATATTAACCTTTCATTCATTTTTGTAATCCAATTTTCAGATTGAATGTAATATTCCATTCAATATTTTAACACTGTATTAAAAATACTAAGATTGAGAGGATGCCGCTTTTCTCTGTAAACATGCATTACATAGATTATTTTGTATGTGATATCAGAGAGCCATTTAAAGTGGCTTATACTTTTAGAGTTTCATCAGGAATAGAATCTGTGTGCAATGAGTAAAGTAATATCATGCTCCTCAGTGAAAATGACCCTTTTTTAAACCTAGAGTTTCACGTTCAATATCATCAAGAAACTTCCTCCAGATGATAGCCCATCTAAGTTTTCCTTTGCACAGTCATAAATAGATTGTCTTACAGCTGATCATAGTAGGAAATTTGATCAGATGAGAGGTAGTTCCCCTCTCAAAATGGGATGAGGGTTGAGTGCAGGAAGGATTTCCCTTTGGGTTTTTTTTCAGCTGGCAATCCAATCTTTATTTTGTTATTGGTTTATTTTGCTGTTACTAAAAGTGGTATTTTCTTCTCGGACATGTAAATTTGTCTTTGCAAATCTCTCATGATAGCTTTTCTTTCTTTTATCATTGATTATTAGGCTTACAACATGGCTAGGATTGTCCCTGAAGAGGTGCATGATTATGAATAGAAATCAGCCATGATGGAGGAATGTTTAGAAGAGTTCAAAGTTGATTAAAAAAACAGTGGTGAGAGGTGCTTGCTTGGGTGTTTCAATATCAATCACAACAAAAGAAGACTTGTTCTGCTTCTGGTTTTATTCATGTTAGTGAGACTACTTATCTGATGTTTTGATATGAAATACAAAAGCTGGAGCATAATACAGAGCTGGAGCATAATCATGGTTTCATGAAAATCAAGATTTTTTTTCTCCTGGTCTTTATGCTGCCAAGACTCCAGTTCTTGATGTTTTCTTTAGTATTTAGTTCTGATAGTGAATCAACAACTTGCAGGCTATTGTTTTTGGTAACTGCTCTAGGGCTCACCTACACTAAGGCAAATTACGAAAAAAAGTCTCTGTTTCACGTTTCGTGTATTTCAGGGCTCTCTCAAGGAACTACGCTTTGTGTGATAACAGAGCAGATCACTTGTTTGCAGAAAGTCAACAAGAAACTAAGAAGGTCATTCAGAAGTCTCTAAATATGTACAAGAAATTGTTGCTATCTTGACCACAGTGAAACTAAGTTCAAGGAGACCAGCTTATCTATTTAATTTATTTTCACCTGAGCAAGAGGGAGAAGTGGCAAAGAGTGTTGGCCTTTTGTTCTCTCTGGCAAAAACTGATGTTCATTTTAATTCCCTTGTTTATCCTGCTGTGTGTTTTTTTCATCTAAGGCTAAAGAATGCAACTATTCTGTCTAGTATCCTTGTTTCTAATATGTATCAATATTTTGTGTTGTTATTTATTTCATTTTGTTGGCTTCCAGTAGTAAGTAGTTCCTCTCCATTTCCCTAGTTTCAGAAGATTTCGTCTCCATTTTTCTTCATTGCTTTCTCTCCCAACTCTTCAGAGTTAAATACAGGGTTTGCAAGCCATTGTGGTTGCTGCTGAGCAAAGTTAAGGACTACAGATGAGTCTTGTTTTACACACTGAAGGGGGAGGAACATGAAAACATCTTGTTTTCTTTCTGTAGATGACTACAGTTATCTCCATCTTCACTAGCTTTATTTGCAGCATTAGCTACGTTCATCAAGGATACAAAAGTCACAAAGCTAGCAGCTATTTAGTCCTGTTGCTCAGGGATCCCCACAACCTTCCATGTTTCAAAGTAAGGAAGGTGATCCAAAAGTATCAAGCACTTCATGTGTTGCCCATCAAGAAGTTAAATGAGACATTTCATTTCCATCTTAGCAGAGCAAAAGGAAAAGCAGTGGGCTTAGGGTCAGCTTAAAATGTATAAAATCAACCTTTTTCTTCCAAAAAAATATGCTCAGGAGTAAGAGAAGGAGTCTATGACAGCAGTAACAACTAAGGCAGTAAGGCAGGAACTGCAGGTTCAAATCAAAGGCCAACTCTGACTCATGTCGTATAAGAGGAAACTCCTTTTACAAGTATTTTTTCACACTATGAATTATGTTTCATATTTCCTCTGAAACATCAAGCACTGCTTACAGGTCAGGATCAGTTAGTTACACTAGTCTGATCGGATATAGTAGTCTGACCGTAGCAGAGATGACAAGAAACTCTGAACCATGCGGAGACTTCGCTCCTATCTGGAGAACTCTCTGATTACTAGATTGACTCTCATCTCTTATGTTTTATAAAATTCATGTTACCTACACCATCTTAGTTTGTGTCCACTAATCAGCCCCCTTCAGTGTGAGTGCAAGGCTCTCTCTCAAGATCTGTGTAGTATTTCGTAACTGCAACACTTGGCCTAAAAATACTAGTGGCCATAGTTAGATGAACATGCGGATTTTGGAGCTATATGTTAGCAGCTGTTGAACTGAACCTTCCAGATGATAATCGAAGAGACAAGACAGTTCTGTACCTGTTCATAGGTCATAGCTACACATTAAAGTAAGTGATTTTACTGGCATTACCTCCTGTGCTGTTTAGTAGTCTGTGTGATTCTTTAAAGATCTACTCCATCAATCAGTGAAATTAATGAAACAGATAAAAACCAGAAACTTTTGTAAGCAGGGAGAAAAAGATAACATTTCCTTCAACTAAGTCAATGGGTTTACAAATCACAAGACATCCTATGTAATGAGAAAGTATTTAGATTATTTACACATTCTCTAGGCCCAAAGGAGGTTACACAACAAATTCCACCTGTATCTTAGTAGCCCACAGTAATTTGAGAGTACTGTGACAGTATGCAAGGATATTTGATTTGATAATAAGTGAACCCTTGCACTACTTTGCTCTATTTCACAGCTGAACTCTCAAATGTCTTCAGTTCATGTTCACAAGTCCCTCAAATAACTGTTGAGCTGAGAGGAATAAAGGGAGCTACCATCAACTCAGCATTATAGATTCAGATTAAAAATAATTGAACACGTAAAATCTTATGTCATAAAGGAACACTTACCAGGGCCCAAATGAACAGCAGCAAATGGAATAGCTCTCAGGTGGATGAATAGCAGAAAAATACAGCAATGATTAAGCCAGCAAAGAAAGAGGTAGTCAGGACGAGGGGTGAGGACTGGACTTCAAGGTCCAGAATAAAAATAATGCCTGCAGTCAGTGGAATGTCAGAGCCCCAGTCCAGACCTTTTATGGCCAGGGGGGTGATAAATATAGCATTGAAGAGGGACAGAGACAGATACTGATACCCTGTGCTATCTCTGTGCAAAGACATGGTGACAGCAGCTTCAAACAGACCGTTCTCCCTTTTAAGTATCTTCAATAAATTCTGTATCAAACCAGCATTTGAATTCAAAAATATTGCAGTTAAATTAGATTTAGGAAAGAAAAAATGTATTGTGTCATGAACAAGAAAGCAGGAAAGATCAGTCCCTGTATTGACCTTTGCCATGGCACAAGAATATGGGTATTTTATGAGTTCCTTTCTCTTTTCTAAATGCCAAGCCACAGTCTGTGTTATATAGATATTTCAGCTTAATGACAGATGTTCTAGAGAATTAGTTAGCATCAGAATTCTATAAAGCCATACCATGTGTTACAATTCAATAAAAATGTACTTTCTTCGTTCTGTTGACAAAGTGTTATTTTATCATCCTATTTAAGATAAAATACTAAATTAAGAACATGACATCATGAGGCATTTAAGTAGATACAAACAATGCAGCTCTAAGATCCAACTTTCTGTTTCTAAATTAAATAATATTACCTCTAGAGATGATTAAATGGGCCTGTCTTCTTGCGTTTTGGTCACAGCATTTTGGCACAGAAATGTACAATCACTGCAGCTGAATTGTTCTGAATTATATCAGAACAATTTCTGTCCTCTGAGATCCAATACGTGGAACACACTGTGACTTGATTGTAAACACAGATTCTGCTCTGCACTGTACTTTTATTTAACTGTCACTACAAATGTTCAGTCCACTTTATTTTGTGTATTGGCATTGACAGAAATTTTAACCCTCTCAGTCACTTTCCATAGCACCAACCATGCAACACAACTGAGAAGGTTGCAGATCCTCCTCCTGTGCTGAGACCTTTCCCTTTATGGGCTGAATCACCAGCAGAAGGCCTGGATGAGTCCAGCAGCTCACAGGCTTTTCTGTACAATGGTTCATCAGTATCTTGTTCTTCACCACGCTGCCGTGATTCCACCTGAAAAATCTTTGTTCTCCACACTAGCTACTTGTTCCCTGGGGACCCACTACCTCCTGCGTGAAGCTACACCACCTCCCATAACAGGAGCTGCTCAGCTACGTTAACCATACGGGCTTTTGGTCTTTGATCCCAAGCACAGAAAGTACAGCCAGCAAAAGGTTGTACAGTCATAGAAACTGTATCATGGCTCAGAAAACTGGCCAAATCTGTAACAGAAAGAATGAAAAATAGGAACTCTAATATAACCTTTTCTTTCCTTCAGAATTCTGTGCCAATGGCAGTGCCCCTGAGCTATAGAATCTAGGCTATCATATACATTTTCAATTAAAGAATGTAGAAGATTCAGTGGATGGACTCCTGGATTCTATTACAGACTCCAAATCAACTCCTTCACCATGAGCCATTTGCACTGACATTTTAAAAGATTTAATGACATGGAAATTGTTTTTTAAAAATTTATAGTGATGTAAAGAAATTACAATTAAACATCTTGTTTCTCTGCTCTTATTGCAATAAAAATTGTGTAGAACACAGGTGGGATATAAAAATCTAAACATTATCAGTGTTTTTCTGGGTATAATGGCACTATGAAGTCTAAGCCAGTTTTCAAATTCTGGGCTGCTTCTGTTTATTCTGTAATTAAAATGGAGACAGTGTGGCAGCAAAATCTTTTGGGTTCTTTCATTATTTTGGCACTTAAATTTCATCTGGCTTTAAAATGAGACAATACACACAGCTAATTTTAAACTGCTTAACTCCTATTTAAGTACATGTTTCAAACTGTTTGGAACCCTGCAAGTCAGACAATCCCTGCAGCTCTGTGTATGCACATATACTTAGTCACATCGGTTCTGGGAGAGAGACCCTTTGTAAATGTTAGTTCTGTCTTCTGCTAATTAGAATTACATAGTGCCAGAAACCAGTTTGTTTTTCTGAATGGGAAAGCTGGAAGATTAACTTAGGACCTGACACAGTGGAGAAAATAGCTTTCTAGATTGTTTGTCCATTGAAGATTTGAGAGGTACAGCATCCTTTAGCTGTGTGTATTAGTCAAATTCCAAGGCATCCAAGTCCATCTCTTTCACTAGATTGGAATCCTAAATAAAATAACAAAACATTTCTTGGTGGACAGAGTTTTTCAATATGTATGTCATCTTCCAGAATTAATTTTCAATCTTAGATTCCATTTTCTGACTGGATTCCTAAAAAAGATAAAATCACTTCAGGAAGTTGTACTATTCTCCGTTATATCCTAACTAGTCATGTTCATAATCCATTGAACACAAGGGAGATGTGTTCACTTTCCTTCATCCATGAGAAGGTCTTAATCTCCACATAAAGTCAATCCCTCTTTCTGTTTATTCTCTGCATCATTCTCAGTTCATGTATTTTACATGGAGTCAGACTTTTAACAGAACGGACTAGGAGCACCCTACTGCAGCTTTAGAGTCTGGCCTCACACCTGGAAGACCAAGTGCAAGGCCACTTTCTCCTTGATACAGATAGAAATTAAATTCCAAGTTTCCTGCAGCTCTCATCAGAGAGTTTCTCCTTACTGACGTGGAGGTTGGGTAAACAGAAGGGCATTACCTCCATTGCCAGTCAATGATTCTAGTCCTCCCATTGTTGCCCTACATGAAAACCAAGATTAAATAAGAAAGGTATTTCTCAGGTTTTATTTTTAGCATGCAAAAGTATGGGGAAATGAACTAGGTATGAAATGACCCAACACTGGTCCAAGTTTTTCACTAGGAGTACTGAATGTTACTGCTTGTTTTGCATCAGGAGGTGCTGGTCCATTATTATCCCAGCAAGAAAAGCTCTCAGATTCTGTAAGGTATTAGTCAAAATGTAATATATTAGTGCTAACACTATAAAAAGAAAATAATAGAGATAATCTTGCAACACCTTATATGCTGGGAACCCCAAGCAGCGTAGCGTAAAACAGGACTCCAACCCATATGCATGCCATGCAGACCCCATCAGAAAAGGATCCTACATTTCAGTCATTTGAGTTATTATAGGATTTTCTCACAAGAATGTTCATGAGAGAACTTCTTGCAGTCACGCAGGTGACGCAATTGCTGGTACCGACTGGGAGATGCTTGTAGGCTCCTCTGTGCAATTAGTTGGCAAAGGTAAATCTGCAGCCAAGTGACAAGTGCAGCACAGCCTGAAGACTGTGCCACACCTGCAGCACAGCCTGGCACAGCACAACATGGACCTGAGCATGCTCAGGTTAACTGCTGTGCAGATCACTGACCCTTCCATGTACAAAGGTCTCCAGTGAGGACAACTACACGGGTCTACCTCTGATCCCAGCTTCCTCGCTGCCAACACATACACAGGACAGACTATCTGCACTCCTTCCTTCTGCCTGCTGGCAGGCAATGACGTAAAAATAATTTTTTCATAAATTTAGCAAAGCCCGTCTGCACCTAGTCCTTCTTGAAAGTATCTTTCTGCACCATGGGTGGCCTGAACCATTCACAGTACTTCAGAGGAAGCTGAAGACCGTCACCCTTGTGCTGTGTCATATTTCTATCTCTGCTGGAAAAACGTCAGCTGATAAACTTCAGAATTGCATTAGCCTTTTTTTCATACATATGCTACATTGGCAGCTTATAGTCAACCTGGCTGACTAATGTCTTCAGATATCGTCAGTCCTCCGTCACTTCCAGAAGAGGCAATCTAGTGACGTCTTACATCTTATGACCTTACACTTTGTACTACTGAATTCTGTCTCTACTACTCTAAGCCTTACTCCTATATAACATCCTAATACTTCTTTGCATATGTTATGCAGTCAGCAAATCACATTACCACCTTCCTATTTTTTGACAATAAGATCACCAGCAAGAGCATTAAATATTGCTCCCAAGACTGTTCCTTTTCTATTCAAATTTGTCATTCAATTCTTCCCCTCTCAACAAAACCTGGTATTGCCTGTCTACCCATTGGGCTACTGTAGGGCTTGGCTGTACTTGTATAAATTCTCCATTTTAAGGAACAGTTTCCCAGGCGCTAGGATATCAAATCCAGATGGACTCAATCAGTTGGACTTCTATTGTTTGGAAAATAATTTATCACATCATTAAAAAAACAAATAGGTAGATTGAGTGGTTCTTCCTGATTTTGTTCTTGCTCTAGATGAGCTACATTATTTATTCTAGATGAGCTACATTATTTATTTTTGCTGAGCACATTACATCCACATTTCCATTTCCCACTGCATCTTTCATAACCTTTTCTTCAAAACTTGTTTTAAAGCAAAATCTTTCCCAAAGCTTTTCCAGCATTGACTGTTGGTGCCTAGATGGATTTTTTGTGATACAGAAATATTTGCCTTACCATTATTAGTACCATTTATTCCGCACTGTCTCTTTAGAACTGGAAGTGCCCCATAACAAATTCATTGCTGGCAGCATTTATTTTCCTTCATAACATTTTAAAGGTTTGTGTTCATATTAAAACCTATCCCCAGGAGCCTATAGGAGACTCCCAGAGATATTGCAACAGTAAACTCTTATCATTTCTTTAAGTGCCTTATCCACTATCCGGTGGATAAGAAACTGGTTGGATGGTCATGTTCAGAGAATAGTGGTCAATGGCTCGAAGTCCGGATGGAGACCTATGACAAATGGTGTCCTTCACCTAGTCCTTCTTGAAAGTCAGGGGTGTGTACTGTTTAATATCTTCATCAATGATGTTAACAGTGAGATCGAGTGCACCCTCAGCAAGTTTGCAGATGACACCAAGCTGAGTGGTGTGGTTGCCACATTGGAAGGACAGGATGTCATCCAGAGAGACCTGGACAGGCAAGAGAAGTGGGTCTGTGAGAACCTCATGAGGTTCAACAAGGCCAAGTGCAAAGTCTTACACTTGGGTTAGGGCAATCCCCGATTTCAATACAGGATGGGGGATGATGTGATTGAGAGCTGCCCTGCAGAGAAGGATTGGAGGTGCTGGTCAATAAGAAACTCAATATGAGCTGGCAATGTACTCACAGCCCAGAAGGCCAACTGTATCCTGGGTTGCATCAAAAGAAGCATGGCCAGCAGCTTGAGGGAAAGGATTCTGCCCCTCTATTCCTCTCTTGTGAGACCTCATCTGGATTACTGTGTCCAGTTCTGGAATCCTCAACATAAGAAGGAAATGGAACTGTTGAAACAGGTCCAGAGGAGGGCTACAAGGATGATCAGATGGCTGGAGCACCTCCCTTATGAGAACAGGCTGAGAGAGTTGGGGTTGTTCAGCCTGGAGAAGATAAGGCTCTGAGGAGAACTTATAGCAACCTTCCAGTACCTGAAGGGGTTACAAGAAAGCTGGGGCAGGACTATTTACAAAGGTTTATAGTGATAGGTCTAGGGGCAATGGATATAAACTGGAGAGGGGCAGATTTAGACTAGACATAAGGAAGAATTTCTTCACCATGAGAGTGGTGAGGCACTGGCACAGGTTGCACAGGGAAACTGTGGATGCCCCATCCCTGGAGGTGTTCAAGGCCAGGTTGGATGGGGCCTTGGGCAGCCTGATTGGCCAAATAGATGTGCCTGATGCCCAGGGCTGGAGCTGCCCAGGTCCCCCCTTGTTACCTTACTCCTAGCTGGGGTGGTGGGACAGGCCTTGTCTGCTGGGACCCTGATGGACTCTATGGACAGCTCTCATGGCCCCCAGGAAGCCCAAACACTTGACCGGTGAATTTACACTGATTATCTTCCCTTTTCATACTATCAAAAGTTTGTTTAACTGCACTATTTCATTGCAAAGAAAATAAACTGTAGATATCATCTCACTCAGATTTAAGCCACTACTGAAATAAAGCAATTGCCTCAGGTATTACAATAAACATTACCACAATCATTCAGGCATAGCTAACACAAATTTATCACCCAGTACACAATAACAACTTTCATTTTCCCTGTTGCCACATTGATTGATGAAATATTTTTGAATCAATCAAATTTTTCCATTAGAGGAAAGGAAGGCAATATCCTAATAGAAAAAAAGATCTTTTAGCTATCACACTTGTAATTTATTTCCAATACAGTAATTAATCCATGCAAAGTTTTGATGAAAATTTACATCAGAAATATACAAATTGATTGTTTCATTCAACACTCCTTGCAGGACAGAGCCATCAAATTTAAAGCATCTCCTATGAATGAAAAACTCTTCCAGACATAATGCAAAAAGACTTGGTAAATACGAAAGGGAAGATAGATTGGAGCTTACTATTTGAAGAAGAGAAGGAGATAGGTTGAGGAAAAGAGGGAATTGAGAAGGATCTGATGGGTGAAAACACAATTCTAGTGATCATTTGCCAGCTGTGGTGTGAAGTAGTTCAAGCACGAGCAGCATAAAATGCAGCAGCAAGTGATTTTCAGACAACAGCTAAAACCATTGGGATGTTTTATAAATATTTAGAGAGTTAATTAAATTATTTGAACAGTTTTCCAGTCACGTAAAACATCTTCTATAGCTGTTTGCTTTAGGTTGCTGTACAGCCATATTCCATGAAGACAGAAGTATATTTAACTTTGAATGGATCAGTTCTGACTTTTATGTGGTGGGCTGGTACTTTTGTTTCTCCATCCATTCTGTAGGACAAGCTTCCTGTGTTTCTGAGCAAGTTCAGTTTTGGAGACTCAACAGAAGGGACCAGCATCATTTAAAATAAAACACTTCAAAGACTGAAGAACATATGAATTTGCAGGGCAAAAATCAGTCCAGTTTCCTGACTAATGGTGGTCAGTACTAGGTAGCCCAGGAAAAGATGCAAAAAATGGACAAGTTTGCAATATCTTTTCCAAGAGGATGTCTCACCTTAACATTTGTTATTTATCAGTTATTTTATGATCTTATAACTCATGTGACTTATAGGAGAAGCTGTAAGAGTTTAACCAAGTCCTTTATTTAACAATAAATAAGATTTGCAATAGCTGCTTATAGTAAAACTTCAGAATCCAGTATAATTCTAGTCCTGCAGATGGGAGCTCAACCTTTACTGACTCTTGAAAAATCAATTTGGATTTGGTTACTTCATAGCTGTCAAAAGTTACTAGTTCCCATCTGTCTTTTTCTCACTACAACTTGTTCCTGGCTTTCTACCAGAAGCTGTCAATGTCCTGTTAGCACGTCCATGCCTCTTCCTCTGAAATCTCCTTCAGCAGGACCACAACAGCAAGGTGGCAGAAGTCTTCCCCCACAGTGACTGGAAAGGAGCAGAGGAGCACTGCCTGCTTTCTAAAGACCGAGATTCACAATCCAGCATCCTTATACTCAAAGCAAGCCTCGTAACTCATTGTAAGGTTAAATAACAGCAGTGGCAACATGTGAAACCTACTGTAGCAAACCCATCTTCTCCAACTCATTTAGCCATACTAAATTTCAGAAATGATCCTCTACCTGTTGTTGAGTGGCTTGTGTATGCCACCAGTGAAAAATAGTTACCTCTAGATGTGTCATTTACACTTCTTTTTGCTATTTCCACTGCATATGCTGCAGTGATGTTGAGCGGCAAACATGCACCATATGGGCAATAGATGTGCCCTAACCCCACTGGCTCTGGAGGAAAAGGGACTGCAGGTTCACTGGCAGAGAAAGAAATCTCTGTGACTGCAGGTGGGGGAAGTAAGAGTAGGTACCGAAAGTAACTTCAAGAACAGGGGAGGATGGAGCAGGGGGTGAATTTCATCTATTAAAAGATCTTCCTCTGCCTACACAAGCAGCTGGCTTTTTTTCCTGATAACAGCTATCACAAAGTATAGATTTATCCATGCTAGATTTGTGTAGCTAAATCCAGCGTCAGTGATGGCATAGCTCTGGCAATACAAACTTCAGCACAGGACCTTATCACCCAATCTTTACTGAGCTCATTAGTTTGGGGTGAATTTTTCAGTCAGCCCCGATCGCAGCACTGTTGCTGTTATACAGCTAGATCAAATGAACTAGTTAGTTTGCTCTCTCAGATACATCTCTAGATAATGGCTGTGTGGACAAATCATTATTTTTTCAGTGCAAGAAGCTGAGGTCTTCAAGGCTCTATGAAAACCCAGACAAGGCATATCACAACTACGCATAATAAAAAAGACCCGCCTCCCACTGAAAATAACAAAAAAGAAAATGACTTACCTTACACAAAGACTGCTATTTAGTCAGTGCTCTGCTTATACGGCTTTAATTCTGTCCCTGTGTCTGATGACACATCTATACTTTCCACCACTTCTTCTAGTACACAGTATGTCCACACTACTTGGATGTGGATGCACGCTGATCACCCGCTCCTCTCTCTCTTTCTTTTTCTTGTGCTGTTCTTAAATCCTAAGTTTTCATCTTTTTCTCTCCAAGTTTTCACCTTTCTGCACGCTGATGTTGCTTCTCACAATCTGAGGCAAAATATTAAACCATGCTATTTGGCATGCCTTATTTGGTCTCAGAAATATGTAAAGTAAGCATTCTACATGCTGTCAGACAGGTAAATGGTATCTCAGAAGCACAATTTCTGAAATCTTAAATAAGATCTTAAAAGGCTGAGAGAGATAAGACATAACACAGCAGAAACAAGAAATGTATGGACCTTTTTTGTTATGTAAAGCACAGGCTGTAGTACTGTTGAGTGTACAGCCTGGCCCACTATGCAAACCTAGTTTCTCAACTACAGTATTTTTTGTTTAGTGCTTCCATCATTGTAAATGGATGCTGAAAACAAATCATTGTCCAACTGAGCTAAAAATCTTTCCAATTAAAAATCTTTGTACTGTTTCACACCAACTACTTTGAGTTGCTTCCATGCTTTGTCATTACTCATTCTCTGTGTGGAAACTACTTTTTATGTGCCTGTAAATTTGACAGGCACAAGTAATACAGATTTATTCAGAATATGCAAATCATTACATAGAAATATTCTCTTGCTCTTTTTTTTTCTTTCTAACTCTGATGATGATTACTGTTGCTTGGCATAAATCACAGCAGAGCTGTGGGAGTTGGAGATTCAAGTTTCCCATGTCAAGTCATTTGTTGAAAATCTTCCACATGCTGATGTGCTTTCACAAAAATTTCTGGTTTAGATTTAAGATACTGTATCTCACATCTTCTAGTTGGTTTATATTTTAAATATTGCTTCATTTAACATGTATTTATAAGTGTGGATTTTTCATCAGTTCTTATTTTCTTCTGTCAAAGCTTTTATATATGCTACCTGTCATAGCCATCTCAGCTAAACCAGAATTGCCTACATGTTTTAAATTGGACCTCTTTCCATTTGAAAGAATGGTTGGGGTTTTTTTTACCCAATTTATTAATTTTTAAATAAATAATTTCTAAATGTTGGCCCGTAAACAATTATATTCTTGCCATATTTGAAATCAGGCAGAAATACTGCAAATATAAATGAAATTTATTTAAAATATTTTTTATTTTTAAAAGTCTTATATTCAGAAACATCAAAGATCAGTCTAACAGACAAATAAAATAATTTCATGCAGAATCTGAAAAAAAAATTCTAGCAGCAATATAATGGTTTGCACAAGAAAAACTGAGTTTCACCATGACTGTGGGTCCCGTTCTTGTAGGCACAGGCTTTCCTTAAGTAAACATGAGCTGGAGAAATCCTGCTGAAGGCTCTCACAGATGAGTAACTGTCAAGTGTTGCTGGTAGGCTGAGACAAAAATGTTCTCAGCACCAGATCAAAAAAATGAATCTAGAGAATGTGATCAACCTTCCATTCTTCTCTGATTTCTAAGAACATAAACTCATCCAATGACTGTGGCAGCTTGGTAATTTGGTCCAGCTCCCTTTACCAAACCAGAGGAATCTGGGAAATGTCCCCAATCTATAACCATCACCACTTTGTATTTCATCACTTTTATAGAACTTTTTATCTTGTTTTTCTGTCCTCTTCCTTTATTTTCTTCTCTTCTCTTTTTCCTCTCTTTCATCCAAGCATTTTGCTTTTCACAGGATTTTAGTATTTCTTAACTGCATGGAACACTGATTTCTAAATTTTCCTTACACCAGAGGGATTTACTATTTAAAACAATGTACCACGAGCAGAATTCCTAAATCTAGCACTACTTCAGTTGTGGTTTTCAATCACACTTTTCTCCAATGAGCCTGAATTGTATGTGGCAGTATAAGACAAGCCTTTTAAGTTACTCTGATTGGTTTGCATGTCTCCAGTAAAATTAAAGAATGGTTATCATTTTTATTGGATTGAATTTATATGCATGGAAAAACATTCAATTGCCAATAAAATAATTCTTGATCTTAAGTAGAAAAAATCTCTCTTGGAAAAAATCAGGCCTATGTGTAAGTGAAGGACTACAGAAACTTGTCATATATTCATAATATAGGATTTGTTGTGCCAGACAGAGGACAAGTGGCCATCTTTTTGCCATCATTTCCGTCTACTTAGACTTATGTTTGTGGAAATTTGCATACTTTTTTCCATCTCAGAGTACTAGCTAGTTTATTGCTAGTCCAGCTGATAATTTCTAGTAATAAGTTTACAATCAACATACAGTAAAGCACTTCTCAACTTGGATCTACAATGAGAATCGGAGTCACAAAATAATTCAGGTTGAAAGAGACCTGGGTGGACTCTTGTTGAACCTCCAGCCTAAAGCAGAGTCAGCTGTGAGATTATCCACAGCTCTGTTGAATTGGGTCTTGAAAAATCTCCCGCGATGCAGACTGCACAACCTCTCTCCACAACCTGTCTTAGTTCTTGACCATTCTGACTGCTGAGAAATCGAAGCATAATCCACAGATGCTCACAAATTTGAAGGTTCCCCTCTAGAATCAGTTTGATTCTTTTTTTCATAGAATCATAGAATCACAGAATAACCAGGCTGGAAGAGACCCACCAGATCATCGAGTCCAACCCTTCCTATCAAACACTAAACCATGCCCCTTAGCACCTCGTCCACCCGTGCCATGAACACCTCCAGGGAAGGTGAATCAACCACCTCCTTGGGCAGCCTGTTCCAGTGCCCAATGACCCTTTCTGTGAAAAATTCTTTCCTGATGTCCAGCCTAAATCTCCCCTGGTGGAGCTTGAGGCCATTCCCTCTTGTCCTGTCCCCTCTCACTTGGGAGAAGAGGCCAGCATCCTCCTCTCTACAACCTCCTTTCAGGTAGTTATAGAGAGGAATGAGGTCTCCCCTCAGCCTCCTCTTCCCAAGGCTAAACTACCCCAGCTCTCTCAGCCGCTCCTCGTAAAGCCTGTTCTCCAGCCCCTTCACCAGCTTCATTGCTCTTCTCTGGACTCGCTCCAGAGCCTCAACATCCTTCTTGTGGTGAGGGGCCCAGAACTGCACACAGGATTCAAGCCGCAGTCTCATCAGTGCAGAATACAGAGGGAGAATAACCTCCCTGGACTTGCTGGTCACACCATTTCTGATACAAGCCAAGATGCCATTGGCCTTCTTGGCCACCTGGGCACACTGCTGGCTCATGTTCGGTCGCTGTCAACCAACACCCCCAGGTACCTCTCTTCCAGGCAGCTTTCCAGACAGACTTCTCCTAGTCTCTAGCACTGCATAGGGTTGTTGTGCCCCAAGTGCAGGACCTGGCATTTGCCTTGTTAAACCTCATCCCATTGGACTCAGCCCAGCGGTCCAGCCTGTTCAGATCCCTTTGCAGAGCCTCCCAACCCTTCAGCTGATCGACACTTCCACCCAGCTTAGTATCGTCTGCAAACTTGCTGAGGGTGCACTCGATGCCTTCATCCAGGTCATTGACAAAGACATTGAACAGGGCTGGACCAAGCACTGAGCCCTGGGGACCCCACTTGTCACTGGCCTC
Source organism: Phaenicophaeus curvirostris (assembly GCF_032191515.1). Lineage (NCBI taxonomy): Eukaryota > Metazoa > Chordata > Aves > Cuculiformes > Cuculidae > Phaenicophaeus > Phaenicophaeus curvirostris. Next base: position 47,900,975 of record NC_091394.1, on the reverse strand, counting down.
CAGCTGGATTTCACACCATTTCCCACCACTCTGGGCCCGGCCATCCAACCAGTTTTCCACCCAGGAGAGTGTGCGCCTGTCCAGGCCAGAGGCTGACAGTTTCCTAAGCAGAATGCTGTGAGAAACTGTGTCAAAGGCTTTACTGAAGTCCAGGAAGACCACATCCACAGCCTTTCCCTCATCCAGCAGCCGAGTCACTTTGTCATAGAAGGCGATCAGGTTAGTTTGGCAAGACCTGCCTTTTGTGAACACGTGTTGACTGGGTCTGATCACCCAGTTCTCTTGCATGTGCTTCATGATAGCACTCAAGATCACCTGTTCCATGACTTTCCCTGGCAGGGAGGTCAGACTGGCAGGCTTGTAGTTCCCTGGATCCTCCCTGCGACCCTTCTTGTAGATGGGCACAACATCAGCCAGCCTCCAGTCCAGTGGGACTTCCCCAGTCTTCTAGGACTGTTGGAAGATGATGGAAAGGGTTTTGGCCAGCACATCCGCCAGCTCCTTCAATACCCTTGGGTGAATCCCATCTGGCCCCATAGACTTGTGGGTGTCTAGTCGGGCTAGCAAGGCTCTGACCACCTCCTCTTGGATCATGGGAGCCTCATTTTGCTCCTCTAGCTCCTGGGTTTGTACACAGATGGAAGGACTTTCTTTACAATTAAAGACTGAGGCAAAGAAGGCATTAAGTACCTCAGCCTTTTCCTCATCCCCTGTCACTGTTGTTCCTTCTGCGTCCAATAGGGACTGTATGGTCTCCCTAGTCCTCCTTATATTATTTATATATTTATAGAAGGATTTTTTGTTATCTTTCACAGACTTTGCCAATCTGATTTCTAGTTGAGCCTTAGCCCTTCTGATTTTTTCTCTACACAATCTCCCTTCCCTCCTGTAGTCCACCCAAGAGGCCTGTTCCCTCTTCCAGAGCCCATAAACGTTTCTCTCATTCTTGATATCACTCAAGATCTCTCTATTCAACCAAGCTGGTTTTCTCCCCTGCCGGCTTTTTTTTCCAGGCCATGGGGACAGCTTTCTCCTGAGCTGCTAGGATTTCCTTTTTGAAGAGCTCCCAGCCCTCATGGGCTCCCTTGCCCTTAAGTACTGTCTCCCATGAGACTTTGCCAACCAGCCTTCTGAACAGTTCAAAGTCTGCCCTCTGGAAATTTAATGCTACTGTCCTATTAACCACCCTCTTCACTTGTCCTAGAACAGAAAACCCTATCATCTCATGATCACTTAGTCCTAGGCATCCACCTACTGCCACATCCCCCACAAGGCCTTCTCTGTTCACAAACAGCAGGTCCAGGAGGGCACCCTCCCTTGTTGGTTCATTCACTAGCTGTGCAAGGAAGTTGTCTTCCACGCACTCCAGGAACCTCCTAGACTGCTTCCTTTCTGCTCTATTGTACTTCCAGCAGACATCTTGTCTTTTTTTAAAAAAAAAAGTGACAAGTTTCTGGCTCTACAGTCTGGTGTTTGAGCTCCTCCAGATAATCTCACAGAATTGTCAGCACTCTGAAATTTGCAGAACAATAACAACAGACTGTTTGGAGGTCTGATGACAGATCCGCTTTAAAAACCTCTGCAGTTTAAATAGTTCTGTATTTTACTATTCCTGTTACTGGCTCATGTCGCTTAGCATCAAGTAGGTTATCAATGGCGCAAGGCGAAGTGATTTTGCTCCATTGCACAAGTTTCTAGTATCTACCTCTGGCTACAAAGCTTTCCTTCAACCCAAGGACTGACTTTCGACAATAACAGGCTCTAAGGAAGATTTACAATATTTCTTTACATAGCAATCTAACTGCTGAATTTTCCACCTTTGATGCTATGGCCCTATCTCCTGCTTTCCAAGCTTTGCCTTACCCTGGAAAATCAGTGGCAGAGCTCAAGTCATTGTGCTGGGAGCATTTGAAAGGATGCGTCTGGTGGAAGCCTCTCAGGAGGTTTCCCTACTATCAGTTGGCTGCTATCGCCTGACAGGATGTTTTTCCTAAGAAAGCAAACCATGACATTTGGAAAATCTCTGGATCTAGCTTCAGGAAGGTTTAAAGCTGCATCACCACTAGACTGCTACAAGGCCTTTACAGTTACAAACATTTAATACTAACAAGCATGAAACATGGTTAGGTCTCCAGCTGCAGGTCTATATGAAGAATGCAGACACGAGAAGAAGGAAATCCTCTTTCCATTGGTTGTGAAAGATGTGTTTACTAATCCACAGAAGCTGAAGTGGTTTCAGGAGTTTATTGACCCATATGAAGGAAGATTAACTTGACGCTGAACAACAAGGGTATTCACCTTTAACTCTGAAAGCACTGAGTTGTATAGATATTGCAAGCTGTGAGAACACAGAGCTGTGGCAGCACTAGCCATTTTAAATTTAAATCTGCACACTGAAATTGCTGAATAACATTATTCTTCAGAGCACTGCATCTCCAAATTACATGTGTAATTAATAAATCGGTATTCTGAATGTAAGCTCAGACTAGCTAATCAGCCACATGGTTATTTGCATAGACCAGTGAAATCCGCTGAAAGCAATATTGATACTCTCAATCTCTAGCAAACACAGCAATGACTTATTTGTTTTCTAGTTTTTCTTTCCAAGTGTTGGATACAAGCATAATATTATTTCACTGAAAATAACATTAAAGTAATAAGCAAACAGACACCAATTCTACAATTCACAAAGCTATGTAGTTTCAGTCTCTTCTCAGCGCAAGTTCTTAAAACAAGATTTCAATACCAAATTGATCTTGGAATAAAAGTAATTTTACCTAGGAGAAGCAATTGCCTGCGAAATATACCCATGAAGGATCCCAAAATACTTCAGAGAAGTAAGACACAGTGCATTACTGTGCAGGAATTCCTCCTTATGTCTAGTGTAAATCTGCCCCTCTCCGTTTATAGCCATTGCCCCTTGTCCTATCTGATTTTTGCCTTTCTGTGAGTCTCTGAGCTGTTCTGGCAAGTGTATTCTAAAAATCCTTGTCTGCATAGACACTTATTACTTGATCTCACTGTTGCTGGCATGCAGCTGGCAATGGGGCAGAAAAGCTTCTTTTGTCCAGGTACTTTATGCTTTTGAACTTCTTATAATATAATAACAGTTCTTCCAGCACTCGTCTCCTGTATATACTAAAACAGGCTAGATCAGTAATTCAGAGAACCACAGACAGAGGGCTGTATTCCTTATGGATAGATATGTACTGTACACGATTTTCAAATGCCTGCTAACGTAATTCCAACATAATCTCTTTCACAAGAGATGCGGCTCTGCGTGACCCTCTATACTGCTGACCGCAAAGGATATGATTCCTAATATTTGTCTCTATCATGAGAAAACCAGTAGAAGTAAGATAGCCCCTAGAATTAATATCTCTATATACATACAGTCTTTGGATTAATTAGAAACACTCTTACAGACAACAGAATAATCTTGAAGGAATAATTAGAACAGTGATATGAACCCACAACACTGGAAGTCATTAGAGAAAGTTAGAAAAGTGTAGAATCTAGAGCTCACTTGATTCGCTGTGTTATAAAGATGATGCCAGCCCAAAGACTAAAAGTGCACAGCAGAAAATATGGGGTGGATCTTTGTTCACTATTTATAGTCACATGCCAAAACAGAGTGGAAGCATTTGTCCATTAGATGTGCCTAATTTTCTATGAGATGGTCCAAATTAGAGTCCATCTGTTGACCATTTATCACCTCCTGGCAGTTCTTTGAAGTTTAGCCACAGAGTTACTGTATTTGCTCTTGCAAAAGAGATTTATTTAAACATTAGCCCTGGCCAAAGGCCTAAGAAAATTAAAGCTAGCTACAAGGGACGGATCAAACTGAATAGTTCAAGCGTACTTTCAAATTCTGTGGTTTTATGAATTAAAGTTTTAGGTTACTGAACTTGTAAAGGCTGAGCTTCTTGAATGTTTCAGACTCCACGGGGATTTGGCGAAAAACTTTTGCAATTAATCCACACAGGGGGATGGCAATATTTTGGGACTAGAAACATTATTCTTAAAGATTTTTGCTAGTATTTTCTATTGCTTACCTATATATGATGAAGAAACAGTTTTAATCAAGCCAGTCAGAGACAGCTTCACATTTCTAATACATTTATTTATCATTACTTCTGCAGGTCTGAAAGTGTCATTAAAATCAAAACCACAACGAACATTTTACAGTGCCTCTCAGATTTCTTGGATTTTGCCTACAGAAAAATGTTAACTTATTAAGTGTACCACAGTACTTTACATTTTCCATCAACAAAAATAAGTCCTGCATTTGGGTTTCAGAATGGAGGAGTGTCTTCTGCTCCAACAGTCATTGTGGGCAGATATCTGGATCCTCTAGCCCCGGCTGTAAGTGCAGGTCACAACTTAGAACATCCCTGCAAAAGATCTTGGTGGCTTCCTGATGCAGAGCTGATTTTCTGCTTACCCTCCTACATCGGCATAAAATTTTGCTCTTTTGTTATACCTTTCTAGGGACTGTTAGACTATCTTGCAGAGTAAATGCAGAGGGAATATGTGCCTTTGCTTTGCTAACACCAGCAGGGACTCATGACCAAGCACAGCTGCGTAATGATTGCTAAAGGGCTAATAACAGCTTCTGCTGAGCTCCAGAAATTCCTGGTGTAGCACTTAATTTTTTTTGCTGCTGGGTTGCTAATGAAGAAGTGAAAAAGAGGGGAACAAGTCTGCTTGCCTGCAGTGCTCAGGAGAGCAGTGTCTGGTCTCGTGCACACGCTCCCTGCCCTAACAAGGGGTTATCTCCACAGGAGGGTGTAGAATTAGTGGGAAACCCAACCTGCATCAACGAAGCCAGAGTGCTGTGTTCCCTGGCAGCCGCTACAGAGAAAGCAGTGACTGGTGGGCAAATGGAATCTGGTAGGAAAAGGGCCGGACAAGGACTTAAAAATCTCCAGCTAGAAAAGTGGGAGCTCCCCTTTTCCTTGAAATTAGTAGAAGAGGATGAAAAGGGGGAAAAAGGGGATTTCATTACATGTCAGATACTCCAAGGAAGCATTTTTGGGGTACAGGCTTGGGGGACCATCGTCTGTCAGCAGCTGTTCTTCAGTATGAGATGCTTCCAAGACGACTACTTTTAAAATGTGAGTATCTAGAGGGACTGCAAAACAGTTTTTTCAATTCCCCTTACCATTTGTGATCAGCTGCTGTTGACTATTATCACTTCAGGGCCATGAGTCAGATCACAGTTTTGGGTGGAGCCTTTGGAAAATGATTATGCTTTTCCTTATCCCCACTTTCAGTCAGAGAAGTTGAGTCAAGTTACACATGCCATTTCACCTCATTGTCTGGTTTGTAATCTCAAGGTTGCTTTCATGCATGAAATGGCCAGAGGCTTAATACTTTGTTTTTTAAAGTGACATTTCCTTTTAAAAAGCACAAAGCCAGCTCTCTAAACAAGGGCTTTTGTGATGTCTTCGCAGCTCATCAACAACAAAAATCGTATTTCCTTCCAGAGCTGGCAACAAGGAGCCAGTGGAGTCCTGGGTGCAAGAGGATCATCCAAATAATGTTCAGAGGGGATACGCCTAAAAATAGCAAAACTTCAAAATACTTTATTTTAAAAGCATTTATGTCTTTCATAATTTTTTCTTGCTGCTTGTTGATTCCTTATTACTTTTCCTATGCTGCACAAGGGAGAAAGCACATTCTTAATCCTAACATCAAAATTAACATGTTCTTGTGGGCTATCCAGGTAGACTTGGACTAGAAAGAAGCATGGCTGGAGAAGGAAGCTGGGTTTAATTTGCCATGTTTGTTTGTTTGGTCACTGCTGTGTGTGTGTGTTCATTTCATCACTTCTCACTCAAAAGGGTTCATAATACATGAGTTTTCCATTGGCTTTCAGGCTTGAATGAAACTCACCCCAAATCTCATTTTTTCCAGCTCTTGGCATATCCTAGAATACTTGTTTTCTTATACTTGCCAAGCACTTGGAAATTTTATTCATCACAGATTTATTCAAAATTTCCTTCTAGACTACTGTAAATTCAATCCTGATCCATAGGAAGATTTGCAAACCTCCTTCAAGTGGGAGGTCATCTCTGGCTCCTCATGCTCACACAGGTACCTCTGCTGAAAACAAGGAGGAGACTAATCTTATTATACAAGCAGAAAACATACTTACCATAGGTGTTGTTGATTACTATGATGTTGTACCCATTATTTAATTTGTAACATTGGTCACAATACCATAAAACAAAATGCTTTCCATACCAGAAAAAAAAAATATTTGAGCTTTTCATAAGGCAAATGCTCCGATTCCCAGCTTGTACTGAAACCAGAGAGGCTGCTCAGAGTTTCATCACAGGTGAAACTGTGATGTCAGGCTTCACGGAGCTTTAACAGCTATGGTAAACCAAGCTCTCGGAAAAGCTGAAGCAACCAGAGCTTGGAGACATTTTTTCACGTTTCTACTGATTGGGGAGAAGCAATTAACAGCACTGAAGAGTGCAGAGGGTCTCCTACAGCAAGGCAGAATTGGTCTGTGTAAACTGTTCAGCGATTTCTCTCAGTAAAGGCAGGTGGAGGCTCGCTACAGGTATCTGAGGAATGCAGAAACACTCCAAGCATCACTCCGGAGCCCGCAGCACTCGTACAGTTTTGCCCCTTCCTTTTCCAGGCCACAGCAGGATTTAGCCCCAGATCTGCTTAACATCATTTTTCCGTGTCCTCTCGTGTCTGTGGCACCACCGAATCTCGCCTGTCGCCCGATTCCTACCCAAACGAGGAGCTCCCCTCGCTGGTGGCAGCCGGTACGGGAGCCACTAGCCCAGCTCCGGGTCAGAATTAGAAACCAGGGTGAGAAAATCATCCTCAGAGCCCGAAAGCAGGCACTGGGATGAGAAGGGAGCTGCTGGGAGGATGGACTCCGAGCCCAGACTCACTGGATATGGACGGGCACGCTGCTGAGGTGTGGATGGAGCCTCTCTGTCCCAGGCTTTGGAAGGACAGTATGGAAAAGTAGAGGATTGCTGCTGTAAATTAGTAAGACACCTTCCTCCTGGAGCAAGGCTCAAGCGTAAGAGTTATCGCATCATAAAGTACTACAGTCAACATCCACAGTGGTCAGGGAAAGAAATAACTTGGAAAAACAATAACGCTCTAGTACAAGCCATATAAAAATGCCAGGATAAAGATTACAATAGGTGCTTAACGAATGAAGGAATGCAGCTACTGAGAGCAGGGATGTGGCAGCTGCCAATCAGGGAGGGCTGGAAGTCTACCCAGTGAATGCTGTGGGAACATGACAGTGCTGTTCCTGCACCCAGTTTGCTCACACAGTATCTGCATCAGGTTTGCGCACTCCCAATTACTCTACAACCTGCATAACTCACCCACAGATAAGTGAAGTGGACATTATCCACCTGAGGGCGTTGTTAAGAGAAATGGTTGACGTCATTTTAAGGCTGCTTTCCATAATCTTTTAGAAGCTGTGGAGATCAGGGAGTGTCCCAGAAGACTGGAAGAAGGCGAATGTCACCATCACCTACAAGAAAGCCTCAACGGAAGATCCAGGCAATTACAGGCCCATCAGTCTTTCTTCAGTCCCTGGGAAAGTTATGGAATGAATCCTCCTAGAGGCTCTTGCAAGTCAAATTTATTTGGGAAAAGCCACCATGGGTTCACCAGGGGCAAATCATGCCTGACAAACCTGGTCACCTTCTACAACAAAGTAACCAGCTTGGTTGATGTGGGGTGAGTGGTAGACATTTTCTACCTGTATTTCTCCAAGGCTTTCAATATGGTTTTGCACAGCTTCCTCATAGAGAAATTGATTTATTGTGGTTGAGTAAGCAACCTGTGTGGGTGGGAGGGGAACTGGCTGATAAGCCATACCCACAAGGTGGTGGTAAACAGCTCCTTCTCAAACTGGCAGCGTGTCACAAGTGGGGTTCCCCAGAGATCAATAGGGGGCCCCACATTGTTTAGGAAGATCATAAGTGATCTGGATGATGAGATCAAGTGTACCCTGATGAAGTTTGCTGATGATATCAAAGCAAGTGGGGAAGTAGACACTTCAGAAGAGAGACCCACCCTGCAGGAAGACCTGGATAGGCTGGCAGAGTGGGCTAACAAGAACCTCATGAAGTTCAACAAGGGTAAGTGTAAGGTCTTGCACCTGGGAAAACAATCCAGGAGTGCAGCACAGGCTGGGATCTACCTGGCTGCAGAGCAGCTTGGTGGAAAAGGATCTGGGAGCCCTGGTGGAAACAAGGACTCCTTCAATATCAGTGAACAGTGTGCTGCTGCAGCAAAAAAAAGGCAACAAGATGCTGACCTGCATCAACAAGGGCATCACCAGCAGAAAGAAGTCATTGTCCCACTCTACTCAGCGCTTGTCAGGCCACACCTGGAATATTGCATTCAGTTTTGGTCCTCACTATGCAAAAAATATGTCAACAGGCTGGAGTGGATCCAAAGAAGGTCTACAAAGATGATCAAAGGGCTGGGAAGCCTGCCATGTCAAGAAAGGCTGAGAGAACTGGGTTTGTTCAGCCTTGGGAAAAGAAGGCATAGAGGAGACCTTATCACCATGTTCCAGTATTTAAAGGGTGACTACAAGGAAGATGGAGACTCTTTTTACAAGGAGTCATATGGAAAAGATGAAGGGTAATGGGTACAAGTGAGATATCCTCAATCCTGGGGAAGTTCTGATCGGACACAAGGAAAATGTTTCACAGTGAGAGAAATCAGCCATTCGAATAATCTCTCCAGGGAAGTAGGGGATCCCCCAACATAGGATATTTTAGCTTCCTTGGTTTATTTTGTTTAATAGTCGGACTATACTATTGTTTATATAACTCAATAGTGTAAAATAATATATTTTCCTGACCTTTGTTATGAAGTATTAAATATTGTATTTTATTTTATTATTGTTACTTAACTACTTTGGTAATTGTTTCATTTCTAGACAAAGAAAATAAAACATTTGAAAAGCATTAGACAAAGTGCTAAGTTTGACATATGATAGTAGGTAAATCAACTACTTGAGGACAGTACTCAACTTTGGCTTCTTTGTATGTCCTCAGTCCCACTGTGGTGTTTGAGGCTTTTTTATGAAGCATGAGCTTCATTAAACTATGTACTTCATTAAACTATGTACTTCATTAAAATATGCTTCTTCCACTAAATGTATCCTCATAGAGGAGACATGCTGATAAAGAAATGTGACATTCTGACCTTTTAATTCTGTATGGTCAGGAATCTGCTAGTTGCAGACCAGTAACTTGATATAATTAATTTTAGGCTGCCATTATCAGCCTGCATTGCAATATGATCATTTCCATGGAGAGGAATTGTATTGCATGTAAGTGGAAAATATTGATCTACAGGCAGAGTGAGGTATTATTGAGTGACAAGTTCCCCAGAAGTATATAGAAAGCACTAGTGGAGAGATGATGTCAGTGACCAAGGAAGCCCATAAAGGCAGACCCTTCCCCAAACAAGCCTCTGCAGAGCAGATTGCCTGCTAGCCAAGAGGGGTTGCTCCATTAATACTGTATTTACTACAACAAGGCTACCTAGACATACAAAAGAGACACCAACCCAGAAGGATTAGCCTAAGTCTAGCATATATTCAAGACTAAATTTAAAAGCAGCCTTTTAAATCTTCCTCCTCTAGGGACCTCTAGCCCCTGAGAAAGTAGCAGGTAAGTCACAGAATCAGAATCACAGAATCACTAGGTTGGAAAAGACCCCCAGGATCATCGAGTCCTACCATTCCTATCAATCACTAAACCATGCACCTCATCCACCCATCTTTTAAACACCTCCAGGGAAGGTGACTCAACCACCTCCCTGGGCAGAGTCACTTTAAGGTAGATGATAAATTATTTAGGTGTCCAAAGATTGGAAGCTTATAGGAGTTTTGGAAGTGTGCAAGCTTCCGAATCCCATTGAAGGTAGACTCTGAAACTATTGACCTTACCAAAAATCCTTTTACACTCCCATCTGCATTTTTAGGATGTATGTATCACTGATTGTCGAACCCACCTGTGCTTCAGTTTCACCATCTATAAAGTAGAACTCAGAATACTTTTAGACTATCTAAGCCAGTTTTATGAGACCTAATGAAGAAGAACGTTACAAACCAATCGCATTTTTTTATGAGAGGTTATTAATATTTTTTTTAAACAAGATTGCTCTTCATGAATCAATGACTTCTATTTCTGTTTCTTAAAGATGTCTGCAGTCTACTGAGTCTCAAAATTTCTCCCTACTTCTCAAAATAAAAGGTTGCACACCTTTTCCCATTAAGAAATTATTCAGAATATGGTCTAACGAAAGGTCAATGAGTAAACTCAACTATAGTAATTTAGAGCACAGGATAAAGTCCTCCAAGGTTTGTCAATATATTAAGTATAACTCATTATGTTAAATATTAAACCTTGCAGCTATTCATATCCATTCCCTCTTATCCTGCCACTTGTTGCTTGAGAGAAGAGACCACCACCCACTATGACCTTCTTTCAGGTAGCTGCAGAGGGCAAGAAGATCTCTTCTAAGCCTCTTCTTCTCCAGACTAAACAAGGGGTCCAGGGATCTCTTTGAAAGGCACTTCGTAAGTAACTATTTATAAACAAGACTTACTTTTAATGAGCTGCACCTTTATGCACGTATCTACCAGGTAGGTGACAGAGAGAAAAATGTTTCAAGCCACAGCTGATGGATGGTACTTGAAGTCATTCCCTCTTGTCAAATCACTCATTACTTGGGAGAAGAGACTGACACCCACATCACTACAACCTCCTTTCAGGTAGTTGTAGAGAGTGATAAAGTCTCTCCTCAGCCTCCTTTTCTCAAAGTTAAACAATCCCAGTTCTCTCGGCCACGTATCGTAACGCTCCAGACCCTTCACCAGCTTCATTGCCCTCCTCTGGACATGCTCCAGCACCTCAAAGCCCTTCTTGTGCTGAGGGGCCCACAACTGAACACAGTACTACGAGGCAATTATAACTCTTGACTAAAAAGAAAGAGGTCCTTGGAAAGGTGGCACAGGCCGTTGGGAAGGGTCACTTTGTGGTGGGTGCGAGGTGATGGAAGGCAGGAGATGAGCCTGGTACTGGCACAAGGAGGTGGCAGGGCAATGGTGACATTGAAAATTCCAGCAAATCACAGAATCACTAGGTTGGAAAAGACCCACTGGATCATCGAGTCCAACCATTCCTATCAAACACTAAACCATGCCCCTCAGCACCTCGTCCACCTGTCCTTTAAACATCTCCAGGGCAGGTGACTCAACCACCTCCCTGGGCAGCCTGTTCAGTGCCCAATGACCCTTTACCATGAAATTTTTTTTTCTGATGGCCCTAGCCTCCCCTGGCAGAGCTTGAGGTCATTCCCTCTTGTCCTCTATAAGACTTGTTTTGGAGTTTTAATCAGGCCTGGGCAACACGAGGAAGTGCTCTCCATCAGTCATGTGCAAAGAGACAAGAGCTGGGGACAGGATGTATTTCCCACTTACATGCATATGTATAAACTTCCCCAGAAATCTTATGCATATTCTGTTACTTTCAATGACTAATTTTAATATTATTATGAACTTTACAACAGTAAAATCTTTTGCTGATTTGGAGCTGGCTCCATCTCTGTCTGTCCTTGAATTTGGGACTGGGAAAGGCTGCAAACAGAGGCGTTTATAGACCAAGACACATCTGTTCAGCACAGATCATACTTAACACAAGAAATTATCATCCTCGAATAATTAACAGTGTCTGGGAAAGCACTGCTTGAAAGAAAACACTGTCAGAGGGACATTCTGTCTAACTGTCAAAGAATACAGTTACTTGGATGAACTTTAGCTTAAATCAAAAATACTCCACTTTTTGTCTGAGCTTGCATTTGAGATAGGGAAAGGCTGGGTAGGGATGGATGGGGGGGTAGGTTGGTCGGGATGGATGGGGAGGGGGTTGGTCGGGATGGATGGGGAGGGGGTTGGTCGGGATGGATGGGGGGGGGATGGATGGGGGGAGTTGGTCGGGATGGACTCGGGGGGGGTTGGTCGGGATGGATGGGGGGGGTGTTGGTTGGGATGGATGGGGGGGTGGTGGGGGGTGTTGGTTGGGATGGATGGGGGGGTGGTGGGGGGTGTTGGTTGGGATGGATGGGGGTTGGGGGGGATGTTGGTTGGGATGGATGGGGGTTGGGGGGGGTGTTGGTTGGGATGGATGGGGGGGTGGGGGGGGTGTTGGTTGGGATGGAGGGGGGGGGGAGTGTTGGTTGGGATGGATGGGGGGGTGGGGGGGGTGTTGGTTGGGATGGATGGGGGGGTGGGGGGGGTGTTGGTTGGGATGGATGGGGGGGTGGGGGGTGTTTGTTGGGATGGATGGGGGGGTGGGGGTGGGGGGTGTTGGTTGGGATGGATGGGGGTGGGGGGTGTTGGTTGGGATGGATGGGGGGGTGGGGGGTGTTGGTTGGGATGGATGGGGGGGTGGGGGGGGTGTTGGTTGGGATGGATGGGGGGGTGGGGGGTGTTGGTTGGGATGGATGGGGGGGGTGGGGGGGGTTGGTTGGGATGGATGGGGGGGTGGGGGGTGTTGGTTGGGATGGATGGGGGGGTGGGGGGTGTTGGTTGGGATGGATGGGGGGGTGGGGGGGGTTGGTTGGGATGGATGGGGGGGGTGGGGGGGGTTGGTTGGGATGGATGGGGGGGGTGGGGGGGGTTGGTTGGGATGGATGGGGGGGTGGGGGGGGTTGGTTGGGATGGATGGGGGGGGTGTTGGTTGGGATGGATGGGGGGGGTGGGGGGGGGTGTTGGTTGGGATGGATGGGGGGGGTGGGTGGGGGGGGGGTGTTGGTTGGGATGGATGGGGGGGGTGGGTGGGGGGGGGGGGTGTTGGTTGGGATGGGTGGGGGGGGTGGGGGGGGGTGTTGGTTGGGATGGATGGGATGGATGGGGGGGGGGTGTTGGTTGGGATGGATGGGGCTCCAGCCCCACCCCACAGGAAACTCCCGCCATTGCCTTTTAAGGGCAGGCTCGGCGCTGCCCCCGCCCCGCGCCCCTGGAATGCGGTGACCACACGGCGGGCTGTACCAACAGCCAGATCCTCGGGGGAGTCGTGGTGCAGCAGAGCCCTTGACTTGACCCTCTCCACAGATCCAGAGGAGGGTAGAAACCTCTGAGAAGAGGCAAGAACACACTGCCACCGTCGGTACGCTGCTTTCGCACGTTTTGAGCCGGCATAGCTACGAGCCTCGTCGCCGAACACCCCCCCGCCTCTGCGCACGGATGGTTTCGCTCACAACTTCCTGCCTCTGCGCCGGCGGAAGTGCCGCTCCCGCCGCTGCCGCCGCGCTCGGACCAGGACCCGCAGCCTCCCGGTGAGCGCTAGGACGGAGGGAGAAGGGGTGGGATAGCGGCGGCCGGCGGGGCCCTCAGCCCCCGGGAGGTCCGTGGCGGGGCTGGGGTCGTGCCCAGACGGGGTGTGGAGCCACCCTACGCGGCCGGGGCTGTTGCGGGGGGGGGCACAGGCAGCAGCACCCGATGTCATAGGGACCCGGTCGCGGGGACCGGCTGCTCTCTGGCCGCATCGGCCCTCGCCAGCCGTTCCCTCGCCGGTGTTAAAGCAAAGGAAAGGCTGGTCTGAAGGCTCCCGGGGTTGGGAGGGGATGAGATGGCAGGAGAGGGCGTGAGCCTGTTCTTCCCTGCTTACTTTCTGAAATAATTGGGGCTGCAACAAAGCTGTTGAGAGTTCGTAGAGATTTCCACTCTCTTAACTTGTAAGTGATACCGAAAACGCCGGCAAATAAAACTCTTTAAGACTCGTTTAGGAGTTCTAGAAAGCAGGCACCCCTTATCAGGCCTGGGCAACACAAAGGAGTGCTCTCCATCAGTGGTGTGCAAAGAGATAAAAGCTGATTACAAAATATATTTAACTTTTTGTAATAATAACTACTTCTTGTATCACAAGTAGAGTCTTTGTTGAGTCACAAAAACTGAATTTTGGGGCAGGTTTGACTTCTTTACAAGGGTTCAGGAAAACTTATTAATGAGGAGTGCGTTAAGATGGCTTTCAAGATTAGGTGAGATTGTATAAGGTATTTTTTTCAGCCTGATCTGCTCTTCATTGAGCTTTGCTGCAGATCTGCTGGAGTGCCTTGGTTGTGTCATCGCTTCCTGCTACCGCCCAGACTATGATGATGAGTGGTGGTGCTGGGTTCTGCAGCTGTGTACATAGATAAAACCTGAGTTTTAGTCTTGAGGCTGAATTTTTAATTTGATGATTTAACAGAAGGTGACTATTAGCTCTTATTTTAATGAAATTCCCAAATGGGCCGGGGCAATTCCAAGCACAATTACAGGTTGTGTGGGGAGTGGATTGAGAGTAGCCCTGAAAAGAAGGACTTGGGGATGCTGCCTCATGAGAAGCTCAACCTAAGCTGGCAATATATGCTTGCAGCCCAGAACACCAACTGTATCCTGGGCTGCGTCAAAAAAAGCATGGCCAGCAGAGTGAGGGAGGTGAGTCTCCTCCTCTACTTCACTCTCATGAGACTTCACCTGGAGTACTGCATTCAGTTCTGGAGTCCTCAGCGCAGGAAGGTCATGGTCAGTTAGAGCGAGTCCAGAAGAGGGCCGTGAAGATCATCAGAGGGCTGGAGCACCTCCTGTATCAGGACAGGCTGAGGGAAATGGGGTTGTTCGGTGTAGAGAAGAGAAAGATCTGGGCAGACGTTTCAGCAGCCTTCCAGTACTTAAAGGGGGACCTACAGGAAAGATAGGGAGTGCAGTGATAGCATGAGGGGTAATGCTTTTAAACTGAAAGAAAGGAGATTTTAGATTAAATGTTAGGAAGAAATTTTTTACTGTGGAGATGGTGAGGCATTGGAGCAGGTTGCCCAGAGAAGTTGTGGATGCCCTGTCCCTGGAGGTGTTCAAGACCGGGTTGGGTGAGGCTTTGAGTAACATGATGTAGTAGAAGGTGTCCCTGCCCATGGCATGGGAGTTGCAACTAGATGATCTTTAAGATCCCTTCTAACTCTGCCGTTTTGTAGAGACTTTCTTGTGTGTGTGTTGGGGTTTTTTTATGTTGGGGGGGTGTAATGTGTGTGTTTTACTTTGTTGTTGTTTGTTTGTTTTTTTAAATTTTGAGTGACAGGCATCCACAATCATTATGAACATGTTGAAACACAAAGCTGTTTTGTGAAGCGTAACTTTTAGTCACTGCCTTGAAACAGACCGAAGTTGCACCACTGCTAGTGGGTTGTAAAGCTTCATGTTTTATTGTCTGGCTTGAACTCTCTAGTTGCTCAGTTTTGTCTCCTTCTGTGGTTTGCCTTTTTCCCAGAGGTAAGTAACATGCCTTTCTAAGCTTCTGTAGCTTGATATCCATTGTTACCACTTAACTCAGCAAATAAATGTACATGTACAAGCAATGCAGAGCAGCACGGTGCTGTTACTACCTCTTTCATTCCAGTGGATGCAGTTTACTGTTTTTCCTGATATGTGAAAATCTTCCTAAATAAAGGTTATGGCTTCTGGTAAATCTTACAGGCAAGATCTTACTTTAGAACTAGTTTCTTTAACAGTTTCCAAAACAAGGCCCAGACCGTTTGGGGCACTGCAGTATTAAACATCAGAGTAAACTGGCCTGTTGTGACTTGTACTATCTACTGTGCAGTATTTTCACTATTTATCTACCTGAAATGCTTTCATTTTCAGCCTATACTTGCCCTATTTCAGTTATAAAAGCAAGATTATCAAGTCCAACTGCAAGCCTAGCACTGATAACTCTATCACTAAACTATGTCACTAAGCATCACATCTACGTGCCTTTTAAATATCTCCAGGGATGGTGACCACCACTTCTCTGGGCAGCCTATTCTAGTGCTTGCAATCCCTTTAATGAAGAAAATTTTCCTACTATCCAATCTAAACCTCCCTGATGCAACTTGAGGCCATTTCCTCTCATTTTATCGCTTCTTACTTGGGATAAGAGACCAACACCTCCTTCACTACAACCTTCTTTCAGGTAGTTGTAGGAAGTTATAAAGTCTCCCCTCAGCCTCCTTTTCTCGGGGCTAAAAGACCCCAGTTTCCTCAGCCACTTCTCGTGAGGCTTATGCTCCAGGCCCTTCACCAGCTTCATTGTCTTTCTCTGGACACCCTCCAGCACCTAAATGGTTGTTTTGTAGTGAAAGGCCAACAACTGAGCACTGTATTTGAGGTGCAGCCTCACCAGTGCTTAGTACAGGGGGGCAATCGCTTCCCTACTGCTGCTGGCCACACTGTTTCTGACACAAGCCAGGATGTTATTGGCCATCTGGGTGTGCTGCTGGCTAATGTTCAGCTGGCTGTTGATGAGCACCCCAGGTCCTTTTCCTCCAGCAGCTTTCCAGCCCCTCTTCCCCAAGTCTGTAGCACTGCATGCGGTTGGTGTGGCCCAAGTGCAGGACCTGACGCTTAGCCTTCGCGAACTCCAGATGGTTGGCCTCAGACCATTGATCTAGCCTGTTCAGATCCCTCTGCAGAGCCTTCCTACCCTCAAGCAGGTCAACACTCCCACACAATTTGGTGTCATCTGCAAACTTACTGAGGGTGAACTCAATCCCCTCCTCCAGATCATTGATAAAGAACTGGCCTCAATACTCAAAACCAGGTGAACACCACTTGTGACTGGCCACCAACTGTTCACCAGAACTCTTCAGGCCTGGCCAGCCAGCCGGGTTTTTACCATTTCAGGCACAGCTGCACCAAACTTGGGGTGAAAGGCACTACAGTTTTGTGAGACCTAATATTTCTATATGCAGGCTGACACGTCTATTCAAGTGAGCAACTTATGCCTCCTGTATTCTGTATGGCTGCCTCCCAAGCCTGGTTAGAGAAACTTAGGAAATAATAAGGCAAGCAGTGGCAAACTTTTCATCTTTTCTGTTCGGATATTCTGACGTGGCAGTCTTCTGAACAGAGGTAGAAAGAAACGAACTCTCTTCCTACCACATGTAGCTACAGTCAGCGGTAGTCTGTTTTCGTTACCTCCTTTCAATTAGGATTGAATTATACTTGAGAGAATTGCAGGCAGTAGCTTGCTGGGAGCACTGCCCCACAGCACACGCGGAGTAAACTTTTTAGTTTACTTTGAATAGGCTGTATCCTGAAATCTATGAATTATTTCAGAGAAGAGTTATGAACTTTTTTTTTTTTTTACTCAATTCTGGATAATGTAACTTTTAATCAATAGTTTCAAGTTTAACAGCAACTTCTATGAGTGTTTTTACAGAGGTTAGAAAAAGACTTAAGTTGGCATACCCCTTAACTGCAGCTTGAAAGCAAATTACCTTTGTTGTCAGCTGTCTTCATAAATATCTGGATGTCAGGAGTTCATATTTATTTGTTGAAGTGTTGTTGGAAGCCAGACATCTCAGATAGCTTGTGGTCAATGAATGCAATGAAGAGAACTTCAGTGTTGTCAAATGATGTGCAGTTACATTTCATAGGCTATTTTTAGGTCAGGACATAATGGGGTTTTTTATACGTCAGAAGAACGTTCTATATGCATGCAGGATTTAAGAGTGGAATTAGCAGGGGAAATCAGTAACACTTCTGGTAGACAAGTCTGGAAAGGACATAACCATGGAATATCCTTTTATGATCCAGATGCTTGGTACAGCATGTCAAGTATCTGATACAAAGCAAGGTAAAATGTCTTTCCTTTAATTAAAATAAAAAAGCCTGCTTTTTGCATGAATGTTGGATTGATTGACTATGTAAGGGAGTTACTCTGCTTAACTTTGCTCCTTTTTTTTTTGTGAGGATGAATCCAAGTTAGTGACTTCAGTCTTGCTTTTCAGGAGTCTAACAGAAAATATAGCACCTTTGAGCAAACTGTCTACAAACAGTTAGAAATGTGCTGTGACTTTAATTAGAATTACATTTCTGATCAGATACTAATTTTATAACCTTAAAATAAATACTTAGTGTTAATTTTAAAATGTTGGCTTTATTGTGACTACAGGTGAAGCTTAAATTTGTCCTTTTTCAGAACACTTCCTGCAGACGCTTCCTATAAAATTCAAAATCAAGAATGGAAGGAATCTGGTTTGCATGACATTTAAGTTGGGCATAATAAAGGATTATAGCAGGATCGATTGCTTGCATTAGATAAAACTAAAGCACAGGCAGTGTAAAAGACTTCTAGAAACAACATTAAACAGGGTCTACCTTGCTTTGCTTCACTAGCTGTGTTGAGGTCTTTGTGTCTGTATTTCAGGGAATGACTCAGCTTTTTGTGTTCGTACTGTCAACCATAGCTGAACGCTAGTTGTATCTTGCCAGCTAAAAAGAAGCTGGTAACTTGAAAGCCTTGCTTCTACCATGATTATATTAGTGTTATAACATGTAAAATGCCATGTCTTACCTCTTCATTTGACAGCTCAAGGGAAACAAGGAAGTTGGTATGCTTGTAATACATAAAATTATATATACTTATATTATATATACATAAGATTCTGTGAGAATGTGTTGATGTTTTAAAAGTTTTATAATTTAAAAGAAGCAATTGTCAGATATTTAGAACTATTGTGTCATTAACAAATTTTAAAAAGAGTATGCTTGCTTGTGTATGTATTGTGTAATAGTTCCGCTGTGTAAGAGAATAGCAACGTGGTGCTTTTGAACCAAGTCAATGTCCTTTTTCTGAACATGCACAGTCCTCTAGTTGACTTTATTTGAAAGCACTCTAGTAGGAGGGGGGTTTTGGCAGGTCTCCCACACCATCTAACAATCTTCACAAAAGCATTAGGCTCTCATCAAGGTCAGTCTGTGTTCTGAGACCTGCTGCTCTTTTAACAGCAACTATTCTAGAAAAATGTTATTCAGAGCCTAAAACGCTTTTTCTTTCTTCCTCACAAATGTTAGTTTAGCATACTGCCTGATTTATTTAACCACTACATACTATTTTAGGTTAGTAGCCTATTTCCTTCTGCGTGGTAGGTCAAGAATGCCTCCTAAAATGCTAAGTATGTAGTCATCTTAATTTCCAGAAGATGCGGATAGAGCACTGAATCAGCAGTACAAGCACCGTCTGAGCTTCTTTAAAGAACTGTGATTTGATTTATTATTTAACGTAGCCTGCTGTTGGGCTACAGTGCCAGGCCCTGAATCATGAAAGACAGTGTGCTTAATGGGGAATGAAGTCCAACGGAAAGAAAACAGAACAGGAGATATTAAGATAAATGTATAATTCGGAATGTTAACTTATAACATGGAATTCCTTTATCCATCTCTTTCCCCCAAGACTTATAATCTCATTTAATAAGGCTAAGTCTTGGATATGTTTCTGTCTCCTTAGAACCAACAGCCAACATGTCTAGCAAAAGGGCAAAGACGAAGACCACCAAGAAGCGCCCTCAGCGCGCCACTTCCAATGTATTTGCAATGTTTGATCAGTCGCAAATTCAGGAATTCAAGGAGGCCTTCAACATGATTGACCAGAACAGGGATGGCTTCATTGACAAAGAGGACTTGCACGACATGCTCGCCTCCCTTGGTAATGTCACTTTTCTGTTTATGGTTGCCAAGCAAATTAGTGCTGTTACAATAAAGATATTGAGTTTGGGATAGCTTATGAGAGTTGTCTCAGTTTGTGTGACACTATTCAGATTGCTTTTTGTTTTATTTTGAAAGCTAAACCAAATGTGAATTGGTTTAATTGTAGGAAAGAATCCAACAGATGAATACCTAGATGCCATGATGAATGAGGCTCCAGGCCCCATAAACTTCACAATGTTCCTCACAATGTTTGGTGAGAAGTTAAATGGCACAGACCCAGAAGACGTAATCAGGAATGCTTTTGCTTGCTTTGATGAAGAAGCAACAGGTATGTGGATAAAACAACAGTGTACGTGTATTATATCTACTTGTGTTTGTAATAATAAATACTTATATTCATAGAAATGATGGTGATTTTTTTAACTCAAAATCATGATTTGTGCAAACTAATAATCATGCCATATGTCTTTAGCGGTTTTCAAACACTATGAAACTTAAAACTACAAACTTCTGATGCTTTGGTGGTGTTGTTCAAGACAGGATAAATTTAAAATTTGGCTTTGGGACATCTTTTGTCATGGGAATCCTTGTATTCAAAGCTGTTGTGCTTTATGAAGAACTTTGTTTTCTGTCAGCAACCTGTATCCATCTTCCTTATGTTAAGCTGCGCTTATAGAAGAAAATTAACACAAGAAAAACCTTGTGCTGGTAGAAGTAATCTCAAGTTATATAAGGCAGCTTGTTTAATAAACAATGCCAGAAATTTATTCCTTGCAAGTAGTCTCGTAGATGTGAGTTTTGTCACTGAATTAATATCAACTTAATGTTTGAAATATTTCAAAATTCCTTGTGCTCCATACACTTGTTGAACACTGGTTAGTCAAGTTCCATCATTATTTATTTTAGTAGTTTTCATTAGGTATGTTGTAGTCAAACAGATCCCCTTTGTGTAAAACGTATGGTTGTTAGGAGGCCTCGCTACTACCAGGAGTAGAATCCTGCTGTTGGGAAGATCGAATATGTAAACTGCCGAATTTGTATATTCCTTGAAACAACACAGGCAAATAATAAAAAGGCCTTTACTTGAAATAGTGAGACCATGCAACTTAACTAAGAAGCGTGATTTGATTGAATGCTTGTAATCATTTGGCATTTGTCTTAATAGTCTTTAATGGCTTGGTTTTATTTGGCCACAAAGACTGTAGTAGGTCTCTAATTGAAACAAAAATCAAAGATCGATATAATCATCTGTCTATCAGCAGATAAATGTAAAAACACCTTTTTCTTATGTCCTCTTACACTGTTGTAGGGTTCATTCAGGAAGACTACCTGCGTGAGCTGCTGACAACAATGGGAGACAGGTTCACAGATGAAGAGGTGGATGAGCTCTACAGAGAGGCACCCATTGACAAAAAGGGGAATTTCAACTACATTGAGTTCACGCGCATCCTGAAACATGGAGCAAAAGACAAGGATGACTGAGCAAATACCAGGATACCTGTGGATTCTCTCTGCTTTTACTCTTATGTTTATTTTTTGAGGTTTTTTTCCTGATAGAACCTGTTGCATGCATTTAGCTTTACAGCTTTTGTCTTTCTCGATGTATTTATCTATTCCAGGCCATTTAGGCACATTTGCACCTGTGTAATCAGACTGGAAGGGGGGAAAATATTATGAGGAAGAGGTCATGGGGACAAAGATCTGTGGACTTGGATAGTCCAGGAAAATAATCTCAATCTTTCTGGTTTAGCTGGATTTTTACATTTTTGTAATAAATGCCATTTTGAAATAAAGACTGCTATATAGATAAAAATACCTCAGGGTTTTTTTTTTTTGTGAAGAATGACATTTCTATTATGTGTTCACAACTCCAAATATGTTAACTGTATTTTACTTGTGGTTGCAAAACAAGCTGGAAAACTAATTTTCTTAATAATTTTCCTGCAGTGTCAGTTCTGAATGCTCCTAGCAGCATGTGCTGGTGTCTTTAAAAATCCAGTTGTACACATCTCAGGTTTTTAAAATTAGCCAAAGAAATGGTTATGGCAGATTGTTGCAACTGCCTAATGCCCAGCAGAGAACTTTTATGATCCTTATGCAGATGACATGCCCAGCTCTTGTTTCCTTTTACCATTGATATTTTTTATAGCAGTATTTTCGTGTCAAAGCTTGTAATACCCATTTGCTATGCTTTTATGCTGGCAATAAGTGGGAATTAGGCATATTTTTTTCCCTTCTGCTGAAGGAAGTTTGTGCAAAGGAATCTGTCTCAGCTGAAGTGTCAGGCTGGTGCTACTTAACAGCAATATGTGGCCAGAAGACCTCCTTAAAGCTTTATTGTTCGGCAGCTTTTAAATTGCACGTGAGAATGTGAGCAAAGTAGTTCTGGGAATTAACTTGGTAAAACTCTATACATGCTAATGCCCCCTTCGCTTATTCAAAAGGTCATACATTTTCCTTACCTACATCAATAAGATGACTCTTAAGCAAGCAAGACTTGTTCATTCAAAACCAGCTGTGCTGATGCTGTTGTCTTAAATACCAAGAAAAGAGAAAGGTTTTAGCATGATCATGTCTCATTGTCTTGGCTACTGCAAGTTGAAAAACATAAGGGAGCTTTATCTACATAAGGGGCCTTTATGCTACTTAACAGTTAAAGTGATGCCTTATCCAGCAACCGTGCTCTGAGCTATTTCATGTGACTTAAGACTGCAAGAGTAGGGAGTTTTGCTTCTGCTAAAGGGTTTGTAAAGGCTGGAACAGTAGATCTTGAGTGCTGGTAAGTAACACTGAATAACTGACAGACAAGCCAGCTTGATTTTTCTTGCTAGAAGTAAGTGTTGAAGAAGTAAAATTTTTAAATAGTGAATATGATGAGTTATGGAAAAGAATATGGTATTCTCCTTGAGAGAAAGTTGTCCACTTAAAAATCTGTACTCCTGTTCTCAGTCTTTGAACAGGCAGCTGAAATGTGGTATGTGATTTTTGTGAATTGAAGGGTAGGGACAGGGAACTGTTTTACTTGTGAATATACTTATTCTGGAAGAAGTGTTATTGAGAAAGAATTTCCAAGGATGTTTGAATATAACTAATGATGACCTTCCAAGTTCAGTTTTCCCCACTATCTGCATTGTAATATAGGAGACCAGTTACCCTGCAAGGGGGCACAAACCGCTTAACCGCTGGAAGGCCATGAAACTGATAGACCCAGCTAGGAGACCATATAAGAGCATCAGATCCATTCCGTAGCTAGGCAGCGAGGAATGTCCAGACAGCTGAGGTTGCGTGCCGAGGGCTCCAGGGATGTGTCATCAATAATCCATTTCCAAAAATAAAAATAACTTTGGTCACTGAAACAGCTTAAGATTTTTGATGACTTAGGCTTAGCATTTTGCAGTCAAAATCTTGGAACCTAATCTTTTCTCCCTTGAGGTTCATACATAATGGTCTCCGAGCTCCGTGCCAGACTAAGCTTAAGATGAACAACTATTTTCATAGGCTGATGCACACATTTAATAGTCTTATGTCTACAGTGATATATAATGCCTTGTAAAGCAGTATTGAAAAGCAGTGATTTATTTCACATGACCCATTTACTCTGTTCTAAGGCTACATCCGCAAAGGTCGAATTGAAGCCAAAGAGCTATTGCAGCTGCATGAGAAATCTCCAAAGAGGGCTATGTTGGTGTGAAGTGCTGCCAGTACATGCTTGCTTGCTGCTTTTTTTCCCTCTGCTCTTACTGTTGCTGGAGATAATGGTAATATGCAACATCTTAGCTGCTCAGAATATGCTCGTTTCTGCCCTTTATGTTGCATTTAAGCAAATTAAACCAGCTTTTATCACACAGCTATCAGATAACAGGCATTTCACAACATGAAGTCAGCTTAATATACTAGCTCAGCAACTAACTGATGTCACAGAGGTGGCGTCCATATGCTCTGAAGGGAGGATCTGTTTCACCGCTGACCTAAGAACTATTTCTAGATGGCTTGTTTCTAGGATCGCTATCATATGTTGAGAAATGAAACGTAATACAGGGGCCCCATCCTGCAACAGAACATTGGTAATGCTATACGCCTTTGTGTCCCACCCAGTCCATTTGTTCCGAAAGCTAGAGAATACCTGGAATCTTGTCACGTTTCTCCTGGCTGTGGCCTCTTCTCATTGGGAACGTTACTAACCTATAATTTGATATGGTCCTGGAGAATTTGCAATGGCAATGAATAGCTCTTTTACCACTGAAGGCATTCAGACAATGCAAGTCCAAATAATGGGTGAGTAACAAAGAAATCAGAAACATTTTACATACGAGCAGTTAATCTGCTACTGGCATTGCTATATACCTGTGCTCGTACTTTGGCTTGCTTACTTAATTTTTTTAATTCTACTGTCATTTTTAGATAATCTCCTCCTTCAGAAAATTTATTTAGCATGACAGTAACTCAGAAACAGTATTACAGAACACAGAAACAATATGGAGTTAAAAAGAAATCTGTAAATGACTCTTCAAAATGCAGCTGAAGAATAAGTCATGAAACAGGGAAAAAAATTCCACACAGCTCATTTTTATTATGCTTTTGGCAGCAGCGACTCCATAGAGATCACTGTTTTCTAAAGTTTTTCCAGTACCTGAAGGGGGCTACAAGAAAGCTGGGAAGGGACTGTTTACAAATGCTTGTAGTGATAGGACTAGGGGCAATGGGTATAAACTGGAGAGGGGCAGGTTTAGACAAGACATGAGGAAGAATTTCTTCACCATGAGAGCGGCGAGACACTGGCACAGGTTGCCCAGGGAAGCTGTGGCTGCCCCATCCCTGGAAGTGTTCAAGGTCAGGTTGGATGGGGCCTTGGGCAGCCTGGTCTGGTGGGAGGTGTCCCTGCCCATGGCAGTGGGGATGGAACTGGCTGATCTTTGTGGTCCCTTCCAACCCAAACTATTCTATGATTCTATGCCCTTCCTGTATCCCTCTGCAGCCTATGGGCCTCTACGCGCATTGTTCCCTTGGGCCCCTCATTTTAGGTAGGAGTGGGCAGATAGAGCAGGAGGCTGCTGTGGTAGCACACCCTTTGGAAATTCCTGCACTAGACCTTGAAAAAAATAACTTGTATTGCAAATTTCAGCAATACAGGAAAAAATACTGCCAAGGAATGTTTTCAGACTAAATGTGTGATATTCTCTGGAGAACAGTTCATACATTATAGACGTTGTATCACAGGGCTTAAGTATGCAGTTTGTATGAATGTCATAAACCTCAGGGAAAATAATTACATGCTTCCGAGAAACAAGTAAACAACAGGAAAGCAGGAAATCAAACTGCCTCCTGGAAAACCCCACCTGCTTGCTGCATGCAGACTCCTCTGCCACGGAACTGTGATTCAGTTCCTTAGCAAGTCAGCCTTGCACTTTGATAAAGCTTGGAAGTCAGATACAAATACTACAAGATTAAGCAGGTCAAGACTAATATGTGTGCCTAAAGGAGCAGATGGTGTGTGACAGCAGCATTCATTTAAGCATTTGTGTAAGCTATCATTGCTCAGTTTTGCAAGGTTTATTTGATCCTTAATTTGTAATTTCCTCACTTCGACTATTTTAGGGTGTCAGTCAGTACAGCCTCACTAAATATTGAACTATGCTTTGTTTGGGTTTTTTCCTTGTGAATGCTGAGGGCGTAGCCCCATGGGAGTTAAAACACAGCATTTCACAATAATTTCCAGCCCCTGTCTAGCATATTCAAGTGTGTGGGTGTAATGGGGCCTTGTCTTCGTATTTGCTAAAATAGAGCTGGCATCAGACTCAAGTAACTTGAGCCATGACTTAGCATTATATCTAACAGATACTGGTTTTCCTCTAATCTATCAAATTCTTCTTCCTTAATTGTGATCTAACCGTCTTTAATGCAATGGGTTTTATACCAGCAACATATTACCACCCCAGAAGAAGCACACTGATTTGAAATTGCTCCACCAGCCAACCAAACCTGCACAGGCAGCGGCTAACAAGAAAACTGATAACAGCTATGCCAAACACCTGAGTAAATATGTTCCTTCTTGTTTTCTGGGTATGTTTTAAAATACCATTTTAGGCCTTCAGCCAAGCATTGAGCACATTTCGTTTTCTTCCTTATTTGTACATATACATTGTCAGATAGACAGAAATGCTAATTTAACATGCACATGTATATGTCGTTAGGTTTAGCAGAATTAATTACATGTGTTTGAAAGACCTGAGGCCTCACTCTCTTCTTGCTAAGAATGGCTTATCAACACTTTTTTTGCATTTCACTTATGAACATTGTGAAATCATTATATATCTCGCAATTATTCTCTTTAAAACTAGTACAAAAGGGAGAAAAACCCACAAAGATTTGATTACAGTTATTGCAACTTACCAGCTGGGACAAAAAACAAGTGATGGACAGTAGAGTGATGTCTTTATCATACAGAACAGATAGCAAGGGACAAAATCATAGCATAAATTAACAGCTCAAGATGTACTTTTCTAATTTTTTTTTTAATCTATGTTCTTACATATGAAGGACTCTGGACCTGGGAATGCAAGGAGCACCTTGTCTGCTGAGTCCAGTCTCTCCACACTCCATCAACACATCTCAGTGCCTATTCATTCAGTGATCGAGCTATAGGTTTAAATAATTATATTGGAGTGGGTTTGGTTTCTTATGTTCTACAACACTTCAGAGACTGACTGTATTTTGTGTTCCATTGCATTTCTCTGCTTTGTCCTTGGTGTTGGCATATTGTTGTCATACGATGGTCTAGAGAACTTAGGTTCTCACCTTCTCCTCAGCTATGCACAGTGCAAGTTACCAGAAAGTCAAAACAGAACCATTCATCATTTTCAATAAGGAGAAAGAATATATCTTTCTTCTATAGCCTCCAGTACATTCTCTGAGAGCAGAGTCTTTATTTTTCATGCTTCAGCATCAACATGGTGGGAGGGACCACCTGGGAAAGTAGTAACTTACCATTTTTATTCATGAGGTCTTTGAATGAAAATAAGTAATACCTTGCAGACAGCTAGAAGTTTTACTCTGAGGACCTCCAGGACACCCAAGTGAAGATATGCATTTGGAATCCCTTCATTCACACACAATTTCTCAAACATTTTCCCTTCAGATCACAGCATTGGTACCATTTTTTGAAAAATTCCAGAACAGCTCTGGGACACTCCCAGCATCACAAAAAGAATGACTGTCACACTGACTGATACAGAAGCGCACTTGGGATAGCTTGACAGAGACTACAGATGTCGGTTGGAATTAGGCAAGAAGGGATGGAAAGGCAGGGGGATGAGGTGAAGTACTAGATGAAGCAACTGGCAGTCAAATAACTGCTTAGACCTAGGAAAGACTTAGAACAAAATTTGGAAATATTTAACTGTGCTGTCAATACTTGACCTCTGTAATTAGCAGTTGCTACTTCTGTTGAATGGTAATAATGTGCTTGGAAAAATCTCTTAACTGGCAAAACTATCCAACTTTCACACATTTTTATTTCTTAATCCAAAGTGAAAATCACAAATATGCTTTTTCAATTAGTCTTCTTTTTTTCTTATACTCTTTTGTTTGTTACCTATGCATATCCTCAGTCTTACTTCTAAATAAGACTTACTTGATGACCAAACGTATTGAATAGTTCTGTACAAGAAATACTACTGAAGCAAAACTGTTACAGCTGATGGAGCTTGCAAGAGCTCTCTAGAAGTAAAGGTAACATGAAAGATAGGGACACACAATTCAGCCTTAGCATTTCTTCCAATACAAAGTCTAGACCATCTAATAAAAGTAGGAACAGGTAAGGTCAAAATTGGTAAGGTGAAGTTCTTCACGTAACAAATAGAAACCTTGCAAAGGAATCCAAAACTGCCTGCCAAGGATATTGTGGATGCTAAATTTGCATCAACTCAAGGACTATGTGTTAGGCAAGCTCAAGAAAGAAGTTCATCAGAGTCACTCAGAGTGGCTTGTCTCTTCAGGAGTTAAGCATAGTAGAGGTTAGGAGAGGATTCTGTGAGGTTATTAGGCTTCCGTGGTTCTTATCCTTCCCTCAAGACCTCCACATGGCCATTGCTGCTGCTGTCCTGTTAAGAATAGGCTAAAAGCACCCAGTGCTCTGTCTCCTCCGAAAAGAAAAGGAACTACAGAGAAAGAGTTTTAAAAAACCCAAAACAACAAAAAACCAAACAACCACCCTCCCCTCCCCCCCAAAAACCTTGATAATTCCAAGCCTCAGGAAAACAAAATAAAACAAAACAAAAAGTAAAACCTTCCAGGGACCTGTTAGGGGAGACCTCACACCATCTATTATTTGTTGAAGGCATACAAGGAGCCACTAGAAACATCCCATCGGTGCTTCACCTAGAAATGCATGAAGCAGGAGAAGGATACAGTTGCTGGGCTTTCCCTTGCTCACTTTCTGGGCCAATTCTGACTTGCTGAAAAATCAGGGTGGGATTTGGACAATCTCATTTAACCCCCACTTCATGGTTCACCCCTTCTTAGGAGGGAGCAAGACCTGAATGTTGAGCAAAACTGCAGCATGAGCAAACCTGACAGGCCTGCTCTGCTCCTCAGTGTTGTGTATGGCCAAATGCAGGTGCTGGGGACAATCCTGGTATTTTTTCTGGCCTTGCAGCATGAAGCGGTGCACCATGGCCACCAAAAAGTAGCCACCAACCCATTCAGTGCAATTGCCTTTGTGGAGCAGACAGTGCAGAGTCCATGGGAATGGCAGCTCAGCAAAGGATGGATGACACTGCTCCCTGCTTTCCACATGCAGAATATACATTTCTTTACTGATAGGGCACACTGGACTAGGCAGACGTTCACTGTGAGCCAGTGAAGCTCTTCCTGTAACATTAATGAGATTCATATAGAAATATCATACAACGCAGACTGATTAAGCAACCAAGCATTAAGCAACCAAGTTAATCACAGATATTTGTGCTGTCATCATAACTCAGCAGAGGTGAGGGTATGGAGAAAATTAAATTAAAGAAATGTTTTGCAGAATCAGGAGGGAAAAGGTTTACTGTAAAATGTTTGCTGTCTATAACAGCCTTAGAACTTATATATGAAAAAGATCATTTTAAAGGCTTTTAGACGATCCAAAGAAAACAAGTTTAGGAAAGCTTTTCAACAGCACTGAAGTATTTGAGTAGTTTAAATGTAAAGTATAGGAAAATTTTATACATTTTGCTTGAAAGGGACTTTTCTTAAGCAAGACTGACATACACATATACTGAAACTATGTCTAGTAAGTTCAGAAGATTTTTTCCCCCAATAGTTTTTCCATAATCATGCTCTCAATTCAGCATTTTTTTCCCTCTTGCATTTTGATGCAAATTTTGGAAAAGCAGTATTAAAATTCATTGGAGAAGTACTCTTAGAAGCTAATTAGGCCAGATGCTCAGGCCTCATGGAATAATTCTTCTGGTTTGAGGTGACAGCAGGAAAAGGAAGTTTGGTCTTTTAGCAATTAAAGCGTCTCCCTTCAAATCTGGGAATGCAACTTCTAGATTATATATTAACTTCAGTATGCACAGCGCCTAAACATAAACCATTTACATTTGTAAATATAGTTGGTTGTATCAGCAATTTCAGTTCATTGATTTTTTCCTTTCCTTCTTGAGAGTTATTATTTACCAAGATACCAATTGAATACCAACAAAACTGACAAAAGGTATGGAAGGAGTTAAAAGAATGATGAAATTATAACATTTCCACCTGATAATAGTTCTGAATGTTTTTGTTGTCTAAACAACAATTTCTTGAAGCCCAAGTGATTTATAGGGGACTCCAATATGGAATATATGAACAAACATTCAATTCAGAAACATAATGGAAAAGTACAGTTGGGCTTAATGATCTCAAAGGTCTTTTCCCACAAAACTATTCTATGATTCCACAATTTTAAAAATGCAGGAGCAGTCAGGGACTAAAATTTGAAGCAGTGCCCCCGCTCCCATTCTTAGCAGAATAAAAAGAGCTCATACATCAACTTCTTTGAGATCCTGCATTTGTAAATGAAGAAAAACAATAGTGTTATTCTTTTCACTGCTTTCATGAAGAAAACATAAGCAACCATAAATCCTCCAAGGGTCCTTGGCTGGATCCATACCTGTGAGAAGAATTAACTCTTGTTCATGCTGAAGTATTCGCTTAGAAGACCTGAAAACACAAACTAGATTTTTTTTCTGATCCCGTAACTGAATGTAAGGACATCACCATACACTTGTTAAATCAGGCAGTACATTACCAGACGATCAGGTTTCATTTCCTCCCTCGACTTGCTGCCCTGTTATGACACCGTGAGACTGTGAAGTCCACAGCTGCCAGTATAGGCCTAAGGAATATGGACCAAAGCTCCATCTCTGATGTGACACATAACAAATAAGCAGATGGGGAGAGCTTGCTGACCCAAAGATGCCCTCCAGAACTATGTTTCCACCTCTCAAACTCGCAGCGTGAAACATACTCTGGCCCAGCTGAACATGACATCGCCCAGCCCAGAGGTGACCCATGTGCCCCCCTGATCACAGACACACATTTATAAGGCATCTTGGATTTATCATAGAATCATTTGCTTGGAAAAGACCTTTGAGATCATTGCGTCCAACCATACCTACCCGCTGCTAAGCATTATCCCTGATCAATTTGTCTACGCATCTTTTAAATACCTCCCGGGATGGTGGACTCCACCACCTCCTTCGGCAGCCTGTTCCAGTGCCTGATAACTCTATTGGTGAAGAAATTTATCCTTCGTCATCAGCTTTCTGGTGATACAAGAAGTAGTTGCTATTACAAAATGTGGAATATTTAGCCACAGTAGTTTCATCTAAGTGATTCTATTTTTATTTTTTTTTTTGAAAGTTAGGCAGAATGTCCCTCTGAGAGCATGTTTTCTTTCAAGGAGTATTTTTTCCAGACATTTTTCATTCTTTGAAGATAACGTCTTGTGTGAAGTATGATCTGTGCTGAACAGATGCCTCTTCTATAATCACCTCTGTTTCTAGCCTATCCCCATCTCAAATGCAAGGACAAACTAAGAGCTGGGGCCAGCTCCAAATCAGCAAGAGATCTGACTGTTGTCAAGTTCATAATAACTTTGAAATTAGTCTTTGGAAAGTAATTTGAGGATTGAGGATAACTTCTTAGTCTAGCATTGAGAATAATTTCTTAGTCCAGCTGATAGAGACACCTACTTGAGGAGGAGCAATACTGGACCTTATGGTGACCAATACATGTGAACTCATCAGTGATATTAGGATCGGAGGCAGCCTGGGCTGCAGTGATCATGCACTGGTGGAAGGATATATACTGTGTCAAGAGAGATATGGGACAGGTGAGGAGTATAATCAGGACACTAAATTTCAGGAAAGCAGAATTCCAGCTCTTCAAAGAGTTAGTCAGCAGGATCCCCTGGGACATGGTCCTCCGAGACAACAGAACAGAACTGGAAAATATTCAAGGATGCATAAGGTGCAAAAGCGCTCAGTCCCTGCATGTAGAAAATCAGGCAGGGAAGGGAAGAGACCAGCATGGCTGAGTTAAACTAAAGAAGAAGAGGGAACTGCACAGGCAGTGCAAGCAGGGACAGGGAATGTGGGATGTGTGTAGGGACACTGCCCAGTTGTGTAGGGATGAGGTCAGGAAGGCCAAGGCGCAGCTGGAGCTGAACTTGGCAAGGCAAGTAAAGACTAACAAGAACAGCTTCTACAGATATGTCAACCAAAAGAGGAAGGTCAAAGAGAACATACTCACAGTGATGGTTGGAAATGGTGATCACGTATCAACAGACGACTGAGGTACTTAACAACTTTTTTGCCTCAGTCTTCACTGATAACCACTCTCCTCACCCCTCCTGGATCATGGGACAGCAAGATGGTGACCAGGGGAGTAAAACCCCTCCCACAGTAGAGGAGGATCAGGTTTGTGACCACCTGAGGAATCTGAACATATATAAGTCTATGGAACCTAATGAGATGCATCCCAGAGTCCTGAGGGAATTGGCCAATGTGATTGCCAAGCCACTCTCCATGATATCTGAAAAGTCATGGCTAGTGACTGGAAGAAGGGTAACATTCTACCCATTTTTAAAAAGGACAGAAAAGACGACCCTGAGAACTACCAACCTGTCAGCCTCACCTCTGTGTCTGGGAAGATCATGGAACAGATCCTCCTAGAAGCTATGATAAAGCACATGGAGGACATGGAAGTGATTAATGGCAGCCAGCATGGCTTCACCAGGGGCAAATTCTGTATGAACAACTTAGTGGCTTTCTATGATGGGGTAACTGCAGCAGTGGACACGGGTAAACCGATGGATGTGATCTACCTAGACTTTGACATGGTCCCCCACAACATCTTTCTCTTTAAATTGGAGAGGTATGGATTTGATGGGTGTACGGTATGGTGGGTAAGAAACTGGTTGGATGGTTGAATTCAGAGAGGAGTGGTCAATGGCTCCAAGTCCAGATGGAGTTCCGTGACAAGTGGTATCCCTCAGGGGTCTGTACTGGGACCAGTGCACTGTTTAATATCTTCATCAATGATATTGACAGCGAGATTGAGTGCACCCTCAGCAAGTCTGCAGGTGACACCAAGCTGAGCAGTGTAGTTGCCATACTGGAAGGACGGCATGTCATCCAGAGGGACCTGGACAGGCTGGAGAAGTGGGCCTCTGAGAACTTCATGAAGTTCAACAAGGCCAAGTGTAAGGTCCTACACCTGGGTCGGGGCAATCCCCTATTTCAGTACACAGTGGGGGATGACATGATTGAGAGCTGCCCTGCAGAGAAGGACTTAGGGGTGCTGGTCAATGAGAAGCTTGACACAAGCCATCAATGTGTGCTTGCAGCCCAGTAGGCCAACTGTATCCTGGGCTGCATCAAAGGAAGCGTGGCCAGCAGGTCAAGGGAGGTGATTCTGCCCCTCTATTCCTCGCTTGTGAGACCTCATCTGGATTACTGTGTCCAGTTCTGGAATCCTCAACATAAGAAGGATACGGAGCTCTTGGAACAGGTACAGGAGAGGACTACAAAGATGATCCAAGGGCTTGAGCACCTTCCATATGAGGACAGGCTGAGAAAGTTGGGCTTGTTCAGTCTGGAGAAGGGAAGGCTCCAAGGAGATCTTATAGCGACCTTCCAGTACCTGAAAGGGGCTACAAGAAAGCGGGAGAGGGACTACTCATAAAGGCTTGTGGTGATAGGATGAGGGGGGATGGGTATAAACTGGAGAGGGGCAGATTTAGAATAGACATTAGGAAGAATTTCTTCACTGTGAGAGTGGTGAGACATTGGAACAGGTTTCCAAGGGAAGTTGTGGATGCCCCAGCCCTGGAGGTGCTCCAGGGCAGGTTGGGAGGGGCCTTGGCTAACCTGATCTAGTGGGATGTCCCTGCCCATGGCAGGGCGGTTGGAACTAGATGATCTTTAAGGTCCCTTCCAACTCTAACTATTCTATGATTCTATGATTCTAATAGTATATGCATAAGATTTCTGGGAAATTTTATATATATGTATGTAAGCGGGAAATACATTCTTACTAAAGCTCCAAAATAAGTCTTATAGAGTTTATTTGATGGCATTTTCGGTGTCACCATTGCCAGACCGCCCCCTTGTGCCAGTACCAGGCTCGCCTCCCGACTCCCATCACCTCGCACCCACCACAAAGTGACCCTTCCCAACGGCCTGTGCCACCTTTCCAAGGACCTCTTTCTTTTTAGTCAAGAGTTGTAATTGCCTCGTAGTACTATGTTCAGCTGTGGGCCCCTCAGCACAAGAAGGGCTTTGAGGTGCTGGAGCGTGTCCAGAGGAGGGCAATGAAGCTGGTGAAGGGGCTGCAGTGTCAGGAGAGGCGGCTGAGAGAACTGGGATTCTTTAGCCTGGAGGGGGCTGAGGATTATATCACTCTCTTTAACTACCTGAAAGGCAGTCCTTGGAAAGAAACAGAACATGCATGAGATTTCTGGGGAAGTTTATACATATGCATGTAAGTGGGAAATACATCCTGTCCCCGGCTCTTGCCTCTTTGCACATGACTGATGGAGAGCACTTCCTCGCGTGGCTCAGGCCTGATTAAAGGGCTTTTGCTTTCTAAAACTCCACAACGAGTCGTAGAGAGTTTACCTGCCGGCATTTTCGGTATTTGGCCTCTCCCCCAGGCCGAGGGCCCCCGGGGCTCCCTCCATCCCCTCCCGGGATGCAGGAGGAGGCGGGCGGCCGACACCGGGACCGGCGACGCCTTCCCCTGGGCTGAGCCAACGCTGCCGACGGGGGAGGAGAAAAGGCGGCGGGGGAACCCCGAGCCGCCCGCCCCGAGCAGAACGAGGAGAGGGGCTGCGATCTTTAAGGGGGAAAACCGTCCTCGGCGCTTCGCCGCCCTCCGCCTCGCGGCCCGGGCGCCTCGCCTGCCGCCGGATCCCACCCTGCGCCCGGGAGGGCGATGGTTTCTCCGGGAAGCGCCGGGGTGGATGCTGCTGCCGCCGCCTCTTCCTCTCTTCGGAGGCCTCTGGGTGCCGGGTTCCCCCAGCCGGCCTTGGGGTGAGAATGGGGGCGCGCCGGGGGGCGCTGCCGGGCCGGGGGGTGCTCGGGGGTGGGAAGGGGATGTGGGAAGAGTGGCCGCTGGGAGATGCTTTGAGGAGAAGCGATCCGCCGGCTGAGGCTGAGTAAGCACAGGACGAGAGGAAATGGCCTCAAGTTGTGCCGGGGAGGGCTTAGATTTGATATTAGGAAAGGTTTCTTTACCAAAAGAGTGGTGAAGCATTGGAACATGCTGGCCAGGGAAGTGGTGAAGTCTCCATCCTTGGAGGTATCAAAACCCCATGCAGACGTATCCCTTTAGGACATGGTTTAGCAGGCACGGTGGTTTTGGGCTGATGGTTGGATTTGATGATCTTTTCCAACTTTAATGATTCTACGATTTTATAAAATCTTAAAGCTTTCTCTGCAGCAATGCGTGATGGAAGCATCAGCAGGCTTAGCATCAGATAAACTATGACAGTGGTAGCGATCATAGAATAGAATCATAGAATCACTAGGTTGGAAAAGACCCCCAGGATCATCAAGTCCAACCATTCCTATCAACCACTAAACCATGTCTCTCAGCACCTCGTCCACCTGTCCCTTAAACACCTCCAGGGATGGTGACTCAACCACCTCCCTGGGCAGCCTGTTCCAGTGCCCAATGACCCTTTCCGTGAAAAATTTTTTCCTAATGTCCAGCCTGAACCTCCCCTGGTGCAGCTGATGAAATGGGCAACAGTGTGCCCATTGCTCTGTGTTGTTCAGACCCAGGCTTAGTTAGACTAAGAGTTACAGTTGAAGATATCTTTTCCTGAGCAGTTTTTTTTGGGCAGAAAAACAAAAGTAGTGCGAATTGGTTGCTTTCTTGTTTTGCTTAAAGGAGTAGACAGCAGAAGTCAGCTTTCAAGTATGTCAGATCTGAAATATATTTCAGGTAAAATTAAAGTAATTAGAGGACAGGCAGAGCTTGCTGGCATGAGCAGAAATACAGCTTGCATAGTATTTTTCTAGTTTTAGGGTGTTATAAATAATGGAAGACAGGGCAAAGTCAGAAACCCATCACTATACAAAATAGGAGCTGGTAATGCTGTCAGGTGTGAAGTATAGGCACTTCAGAGTTCATTCAGGTGAACTGAGCTGTGATTCTTCTTTCCTGATAACTAATATTGCACACAGTTATCATATCCATATCCTTACAGAGCTCTTTCAGAGGCTTATCAACAGCTCTCAAAACCTTACTTTGCTCTTTTAAACTTGAGACCAGTCTATTGCCCTTCTTGCAGCTACATGTATCAAGAAGGAATCCCAGACAAGAGCTGTCCCTTTGAGGACTGAAATTCACGTTTAACTTACGTCTTCTTTTAGTGACTTTTTCTATTTAGGAGTCTGTCTTTCATTTGTCTGTATTTTCTGATTCTCTTTTTTCCTTCTTGATTAGGGAAATACATTTTGATGAAAGGAAATGGAAGTCTAAGTCATAACTCTGATCTTATTGAAGTTACTATATTTACTTCTTTCTCCTTAGTGTCCAAAAAGCAACATGTCTAGCAAAAAGGCAAAGACGAAGACCACCAAGAAGCGCCCTCAGCGCGCCACTTCCAATGTATTTGCAATGTTTGATCAGTCGCAAATTCAGGAATTCAAGGAGGCCTTCAACATGATTGACCAGAACAGGGATGGCTTCATTGACAAAGAGGACTTGCACGACATGCTCGCCTCCCTTGGTAATGTCACTTTTCTGTTTACGGTTGCCAAGCAAATTAGTGCTGTTACAATAAAGATATTGAGTTTGGGATAGCTTATGAGAGTTGTCTCAGTTTGTGTGACACTATTCAGATTGCTTTTTGTTTTATTTTGAAAGCTAAACCAAATGTGAATTGGTTTAATTGTAGGAAAGAATCCAACAGATGAATACCTAGATGCCATGATGAATGAGGCTCCAGGCCCCATAAACTTCACAATGTTCCTCACAATGTTTGGTGAGAAGTTAAATGGCACAGACCCAGAAGACGTAATCAGGAATGCTTTTGCTTGCTTTGATGAAGAAGCAACAGGTATGTGGTGAAACTCAACTGCTTGGCAGGGAATGGAGGTATTTTTAAGCTGCTTACTTGGGTTTCTAAATAGTATGCTGATTTTTGCATCTTTATAAATGAAGTGTGACACAATAGTCTTCTAGATGGCATATTCTACCAAGTCATGAGAATTTGACTCATTACTGAGAAAGAGGAGAAACTAGCTGTTCTGTGTGCATATTGAGATCTAGTAGCAATGCTCTTCTGTGAGACTTTAAAGGAGTGCGTTTTAAGTGGACAGTGTGTACATTCCTCAAAGTGCAAAATAAGATGCATTTGCTTTAAGATGATGGGGAATTCAAATTGGTAATACACGATTTTCTGTGGCACTGAGAAAAGTAATGGGTGTGAAATCTGTAATATGACTGAGTTTGTCCTCCCTCTGCAGCAGATCTGAGATGTATCTGTATTCTTCAATGCTGTTAGTGTTTCAAGACAGGCTGTCCAGATTATGTAAAGTCTTTTGAACTCTCATCTTGCCTAGTGCATATTATGGCTCTGATAACACATGGTATGTGTCATGCCCTCACCTGCAGCTCAGTTTGATTTTAGGTTGCTGGAAGGGCTGTAGTCTTAAAGATCTAAAGATAAAAAATAGGTGGTGTCTAGAAGACAGAAATGACCGATTGGACTGACTTGTGTAACAAGGGGTGGGGGCGGACAGAAGAAGAAAATGCAGAGTTCATTTTTACTATATCAGGCTTTCAAGGATGTGCCTGTAATCTTGAAGTTAGACATTATGGTTTTATTTATTTATTCATGTAGGCTAAGATTCCGGAGAAGTGTGTAGCGACTAGGGATGAGTCCTTAGGGCAATTCTGCAGAATTACAGAATATCAGCACTTTGACATGTTGTGAACACATCTTACTAGTGCGTGCTGGAATTATGTAGCCTTTATACCAGAGACGTTGCTGCACCTATAACTTTCCTCGCAACTGTCCACCACAACATTTCAATCCAGCCTGTGGAT
This sequence comes from Phaenicophaeus curvirostris, assembly GCF_032191515.1. NCBI lineage: Eukaryota > Metazoa > Chordata > Aves > Cuculiformes > Cuculidae > Phaenicophaeus > Phaenicophaeus curvirostris. Next base: position 47,863,858 of record NC_091394.1, on the reverse strand, counting down.
ACATGCTCTTAACCTTTCAAAGGCTATTATTCCATTTCAAACAGCTATTTTCGGTCTGTGTATTTTTAGCACCTTTTGCCTTTTCAAAGAGCATCCCCTTCCTGCTGAGGTGTAGGTAAACAGGCTTTCTGCTGGTAAGGCCTTTTCAAATGTTAATTGACTTCCTCCCTCTCTAGGGAAATCTCTTTGCCATCTCCTAGAGTAGGAAGTTTTGTAATAGGTTAATTATTTTCTCTCCACAGGTAGTCTGACTCACTGTGCTACAGGGTTTTTTTGTGTGCATCAAAACAAGAGCCTGTGAATTACAATATAAAGAAAATTATTGTGCTACCAGCTCTTTTGAAGAGTAACCTTCTACGTCTATGTAAACAATAAGTTACTAGTTCAGGCCCCCAAGTCCTGTTAAGATTGATTTTATTATCTCTTGACTCTGTCTGGTAAATGTTTTAGTCTCGTCCTAGGATGGTTTGAGGATAATGGTTCCACCGTCTCTTTTGTGTCTTACACCTTCCTCAAATTTTAACCAGTAAACATGATAGATCATTTGCTGGCTTATTAATTTTTGGTTCTTAATAGTCAAAATGCAGTCTTCAAAACCGTGTGTGGTGGTTTTGTAGAACCCATGTTATGCTCGCCTTTTATTCATTTTATTCTCAAATTTGGTTTCTGTCAGTTTGTTCCTTTTGAAAAATGAACAAAAGCATTGCTCTTTTTTTCCCAGTTCTTTTGAAAGAGAATAATATAAATCAGATCCTCTTGATGAGGATAAGGTAGTCATACTTGTTGGTTTTCCGTTACATTTCCTGTGTTGCAAATCTAGTTGTGTATATTGCTTCAGTGTTACTATCATATGTAGTGCAATGAAATTAGTTTAGAAGTTACATCTGTCTGCATTTGTTATAACTTTTGTCTGCTCTTTGATCCTGCATTGTCATCTGTTTTGTGCTGTCTACTACAGGCTGAATCTTAAATTTTGCTTCATTGATTTGTTACTCCCCATCTCCATTGAATCCGTATGTGAGGAAGAGTGGGATTATTGTTTGCTTTAATATTTGGTGCTGCTAAAACTTTTACTTTATTCCTAGTTTGGCAACCTAATTCACTGTTTAGACACCTAGCTCTTCAGAGAGAAGCAATTAAGTCCTTGAGGCTAACCTTGCAGCACCAAAGGCCTTGCATTTTTTGGATACTGACCCTTACATCATCTCTCATCACTACTTGGTCTCTGTAGGACTGTAGAAATAGAAAGCCTACTCTGTATACCTGTATTTTTTCCCCCTTCTTCATGCACATCCACAACAAAACAGCTCCAAAATTTGACCCAATTAAGACAGGCCTGGCTAACTGAACATCCTCCCTGTTTTTAAAGCAGAGAATTGCTGCTAGCCTTCTTCATTTGGAGGCAGTAGTCAAGGGCTTGTCTGCACTGGGATAAGATGCTGTTTTAATTAGCATACGTGGTAATGGGGTTTTTTTTCCCTTCCCTACAGCACAGACCAACCCCATAATAATTTGTCATGCTCATTGTCTGCCTTTTGGTCCCCTGATTTCCCATTTGGTTTCATCTCTCTAATAAACTCTGTTTGCTTAAGTTATTCAAAAATCTTTCCAAAGCAGAATTTTTAATTTTTTTATCACATTCTAATTGAGTCTACATCGGTTGATGTGGGCGTCTACAAGTTATTTCCAGCTACTTTACATAGTTTACATATCTTTTTTTTGGAACATACTCCTACCTCCTCTATTTTGTTAACTGATATTTCTCCAACTAAAATTCAATAACCTATTTCTTCCTTAAATGTAGCCACTATTGTGCATTTAAAGGCACGGTAGGTCGTATTTCAACATTAAGCAGTTCCTACGTTCTTCCATCTAGTTGTTGTACACATTCCTTTTTTTAATCCTGGAACTATTTGGCAGCTGGTGCTTCTCCTCATGTGTTGAAACTGAATTAACAGAACATACTTATCAACTGCTTATTTTTATATCTGTGTTCATTTCCTCCAAAATCATCTAATATTTTAGCATAAAATAGATAAATTAATACATCCTATCTTTTTCTGACTAGCTTCTCCACCCCTACCTCTCCGGAGTAAACATTGTTGTTCTCTCCTGAGTTAACTTGCTCAATCCTGTCTGAAATTCTTTTCTGTTATTTCCCTGGAAGCTTGCCAGCAGTGCACTGCATCCATGTAAAACGCCTCCAGCAACAGTATTGTGTAGCAGTGAAGAGTCAACCAGTGGTTACTGAGTCCCCAGAGGAAACTAGTTCATAGAGGATATGCAAATATATCTAATTAAGTCAAGAAAAATATAATTCAATTATGAGAACAGCTTGTGTAATGAAGATGAGCAGTGACAGGAACTTATTTTTCCACTTTGAGCTGTTGAAGATCAACATGAAAACAGGCATTATTAGATCACAGCAGATCAGGCCCTCTTCAAAAATCTGTACAAAATGCATCAAACTTCTCTGCCTTCCCCTTTCAGTTCAAGGAATTTCTTTAGAATTCAATCAAGAAAGCATTTTGAACTCTTGGTGCAAGTGCCTATGTTGCAATCTGTGTTAGATAATTGCATATATGTCTTATGTTCATCCTGCTGCGATTGAAGACTCAGCTAAGAAACAGCTTCCCTTTTGTGTTTCTCTCTCTACATTGCATTCTAGGGTTCATTCAGGAAGACTACCTGCGAGAGCTGTTGACGACAATGGGAGACAGGTTCACAGATGAAGAGGTGGATGAGCTCTACAGAGAGGCACCCATTGACAAAAAGGGGAATTTCAACTACATTGAATTCACGCGCATCCTGAAACATGGAGCAAAAGACAAGGATGACTGAGAAAATACCTGGATACCTGCAGATAGCTTCTCCCTCCACCCATGTTAATTTTATTTCTCAGGATCTTTTCTTTTCCTTTTCTTGTTGGGACCTTTTGCATACATTTTTACCATTCCAGCTTTTTCTTCTGCGGCCTCTAGGTCTGCCCAGGCACACCCGTACCTGTGTAATAAGACTGGAAATGGGCAAGGAGAGAGAACAGCTTACAGTGATACAGGTTTAGGGACAAAGATCAGTGAGTGTGGAAGCCCAGGTGAAAATGCCAGTGCTACCCATCCTAGCTAATTTTACCTTTTAATGCTAACTTTTCAAATAAAACACTGCTATATTAAGTACATTATTAAAATTTCATGCTAGAAGTGGGCTGTTAATCTACTCATATCTGTAAAAATTTTTTGCAGCTGTAAGCAGTTGTGTTGTTACCTATTTTTGCCTTAAGAATGAAGCATAAGTCACTTAAGCATACTGATGTTTGTAATCCAGTAAGTACTAAGTACCAACTAAATACTTCACTTACTATTACGAGCACATACAATGAATAAATTTCCACCCTTCAGATTTTAGTGTTTTGTAAATTAATGATTTCTGTCCAACACCCGCACATTAAAAAACCTAAATCTTATGGAGGTAATTGAGGGGGTATTTTACCTCCTTGGAACCTCCATTTCTTGACACTGACTACAATGTTAGTGCTGCTTTTCAAAAACTTACATGGTAAATCCTAGTGCTTTCTGAAAAAAAAAAGATACCATGTGTGAGTAGAATGCTTGAGTGATACCTCTTACCACATCTGCAGGACTGACAATTCAGAATTCATTATATTTTGTTGCAACCATTTGTTTTTTTCTTTCTTTCCTCTTCCCGTGCTTTTTCAAATCACAGCAAGAATGGGTCTGGATGAAGATGGAGGGCATGGTGTCTTGTTTTTGTTTCTTTCTGACAGTGTTATTCTCGCTTTCCAAATGAAACCATACACAATGTGTTTTTAAGAGCTTCTGCTGAGAGTGGTCCTTTGGGTATGTGAGAAGGAGGCATTCCTTTTTGCTCCGTTTCTCATAATTATATCGTCTAGTTCTTGTGGTGTGGAATGCATAACAGATTTGTTGCAGTACTCTGAAGCAACTCTGCCATTATCTGAATACTTGTGGTTCTGGTGTTTTGGTCTTGAGAGAAAGGCTGATCAGAGCTGTTTCTGTCACTTCTAGGAATGACATTGTTATGCCTTAAGAATTTAGAATACGAAGTTAAGAAATGTTATTGGACTTAGAGCATTTTGCTGTTTCTTGGTGGTCTGCTGTTGGGAACTGAACTTTCCATACATTTTATTAGAGGACATTGATTATTTGGTTTAGAGCTTCACTTTTCTTTCATGAAAAACCTACCAGGACTGTCATCTTTTGCGAAGGACAATGCCATAAAACCCATTCACTGGTACCTCTAAGAAGCTCTGAAGCTTTTGCCCTACCTCAGTCCCAGTTAGCTTTGCCAAAGAATGGGGGCTGTGTGGCCACATAAAGGACTACAGGATGCTAACAAGAGGCCTCTTAAGAAAAGTATGGAAGATTCTGAAAAACAAAGTCGGGGGGGGAGTGGGGGTGGTGGTTCAAAACGCTTTCAGAGAGGACAAATCTAAATGCTTCAAAAGTAAGTTTTCTCAGTTGCTGCTCCCTTTGAAGGGAGCGGGCTGGGAACTTGAGCCTAGTCTCCAGGACCATCAGTAGGTGGCATTACAGCTCCTAGCACTAACTTAGCTGAACTGCAGTGACTCACAGCACGCTGCTTTTTGTTTTGAGTCCTGAAGAGCTCGTTTGGTACGGAGGAAAACACGGTCAGTTCTCATAGAATCTCCGCTGCTACCACAAGGACTGATCTTGTCGGGATTTTTCAAATTGCAGTTTTGGTATTCACTGCATTTTGTCTCTTTAATTAAACTCATTTATTACAAAAGAAAGTGAAGAGGTATCTGAGCCGTTGTTACAGTCATGTATGCACAAAAACACGTGGTGTGTGCTTGAAAAAGACTGTTTTTCCCAAGGACTTAGGTTTGCCTCTGTAACTCAAACCAGGTATCCTGCTCCTGCATTTCTCAGAACTCAGTAAGCATTCTCGATGTTTTATAAGATTAGCTTTGAAAAACTACCCCAAATTCAAATTTATATATGTTTGCATAACTTTGTTTACATATGAAAGACTAAAACTCGTGATACGAACTAAACTGTTGAGGCTCAGGGTGAGGCAGCTGGTGTTTATCTATAGCAATAAATGTCAATTGTTAAACCCTAGTTCTTGCTTAGGGGCTAGCACTATGTTGCTGTACAGCAACTCCATGCCGTTCCCGATGTTGAACTGCAGCTCGACAATGCTATTGTTCTTAGACATGCCTTTGGAATAATCTTTGTTTTACCCCCTCAAGTTTAATGGCATTAAATGCTCTGATACAAACTTGTCAGAGAGACTGATAAACCTGGACTTTTGGTGGGGGCTAATCCAGAGGCCTGGGATTTCTCCTGCAAAGAACTTTTAAAACCCTGCTCACCTCTAATGCAGAAGGTGCCTTCAAGTCTGTGCCTGGAACCAGTAACGCTGGTTTTACATACTAACTGCAGTTCTTATTTCTGGTGAAATCAGTCTCGGTGAGAAGCCTTGCAGAATCTCAAGTGTTCTCACTAAAGTGCATCACCAGAACATGAAGGCATTTATGATGGGATGTTCTCCTTTTTCTTTTCTTTCTTTCTTTCTTCTTTTTTTTTTTAATTCCGTTGTTTTGTAGCTCAGTCACTTGAATGGAGGGCTAGAACAATGTGGCCTTGAATCTTCTCAGCTAGAAGAGAGAATTAAAAGTAGGTCTGCAACATTCAGACTGAATGTTAAACCACTGAACAATTGAATAAGGGAGGGTGGAACCATCACAAGCAGCTGTGTTTCTTATTGTGCTTTTATTTTTCCTTTTTTTTTTTTGGCAAATGAAGGAGCTTAGGCAGGGATCTCAGGAGAAAGGATTAAAGAGATCAATTCTACCTGAAGAAAGACTTGCCTCCTTTTCAAGGTGAAGTTCCCAAAAGGTATGATTCACAAGTGGGGTTGGTCTGCTTGTTTCCTGTGGTTGCAGAGGCAACAGAGCTGAACACTAAATGAGTTTTAGCTTATAAACCATTTCCTCTCCAGGACTGTTTGTAAACGTTCCCCTCTGCAGGGCTGTTTGTCAGAAGCAGTGCCTCACCAGGGAACTGTCTCGCACATCCTGTATCTGGCCTCACATCCGCCTCTCACTCCGCATCAGTGTAGGTAATAATTGTAAAGGTTGTCCCTACCCTTACTCTGCTTTAAGGTATTTGCAGGAAGCTGTTGTGGCTCGGCACTCGACTATCCTTGAGCAACTATCTCTGTACTGGGGGCTGTACTTTTGTAATGCTGTCCTTACTTGTGAGTTACAGCCCTAGCTCCAATAGAGAGAGCGGAGGTGATTCCTTTCCTTCTCTCCAGTATTTCTTGTTGCTGAAATTCAGCAGATCCTTACTCAGTACACTTCTTTTAATAGTTACTAATTTTAGTGCCTAACTCGCCTAGACGAGGAGGGAGCAGCACCTGTCAATGTTGCCGGCTTGCCTCCCTGTGAACAAGGCAAATGATGTCAAGCATTCTTCCCTGTCATCCAGATACCACGTAATGGGCATTTCATAAGAAAACATCCAAATGCCAAATAGACTTGGATTTAGCTTGGACTGAAAACTCAAGAGTCTTAAAAGAATTCCTATCACCATGGTGGCAGCACCTAAATACTAGGCACTTGGTATGACCTTTGTGGGCTGCTTCCTAGCGGCAGGCATGGTTTATATTGGTATTCAAATAACCTTAGCTATCTGCTGACTCATCTCAAGTTCCACTGTATGCATCCCATTGCTTAAGTATAAAAATTATTTTAGTAGTACTCATTAGCTATGAAAGGCAAACCTAACTAGAGTTCCTATGTAATCATCATGCGATCAGAAGTGTCATGTAAACTGAGTATTTGCACATATAGAAAGCTTTCACGCAACTTTATTAGGGATGCATACCAGTCCTAGCAGGCTTCTTTCACTGAGTAGATAAGAGTTGCGAATTAAAGATACTTGCAGCTGGGAACTTCCTTTTCAAATAATTGCAGGTCATTGTGACATTGGAAATGTTTGCAAAGAGATACAGTAAGACCACAATCACTGCATGCTGCCCCCCCATACACAAGATTTCCTTGAGAAATCTGCTCAGCTCTGTGCCCCACAGCCCTAGCAAGCTTCAAAGCTATAGGGCTGGAGTCAGTCAAAAGGGGAGTTGACAGATTTCATGTTAGCAAGATAAGCTCGTGAACTTTGTGATATATGTTTGGAAGAGAATTAAGTGGAAGAAAATTACTTGTGGTTATTGTTTGCCTGTTGCTTTACTGATTTAGGAGATAAATTATGGTATATTTATTAGAACCTGAGATATATGTTGTGCAAACTACAAGTTATAATACTGTTATTGCTATCCTGTTTGAAAACAGGGGAACTTGGCCATGAACACAAATCCTTCTACATTGCCTGCCCCCCTCCTCTGCTAATTAAAAAAATTAAAAGGTGGCAATGCAATTTTCAATTGTCATAAGACAACATTTCTTTTAGACTTTGACCTTTTTTTTTTTTTGTAACTAATTGAATATAATCTTAGAATGTAACTAACAATAACTAGTTTCTCTGCTGTAAAATGTGTCAGTACACAAACTGCGTCTGTCTTGCTGGTGTTTGTTGTTGGTGTTTTTTCAGTACATCCATCTATCCCACAGCCATTTTGCCTAGGTGAGGCTGAGAACAGTAGCACTGTTACAGCTAGGATATCCTACCACATGCAAGCCTAAGAGGAAGGAATCGTCAAACTTGCACAAAAGGATGAGCTGGGAATACACTGTAAAACCTCTGATTCCCCTGCTGGAAGATGACTATGAGTTACTTGAGCCCCAACAGAGAAGAATAAACTGTTCCCATTAAGTGCTAGTTATAGCAGCGTGATTAGCAGAAACCTTACCTGGTAGCAGCTATTGCAGAATTTGGAGTAAAGTTGCAACATGAATGGGACAATAATTGGAAGACAGGGTAGAGGCTTGTTAGAGGTTCTTGGTCTTTACTCTTTTTCTGTTGCAACCTGTATGGCCTGCTGCCCTGGGAATTTTTGGTCCCACTCTCTGGGCACAGAATTTGTGTAACTAAGTAGCCATCTAAAGTAGTAAAGATTGAAATAGCAGCAAGAGGAGAGAAGATAGGGGTTGAGGCACTTGGGTATTTCTTGGTGCAGCTGATTAGAGATGACTTTCTAGTTGAGATCCCAGTCTTTAGCCTTCTCCAGAAGCTGGACATAAATGCCTAGCCAGTTCTTTAGGTAACCCCTCACTTTGGCAAGGCACAGCAGCTCTTCCAGGGTTCTGTTTCATATTTAACGTTTCACCCTCTCTCCCTGTTCCCCACTCACCCCTCCTCCTTCCATCCTTTATGCAAGCTCTTAAATGCCTTCCACATGTCTGTGATCTACATCTGCTCCTTCTGTTACAAGCTTTACACATGCCTAAAGGTTGAGGCCCTCAAGCAAGAAAGGCATTCCCTTCCCTACTTTGTGTACGAACCCTGGACCTCACCTTGAGATAAGATTCAAAGCAGCTAATAAGCTGTGAGGCAGGCTTTGCAAATTTTGATGAGTAAAAATTCAAGCAGCTCCAGGATTAAGGAGTAATTCAGTGGCAGCTTTGGAAATACTGGCAGTCTCTGAATGGGATGTCAGTACCTCAGACATTTCAGGCTCTTGGCTGAAAGCACAAATCAGATTCTTGTGCACATATCTGGATGTACGGCAATAGGACAACACATGACAAAATTGCAGTAGGTTAAGTGTGCTAGGAAAACAGGAGGCTATTTTGGCTGATTTTCTTACTAGTAATGCCTGGAAGATCTTATCTGATGCCAGGTTTTCAGGGTTGGTAATTATGCCTCTTCCACAACTGATCTCAAGTATTGCTAGGAAAGAGCAAATATCAAACAAGGGGTGCTGGCCACTTATTTTCACAACCACTTTCCATACTCGAAGGGTACTTTACACTTATGTGACTGATTCTGGGTTATTCTTACCGAGGACAGATTTAGTGCTCGCACAACCCCTTTGCAGGAATGTTTTTGTTCCCTACTCGTGGTTTTTAATGTGACTATAAAAGCAAGGAAAAGATTTGGGAGATGCTGTTATTATGAACAGGTTAGGGTGTGTTTATTTTAGTTATTCCTTCTCCTTCTAATCCCTCCATGCCTCCCTTAAGTCTATTCACAGGCTTTCCTTCTTCAGGGAAACAGTATAAAATTCAGTTAGGCTCACCTAAACAGGCCATTTCAGCAACATTATGTGAGTTTCCAGTATTTACCTTTACATACCAATACGTAATTCTGGCTCATTTCCTGACTCTGCGGCTCTTAGTTGTCTGGGAGGATGTGTTACCTTTCTTTTTAAAAGTAGAGTTTGCTTCAGTTTTAGCCTCTAATCAATATCACATTCATAGGTTTCCCATACAGTTTGCCCCATTTCATCTCTGTGGAAGTTGAAATTTCCACTTGGGAATCTTCTTGCCTTTCTCTGCTATATGCAGCTAATGTCAAACGCTTGTGATATCTGGGCATGTTCTTACAGAGTCCACAAAGGTTTGTTTCAAGTTTTTGTTACCAGAAGCTATGGAGAAAAGGACTGTATAAAATCTGTTTGGAACAGAAGCTGGTTGGCGTAGGGGGTGAGAAGTTTTATCCCTGGAAAGAAAAGCAATGTGGCATGAAGGTATGTGTAATATGGGTTCCTTTTAATGAATCTTAGCCACTTAGTTGACTGAAGACATTAAATTGGTCTTTCTCTAAAGTAAGTAATTAACTTTCAACACAGAAAATTAAATTGCTTAAGATTATTACACAGCTACCTGAACAATACTTCTAGTGTCTTGTTGCTTTTATTGCTTTTTTGCCCCTGGCGTTTTGTATGTAATCATCCAGACACCATGAGACATATTGATTAAATTAATTGGGGCCCTTTGTACAGTACAATCTTGTTTTATACAGTCTTATACATGTGCTATTACTGAAGTTAAGTAATAAATAAGAGCAGAGTTAAGACAGAAACTCTGGGCAAAGACAGTCTGTCCTGTAATTCATACTCAGAAGTAGTTTGGACTCCTGAAATAAGCTACCTCTTTATTGGGAAAGAGACAGACAGAATCCTGAGCTGACTTTAGTAGATATTTTGCTGTTTGGCTGAGCCTATTTCCTCTTACTACACTGAAAATTGTCTGGATGAAGAGCAGCTTCTGAGCCAATGCTCACAGTGATCCCAAAGCTCCAGACAGGTAAGTAGGTCTCCCTGTGCCTTTGTACAGTGTCTAGCAGAGTGGAGGAGGGGTGTATGAAAATATAGTGTCATAAGGTAAAGTAATAAGCACTTTTTCAGTAGAGGCAACCAAAAAAAACCATGTTTGAGCAGCTTCCACCCTGCCATCTGTAATTTGTCAGAACATTGTTTCCAGCTCTGGCTTTGGCTAGGATGATTTAGTGGCTTTTTGTTAGCAGTGTTCTAGATAACAAGTGGCAACCAAAATATTCCAAGGCTGCCTCATACTTTCTTATCCCACAGCCTAATGACAAAAGGAGACAATTGTACCTTGTTTGCTAACTACACACTGTGCTTTATCTTGCATTTTGGCTTATGTTGTCATCAAGTTGCTAATCATCATTCTGTGACACTGCCTGCACAGCTCCTCCATGCAGCTCTTGGCTGCAGTTACATAGGGATGGTATTACAAAAGAGCAAATGCAAGCGTTGCCACCTGTCAAGAACTGTTTTTTAGAGGGAAATTGCTCCTTTTGCCAGCCAATGAAACATCAGATCTCCAGGCCACTAAATAAATGCTATTAAACATCATCTGGGCACCATATGGTCTGCATGCTTCTGACTAAAGCTGAGCCACTCCTCCAAGCAGTCAGGTGAGTGAGCTAGATTCCAGCTTCAGTAGCTTTCTGCTTTAGTAGAAGACATGCACATTGGTGTGTTGTGAAGAGGACCAGGGAAAGCCTCCCATAAAGCATGAGAAAGGTTTTGTTTCCTTGTGGAAGTGCTGAAGTTTCTGCTGACCCTTCGAGACACAGATAAATAAGTAATCTAGCTGACTACTGTCAGTTGTGCTGCACAGCCAACAGGTCTGCACTCTGGTATATTTGCAGCTCTAATGCCCCTCAGAGATCTCATGCTGTATTTAGATGTCAGAAACTGTGGGTTAAATGAGCTTTTATTATGTCTCGCAACAGAAGCCCATTCTATGTCAGAATCTTCCTTTGGCACTGTTCTTGAATGAACAGAGCCAATGTGTGCATGGAGCTAGAGGTGCCTGGGTTAAATGTGTCAGCAGGCTAAGACATGAAGAGCAAGAGGAAATGAGGTCTGAGTCAGTTCCTAGGATAGCACAGATCAGCGAGCTACTGAACACCCTCAGAGAGGTTCCCAGAGAGCCTCACATTTAACTCAGGTAATTACAGCTGCAGGTGGCTTTGTAAGCATGAATCACATAGGTGAAAGTAGTGCCGAAGCCTCAGCAAGACTGGTTTTATAAGCCCAGGAACTGAACCCAACTGCATTTTATTGATGTTTTACTGTCAAGACACTCTCAGTCCCTGCACTAATGGCTAGCTGGAGTGCAGCATGTCAGTGCCATTTAAAACACCTGGGACTGGAACAAGCTGTATTGGCCAAATCCTAGACTACATCCATACATGCAAACCCAGTACCCATACAAGTTTGACAGGCAAGTTTTGGCTCTGTGCCTGCAATTCACTTTTTAACAAGTGAAGATCTGTTTCCATCCTAAAGTGCTTGAAAGGAAGTTCTGTTTTTGAGAACACGAGATAACTAACGTAACAAATGACTTCATCATCTACCAGTGTCCCATGTGCATGGGCACACAGGTTTTGCAAAGGAATTTAAAACTTCCAGGTTTCAATCCATACTGAACTGAGGCTTTGAACTCTAAACAGAGTAAACTGTACTTTTCTTGTCCTGATTGGTTACATGCCTGATTGTCTGGAGAGGCCTTTTATTATTTTTTTTTTCTAGAAGACTCACAACTATCTTGTGTTTTAGGCTGAGCTGAACAGCGTCATTGTTATTTCCAGCCTAAAGCCACATGTGGTCTACAATGTGATCATGTCTTTGGGTCTAACTTCTGTCCCACTCCTCCACAGCCTGAGTCCAGCAATTGTATGCTGAACATGTTTAGCAAGGGTGGACAGCATTTAGTGAAGAACAGCCCAGTGGCATCTCATGCAAAATCACAAGTGGTGAGATTCATGCCTTTTGCATTCCAGCTCAGTATCTAGAGCTTACATACAACAAGTAGAGACCCGGATGCGATTTTCTTTTGAGCCTGAGAAGGCTCAAGGCTCTTACACCAAGGCTCTTTTCCTACTCTTCCTGTTGAACCTGCCCTTTTAAAGGACAGCCAGATTCATGGGAGCACAAGGGAAGACAGAAAAAAGAAAGCATATATACCTGGCTCTGCAACTCAGAAGTTCCTGAAGAACTTGACATTGGGCTTCTTCAGTGCAATGCCCAGTACAGCTTGTGAATTTTGTTCAAAGTAAAGAATTCCTCAGAAGACACCAGCCCTACCTTCCCTTCTAGGAAATGCCCTTCTTAGTGAACTGTAAAAGTGGATTCAAAATTATTTTCTTTTTTCCACCTCCTTTTCTACTTTGTTCATATCCTTATTATTGGCATTTCTTTTAGTCTAATTAAGAGGCTTCCCTTCCTAATATGATGGCTGATATTGGTCTCATTTTTGTGTACAGAATTTTGTCTTTTTGTTTGATATGGTACTCGTGAACTACAGACGCAAACAGGGAGGTGGGATTTCATATGCTGCATTGGTCATTATGGCAATTGCTAGTTTAGAGTCTGAGTTATTAAGGATTATTGCATTTTAAATATATACTCTTTCTAGGAATACATTATTCTCATTTGCAAAGGTCTCATGTATGAATAGATAGTATGATTCTGTGGGCAGAAAATTATATTAGTGAAAAGGAACACTTAACAGGTCCTCATCCTAAGAATAAAATCCCAGGACAGCAGCATGATCTCAGGCTATCAAGAGTTCATTGCACATAAGCCCCAGTTAAATGGGGCTACCAGGAGGGTGGATGGGAATGCAAAAACTGACGTGTTAATATCAAATTATCCTGGGCACAAGGAACCTTTTTTTCTTCCTTTTTTTTAAATAGGGCAATTGTTCTATCTGGATTCAATGGAAATGCAGAGTTAGGGTGCTGTCTTCCTGATTTTCTGTTGATTAGGTTTGGGTTGTGTGTTCTGCAAGAAGGGAAAGAGGCTAGATAAACTCTCCTCTTCCACGTGGGTCTAGACTTCTAGCTGGTGAATTCCTGTAGGTTTTGGGAACACACAGACAATGGGAGCTTGACCGAAAGATGCTCTTTTCTGACCTCCATTTAATTTCCTCTACTACACTTCCAGTGGAGTGTAAGTGTAACCTCCATCATGACTATAACTAATAGCTGATAAGGTTGAGGTGTGTGCAGGCAAGGGAAGAACTCCCTTGCAGTGTAACGCAGGAAGCAACTGCACATCAAAAACTCTTCCAGTAGGGGAAAGGTCACAGAACAAATCTGGACCTACTATTCCTGGTAAAGCACCTGCAATATACAACACTAAAGCATTCTCTCTCTTGACCTGCCCCCTCTTCAGACAGTCCTTAAACATTTAATAGAAAGACGTCCAAAGACCTAGAGCCTAGGCCTGTGATGTGGAAATCGTTGAAGATCTCCTCAGACTCCTAGAATAGTCTTCAGTACCAAAGCATGAGAAGCAATATCTCAAGTTTTAAGCCCAATTTAGAGGACTGGCATTTGTCAAGCCTAAATAACTGAAAAAGGTAGAGGGAGAGGGGGTAGCACAAAGGAACATACCATGTCTGTGTACAGATTATGCCTGCTTCTGCTCAGGCTCCTACCCAACCCTAACCTCAGACAGCAGCCTTGCCAATTTTTAGCTCCCTCTCAGCAGACCTGCTATGCCACAGTCCAAACATGCCAACACACAGGGTTCCATGCCTTTAAATTATGCTGCTTTTCCATGCCCTCAGCAACACCGAGTGCCTCTCTGCTATGGGATTCATTTGAAACAGGGACACCTTCAGTACACTCCCATTGCATTAGTTTACCACAAGGGAGAATGACAGGATAATGGTCAAGCACTAGTGGGAAGGCAAAGGGGGTGTACAAGTGCCTGCATGAGTGAAGTCCTACATGCACCCTGTCCCGTGTTTTCCAGTTGTGGTTCTTAAGGTTTGTAATATTGGAGTAAGCTGTGTAGCTCTCTCAATGTTTTTGCAGTGTACTGTGGCAGAATTTGTCTACCCCTAGCCCAGATCCTGGCAAAAGTAGCATGGGTATGGCAAGTCATGAAAGTGAACTGGTTCTGGCCCCACATCTGTGGTTCCATCAGTGGCAAGGCATTGATCCAGTGGTTCATTCTCTGATGTATGTTTAAGTTATGCAACAAGCCTGCTTGTTTGCGACTCTCCATCTTTTAAATTGCCTGGAATCAGTACACTGAGCCTATTCCGTACTCCAAGTAAGTCCATTTTCAGCTGTCTGACCTAGGCAGCCCTTTGCACATCTGCTGTATCCCAAGACAACCTGCTCTTAGCTTTGGTGCTATGCAGTCAGCACATTCCCCTTCTAGAGACGCATTTCTGTAAAAGCCTGCCTTTTCTCAGGTTTCTAACACAATTTCAGCAATGTTAGCCTCTGCCACATTCCATACCTTCTAGTCCCAGTTTCTATCTAAGCTCTGTGAATCCACAGAAAAGCGCAAGATAATCTGCTTACAGCTCCTGCTCCAGTCCAAGCAGTAAGAATACACCCAACTGAAATATTTCTTGGTGCAAGCTGACATGTTTGCAGAGGAGAAAGAATTAGGACCAAATATCACAGTCTGATACAACCTTTCCAGGATCATGGAAGACAAGTTATGGCTTTAAAAGGAAATCACTGTGAACTAAGGGAATTAGGTATCCTAATGGGGAAGATGACTGCATGACTAGTACTCAAGCAATAATTAGTATACAAGGTGGTACCAAGTTCAAGAACACATAAAAACTATCAAGAGAAAGCATTAGTAATGCTTTTACTAATTACCTACTGTGAAAGATTTAAAAAGGTTAAAATTAGTTTTAACTATATTTGGTGAAAAAAACTAGAAAGATTAAACAAAGGTGCTTTCATTATTTGTTCACTGAAAAGGGAGCTTTTGAGATTCAACAGGAAGCAGTCAGGCTGTCTACATGAAAGGAGCAATTGATCAAGGGAGAGTACAGAGGGGCTCCCACTACAGAACAAGCTCTGGAAATCTGGGCAACGGGCAATAATAGTGATGACGGAGAGCGCAGAGCAAATGTCACACGGGAGTTTCTGAAGTTACGTGAAGGCATAAGAGCCTACTGGTAAAAGTCAGAAGGAGGCAAACTAGTAGTATTAGAAGTTGATGGGAGGCTTTTGAAGGAAGAAGAGAATTTAGATTAACACATCAAAATTCTTTGCATGTGGCTCAGTAAAAAGGCCAAATGGGGAAGACAAGCTAAATAGAGAGGTGAAAGTTACTGGTATGGAAAAGGGAATTGGGATTATTAGCGTCTCCTGATAGCAGCGAGTGACAGAAATTAGTGTGCGGCTGAGAGCACTGTAGAATAGCACAGCATCAGATTGTGTGGCAGATGAGGAAAGCTATTATCTTGGTCTTTTCTACTTGAGAATCCCAAATTACTTTGTGCTGTGATATCTTAAGGCATGGAGAAAGTTTCTGTTCATGAAAGGAGGTACCAATAGGCCAAATATATAACTGTTCACTTTCATAATGGCTAGAGGAGAAAGGTTAGCAAGGTGTGGAACAAGGCGGTGAAATATGGCTGGAACAGGAACAGTATGTTCAGAAAGGCACTGACTGGTCATTTTCTGAGTGATGAGATGATGGAAAAGCATACAGAGTAAAAGGAGCCTTGGGTAGATGAGCCCAGGCATAGATACTTTGTCTTCAGTTTTGGGAGACAAGCAAGAGGGCAATTCCCAGCAAGGGCAAGAATAGAGCTGACTGCATGGAGTGTAATCAGAGTGAGACAAAAGAAACCACAGAGGAAATTCAGATCAAACCACATGTCAATTCTGCTGAGTTGCTCCATTGAGAAGTTTACTTAATATTTCACGTGGAAATCAAAAGTTTGCATTTATTCCACTCCTCTGTGGTCAGGTTTAACAATGTAACCCCAGAACTCTGACAGCCATTTCAAAGCAAAAGTAGGAAAATTCCTGGAAACCAAAAGTTTTGCTGTCTGTATGGCTGGCACAATCTGTTCAGATGTGTTTACGACTAACATGCACAAAAAATAAAGTTAAGTAACACCATCAGTCTAAAACTTTATTTTCTTCTATGCCCTTCTGTTTTTTCCACCTAGAAAATGTATCTAGATCAAGCCTCCTCTTTTCCCTCTAATGAGCACTGTCCTCTGTGTGCTGTCCCTGGGGCAGAGGATAGATGGTCAGAAAGTTAAGGGCGGAAAGGGGGGCGTTGTCAAATTAAGGGTACCAGCAGATGAAGAGAGAGACGGAGGGATGGAAGAACAGCTTGTGAAACTCATGGTTTGGCACTGTGAGAGGCAACAATCATGATCAGCAGTGCTGCATCGGGCACAGTTCCTGGGGAGGGATCTGGTAAGCACGCCTCATGGGCTGTGGCCAGGGCAGGTGACCTGGGAATCAGCTGCAGACTCCTGCAACTACTGAGACGAGGTGACAGACTTACCTGGCAGGGATGACACTACCCTGTTTCTTAATATTCTCTTGCATTACTGCTTGAATTTTTTGAAGCCATTTGTCATCCTTACTCATGCAGATTCATTCTTACCCTGAAAGTGACCCTACAAGGTAAAATGATAACCTAAAAGTAACAGGCAGGGCAAATACTTGCTACACAAAATAGTTTCCCGTGGATAGGTTTTGCTGTCAAAGGGTGTGTTGCAACATCATTGCATGATTAAGACCAGGACTTTGGGCCAGTTACCACTGCTTTGATATCCTGCATGGGCTTTCAGAGGCAGGGACCTGTACTACCAGTAAGGTCCTACAGCAGACATCAGTAGCTACTGAGTAAACTAGCAGGGCTCATGAGAGGACAAATGCTAAAATCAGTGAGGAAAATGCTGAAGGTGGCTGAGGACCTAGATGGCAGGTAGATCCAGGGGACACATGCAGGAAGAAATCTTCCCATACTCCCAAAATATGTATCCAAGTCCAGAAAACAGTAATAGCGAAGTGGCACCTGAATCCGAATCAGGTGCTGTCACATTCATACACAGAGGACCTGACATAGTGGGGCTTCAACAGGGCAACTCCTCCTCCCTCCTCAGTGACTAACCAAATATTGGACCCAAGGGACTCTGCAGGCTCCCTGCTCCCTTCCATATTTCAGATGAGAATGAGGTCTCAGCCTGAAAGACGAGAATTTATGTAGGCAGCTATTGCTGCCCTTCAGAGAAGGGAAACAAGCAAAAAAAGTCACACAGGAGGTGTGATTAAAACTGAAAGGTTTCTGGCTGGGTGCCCCCTGGACATCACAGAGCTCTTTCTGATTAGAAAGAAAAACATTTGATTTACATAGAAATAGTTTCTTGCAAGAACAGGGTAAAGATGCTATATGATGGATATGGCTTTGATTACATTTTGAAAGTCTGCCTGAGTGGAACAGTAGCAGCAAAATAGTTTGCTGTTTAAGCTATCCCCCTCCAAACACAAAACAAGGCTTTTCTGCTTAGTCAAATATTAAACTGACATTTCACTACAAGTCCAGTCATCCTCCAAAGCTCTCTCTCTTTACTAAGAAAACTTTTGACTTGCACATTAAAATAATGATGGGTGAAAATAATCTTGATCAATCACTCATGGATCATCTCCTCCTGTTTATTCAGATGTTAACCCAGTATCTTTTCTCATTGCAACCATCCCTTTAAAATCAGACTTGCATTTAATGCTACACGAGCCCTTTAATGATGACTGATGAATGTGAACAGAGAGATAAGTTATTTTTGCAAGTAATTATTGCACAGCACTATTGTTGCAGCAAGCACGTTGTTAGAATATGTGGAGCAAAAGCCATATAGCTGAAATTATTTGCAGATCTCAATTTAAACTCCAAGTTCACGCACTTGAGATGTCCCATTTGTGGTCTGAGCTCAAATTTGTTTAAAACTTATTTCTATCTCAGACTAGTAGTACTTTGTTGCCATCAGTGTTACTGCTGTTCTTTAATCCACAGACGTTGTAGATGACAGAAATGTAGAATACCATTTATTTTGTTGCAGGTATCTGAACATTAGAAAAAGAGTTGGCAAAATGGTCACTCAAACCCGGACTGTTCCCATTGGTCAGATTATAAGCAGAGTTTTCTCTTTTTATTTCCATACTTATATGGAAATATAAACCTTATACAGGGTTTGGGTCCTTAGTCATTCTCTTATACATGCTCCATAAAAAATGTCACCAAATCTCTCTGGCTCACTAAGTCTCTTCAGTTCAAGGCCTCATCTACTATATATTTGGCCAATCTCACTGGAGTCCTATTGCATGACATTGCCAAAATCTCCTCTTTGAGTATAAGTCACGACCATGGCAACAGTCGAATTGCAGGATTTGACAAACTGGATCTCCTGATAAAATTAATGTGATCTTATAGCTATGAGTACTTATATGCATTTCCAAAACAGAGAAAATAATGTAAAAGGTAAACATTAATGTTGCTAGATGCATTGAACAGCAAAGGCCAAGGTACTGAATACAGAATTTGCTTCTCTTTCCACAGACACTTGGTTAACAATGCAGAGTACCAAGGTAGTCCTGAATGCATTGAGCACTCCCGGGCAAAATTTCTTCAATATATTAAGCTGCCATTATCCGAAACTAGCATTCTGAACCTAGGCAAACACTTCTACCACAACCTTTATTTATATGTTTTACATCAAAATCCTGTTGGTGGTGGGCAGCTAATTATCTCATTAAACAGATTAGGGTTCTTTAAGAAAACCAAATTTTTTCACACAGAACTTGAAATTGAAACAGCTATATCAAATCTGGTACTTGGGATCTGTATATTGTAAGGGATCTGTATATTTTAAGTGCCACTTTCTGATCTGAGGATACTCTGCATCTGTTATATAAGGACACACTAAATCAGGAGTCCTCTTCTGCGTGGAGCCTGAGCTCTCCTTCAGTGCTGCCTCACCAGCCTGCTGGCATAGCCCTCACACTGCCAAAACTGCCCTCCCTTCCCTAGTCAGACAAGGCATGGTGGTCATAAGCTTCACCTTGCACCCTGAAGGCTGCTGCCTTGCATATTGGGGAAGACCCAAATAGAGAACGGGGAACTCAAGAGAAATAAAGTCTTAAATCTGTTGCAATGATGCCATTGGACTAGACTCACCTCACATGGTGAGCTGCTGACAAGGTTGCTTTCAGTGGTGGAGCTGTGTGTGCTGGACGAAGGGGACACACATATCAAATGGGATGCTGCTGGATTTTTTGTTTTGGCTGCTCTGGAAGAACCTTCTACATTGCCACTGCACACAAAGCGTCTCACCAGGGAAGCTAAGACCTTTCATGCTCACCAGGTCAAACATCCAATGTATATCTGTAGAGCTGAGCCATGCCTCTAGGAACTGTCTTGCTTACATGAATTCATAGGTTCAGGCCCCTGTTACTCTCCCACCCCTCTGGCAGGTGAAGAAGATTCTCCTTGTTGAGATGCCACTCTGCTTTGCCTTTCCCACAGAGGAGGAACCACTGACAAGACCACTACTTGGTGGAGGAGAGCTCAGTCTGCCAGAGGATGCAGAAGCCCTGGCTATGCAGGTTTCTCCCAGACTTTCTCCCTCCACCAGGAGGTACAGACTCTCCTTCAGTCAGGCTGTGTGAGGCGTTCCCGCATGGCAGTCCTGGCTCTAGCTGAGCCATAGACCTCTCCCCAGTTCTGTAGAGCAGGGGTGTCACGCTGTTTGTAAGATTCTGCTTAGGAAACTGGCTGCCACTGGCCTGGAGAGGTGCACACGCTCCTGGTTGGAAAACTGGTTGGATGGCCGGGCCCAGAGAGTGGTGGTAAATGGAGTTAACTCCAGCTGGAGGCCAGTGACAAGTGGGGTTCCCCAGGGCTCAGGGCTGGGTCCAGCCCTGTTCAGTGTCTTTATCAATGACCTGGATGAAGGCATCAAGTGCACCCTTAGCAAGTTTGCGGACGACACTAAGCTGGGTGGAAGTGTGGATCTGCTGGAGGGTAGGGAGGCTCTGCAAAGGGATCTGAAGAGGCTGGACCGCTGGGCTGAGACCAATGGCATGAGGTTTAACAAGGCCAAATGCCGGGTCCTGCACTTGGGGCACAACAACCCTGTGCAGTGCTACAGACCCCATGGTGCCGTCAGAAGGAAGGCATTGATGTGGGGAGCCTTCCTGTTAGGAACTGTGATATATTATTATTCATAAACACATCAAGGAGCAGCATGCAGTACCTCCCCAAAAGAGTGACCAAACTAATTTATGTTCTTATTTTTACGTGTAGTTATATATCCCAATCCTGTCCTAATGTTACTCTGCTGTTGCGGGAACAAGGCAAAGAAACCTCAAACTCAAATTATTAAGTCATCAACCATACTTTTTTCAAAACAAGTGTGCAAAAAAGGACAAGTAGAGAAAACATGCAATATTTGTCAGCATAAACTGAAATAAGAGCTGAAAAGAGAACTGTGGAAAAATCTGTTGTACTTGCTATGGTTTAGGCCACATCCTGATTTCACATCCTGATTTAATTCAACACAAGTCTGAAACAATGTCACTAAATCCACTTTACATTTACCCCAGTTAACTGAGCAAACTAAGCCCTGGAATTAAATTATACTTGATATTAATTTAACAGTTATGCATAGTATGGTATATGAAAGTACTATCCCCAAACTATTCTTCCTTTTCCTTCATGTCACATTGCATTTTAAACATATCCAGACACTGCAACTATTGCAGAATTGGGCAGTTCCTTAGTTACAGGGAACATAGTTTTCACAGGCATCAAAGGTTTGTGCTTTGAATCTGCATGGGTTACTTGTTTATTAGCAGACTGAATTTAAGCATTTGGTTTTGTTCTACAGAGCCCTGTGCTGCCCTTGGATCCATCAGGTTGTACTGCCCTGTGCAGCAAGCGAATACAGCTGGTAGTTTTATCCAAAAAGTTGCTCGGCTTTCCCCTGCCTACCAAGACTGAAATAAAGCAATTGCTTTATTGATCTTCTGTCCATGCTGCAAAGCCTACATATTTTCCCAACTTCCAGAATCTATGAAAATGCACCTGAGAGCAAAAAGCTCAACTGTTAAAGTATTCTTTTTGAAGAGGAAGGGGTAGGTGGTATTCCCTCAAGCTTACTATGATTATACCTTTAGTTGAAATGCAGTCAGGCAGCCTTTTCTCCAGTCACATTTTCAAATGAATCAAAAAGTATCTAGGAACAAGAATAAGTGTTATGGGTTTGTTTTTTTTTTTTTTTAGGAACAAGAACCTAAAACCCTACATATTGTTATTTAGATCTATTTATTCCCTGAGACGCTGGGACACTTTCATGAATGCTTCAAGAACCATTTTACTTTTTTTGGTTTTCATTTGAAAATGACAATACTGGGACACATATAACTAATCCCTGCCTGTATCAGCAACTCCAACAACATGTAAACAACATGTAAACAGAGAGAAAAAGCTCCAACACCAAGTGATACCAGATAACTAAGGCCACTATAAGCAAAAACTGCTTTCTAACCCTGCAGATAGGTACACTTTCATTATTTGTTGTCCTCAAACCCATCTCAGCATCACTTCAGTCAGCTCCAAACACCCCTAAATTATACATAGTGCTTACAAAAGCTAAAACAAGCTGTTCCTCCCTCCTCACCATGTTTAGCACTTATCTTCTCATATTAGCTTAGTGTTTATAGTATTTACAACTACCATGGAAGACATTGTTTCGGGACCTTAAATTGGACTTTAACCCAGGGGTCTACAACTCTGTGTAACACAGGCTGTTCTTAGGTAAGTTTCCATTAAGTAAGTTGTTTAAATATCTTTTTATATAGCTTAGTATGAAATAACTACATATCCATTAAAGCAAAGATATGAACCACACTCAATGACAAGGCAGCTGAGTGAGAGAGGAAGTCATTCTCTCTCTCTGACTTGATAAATATTTAGTTACAAGAAACTGGAAGAGATCTCTTACAGAGCAGCAGGAATCTGGGAGCTGGAACATTCCCTTAGGATGAGAACGACTTCACGACTAAGCAGCATACGCTTGTTCTAACTAATGACTGGCATTACCTTTGAATGACTCGCCAGATTTAAAGATCATAGCTTAAAAAAAAAAGTTTCCACGGTCTGGTTGGGAAAGAGCTACAGGAGAGGATGATGACACAGAGAGAAAGATTACAACCTTAAGCCTTAAGGAGGACTTGAACAGTCCTCATGATACTGGAAACCACAGCTATTCTGGTTCACTCTCCTGTTTGCACAGCCAGCTCAATGTAGTGATTTGGAAAAACAGTAGTCCTTCAAAAAAAGATTTTAAATAGAGTGACCTGATGGTCTGAATAGAAACTGAAAAAATATATAGCAGACTAAAGACAAGGAGCATGTCTTTTAACAGTCACCAAGACAAACTGCATCCTTGACAAAGTTCGTTAAGGGGGACGGGCAGAGTGTAAACAACAAAACTCTCTAGAAGCTCAGTGTGTTTAAATTCAAGCAGAAGCGAACCAACAAGATAGTCTGAAAATATAATTTTTTTTTTTTTCTTTCCTCTCTCCTGCCATGTTGGGTACAAACTCCTGAAACAGTGAATTCTTCCTCTGGAAAACATCAAAATCAACTTCACCCAGTTTTAGTTCTTCTAAATCACAGCCTTTTTCAATATGATCTCTGGGTCACAGATCAAGGATAAAATTCTGTGCCGCACAAAAGCATGTTTGACCTAGACCTCTGGATCACTGATTTTTATCAAATGACCTGTAGGTGAGAGTTGATCACAAGGCATATGAAATGTTTCTAAGCACAATGCAAACAGCTTTCTGTAAACAAACATATGTGGATACAAACAAACATGAGGGGTAGCGGGTGGATAATAACAGTCAGTTTAGACCCGTTTTTTTGTTTGATTGGAAAGGGCTAAACTGTTCCAGCAACATCACACAAAAACTGTGTCCCACTAGGTTGAGATCTGACATGACTCAGCATTCCCTATGCTGTTTCTTTCACGTAGGGCAGCCAGTCAAGAGCTGGTCTGGCTTCCCACTTGGTATGAATGAAGGGACAGGACGTAGAATGCAAGCATTTCATAGTGTGTATTCATTCCTTAAAGTAAATTCAGACCAAGCCTTCCTTGGACAGAGTCAGTGTTACGGATTAAGCCAGGGCTGACTGCCCAGTAAAACAAATGCCATTTACAAAGCTAGACTTTCCACTTCAGTGAATGCAGGGATGACCAGCACTAAGATTCCAGGTCACTCATCCCAAAATACTTTTAAAATTGCATAATCACTCTTTCTAATGGGATAACTAAATTAAACAAAAACTTTCCTCATTTACCCCACTATTTTGAAAACAAACTATGCTGGAACCAAACAAAAAATATTGCTGATCCAAGTTTAAATTATTTTAGCAGCACAGTTCCACCTCAGGATCATTATGTATAGCTTAATCATGACACTTTGCAGGGTGCTACAGGAACATAGTATGAAGCTGCTTTTAGCTTATCAAAAGGAGACTGAACAATTTAGCTTAAACCTTTTTCCTGGAAGTTCACACTAACACATGTTACCTTAGGCTACTTATAGCCTGATAGCACATAAGCACTGGCAGTTACTACGACATAGTTAACATGCAGTGACCCTCTGAGCAAATAAATTCAAATGTGTCACCTTTTGCCAGATCACAGAATCATAGAGTAGTTAGGGTTGGAAAGGACCTTAAAGATCATCCAGTTCCAACGCCCCTGCAGGGACATGGGCAGGGACACCTCCCACTAGATGAGGCTGCCCAAGGCCCCATCCAACCTGGCCTTGAACACCTCCAGGGATGGGGCATCCACAGCTTCCCTGGGCAACCTGTGCCAGTGTCTCATCACTCTCATAGTGAAGAAATTCTTCCTTATGTCTAGTCTAACTCTGCCCCTCTCCAGTTTATACACATTGCCTCTAGTCCTATCACTACAAGCTTTTGTAAAAAGTCCCTCCTCAGCTTTCTTGAAGGCCCTCTTCAGGTACTGGGAGGTCTCTATAAGATCTTCTCCAGGCTGAACAACGCCAACTCTTTCAGTCTGTCCTCATACAGGAGGTGCTCCAGCCCTCTGATCATCTTTGTAGCCCTCCTCTGGACCCGTTCCAGCAGTTCCATGTCCTTCTTATGCTGCAGATTCCAGAACTGGACACAATACTCCAGATAAGGTCCTCAATACTCCAGATGAAGTCCGAGATCTCCAGTCCCAGTTCCGTACACAAAACACATCTCAGAAAAGCTAATGTAATTATTTTCAGTAAAAATTTTCCATTTCTATGCTTTCCTCCTACCTTTTTCACTTTTTTTTCTTAAAAGGTGAAATAAAAGTTTATGAAGGAAGTACTCAGCTGTTGCAAATTAGTTCATTATCATTATAGCCTTATCATAATTCTTTAGCACTGAGTTTGTATGTCTGGCTGTGTCTGTGAAGGCATTCTATTAATTACAGAAAAAGGGAGTGATTCTTAACAGACCTGAACTTTGCCAGTTACTTCTCTATCTTAGTAGCAGATACTAAAAAAGCTGCATTACAATTAAGCTTCAAAAGTATTTCAGTGCTATCACCTGGAGGTGAAGATACCAGAGCAAGGGAAGACTACAACCAGTGTCAAGGTCTGACCACAGTTAGAGAAAACAAGAACCTAATTCTTCTGCATCAGAGAATTAAAAATTGTGAGTAATAATTTCACCGGTATCAAAGTTCAAATCATTTTAAAATACTATCAGATTAGGAACAGGTCCATTGCGTTCTCAGTGCTCATTACGCAGGATGCATACGTCACCTTTTAGTAAGGCACTAAATAAGAACATACAGTACCTAAATATAGGCACTGTAATGTTAACATTTTGATGCAACTCCCCTGTAAGAGTCTCTATCTCCTGTTCTTATGTAGGGATCACGACTTGCACACAATAACGTGGCATATGAGGACTCACAAAGAGCCACAGCATCACACTGTTCTCATTCTATGAATGCAGCCAGGCTAGAAGTGCCCAAAATCTTTAGTGGAAGACAACAGCATCCATTTCTGCAACTTCTGCTCTCCTGAAAATTCAGGACATCAAGAGCCACAGGATCAAAGACTGCTACAAGTCTTCATTGAAACCTAAGGCTGAGCCCACAGGCCTGGAATAACCACTAACCTGTGGGGAGAGTCAGATGAATCCAAAGCTAACTCTCTTTAAACTGACTTGGGCTGTTTCTATCTATCACAGAGCTGTGAACAGCAGACTTAAGTATCCAAGGCTCCCCTTTCCATTCAGTAACCTTCTTATATTTTCTCAGAACCCCTCCTCAGTGTTGTAATTCAAGTTTCAAACCCCACGGCATACTCTCACACACACACAAAAGAAACCCAACCCAAACCACGTGGTACTTAGCCTTAACAAAGGCATTTCTCAACCAATTGCTTTACTATTAAGAAGTACTGCAGCGTCCCAAAATTCTGTAAAGCTTGGCCTTGCCTCCATAGCAGTCCAAGTTTTGTCAGCATTCCAAGGCAAAGATTTTCCTGTTTCCTCTCTCTCCAAGTGCTCCTGTTCACAGACGATCCAGGTCTGCCTCCCACCCATCTCTTCTGCCAAACAAGCTCTCTTCATTACGCATTCCTGTTGAGAAGCAGCAGGTCTATCACCCATGCTGGTTCCCTTCTGTAAAAGCAAAGCAAAAAATAAAAATTAAAAAAAATAATCCAGAACTCTCTAATTCTAGGGTCTATTCTGGCAGTTCTGAGATCAAAACAAAACCTGTCCTATCATGGCTGTTGTCTAAGATGTCTAAAACTTATTTCTGGGAAGGCAGCTCGCAGTCCAAAATGGATGTCCTAATTCATTCTCCATTTTGGAGAGTGCAAAATTCTCCAGTAGAATGATGATAGAAATCTGCCTGACAGATTATGTGATCTCAATGCAGTAAACATAAACCTTTATGAAGTATATAGTTCTGTAAAGTGCATATAACACTTTTTTACCCCGGTACAGATAAACATATGTAGAGATACAGATGTATTATACAGATTAGGTTCTCTGGGAGCAAAAAGGAAATTCCAAGACATAACGTTATATTGCTCATAATCATGAGCAAAGAAGTGCTAATTAATGAATTGTTCTTACTGGACTGGCAGCTTTCAAGGCCCCTGTTTTTATGTCTATAAATCAGATTTTGTTAGAAACCAGTGACAGTGGCAGCAAAATTCAAGAGCTTTTAACCTAAGACACATTCTCACAAAGTCTGTGCAATGCTTGATGCACGCTTCTTATTTTTCATTAAAAATCAGTCACTCGATACCTCTAATAATTTCGGTACAGCCCATGGAGAGCTGACTTAAAGCTGAACAGAAATGTAAGCTTTCAGGATCTAAAGGACAAACTGAGGTTATCACTTCAGATGCTTAAGAAGATAAATGTACAATTTGACCTGAACCAAACTTCAAAGTCAGTGAAGGCCAAGTGAAGATAAAAAGAAAAATGAAAAAGATTTTGGCAATTGCTTAGCACTGATATTTCAGTAGTAGAGAAACAACATGTACATAGGTTAGAAGAAGCCTCCGTGCCCTTGAAAAATAACCTGAGACTTAAAAAACAAAACCAAACCCCAACAACAAACACCAAAGCCATAATGTATAACATTACTTTACACTCTAATTCATTCTTTCCTTTTTATAGCGTAAACAGCAGTGACAAGTATACTTGTTATAAAGCAGATGTTCTTCAAACAATTAATAGCAATAGAGAAACAGTAGCAAGAGAGGAAATAGTACCAAGGGAGGAAAAGGGGGGAAAAAGGAGGAAATAATATTTTTCCACCATACCACTAACCTAGAGACCTAGTGAGCCATATAAACACAGGGAAGGGAGAGGCAATTTCTTTCCCAAACCTATAAAATTCACCACTTATCTTTATCTTACATCCATCTCTGTACAATATTATTACTTTAAAAAAGTGTAATATTTTCTAAAAAGAGAATTACCCAAGCTCCTCATGAAAATCTAGAGAATTCTGAGGTCTCCCAAGCTTATCATTCACTGTAACAGCTAGAAGAGATTGAAAATACAGCTAAAGATATAAGTAGCACATGGGAATCCTTGCCAAAACTCCCTCCCTAACAGCTTATTGGCTCCCACTCCTTTTTCCTGCTCCAATCTTTACATCTGGACCGGGTTTTTAGATGATCATTCTACACACAGTCAAATATTACTTTTAGGTCAGATCTGATTTGGTGGTTTTGGCTGAACAAAGGCTCTGCCAGCAAGAGCTGCTTCAATCTCCTTGCCACTTTCAAAAGAAAATTAAGTAGTAAATCTGTTGGCAGATTACTAATGACAACGAACTATTTTCCAACTGATCATTATTTAACATGAAATGAGCTCATGATCTCAGGATGGTTCTGGCTGTAGGGTGCCATTACATCATTCACCCTCACTGTTGACACTGGAGCTTTTGGCACACATTTGACAAGACAGCACCTGCCTTGCTACAATTCAGATATGTAATTCATTGCTAGTTCAGTTCCCCTGATATACTACTCTAGGAAGCCACAGCTTAGATAAGAATAGGCTTTTTTGGCTAGGACATCCCTATCTGACTCAGAGGAGGAACAGAGCACAATCATAAAAAGAAGTTCTAGTCTTGTCTCTGCAGCAGAGTCTACATTTGCTACTGCCTGTGAAACCATTCCAATAAAGCATAACTTAACCACATTAGTGAAGGTACATCAGCAGAGAGATCACTGACTTACAATTGACAATAGGTAGCAAACTCAAAACTCTATGCACACCCACATTATCCCACCATCCAAAGTAAATATCCATTTCCTAGGACAAGTAAAACCTGTGCCCACAAACTCCCTGAGGCATCCAAATATGTTTTGGCTTCCAATACAATCTTCTTGGTAGCAAGTCTGCAAACCACTAAGCCCAGGAACTCATCACTCCTTGCTCCTCCCTTAAAGACCTCCACACATCTCCTCCTTCTATTCCTCAGTGGCTGGGTAGTGCTTTACAGGTTTTTTTTCAGCCCTTAACCCTTCATTAAGGCCCAAGTGGCAAGTAGAGGAGCCCCGATTAATCCGAGCTCTGTCTACCCAATGAGGCACTTCCTTGTGTAACTACTCATACTGAGCACCATTTCATTGCTGCAGTATAACTTCTGAGCTGCCTGGTTGGCTGAACTGCCATCCTGCAATATTGCAATGCCTAAAACATATCAAGCACATATAATGACTTTACATGAAGGCAAAGGAAGCATATTTGCATCCAATATTTGCCCAGCAGTAAAAGCCGTTCTGGTTTTACAGATATGGAAAAGACCACCACTGGTTCCCTGTGCCAAGTCCTTCAGCATCAGATATTGAAATCAGGTCCCTTGACTCTTAATTTCCCTATTCTAATGACAGCTACCCACATACTTAAGATGTATTTCAAGAGTTTTGTAAATTATTAAGTGCAAGCATAGAAATTTGGCACAGCAAATACCAGGCAAAGCCTAGAAACAGATTAAAATCCAAGAGGTAGTGTCCACACTACTGCTTATGTTGTGTCTTTATGAATGGACGTGGCCTTTTTCAAGCTGTAACTGCTATGATCACTGCTATTGACAAAATGGGATCATCAGCTCTACAAGCTCTGATAGCCATGAAAGTATGAGTTAGTAAACTGGGAGTCAAAGGTCAGAACCCATTCTGTCCTCAGAGTAAGTACTGGAAATAGTGACATCACTGTATGATGTAAGGACACCTAAAATAACCTTCTTAGGTTTTGTGAAGCAAGACAAGAAGCTGAACAGCCTAACTGCCTTGCAATCATTCACTCCTGTTAATTTAAAAAAAAATTAAAGTTATCTCCTTAGCACTTCCAAAACAAGGGGGATTTCCTCTTTTCTTAGCACCAAAGAAAGAGGCAAACCCGTGTAGCTCTGGGAGCTCATGAATTGCCAGCACCAAAGGTTCCTAGACAATCTCCAACTTGGATATTACAGTTTGTTTTAATGCTTTGTAACCATATCCTCTTTGATCTGCAAGTCTTTACATAGGCAGTTCTGTGCTTTGAATTTATAGGAACTGCTACTGCTTCAACTAGTTTAAGAGATAACTAATTTCCATTACTTATTCAAGAAAAAGAAATACTTCCAACAACATAGGTGAAGGTATCATTTTGTTATTAGCAATTGAATTAAAAGCCTCATCATCAGTTATCCTTTTCTTAAATTCCACTGGTGATCTATTGACGACTTTGTGCTCGACTCTAGGAATTGAATTCTGACTAGGGACAAACAAGCCAAGCTGTTGGTTTAACATCTTTGCACAAAATTAACTTGACCAAGATAAATACTTCTTTTGAAGTGATGGATAATTTTTCGCATTTGGTTGATTTGGGTTGTTGTTGGGTTTGTCGGTTTGGATTTTTTTTTTTTTTTAGATAAATAAAGTAGACATCAAATTTGTGTTTATGAGTCACTCATCATCTGCGAAATCACCTAGTTAGGCTTGTGGGTTTGTAACTGTAAGCAGCCTAACTTTAGCTTTAAAAACACAAATGATCCATCAAGTTTTTAAAAGGCCCACAGTTTCACAGAGAATGAAATGCTTCTCATGTTTACCTGCACCTTTGTGTCACACGTTTGTATTATCCTATTTCAACTAAGATGCAAACTGTGACAGCCTTTTGTCTTGTGCTTGGGGCATTCAAAATATCCCCCTTGTGGGTTTATCACTAAAAAACATAACTGAATTCTTGTCAAAGCCTTTCTTTCTGTGGAAAGATTCAGGCTTTTACGCACTCAATCATTTTAATCAAGAAGAAAGCACATTTAAGAGTTCTGATTTGTGTAATATTTGTCTGAAACTGTCCTACAACTTCCAAAGTTACTGAGGAATCCAGGCAGAGCAGCAAACAAGGGCAACATAATTGTGTAAGCCTGCTTTCCTTAGGAACCCTGGCTAAAAGCCCAGGCCCAGTTCTTCTATAATGTTTCGTTTGCAACATTTCAAGGTTCATTCAGTTTCATTGGGTACCCTTTGAGGTCTGCTCCTTAGAGAAGCACTCGTTTGTTCCTAAGACAAAATTCCATGCCAAAGCAGCACCTGGCAGCACCAACTCCTGCCCTACCCCTCTGAAGCCTTTGTCCTGTTCGCTGACCAAGTCTTAGCAATTCAACTTCTCTGAGACAGGCCATGGAGACTGAACGTCTTAAGTTTTCAGTTTCACCTCTATTCAAATCACATGAAGCTCATCGTTTCTGCCTTTTTCTTAGCTTTGAACAGGAGCAGTACATGATATTAAAGAACAGACGACCAGCCAAGCCAGAAATGGCTCTGAGTGATCACATCCGTGATAGGTTTTCCCTATCCCACTGTCCCACTTTCAACAGAAATCTCCCAGTTCCAATAGCATAAGATGATGTTTCAAAACATCATTAGGCACACTCAAGGCCCATCACAACAGAAAAAATGCACTGCCATGATTTACAATGCATCAGGCAGTGACTCGTATAACTGGCTCCCTTGAGAGCTCTTTTGAAGTGTACATGAGTCAACAGATTGACAGCAAAGAACAATATGCCATCACCAGGCATTAATGGGCAGCCTCACTGTTTCTTCTGCAGCATGTCTCATTCTCCTGTCTCCAGTATATCTCCTTTATATCTCCCTCTGGCTCTGTCAAAGCAAGTTACACTATATTAACTTGCTGATCAGGTCCATTCATACTGCAGAAATTAAATTACTGAGAAGTGCAGCATCTTTGAATGCTAGCAGAGCTAAAAGTTATAGCACCTTACCTCACTGAAGTCCATGGAAGTTTTTTTTTATAAATCTGAAG
The DNA here is from genome assembly GCF_032191515.1 of Phaenicophaeus curvirostris. NCBI lineage: Eukaryota > Metazoa > Chordata > Aves > Cuculiformes > Cuculidae > Phaenicophaeus > Phaenicophaeus curvirostris. Next base: position 47,832,763 of record NC_091394.1, on the reverse strand, counting down.
TAAACCAAAGTGTCACTTCCAAATTCTGAACACTAGTAATGCTGAGCCCCCCACTCAAAGAATCTTACTTGTCCATGCAGTCTGTAGTCCCTGGTGGTCTTGTGTTTATCTGTCTTCACTAACACCTGCCTACCTTTCTGCTGCCTTAAGCTACTCCTAACACTGGGCCACCCAGAAACCTTATCTGATTTGAACAGAATTTTACTCTTTTGAGATATAATGGACGTTTCTGACAGGGACACTGTATTTCTGGAACAGCGGTTAACAAGTTGTTTGGCCACTTCAGGGAAAGTGCACTGCTGAAAATCATTAGCAGCATGACTTCCTTCACAGTTGTCATGCACAACACTGTATTATGTGGACATGAAATTCTGAAGTTGGCTTTGAGAGTGAAAGATAGTATGATACGTGTCACTTGGTCAGGACTTAAATTTTGGCCAGTCTACCAAGGACTTTTACAGAGGCACCATATTTCCCAGCAGATGCTGGCGCAACACACACAACAGAATGATAATTTCTGCTAGCATTCCGTTCACTAAGCCTTCCAAAAATATTGTTACTAAATTTGCAAAATAATGTCTTCAATCTGTAGCAGTAATAATAATAATAATAATAATGTGAAACAACAAGGAACATCAATAAAGTGCCGTTGTCACAAATCAGAGTTACATAACTAATAGCACTGTGTGAATATTTACACACATATAGATACAGGGATGTATGCGAACAGCATTTAATGTTCTCAGCTATGTGTTTTCTTCTAAGACTTACAGCAACTGTGATGATCGGGATAGGTTATTACATTGCACATATGTATGTTTGTAAGCATATATATATTCGTAAGCCCAGGACACATCCATACTTATAGAACAGAACATATCTAGAGTGCTCTGCATATTAACATGAGGCAGCAAAATAAGGTTAGATAAATGCACTCTGTGATATTATTCTTCTCATCTTAAACATACGCATTAAATTAACTTTTTGGTTTCTTAGCAATGTTCATGTGTCCATACTAAGACTATTGACACAAACTGAATTACTACAAAATAAAGTAAGAAAGAGTAAGGTATTCTAAGAAAGCAGCTGTGTTCTCTCAGAGTTTTCTCTCCACAGCATAGAATAAGCTTTATTTAAATTTCTGCATTTAACAGAAATACTGTGTATTACAATATCATTTAACACATTCTGAATGAATAATAGCTGTCAGAATTCAAACCTTTATACAATGTAAAGACATTCCACTCCTAAAAAACAAGTAATGTAAGAAATTATGTTTTGGAAGATGACACCACCACTATATTCGTTATTAAGCAATAAGTACTGTCTGTTACGTAATCCTTACCTCTCTCTTTCAAACATGGTTCAGTGTGTGTTAGGGAACCAGACAAAAACAACAACAAAAAAGAGCTACATTTATTTCAGCTTTTCCAGCTTCTGTAACTGGAACACAGATTGTAAACCTATGCATAGCGTGAACTCCCCCTTTTCCCCAAAAATCTTCCAAGCTCTCAGTGAGTGTAAGTAATTAATACCACTTTGGCCCAAGATTCCACATTCATTTCACTGTTGTACATCAAACATAATGCAGTGTCTATCCAGTTATCACTGTTGACTAAAAGGCTCTTTATTCCAGGACAAGAAATTAGATTCACCAAAAGCAGCTGTTGCTCTACTGCCCTCTTGGCCAGCACGGCTCATCACAACACAGCTCCTGCTAACCACATCACATAATCATGCATGGCTGCGTACTTCTTTATTTTCGCATGAGTTAAGCATGTTACATTTGAAACTTTCAATCTTTTCATTTCACATTTAAGGTTAAAAGATTCCATCTTCAAAGGGGAAGTTACTCAATTTTCAACTAACATTATTTAAAGATAGAAATTCTAGCCAGGACTTAGCTCTATGCAGCTTGTTTATATTTTGTGACTGCAGGCAGACTTGCAAGAGATTGAAACAGATGTCAATCATCTGCCTTAACTACACACAGGTAAGACAGACAATTAGCACTTTGTAAAGTTGTAAACAATTCAACACAAACACTGAAAGTAATTCAAACTTACCACGGCCTGTTACACTTTTCAGGGCTAACCAGTTAATCAAACAGCTCCACACCTGAGTTTTATCTCTGAACAGCTGATGATCCTGCATAAGACTGTTAGCATCCAGGTGATTCAATTCTAGCTCCTCGGGAGATTAATGACTATACTTAGGCTTGTCAGGTTTTCTTACACCTTGTAAGGGGTGCAGAGGTGGGTGAATACAAGAGATTCTGGTATTTGCTGGTATAGGGATGTGTAGCTCTTACTATGCCTCTTAACTGCAAGAGAGAGAGGAGGGACATAGATTTTAGCATTTTAATAGTTAACAGATGATTAACAGCTGTGTAAACACTAACATTTGCTCCATAAGGATACTTTTTTTTTCATCTAGTTTTATTTCTTCCTTAAGTGTCCCGAGACCCCTTTTCATCAAGGCATGAAATCTCCACTCTATAAGTTTAGTATTCAATCCAAGGTTGCTTGCAGTCAGGCTATTAACATACTTTACACTGAGGATCCAAGCTCAGCTCCTTGTACCTTCACTGCTCCTAATGCATTTTCCTGGAGCTCCCAGGGCAGTTATCTCCCACTTCTCTTGAAAGAACAGTGTGGCTCTGCCTGTTGCAAGACAAAGAACCATTAGCCAGGACTCTTATCACCTAGCTAATTATGCAGGCCACTGAGTAGACTGAAGTACCGAGAATGTCCCCATTATTTTTCAACATTCCCCCCAATCCTAAATGACTATATTTTAAAGACTTGTGAAGTTGATTAAAACCATGAAGACTATCATGAAAATATTTGTGTGAAGGATGGTTTGAGCATTTTCTCTCTAAAAACATCTGAATACCTAAATCTTACAAAAGTAATTGCTTAGAACACACACAGTTTTAGGGACTGCCTGACATAATGGCATTCACTTTACAGAAGTTAAGACGTCACAAAAAGAGGTTAGGTCTTCACAAAACACACTAGTTGTATCAAGCTGCTTATGGACTGCCCAGAATACCCATATGTTTAAGTGCAGTGTTCTGAAAAAACATTCCTGGGGATGCTCTACCCTTCACCAACACATCACAGTACAAGAAATAACCTGAAGATTACAGTTCTGGACACGACATCATTTTACTTCAGCATTCACGAGAACTACCCTGATCTAGACAAAATACTTTTCTATAAAAAGCTCTGTTGCACTTTTCTCATGGTGTCTAGGTTGGGTTTTTCTTGGTTGTATGGCTCTTGTTTGGTTAAATTGGGCTGTTTCTCTCAGTGAGCAGTAGCCCTTCCCCTACATCAGGCTGGATCTTACACATCCAAACAGAAGGCTCTCCTAAGTAGTGCTGGGCTTGATAATCATGCACAAGAAGAGCGCACTACATAAAGAGCAGAGAGCCTTATGCAGACTAAGAAAGGTCAGCGTTACTGAACACAAGTAGCGTGCGTTCCTGTTTCTCTCCCCTGCTAAATCCTCCCCATCTTCAAACCTCCAGGATTTTGGCTTTAAAACCAAGCACTGACACCTGACTTATTTTCTCTAGTACAGAAGTGCTGAGGATGAGAGAGCAGAAGCCTCCACCCAATTGCTGTGATCCTCCACCCCCCCAAAAAAAAAAAACAACAAAAAACAAACCCATGGTGAAATGAATTTCCATAGACTATAGTGCTCATTGTCTCCTAATATGATGATCCACATGCAAGTTTACTGCCTGAAATCGTAAGTGCAGACAGGCACAGTCCCAAGTCATCACAACATGCATTTGCCTTCAGAAGACTAGAGCCTCAGGCTGTGTCTAGGATTTTATAGAAAGGTAGCCAACACCCATTACCTGTCACTTTAAAAACCTTACACACCTCTTGCAGCAGTGAAAACTTAACCCTTTTCTTTAGTCATCAAACATCCTTTCCATGACTCCACCCAGGTGAAAGCATTAGCTCACGAGCATCACCTGGAAGACAGACACAGTAGTCCCTAATTCTGCAAATTTTCTCCTTATGGCTAGTTTCAAGCAGGCACCAAGTCTTTTCAGCTGTGTACTATGTCTACAAGTGCTCAGTACTAATCACTCAAAATCTCTGTGACACATCTATATATAATATTGAAAGATATTCTGTTTGCACTTAAATATATGGAAATTACAGGTAGCAGAATAATTTAAGTATTAATTTTAAATTGTGTAATATTAAAGACTAATAAAACAATCACAGCAGCAAAAATAATGTGGATACAATACCCATAAATGTACAAAGCTAATGACTTTGAAGATAAAGCATATACTCAGAGCAGGAACACAGACAGCAGCGAAAGCTTTTCTAAACTGAATATACAGTATTTAATTGTGGCCCACCATAAAATCCCACTATTTTTTAACTAGTCTGCATCCTTTTCAATCTTTGTTGGACATAAGGTTATACATCTCAATAGCTTTCCCTCTACTGTTACACCTAATAAATAACAACCCCGTTTATATTCTTCTAAAAAGGTAGTGAAAACTTGCAGCCACAGAAGGCACTTATCTCCTACATAAGCCTTCCACCTCAATGACAGGGAATGCTAACAGTGCATCTTTAGCAAGAACTTTCTATTTTCCAAATTACTAAGATGTGGTGCCATCACTTCCTCAGTTCACAGTCACAACAAGTATTCCAAGTTAAGTTTTTCTTACAAAGAAAACTGTTTATTGTGATACCAAATAAAATTTAATATAACAGTAAGTCATATATTTCATTCACTACAATTACATTTTTTGTCCTTCTGCAAGTCAAATTTAACGTTGTCTTGTAAGGACAAAAATAACTTCGGAGACAATGTTTTAGAGTAGACTCAACCAAACACTTGGCTGATCGTTAAGTTACCAATTAGTGCCATAAGCACAATTTCTAAAATGGAACTGCTTAATCCTTAAAGCAGGAATTTCAGAGAGTAATTTTTCTATTTACTGTTTTGAGATTTTTGTATCTTGAATGTTTTAGTGCTTTCCATTCCAATTTCAGGAAAAGACAGTAGTAGCTCTAAAGGATGCAGTTGGGCAGATTGTTGCAGGTCCCTTTCAGCTAACTATTCTAAAATGTTCAATACATTTTCTTTTTTATTTAGAGTATGCTACACTAAACATAATAAAAATGTGCAGAAGCAACTATTATGAAAGAATTATTTAAATTAAGCGATAGCTTTTTCAAGGCAGAATGTTACGAAGCATGGACATCACTTAGGCTTTGTTTTTGTTGCTTTACAAGGTGATTTTGTACAATTAGCTATAGTTTGCTGATGCAAAACCTTAAGCAGAGAGAGACATTCTAGTATTTAGTTAGACAAGGTCAGCTAAGCAAGGTCACTCTTGCTTAGGAGCCTCGCAGTAAACCTCCTGCTAACTGGCCTGTGGTAAAAATAAGTTAGTCATCCAATGACTAAAACAAAAAAGAAAACAAAACCCCCTAAAACCACATGAATTTTTGGTCAGCCATACCTGCTTTACTTGCTTAACTTCTTACAGATAAGCAAAACCTGATTACATAAATTACAAAATTGCACCCACAGTTTCAAATTTCAGGAGAGGGATGCTTTCCTTGAATGCTTCAAGTTCTTGAGCTAAACTGAGGCTATGAAGGATCACGTCATTTGTCATGCTGATTTTGATACCCTCATTTGTGTGCCACAAAATAAAATGGAGCCAGAGCTGACTCCCCTTCACCCCCTACCCTTAGACAAGAGGGCAAAGTGGTTATGAGATGCACCAGCAGTGGACAAAAATTATAATTTCTGCATAGATGAAAGGAATACATGAGGTCTGTTCCTTGTCAAACTTGTACATTTATTTTAAGCTAAAACTTGAAAGTGAACACCATTACTCCAAACAAGATTAAACCTATAATTCACTTTTTGTATTTAAAATTTTACACAGTGGCCTGACTTCAAACCATGGAGAAGAAATTACTTTTACACTAATGCAAGTTTCATAAACCCACTCTCCAGAGTAGTCACACAGCTTTTAGTCTCGAAGCATGATTATGCCACTTAGGAAGTTTCTGCATGTTCTTATAATCATAACTAACATTACTGTACTTACTTAAGTTGCCCCTACACTAATCGTAACATTCTAGTTCCATATGCTCTTATACTGAGGCACTGACATGAGGGAGGACCATGTGGAGATAAGGAAGCAAGACCTGTCACCGAGAAGACTCTCCAGAGAGAGACTTGACACCAGAATCTTGTAGAGAAGCCATTGTTCCTCTTTGCCATTAGATGTCTGGAAACCTGAGTGGCAAGCACAGATCACTCCATTGGCTGATCATCAGGAAAAATAACTACTGCCCGTTACCTTGAGTCTATACTGAAGTCCATACTGAGAATCTGCAAACCTGATGCTACACCAGACAGGAGTAAGTATGCTTCTGGATAAGGAACTCCTGGGCTTTTTGTTCTTGTTTGATCTTCCACAAGCACACGAATGCCTACGTAAAAGAAGTGAAAAACAGTCTATTATGCAGAAGTTCAGAAACCTTTGGATTGTCTTCACTACTTTAACTTACCTTTTTTTGCCCTTGCATAAAGGTGCCAAAGTGAGCTATAATTATGTGAGTGCAGCTGGTTGGCATAATTTAGATTTCCAAAAGATTTTTGACAAGCTTTTATGTGAGAAGCTACTGGAGAAACTATGAAGGTACTAGGGGACAAAGGTAAATTACTGTCATGAATTAATATCTTGTTGGAGCAAGACAATCAAAGTGTAAGATCAAATTGTTGGGATTTATTATGACTAAAGGTTAACAGCAGGGTGCTTCCAGGTCCTATACTCTGTCCAGTGTTCTTAATATACTAACTCAGGCCAGTGAGAGAGGAAGAAATAGGGACAGGTAAAGAATAGTGAGGTGACAAGAGCCTGCAGCTATCAAAAATATATTTGAGAAAAGGAAAATACATGAGTAACTTCATTGTTACTTCTGTTACATGTATGAACAATGCAATGACAGAAGCAATTCAGCACTGAGACAAACATGAAATCAAGAGAAACTTCAAACAAGCTATAAAAACTCCAAAGCTGATAGAGCCCCGTGCTCAGTATGTAGCAGCAGCCAAAGATAAAGCCTAACATGCTGGATTCCGTAAGAACTAGGTCATGGAGTGGTATCAAGTACATATATATTTTAATCAGAGGCATAACCTTGCTTCGGATACGGCATGCGGCGTAAGTCACCTTTACTGACAAATGCAATATTGTAGGACTAAACAGACTTGGGGGAGAAGCAAGGCAACGATCAAAAGCAGGGAGCAATTTGTATAGGAAAAGAGATTGAGAAGAGTAAAAAAATTTAATCTCGGAAAGCAGACATGATGGAAGTATGTAAACTAATGAATGGTACAGAAAAGGAAAAAACAGGAACTTCTGTTTTCATTGTCTCAAATCACAAGAAGATATTGAATGAAATAAAGAGATAAGAAAAAAAAGTAAAAGCATTTTTATGTAATTCACAACTCAGCATGTTGCACTGCCACTACCATTACAGTTTTGATGCTATAGAGATATTAAACATTTATACAAGCATAAAGACCATCCAGCTATCTCAGTAACAAGATTTGAAGTTACATTAAACTATTGCTCCAGTGTCTGGGATATCTCTGGGAAAATATTACCTCACATCTACCTTGTGTAGCCTCTCCTTTTCCTCCGACACATCTGAGACTAGTCAATGTCATGGATAAGGAAAGGTAAAGAAAGGGCGTGACCCACAGTAGCGATTCCTGTTTTTCCATGCATAGGACAGATTTACTCACTGGAAGAACAATTATTTGTTACAATACTTTAGTCTCATTGCTGAAGGTATGACTAGCTTAAATCACTGTGAATTGGTTAATTCTGTTCTGAATATAAGGAAATAAATTTTCTCACAAACATTTCAAAGGCATCTAAGCATTTCACAAAAATCCATGTAGTTATTTTCTTAAAATCCTATAAAGTGGGGGAAAATATAATACTCCTGTTTATAAATGGGAAACTGGAACAAACAGACTAAGATAACAAACATCTACAGGCCTGAAATGACTAGGTCCCAATTTTCCAGAGTACTTCCTTTAACAGTTTCTGTGCCCAAAGCATGGCCTTGGAGACTTTGGTTCGTTGTAAGACAATCTCCCAGCACTTGTAAAGTACGACACAATTACTTGTGCAAGATATCACATGTGGCAGTATAACAGGACAGACACACGAGTGCATGACCACAGAACATTGACAAACCTCTGATATAGTCAATCATTGAGCAATTCAAAATCTAGCCCCTCCAGTTTTATTCCTCTTCCTTCTTGTAATCCAAATTTTCAAATACTTACAGCATGTCTATGTAGATGGGTCCAGACAGAGCTGAACTTGTTCTGACTAAACCAAGCTCTTCAAAGCTGTTGGCACAGATGAATCCTGCTGCACGTTTATACCACTACTTAACTAAGGAGCTGCACAGATGCCAAAGTGGCTCAGTGAGCAGTGTGAACCGCTTGTGAGATGTGATGATTAGTGCTGATGCAGCTGTAGCAGATTAAGTAATGCTAAGAAACACAGCCTCACCAACATGCAAAGGGGAAAGAAATACTGTGAGAAGCTATGCATTGTTTAACGTATCTACCCCTGCCTGCATGAAGCAGCCGACACAAACATCCATCATCAACTTATGAGCCACCGGGTTACTGCATTCATTGTAAAATCAAGTTGTTCTGTTTCTTAGATTTGAGCTCAGGACAGAAGAGAAAAAAAGATGACCTGCTCTCTCTTTAGATACAATTATGTTTCAGGTGTGTTGAGGCTTTACTAACAAGAAACGTTTGCAGCAGTTTCCTTCCAGCTATCCTACTTTTTCCACAAAGTTTATCCACTGTACTAACTTGAACACATACCAAGAGTCCTCAAGTGGTAAAGATGGCCAGAATTATAGACAGATCCAAGGTATTACACCCGCCAACTGCAAGGTGCACTGCATGGGCCCATTCTGTCCTTCCCACTGGTCCCAGTTATGGATATACCTCTCCATACCCACATTCATGGAGTAACTTTGTTCAAAAAATTGCCTCTCTGTGCATTTTGTACCAAGGGACCTAAGAATGAACACCCAGTGGTCCACTCCCTGTTCCTACTAGCTAAAGCTGCTGCCCTAAGTCAAAATCAGTTTTCCCCTAGCATCCTTTGAGAAAATTCCTAGGAGCAAAAGTTCCAGCATAGCCAGAAAGGCTGTTCCTAACGCTCTTAAAACAAGCCTGAGCCCAGTGTGAAAGCAAAGCTTCATTTCTTCCCTTCCTAAGGGTGATCTTGCCAAAAAAAAAACACCCTCCCGCCAAAAAATCCACTCAAAAAACCCAAGACAAACAAGCCTCAACGAAAAACAAACAAACAAAAAAGAATCCAAAGAAGAGGAGGAAGGGAGGAAAGAGAGAAAGAGAGGGAGGGAGAGAGGGAGGGAGGGAGGGAAGAGAGAGGGGGAAGGAGAGAGAGAGAAAGGAGAGAGAAGCACTTGTTTCACAAGGTTGCTGGCTGTCCCACGCACAATGAGAAGCGTGAGGCAGTTTGGTTGATGGTGAGAGAGGGAAATTTCTTCAAATCCCTGACGTGTCTTTTGTTAACTTCCTGTAATTACTCTTTTGGCATGACCGTGCCGGGACGCTCAAAACACCAAGGTGAAGAGGCAGCCCTCACAGCTGGGAAGCAGGACTTCCAACACCCTCTGAGTCTACAGTCCCTCGGAGACACAGCTGACTTTTTCTCACATGGAAAACACCAGCCTCGTCCTCCCGAGCTGCCGCTGTACAGAGTGGTACCGAGGAGCTCTCTGTCAGCCCTGCTTGGGCACGAATCCAAGTGAGACACAAACAAGAGGGGGGAGAAGGGGGTGACCAAAACCCTGGTGCCTGGTTGAACTGACATGACTCACCAGTGTGTCATGTCTGTCCAACCCCCCCGCACTCATCCCCTGTTCAGGATGTAACAGCTGTTGTATCTCTAGCGAGGCCGCTGTAATTATGCCATGTAAATAGAGTAATAAAGAGGATTTGCTGTTAAAAAACGCTGTTGCTTCCTTTCGCAGTGCACTGACTGCGTGGGGAAGAGTGGGGGGAGGAAGGATCCCTTCTCCGCTGTAGGAATTCATTATTAACTGGTCCAGAGAAGATGATCTGAGGGCTGGAGCAGCTCCACTATGAGGACAGGCTGGGAGAGTTGGGGTTTAGCCTGGAGAAGCCTCTGGGGAGACGTTAGAGCAGTCGTCCATTACTTGAAGGGACTGCAGGAAAGCTGGGAAGGGACCCTTCATAAGGGCATGGAGTGATAGGACGAGGGGGAATGGCTTTAAATTGGAGGGGGGAAGATTTACATCAGACATTAGGAAGAAATTCTTCACGATGACAGCGGTGATGCACTGGCACAGGTTGCCCAAAGAGAAGTTGTGGATGCTTCCTCCCTAGAAGTGTCCTGGGCCAGGTTGGATGGGGCTTTGAGAAAACATTTTTGAAACGTTGAAAGGCAATAATGGGGGGGGGGGGGGGAATCCCAGTCATTTTTTATGCTTTGAGCAGCAGCAACACCATAAAGATCACTGTTTTCTAAAGCTTTTCCAGTACCTGAAAGGGGCTACAAGAAAGCTGGAGAGGGACTGTTCACAAAGGCTTGTAGTGATAGGACTGGAGGCAGTAGGTATAAACTGGAAAGGGGCAGATTTAGACTAGACATAAGGAGGAATTTCTTCATTATAAGAGTGGTGAAGCACTGGCACAGGTTGCCCAGGGAAGCTGTGGCTGCCCCATCCCTGGAGGTGTTCAAGGCCAGGTTGGATGGGCCTGGGGCAGCCTGATCCAGTGGGAGGTGTCCCTGCCCATGGCAGAGGGGTTGAAACTGGATGATCTTTAAGGTTCCTTCCAACGCAAACCGTTCTATGACTCTTTCGTCAGCCACTTAAAGCTTTCGATTCTCAGCCCTGCACAGCGCAGCACGTGGTGCAGCAGCAGCAATACACAAACACGCTCCCGCGCAGGGAAAATGCGCACGGTGCCCACACGTGTGTTTCAAGGCATGGCAGGTTTGCTTTCTTGTCCCAAGTGACAGGACGAGAGGGAATGGCCTCAAGTTGTGCCAGGGGAGGTTCAGATTGGACATGAGGAAAAATTTCCTCACCGAAAGGTTTACCGGGCACTGGCACAGGCTGCCCAGGGAGGTGGTTGAGTCACCATCCCTGGAGGTGTTTAAAAGATGGGTAGATGCAGTGCTGAGGGATATGATTTAGTAGTGGACAGGTACGGTTGGGCTTGACGATCTCTTTCTTCAACCTAGCGATCCTGTGATTTATTTTTTTTCCCAACGCCAAAACCTTGGGGCGCGGGGCCCCTCGCTTTGTCTGGGGTGGGGTGGGGGGCGCCGGGCCGATTTCAAGGGAAGGGTCTCCTCCCTCCTGCCTTCTCCAGCTCGGTGGGAAGCCGGAGCGAGCCCTCCGCCAAGGAGCTGGCTCGCAAGTTCTTGCGTTTCTCATTCCGGAGGAAAATAAACTGTTGCTGCAACACGTGCTCGCCTAAGAGGGATGAGTCAAGCTGTGAGACTTCTCTCTTTTTTTACAGCTATGAGCCATGTGCTGCAGACAAATCCATCGGGCTGGAGCAGGGGGAGGGGGAGATAAAAAAACAACCTTTACGAACCGATGCAAAAATAACCCCAGAAACGGGGTTCCCCTTCCCCGCGGCTGGGGGGGAGGCAGCCCCCGCCGGTCCATCTCCTGCCGACCGCGCTGCCTCCCCTTTCTTCTCCTCTCTATTCAGGCGCAGGAGTGGGTGGTTCATCCGGCAGCAACAGGAGGAGGCTAGTCAAGGGCAGCTGTCAAAATCTTACCCCTCCCCTCCCCCTCTTCTCCTTCCAGTTTAATGATCAAACGTCTGCCTGGAAGAAAGGCGAGGGAGCGGCAGGCACGGAAATCTCCCCCCCCCCGCGCCGCTGTTGTGTGTGAGCGAGCGGGTACGGGCACGCACCCCTCCCTCCGGCCCTCCCCTCCCGCCTGACAGCGGCCCGGGAGGGGAGGAGAGAGGAGGACGAGGAGGAGGAGGCAGCGGCGGCGGGTGCGGGCGCTCAGCGGCTCTCCCGTACTCACTGCGGGGAGGTGGGGGAGGGCGGACGCTCGTGCACCTTTTCCTCCCGAGCCTTCCCTCACTTTAACGAGCCCGGGCCAATCGCCGGCAGGAGGGAACAAAGGGACGGGGGGAGGGAAGCCCACCCCGGCGGCGGCCGCTCCAGAAAACCCCCCGGGAGGCTGAGCCCCGCGGCTCCCGCTGACAGCAGCGCTGGGCGCCCGGCTCCGCCGCTGCCGCTTCTTCTCCGTCGTCCTCCTCGCCGAGTTTAAAAGGGGAGCAGCGTCCGGCAGAATTGCAGAAACTTGGGTTGGTGCGCGGGGTGTCCGGCGGCGGCAGCGGCTCAGTTCTGGCCATCAAGATGAAAAGTAAAAAAGGTAGTCGCGTCGGGGAAAGGGGGGTGCCCTCGCCTCGCCTCTCCCTGCGGGAACGGCTTGCGGGAGAACTCGGGGAGCGGGGTGGGGGTGAGGCTGTTGCCGAGCCAGACGGGCTCTTGTTTTCCTTCTGCCCCGGCCGAGATGGCAGTGGATGCTGCGCTCCCAGACGAAACATGCGGGATTGTTGTTTGGAGCAGGCGCCTCTCTGCGCCGCTGGCTCCCTGTCAAAAAACACGTCCAGCCGCCCGCTTTGTGCCCCTGCGAAGTTTTGTTTTCGCTCCCTCTGTCCTGCCTCTTCCCCCTTGCCCTCCATTAAAACGCTTTTTGTCGCTTTTCCCCGCCGAACCGCGCGGTACCGGGAGGGGGGAGGGTGCGGGTCGTTTTCCCAGCCTGGGGGCAGAGAAAGCGGGGCTGCCCGCATCCCCGAGCGGGGGGCTGGCCCCTCTTTGTTCGCCACGGGCACGCAAACTTTGCGGTCGGAGGGTTGTTACTCCTGGCGCTTTTGGTGCTTTGAGAACCTTTAAATACCTTTAAATGAGAACTCGGCCACAAAAGCGCAGACCGCGCTTTCACAGGTAGCACCTTGTGCAGGCTGGGAAGAAGTTTATAGGAAAGCACCATCTTTTCAGTCACGATTTACCGGTCGGTAGTGGGGATGAAGGGTGTTTTGCATTCCAAGACCATTAAATTATCCCAAGTGGAGGGTTAGAGGGGAGCAGTGCGCATGTTCAGTACTCCAGAGTTGTGCTGGTTTTCCCCTACTACGCATTCCTGCGGCTCTAGTAGAGCAGACTCGCTCATTGTTAAATCCTTGGAGCAATTAACGCATATGGAGTTCGTGAAATCATTGGGCGGCTGGAAACATGATGTACTAATATGGTTTGTAGCCCTCGTAAGGAGCCGCGGACGTGCTGCTCATCTGAAAGGAGCACACACAAAGGGAATTAAGGCAAAAAGACGAAGTTTAAACAGCAGGCAGGCTGGTGTTTAGAAGCGAAGGATCCCGAGTTCCCGCAGGATCAGACGCGCTGGGCGCGTTTCAGCCTGCGAGCGAACTGCACGGATTTTTAAATTACAACATGTGCTGCATACCAAGCTCAGCCGCCAGTGCCTAGAGATAATGACAGCACGGGCTTTAAAGTGTTTCAGTCGTCTTAGGCTGAGATAATCTTAACCTTATTGCAAGCAGGGGGGTTGGTTTGGGTGTTTTTTTTTTCTTTTCTTTCTTTTTTTTTTTTAATGGTTTAACCGAATTAATTTAGCCGAGTTATTTTTAGGACATTCCTATGCTCCCTATTTGCACAGCAGTGGTGAGCTGGTTTCCTGTCTGCTGTTGCTTCCATTGTTCAGACTTCTCTCCCCGAGGGCAGCTGCTGGTTGGTGAAATACCAAACTCCCTGCACTTTCAACTGTTTCCTTGCCACCCCCGAAATAAACGCGTGTGAAAAACGCTGACGTAGTTTCTAGGTACGCGTGTGTAGGGCTTTTTGTGTGTTGTACGTGTGTGAGAGAGAGAAGGGGACAGATCTGCTTTGAGGATTGCAAGTCCTGGGCTGAAACAATGGAAACAATGAAAGGTGACAGGCGGGAGGGAGAACTTTTGAGAGGGGCCGTGGGCCTGGGGTTTGCGTGCCAGAAATTTAAAGGTGAGGAGACAAAGACGGAAACTTTTAAAAAGATGTTAGGGCTACGGTGTCTTTTTTGTTTCGTTAAAGGTTGGGCTTGTAGTTATTTGTGACCTCCTGGCGTTTGAGGCTCATTCAAAAAGTTGCAAAGAGTGACTTTGTAGCAGATTTCTTGCTTGTAGTCCTAGGGGGGAAAAAAAAAAGTTTAAAGAAAAAAAATATAAGGGATAGAGCTCAAGCTGTGAAATCCAGAGGAAACAAATAAGCTGGTTCCTCATTTATGAAATCTATTCAGAGAAAAAACTTCGGTGTGTTTTTTGTTGTTTTTTTTCACTGTGGAAATTCCCTTTTTGTAGTTCTTGATTACTTATGAATCATTTTAAACTAATACATTTCTGTTGGTGGTTTTAAAATTCACATTACGTTTTTGTTAGGTTTTTTTGTGTTGGATTTCTTTGTTGGTTGGTTTTTTTTTTCGGTTGGGGGGGGTTGTGTGTTTAGCTAACAGCCTGTGGACTAAAACCCCGAGGACCCCTCTGTGGATAGTTTTACTTATAAATAATAACGTGATAGCAATCACACTGAACACATTCACGTTAATTAGCTGATTTAGAATACAATCTCACAAAGACACAGGCATGTGCTCAAGTTTATACATGTGAGGAATCTTACTGAACTTGGTTACAACAGGATCGGGGCATTAGATGGGAACTGATACTGTTTATCTGTGCTCGTAAAAAATAAATAATTCCAGCTAAAAAAAAAAAAAAAGTCAGAGAACCCTAAGGGGTGGGAGGTTTTCCTAAAGGTGGTTTTTGTCCATCCCCTGTTCTGGAGGGCAGAGATTGTCCGTGTGGTATACTTTGTCCTGTTTTGAATAACAATTGGCTTCTTACACTTCCTCGGTGAAGCTCTTCCTCGACACAATGGGATAGTTGTGGGTTTTTTTCTCCTGATACTCAGCCTAAATGTTTCATTTTCTTAGCTTCCATTTCTTGTGTCTCTGCCTCTTTAAATGCTTTGTGCTCCCCCTCAAAGTATTTCAGCATGCCTTCTGAAGTAGCAGTAGTTTATTTTGAAATCAACTTTAGTCATCACTGTACTTTTTACTCCTGTTGTTTCAAGCTGTTAACGGTTGGGTGTTGAGCTCAGACTCCAGGTCCTAGGTGTAATCTTCTCTGAGCTGATTATGGAAGGACTTGTAAAGTCTTTGGGCTGTGATACAATGCAACAGTGCCTTCAATCATGTATATGACTTCAGCTGGGGAGCCAGGATGATAAAGTAATTTATAAGAAGGTGTGCTGATCATGTAGTTCTTAGGTCATTAATAGCCTGGGCGGCTCATCTAAGTCGTGATGGCAGGAGTGCATAGCTGGGATTTTGTGTTGTTTCTCAGACCGCTCTGTGAACGAACTCTTGCTGCTTTAATATAGTCCTGTAAAAGCAGGGTTGTTGTTTTTTTTTTTTTCCTGTCTAGGTTAAACGTATTTAGGAGGAGATGTAAAATAGCATGGCACTAGCCTACTTCTAAGGCAAAATAAATTAGTAGGTCAGCTGGGGCTACTCCTCGTGTCCACAAGCCTTTATTCTGAGTGTAAATAAAAGTAAGCCAATGGTCCAGTCGTGGAGCCTGGCCAGAAGCCTTTTCAGTTGGGCCCTGTTTAAAACAGGAAACCAGCAGCGAATAGCCTGATTACTAACAAAACGGAAAAACAGAGCTGGGTTGTAATCAGCAGGAATGCTTTAATGAAAACACAGCCTTGACAGCAACAACGTGGCTCCTGCTCTAGTATAAAAAAGTAGGGGTAGTGTGAGATTTCTAGCCATGACTTCCTGTTGCTGCTCGCTCTGAACTGTGCTGGGAAGATCTGCCACAAGTTCAGACTGCCACAAGTTCAGACGGCTGATAGTCTATTTAAATGAGCTCATTTAAATGAGGAGTTGTACTACGCTGGGTTTCCTGCCTAACCAAAACCTGCTTTGTGTCACTAACTTACTGTGTCAGTTAATATGACACACTAAGCGAGTGGGTCAAAGGGCAGGCTCCGCTGTTGACTCATTTCTTGCTAGGTAGGTTACGGTTAGCCAGACGGCAACTTTTACTTTACCAAAAGATTGTGTTGGTGAAACAGAGAAACGATTTTGTGCTGCTGGTTTTCCAGCAGTATTTTGTCACTTTTTGCAGTGAGAAAATGGAATAGTTGTAGGAGAAGTTTTGCTGTCAGGTCAGTTTTCTTAAATTTAGAGAGGCTCCTGTGGTGTCTCAGCTTTGTGTTAGGTCTTGGAGAATTTGCTCCAGGTGGGGTGGTGTGTGTCTGGAGGACTCTTCGCATGCCCATGTAAAAACAGCTCGCAAACCATTAGACACATAACTTTCTCACAGCGGTAGTTTCTTTGGCTTCTCTTCCCTCTCATTTCCAGCCCTCACTGTTTGCCTCTCCCTGTTTTCCAAGGTCTTGTCTTGCTGCCTATTACATTTAAAAACAAACAAAAAAAACCCCAGCCCACTGAAGTGCTGCAACGCTTCTGGATTCTGACAAACAAGAGCAGCAGGCTTGAAAACATCGGCTGAATTGCATAGGCTAGTTTTAGCTAGTTTTTAAATTCAGTTTAAAAGGGACAAGCTACTTTGCAGAGCCATTGTGTTGTCTGTGCAGGATCTTTGTTCCAAGAAGTGCTCCTCGTGGCTCCAGGAGTCCATTGTGCAAGGCATGTTCTCAGGTTAGGTTGCAAGCATGACAGTGCTTCCTGTAAGGCTATGACAGCTATAAAGCAGTTTGCTTGGAATCATTTTAAAGCAAACTTGATGTACTTTCTACATGAATTGAGAACGTGTTTACATAATCTGGAGTTTATCTTGTGTTGGCTATTTAAATATTGTCCTATTGTTCATGTTCCATGACTGGATAATTTATGTAGCTAATCATCAAGAGGAAAAATTTGGTGTGTCAGTTTGGTGTTTGTCAGTTACATGAATCAGCAGTTGGGAGAATGAAAACAATACTGAGTAAGTTACTAAAGTAACTACGCCAGACAAATTGTAGATTGATCATCCTGCTGGGAATGCTTGCATGTCAAAATATGCACTGAAATTTGGACAATTTAAGCTAAATGTAAGGATATTGGAGCTGTTCATAAATAGGGCAAAGAATAATTCACCATTTCAGCTTTAGCTGAAAGTGTGGGGAGAGGTGTCCCCTCAACCTGTTATGTCATGTTAGTTCCTACTGTTCCTTTACTTATGGACATAACTATAGCTTTATATATGTAGTTTTATACTTCCGTGGACACACTTCTCATATTTTAGGGCTGACTTTGTTTCCTTACAGAGTTTTTGAGCTATGGGTGGTTGCCTGCATAAACAATGTACTTTTTAAACTTGTTTTACTATTGTTTTAGTTTAGATGTTATGAATGGGCAAGTTGTCTCCCCCCACCTCCAAATTCAAAATGCAGAAAGACTAAGGCCTTGTTTTCCTTCTCTAATTTCTAGAAAATGCTTTTGAAAGCCAGTATAATTTCACTCTAAATTAGTATTTAATCGTAGTAGTTGAAAATTGACGGTATTTTATTTGGATTTATATATATTGTAAGCTTCCTAAAATTTTTCATGAGGTTAACCTGGTGAGTATTTCAAGCATGGTTTTCTTTGTTTTACAGTACTTGTTGTTTCCTCAGTGACTTTTATATCCTACCAAAGGAATCAAATTGTAGTCTTCTGAACTTTGAATAAGTGATTGGTATTTTTGGTTGTTTTTTATTTTGTTCAATTTTTTAATTATTATTATTTACATACCATAGCTTTGTTTCTTGTAGTCTTGTGTATATAAGAAGGGATAACCAAATTTTGATATCTGTTCCTTCCTTTGTGTTGGAGGAAAAAAGTAAGCAGTTAACTTGTAAATCTGGAGCCTTTGTAGTAAGTGTAGCATAGAACACACAAATTGAAATACAAAATGAAAACTATGAAGTTATAAAAGCAATCAGGATGCAAAGTTGTACCTTTAAAACAAACCCACCCAAACATTAAGTGATTATGGTTCTTCAATACAGAAGTGCAATTAAATTGCAGAAGTCCCTCTTCTGATAACCTGAGGGACTCTTGCATGAGTTAGGCACCTGGTTCTTTCCTTTTCCTGCACTTTTTTTCTTTCTAAGTGAAAATCCAGTTGGGGGAGAGGGCAGACACAATTTTTCTCTTCTATTAGTTTTTGTTAATAGATTGGAATAAGGTATTAATTTATACAATCTATAAGCTATCCCTCTCAGGAGGAAAACATCAGCATTTTAAGAAGTAATTAAATAACCAATTGCTTGAGCTGGATTTGTAAGTTCCTGGGTATTGACCTTTTGCCCAACCACTGGATAGTTGTCCTTGAAGAAAAGTGTTGCATACCATGGCAAGCAAATTTGGATAATATTGGCATTATCTATCTGATAACATGCAGTAGATGAAAGGTTGCCAGGGGAACAAGAACGTAAGTGTTTGCAGAGAAGGATTCCCCTAGGAATGGGTCATTGGTGCTACTTCTTGTTCAGCTGACAGAAGAACTACAGCTTGACAAGTTAACACTACAGGACAGATCTCCTTTATAGGAGGCTTTACCATGGTTTGTAGTATAGAGAGTTAATATATTGAAGTGTCTGAACCAATAGAATGCTGGAGCTGAGTATTTTGCGGATTTAGAAGGCTGATTGTTCTTGTCTTCTTATAATTGCAGGTGTAGTTGCAGTATCAGGCAGTGAAACAGAGGATGATGACACTATGGATGTCCCACTGGATCTTTCCTCATCTGCTGGCTCAGGCAAACGGAGGAGACGCGGGAACCTGCCCAAGGAATCTGTGCAGATTCTTCGGGACTGGCTATATGAGCACCGATACAATGCTTATCCTTCAGAGCAAGAAAAAGCACTGTTATCCCGACAAACACACCTGTCCACACTACAGGTATTAGAAAAAATAGTTCTTGCTTCCAAGGGAGCTGTCTTCTTTCTTTTTTTTTTTTTTTAACTATGGTCTAGTCACCAGTACAAATGTTTATACTGCATGTGAGATTTCCTTTTTTCTTGTTACCTGCTCTCCTTCTGATGGCACTTGTAAGGAGAAATACAAATTAATTGTGTGTTATGATGATCTTTGTTTATTGGGAATAAAATTACTTCCCTGGGAGAACAGACAGTAATGAAATTGAGTATGCATGCTAATTTTTGCAGAATTGGGGCCCAAAAGAAATAAAGTGCCTGTATAAGGCAATATATTGTGAGAAGAAGGTATTTATTTGTCAACAGAGGTTTTATGGTGATATATAGGCAGCTTAACATATAGCTCTTTACTTCTAAAACTGCAGCTTGGGGTTCGTGCCTGTAGAGCATGCACATATATAATTATGTGTTTGATGACTTCCATTAAGATCAGTGGAACAACCTGGGAAGCTTCATGGGAAGGTGGCTGCATGAGAACTTGGGTAAACCCTGGTTTGGTTTTGAGAGGTGCTAAAGAGCATTCCTGTTGGCTTCTGGGCTTTGTTTTTCCAGATGAATTCATTAGTACAAATTTTGTAATTGGCTGTAAAGTAAAATTTCCTTAATGTAACATCATAAGAAAACCTCCTTGATGTAGTAAACAGAAAAAAGACGTTAAACTATAAACTATCCTGTATCACCCAGGAAACTGGTTTGATATTTAAACAAGGACAAACTTCAATGAGGTAATTCATGTTATGTCTGTCGACACAGTCAGTTGAACAAGGAAAATCAGTAACTATTTGTGGGAGGAGTGGCTCTGTTCAGAGAGAAAAGGTTTTCCTGTTGTTAATTAACCTGAGCTAGGGAACAATAGCTAATAGGTTAATGTGTGTGCAGAGTTAAAAGCTAAACTTCTCTCTGTTTGGCCAAGCAGTCTTCAGATGTCCCGGTTGTCGGGAGCGGTTGCAGGAGCTGGGGGTAGAGCCCGGACAAGGGAAGGGCCTTTGCCAGGCATGTCAAAACTTGTCAGTAGGTCTCTCTTTTGTTCTGCAGTTAAGGAAACTGCTTGGAGGGATTCATTAATCTGACTCAATGACTAATGGGCACATAGCTGGAAATGAATGAAGGTAGAAATTAAGTTGTCGTTATATTCCCAGGTCTGCAACTGGTTTATCAATGCACGACGCAGGCTTTTACCTGACATGCTGAGGAAGGACGGCAAAGACCCAAATCAATTCACTATCTCGCGGCGAGGGACCAAGCTTCCGGAGGGTAGCCTAGTGGAGTCTTCCATCGGCACAAAGAACTACATTCCCCTGCTGGAGGAGGCTGCTTTCCTTCCTGCTGCCGCACCACTTGGCAAGACTGTGCCCTCTGCCAAGCCGGCTTCCCCGGGATCAGTCCTGGCTCGGCCATCAGTGATTTGCCACACAACTGTGACTGTGTTGAAAGATGGCCCTCTCCACTTCTGCCAGCCAGCTGATGTAGGGCAGACAACAGACCCACAGCAGCCCCCAGCCAACAGCTTCACAGACAACTCTCTCTCCTACCACGAGGACGCATCAAAACTGGGACCTGCTGCAAATGTACAGAGTGGGCTCTTTAACACTCCTCCTCCAACCCCACCAGACCTTAACCAGGATTTTAGTGGATTTCAGCTACTGGTGGATGTTGCACTCAAGAGGGCGGCAGAGATGGAGTTGCAGGCAAAACTTATGGCCTAGACCCCCTCCTTCTTTCCCATTTTTTTTTTCCAGGCAGGGATCTAACACCTGTGTGGTTATTGCCACCCACATGATATCAAAAGACTTCACTGCATTATTATTATTTTTTTTATTAATCTTATTTGCACAAAGGATTGCTGAAATGAAGCTTCCTGTCACTGAGATGGTCTTCAGTGGAATATGGTCATTCCAAGAATTATAAACTTAAAGCTACTGTAGAAAGGATTGTGTGGGTTTGTTTTTTTTTAATGTTTTCTTTGTAGGTTTTTCATAATGTGAGATGGTTCCCAAGATCATGTGATTTGTTTTTGTTTCTTTCAGACTGTGCAATATCTAGTAATGCTATAGAGTTGTCTTATCATTCCCATGCGGAACAGAATATACCGACACACTGTCTAAAATAAATTTTCAATTTTTTTAACAATACAAACTTTGGATGATTATGTTTTTGTTCCCCATAATGTAATAAAATATTTTCTTTAAAAATGGGTGCATAGAGTATTTTGTTGAATACAAACTTGGCAGAAAACACAGCTTTACTCTTGAAATTAATGCAAGTGAGAAATATTGAGCTTGTACGGACTTCCGTTTAGTTTAGAAAGCCATGCTAGCAGTTGTTGTTAACCAGATGTCTGAAGGAATGCAGAAAAGTGGGCCAGAAGTACCTGACTGTGTTGAAAATTTTTTAAAGGGGCCAAAAAGGGAGCTATGTCAAGGGTATATCTTGGGCGTCTCTAAGAGTTCCAGCTTTTGGCTCCTAGAAATACTTCAGAGGTGGGAGTTGTGACAGCCCATGGGGAAGTTCTCCTGAAGATGAAATGAGGAGGCTGGAAGAGGTTCTTTTCAGGTCTTTGTGATACAGCTCCTAGGCATCACAGGTAACAAATTTTGATGGGGGGAGGATGAGGTCTCCCACTGTAACTCTTCTTGGACTAGCAATGACAAGGTTGTGACTCATTAATTCTAGTAGACTGAATCAGAAGAGACTGCATTGGGATTAAATATGAGTTCTGGGAGCTAGGCCTTGGTGAGATACTTAAACAGGTGATTGACTAAGATTTAAAAGAGATCCCTGTTGCATTTGGGTGTATTCTGGCTAACAGAATTCAAGTTACCTTTCAGAGAGGAATTTGCTATCGAAATTACTTGTTACTGAAAAATGTCAGGACTTGCAGTTCACATTTCAACTCGAATGTGAGTTGCCCACCCTTATCCTTCCAACAACAGTGAAATAAGAGACCTCTAGGGGGAAAATCAGTTCCGGCTAATCCTTAAAAACAAACCAATTGTCTGTTTGGGAGGCTGGGGGAGGGGTATGTGGAGCAGGAGAGCTAATGAATGTAAGAATGTTATGAGTAGAAGAGTGCAATGTGCGTACATTTTTGTATGCTGTGACTTTTATCTTTTTTAATTGTTGGAAATGCTCTTAAATCGTTCTCTGGAGTACTCTGGAATTCTACTGAACTTCTGCCTTTCTTTAACCTTCAAGTTTAAAATCAATGATTATATTTGAAAAAACAGGGCAAATAGTACTCTAAAATGTCTGTATCAGCTTTAGTAACACAAGTTATGTGTTAATGTACTGTATGAATATGGAATTATTTTTTAAAACATTTATTGAAATAAAACTAGAACAAATAATTTTCAGCATAGCAAGAGATAGCTCTATACTTTTTCTTCAAGGAATATCATGCGAGTCCAGCAAAAGCTTTGTGTCTTGTCTCTTTAGACACGATGTATTTATTCTTCTAGGTATTTTTTTCCTGGGAGACCTATGTATGCTTTTTTTTAATTGTTTGTTGGTTTGGGTTTTTTTTAAATGGCTAATTATAAAATAGAAATACACTTCTGTGTAACTGTGAGGTCAGTGTTGAGGGAAAAGTTGGTCAAGACATCCTCTTGTGGAATAGATGCTTGTTCTCAAAGGGTGCTAGACACTGAAGTGTCATGTTTGGTAAAGGTTTGGAAGCTGCTTCCTTGTCCACACACAGGAAGGAACTTTATTGCAACACTCCTTACGCCCATGCGTCGAGCACTGATAAAGTAAAAAAAACTCATGCAAATATGTTTGCATTGTTTGATTTGAGTTGTTCAATTTTTTTTTTTTTCAAAGCAGGTTGTTGGTGTGCTGTCGTGTAGAGAAAAAGTGAGGCATCATTAAAGGGCATTTTTAAGTGATCTTTACTCTTAATTACTCTGCCTTTAAAAATAATAAAAATCAGCAAGTTTAAAAAAATAAACTTTTTGAGCTTTGCTTGCTGAGCTGACCAGTTCTGTAATTCCACTAGAACAGCTGCAGTAATGAAAATGAAAATACGATGAGGAAGAAAGCTGTTGCCATTCAGGTTAACAGTTTTCATTGAAAGTAAAAGCCTGTGGTGTCTGCGCTGTTTTCATTTACTATTATGCCACACAAAATGGCATTAGTGTAACTGAGCACCAAAGTCCTGCCCCTGTGATGAGCACTGCATTTCCATTTTGCTGACTGACGTACCCTGGGGACTTCACTTGTGACCTGGTTTGCTTGAGGCCAATTTTTTTCTTTTTTATAAAAAAAAATTATTAGTTATGTTACGGTTATACCTAAATGTTCAGCTGTCACCACAAGCCAAACACCTTAGGCTGGGTAGCAGCTGACAGAGTGTGCAAGATTTTCCCTACCCTGAGGTGTTATTTAACTTGGAGGAAGAAAATGACTCATACTGAGTACCCACTAAAATAATGTCAAAAGGGAATTTCTGCTTTCCTGTAATCTAGCACTGATAGTTTTGGTGCGGGCTATTGAAGTTTACCTGAATCTGTTCTTTCAGAGCAGAAACCTGAAGAACTCCAGATACAACTATTAAAGGTAGGTAGATGTAGGGCATCTAGGATCTACTAAGTGGGAGTTCTACTAACAAACCAAAAGCTTCATGTGCTGGTCACTCATCCCCGATAGAACAAAAGAAAAGTTTAGTTCTGGAAATGTTTTTAGCACAGAGTATTAAAAAAAAAAAAAAGCAGAAGAAACAAAGAGAACATGGGGAGTTTCACTCTTCTCGCCACAGTGATGCACCTAATTGCAAGGCAGCTCTGTCAAAACCCAACCTCTGACTGAAAGCACAGACTTGGATTGACTCTGATGATGACGGGAAGGCATTGCTGAGCATTACTGGAGACCGCACAGCCAGCCAGGGCCTAAGTGAGCTAACAAGTATGACGAATCTATGCCAGGGAAAACAGCTCAGACACGCAGACTTCGTCAACCTTGTTTTCATGGCTTTTGTGTCTTGTAAACAACTTGTGGCAGCTGCATGTGATAAATCTCCGTGCAGAGCAAAAATAATTACAATAGTGGGGGGAAGCTTGAGCCTGGTGTTGCTGTCTGTGTGCGTGGGGAGGGTGGTGTCTCACTGCTTGTTGGGGGGGAGGTGTTGTATTCCACATGTCTCCTGGCTTCTGCCAAGAGGTCAACGTACACGTCTATAAAACCGTTGGAGCAGTAACAGCTGGCCTTGTATGGGGGAGGGAAGGGGCCCAGGGAGAGCAGGAAGCTAGGATGACTTGCTTTGGGAGGGCAGTGCAGCTTGTCTACAAGCTCCCAGGTGATACTGGCTCTGTGGCTGGTGGGATGCTGCTGCTTAGGCTTAGGGATGCTGGCAACAAGCTCACTGGAAAACAGGTGGCAGGAAAAAGTAAGCAGTAACAGGGCAAAGAGAGTGGTGGGGAATGATCACGATTTTCTCCTTGAAGAGGAGGGAAGCCCAGCCAGCAGAAGGTGCAGTGCAGCTGGAGGCCCTGGCACACTGTGACCCTGTTAAGTGTCACTTTTGTACCTATGGTATTTAGGCCATTTGCAGTTAACTGTGTGCTGCCTGTCAAAGTCTGTTTTCTTTTGTTGTTTTTCTCACAGCAAGTTGTGCAGTTTTCTTGTTATGCTTAAAACCTCTTCCTGGTATGTTTCCTAGTCCTTTAGCTCATTTGGGTTTGGGTTTTTTTCCTCCTCTTCTTGGTATCTTGTAGTTTTGCAAGCCTCTTGGCTTTTGCCATAGAGGATTACTGGCATGAGTACAGGGCATGTTCACTTTTCAGGACACTACTTGTTTTAAGTCTCTTGTTCACCAGTTGCTGGAGCAGTTATGTCTTTATCCTGTTTCACTGGTTCAGCAGGCTCTTCCCCCACGAGTTCCAGTGTTCAGACTGAAGATTACATTAGCCACTCTCCCTAGCAAAACGTCACTTAAAGCTGTTGCTGTTCCAGACATAATAATTGCATCCACGTGTGCTCGATGTGGTTCAGTGTCTATTCCTGTCCCTATCATGACAATGAGTGTCTGGAGCAGAAACAGAAAATCACAAAGAGATGCTAGTAGTACTACAAAGCCAAAACTCAGACTACTTTATCTGAACTTTGCATGTGTTCCTGCTGACTGCACAAAGCTATGGCCATTTAGTCATTTTCCTCACCTTTCCCTTTGAAACTGGCTTTACTTGCCTTAAAATTCCATTTTCTTTCTGAAGCTTTCTAATGCTTTCAGTTCTGAGGCGTTAGGTCTGGGACTGAAATGGGCAAGTGTTACAAGTCCTGCTACACAGGCTTGCAGACAAAGCTAGCTTGATACCAACAGATGAACTACACAGCCTTTTGTAGCACTGCAATGCTGCCTCACTGCGTAACCTGAATCACAGTTCCTGAAGCTGATGCAAACATGAATAAGTCACATCTGCCTTCCAGCTAATCCCTGTTCCACTGGATAGCCAGGTTTCTGCCAAATTTTGTGTGCTTCCACTGACAAACAGAATGTTGATCTTTCAGCTGCTTATGCTGATGTATAATAAACTTATAAAGATGCACAAAGGTAGCAGTGCTTTGAATTAGTGACTTAACTGGGGCAGGTGGCAGCTTGTGAGGATGGGTTGATAGAGTACAGTTGACAACTATCTAACCCTGTTTATTCTTGGAGAACTTCTCTGGTACCACAGTCCAGGGCTGTGGCCACTTTTCCTAATTGCAGCTGATCCCGTGCCTGCTCCAGGCAATAAGCTCTGCCAGTAGGTGTGTAACAACATGACACACATGCAGCAATGTCTTGACTGATTGTGGGAAGAACATGATGTCATAGAATGGAATCATAGAATCATACAATAGTTAGGGTTTGAAGGGACCTTAAAGATCATCCAACTCCAACCCCCTGCCATGGGCAGGGACATCCCACTAGATCTGGCTGCCCAAGGCCCCATCCAACCTGGCCTTAAACACCTCCAGGGATGGGGCAGCCACAAGTTCCCTAGGCAACCCAGTACAGTTCCCACCACTCTTGTAGTGAAGAAATTCTTCCTAATGTCTAGTCTAAATCTGCCAGCTTGCTTTTATGAATTCGTGTAGCTTGTCTTAGAAATTGTTCTGGATAGCAGACACAGAACTCATGGTAAGGATCACAACAGTTTTGTGATTTTCCTGAGTAAGCATTCAGCTATTTTGCCAGAGCCTGTAATTTCACTTCCTTTTCTAGCCTGTGATGTTCCAATTGCCTGACCTTGTGCTGAATGTCTTATTTTGTTTTCTTTTGTACTTCTGGTCTCATTCCCTGTTTGAACTCTCTGTGTCATCCCTCTCCCTGTTTGCCTTGAGAGTGCTTACATAATACCATGCATAGTCCATTTAACTAGGTTAGAGATTATTTTGACTAGTTTTGTACTGTTTTGGAAGTCATCTGATCCTTGCTAACCCGCTAAACTAACCACAACGACAAATATTGCTCTGATGCAAACAAATCAACTTCTCTTCATGAGAGAAAGCATATCTTCTCTGTACAGATTGCTCATCTCTTCTCTAACTTCTGCTTTCCCTGCTGTGACAGGGTAAGAGATGAGATGAAAATAAAAGCAATTAATAATAAAATCCATCAGGTGTTTATAAAAATGGAGGGATTGTTTTACTTTTGGGTTGATGGTGTCTCTGGTTTCAGCATGCAGTCCTGGCTCTGCTGCCACAGGCCTTCCCCAGGCGGATGTCCCACCAGGGAGGTGTGAAGCAGACATTCCTCTGCTAATCCTTACTGAAAGGTTATTTCAGGTTATCATATTAAATACTACTTAGGCAGTTGCTGCTGTAACTCATTCTTCATGTTAAATTCAGTTGGCTTGTGTTCAGCCAAGGTATTTCCAGTGAGGTGTTGCCAACTTTCTCCAAGGGCTTCCTCAAAAGTCTTTCTTCCTTAGCTGGTGATACATGGAAAAAAATTCCTATGAAAGTTTATAGATTTACATCTGCAAAATACATACTGTCTGTTGTAAAGCTTCCCGACCGTCCGCTTCCCTCTTTCTGCCAAACTCGGTCTCCTTGATGCCCTGCTCTCTCTGTCCTACCACAAGCAGCTTCAGCCAACTTAATCTCTTTGCCTGTCAAGACTTGCCAGCTGACCGGGCCTTGGTGGCTGTCCCTGAGTTTCTGGAGGCTGCTTTGGTGCAGAAGGCCTCCTTCATTGCCTGGTTAGTAAAATAATAGATGTGCTCTGGGTCCTGAGAGACACTGGATCTTATTTCCCACCTACTGTATCTGTGACACTTGGGGGGAAATGTCCCAGTCTCCCTCTGAAAGGAGAGTGGCATCCCTTCTGTCTTTTTGGACCCTAAGGAGGAGGTGGTGGGGATGTGGGCACACAGCTCTCTGCATAAGAGTTCTCACTTAGTCCTGCAATGTCTTGCTAATCTACCCTACATAGGCATGGGAGTTGTGCAGTGGAGTGCTCGTAGTCTCAGGGAGGGTAGTATGCAAAGCTCGGCTGGAGAGCATGCCAACAGCCAGCACTCCTACCTGGGCTTTCTCTGATGTGGCAACTTGAATTTAAATAAGCAGTGCACATGGGGGGGGAACGACAATATTTTTCTTTCTTACTTACACTGATAAACAACAAGTATTTCCACTATGAGAAATTTCATTTCCTTTCCTTCCAAATGCAGTGACACAGAACCTCAGGTTTCCTTCCAGAAGGTTGGAGGAGCAAGGAAGGGAGTCTATGTTAGCAAGACTCTTCCCGCTTGGCAGAAGCAACTTGTCAGTGGCAATACCCTGCCACTCTGTGATGGCTTTTGAACTTGGAGGGAGCTTGATTTCTGATCCTCTGCCTCCCTGAAGATTTGCTTTTCATATTCACCTTACCCCAGCCACCTTCTGCATCTGCTGGCTGAAGTGGGCTGCCCCAGGTGCCTCCCCCAGCGCCTCCAGCTCCCTTCACGGGGTGCAGGGAGCTGCCATTACAGAGCTGGAAGTGTTCCTTCCACCTGGGGCTAATTACACGCTGCTTCCTCTCCAGCTGCCAGGGGCCTGGATGGAGACCGAGGAAATCGCACCAGAGGCGCTTGTAAAAGCCACAGCCTGGCCCTCAGTGCCTTGGCTCTTTTCGCCACTGAAGGAAGAGCTGGCTGGCTCTCCTTTCCCGTGGGAAGCGCTTCCTGCCCTAGGAAATCCCCGGCTGAAAGGCAGCCTGGCAGACCCACCGTGGGGATTTTAAACTGCTACCAGTCAGCACTGGAGCAAGAGCTACAGGTTTTGAGAAAGCCCTGACAAACCTTTTGGTTATGTGTAAGGAAAAGGATAAACAATCCTTCCTGCTCCTCAGCAATGTGGTTTGTCCAAACCCACTTCCCTTGGATACCTCAGAGTTTGATCTTTAAGAAACTATATCTAAAAAGCCCCCACTTAGAAAAACTTAACTGTTCCGGCAATAGGATCGTAGTCTGCCTTTGATCCCTGGAATTGCTGAACCACAACTCTGTCTGCTGGCCAAGGACTGCAGGAAACGTACACAGGCTTATGCAAATGTCTAGGAGAGGGAATGTTTTGCAGGGCTGGAGAATTGGGGAAGAAGCCTCTTGCTGCAGCATTCAGTTTCTGGATTGCAGCTGAATAGTTGGGGAGTCCTGATGCTCTCCTGTGTCACCATGCTGCCAGTTCCCACGGCTTCTACTGCTTGCTGCCCAGTTGTGCAAGCTTGGAGCCCAGACTTTTTTCCAGATTTCTTCTCATGTACGCTGGTGGCATTTACGAGCACAGTCTGCGAGCTGGGTCCTTTGGCTGCATTTTTCTCCAAACAGCCACAGCGGCTGCAGTGTTCATGTTTTGCCTCTAAATCCCCATGAGTTTTGCTGATTGGGGGATATTTGCACAGGGGTGGGTGAATCTGATGGTAAGAGACTAAACAATTTATTTGGGACAGTATGAGACTAAAGTATTTATTTGGGAACCTTGAGGGTAGCTAAGGCTGTGCCAGAGCCCAACCAAGGCAGGGCAGCAACAACACAGTGGGGGGAGCATCCCGCAGCTGGGAAACTGACAGGCAGGACTTAAATTCTGTATAAAGTGTGAATTTTCCTCTTTCTCAGACTTGTAAAAGAATGCTCAAACCCTTGTAAAGAGGCAGGTTGGGTGTAGTGTGGGAGGACATCCATCACCACATTCAAAACAACTGCACTTTACATCCAAACATTGGCTCAAGGTAACCGATCCTTCTGAAAAGTAAAAATGAAGCTCCTTTGATCACTTCTCCCTTCTTTTACTTTTTTCCTTTTTTCCCCTCCCCCCCTTTTTTTTGTCTGTCTTTTGGTATGTCAGCCAAGTGACATGACACTGGACTTTGGTACTTCACCTGATTTACTTTAATTTACATGTTGAAGAAAGCTGTCAAAAGGGCAGGATAATCTCTGAATCACTCAGCCACCCTGGCAGGACTCCACTGGCAACTGTGCCAGGGAAGACCATGCTGCATCTAGAGCATGGCCTGGCATTTCTCGTGAAGCACATGTGCCGTGTAGGTACAGGGCTGCACGCACTAGAATGTGGGGCAGCACTGCCTCGGTTGAGCATGAGTCTGTTTCGCTGTTTCTGTTTGTTTTTTTCACCTCAGTGATAATTCTTACCCAATGCCTGATCTCTGCTCTGTGTACTTTACTACTCCTTGTGATAATCAGAATCCGGCCCTGAACTTTTTCACTACAAAGGAAACAAGAACTTTGCACTGTCGGCTGTTCACAGAGTGTTTGGCGGTGCCACAACCTTTTCTCACATGCAAAAAATCCTGGTCTATGGAAATCAAGATTACGCTGATAGCAGAGCACTTACCATTTTTTTCACTGGTGTGATTGGAGATCAGGTGCTTTGACATGACATGAGTTTTGTGGTGTCAACTTCCTCTTAGAAAAGCAAAGTCACCCAACCGATTAGTGGAAACAAACCTATAAACACCAGGATCACCACGAACGTGCCATAAATGGCTCAAAGTGCAACCTGTGATGGACAAGTGCTGAAACATTAACCAGACCTTGGGACACTGTCTGTAGTTGCCTGCTCAGTGCCCATGCCATTGCTCCCGGGATCTGGGAATGAGGACTGCACTATTATTACACCGTGTGGAGAAATGGTGCAATGGTATTTACACAGCGCTGATGGAAGCGCTAGTGGCAGCCCTGAGGCGTCGCGTGTAGGGCGGTGGAAGCAGCAATGAAAAGGTACGGGCTTCCCCATGTGGAGCAGTGGGAGAGCTGTGAGAGGTCGAGAGCTCAAGTCTCAGTTTCTGGCTCTTGTTGAAGTGCTGTGGGAGGTGACATGATGGTGTTGTGGTGTGAGGCCATCCTTTCACGTGAGCTCCCACATTAGCAGGTATAACCTTGCCTGTGGGTGAAACCGCTAAGCCTCTCCCTGCTCCCAGATGAGGTAAGGCTTGTGGGAAGAACAGATATAATTTATGGAATTGAGGGCAGTAATAGCAGGGGAAAAGGAGGATGCTAGAGATGCTTCTGGGCCCACACCTCAGTTGGTTTGGATCTGGGTGTTGTATTGAATTTATTTATTTATTTTTAACAATGGTGAGCTGTCCTGGAGATCAGATGAGGAGATGTAAGGAGACAGAAAGCATTTCTGAGTATGCAAGTGTTGTAATCACATTACTGCACTCTGAGCTCAGCTGACATGGGAGACCAGTAAACATCTCCCACTGCCTGTGTAGGTGACAGTACATAAATCTTCAGAGCACTCTGAGGAATAACAAGTCTTTTGCAACTTTGCCTTTGAACTCTGAAGGAGTTATGCTCTCATGATGGATGGCAGTGGCGCTTGGCCGTAATCCGAGGGAGCAGCGCAGTTTCTGACTCCCTTGCAGAGGCTTTACCCTCACCTGGAGGAAGGGTATAGCCAGGCTGTGCACCAGTGCGGACATTCTCAGCCTTAAAAATTGTCATTTCCTTTCCAAACATTGGCACCCTCTGCAGAGTACTTGCAGCTGCCGTACATGCTAGGTATTGGGCCAAAATTCATTCCTATAGTGTCTGCTCACACTATATACATGTGTAATGTTAACTTATCTGACTCCCACTGTGAGTTTCTCCACAGGCATTACCACATGTCTTTGTCTTATCAGTGGGACAGCTTTGGATGCAGCCTCTTCCATTAAGGCTTCGAGTGAATTTACCTGACAGTGTGTCCCCATTCAGGAGTAGCAAACTGATGCCTTGCCCTGTGAGTGCTGAATCACTGTTACCTGGCAACTGTTTGGGAACTATGAGATCATATTTTATTACAGTACACTACAGCTGCTGAAAAAAAAGGTATTAGTTCTTGGGTTTATATCAAAACACTAATTCTTGGTCAGGATGAAAGTCTTCAGGTATAGGACTTTGCCTTCACAGCTCTTTGTAAAGTAATTGCTCTCCCAGTGGTGGCAAAAGAAAGAACAGACTAATATATGGTGCTTTAAATAATATAATTAATTTCCAAGATAAATAACAAAATCATAGCAGAGAACCAGTGCAGGGCTCCTTCTTGGACTGTAAACACTGCAAGACAGAAACCATAAATATTTGCACAGTGGTGAGCCAAGCCCAGCTTCTCTAGTTGGGGCTTTGGAGGCATGCTAACAGGGACATTAAATCACACTGAATACCTTCTTATGATATTTAAAATTAAAAATAACCATTCATGACTGTGTAATGCGACCATGCAGCATCATAATCAGAAAACTCACGATGAGACCAAGTATTGTGATAGGGCCCCAGGCTCATCCAGTGCTCTGGTTATCACGCTTATGCTGCAGTGGCTGGGACCCTTTCAGGTGCTGTCGATATTCATCAGAAACAAATTCTTACAGAGAGCTATGTGAGAGCAAATGCATTACTGTGTGAGCTGTCAGCAGATGTGCCAAGAATGGTGGATTGGGAAGACAGGGGAAAAAAGCACTAAAAATACCATTGCCATGTTGCCCTCTGGGCTTACACAAATGTGACACAGAGAAGAATTAGACGTTTGTGGTTTCAAGTTTCCTTGACCTTTTGAGAGAGGAAGAAAAAAAATGGATCCAACTTCTGCTCCCAGTTATAATGCTGAAAGTCCAGAGAAAATATAATACACTGGCTCCTGAGGTGTGCAAGCAGAGCTGTTGTGTATCAAAAAAATCAGAGACAGAGAAAGCTGAGTTGTAAAGGCAGCAGAACAAAAGCTGGGTGAGTTGAAAGCTAAACCTCTGTCCCAGGTGAGTGTAATTATTGGTGTTTAATGAGATTCATCTGCCCTGCTCTGGTGGGATTTCTGACTTGGAATCAGCGCAAGGTAAAGCAGAAAACACAGAGCTTCTACAACACAATGTCCTCTTACTGTGTGAGTGAGGGATGTACCACAAGGGAAGTTTCACAGACAGTGGCATCTCAGCTGGCAGACACTGGAAATGGTGACTATGGCTAATGCATGTGACAGGGATGTTGTGACAGTACCCCCATCATGCTCTCTTGACACTTGGGAAAGCCTTGGACCATTAGCATTAAGCTCACACATGATATTTGACATGTAAACATTTCCAGTTAAATTAATTAATTAATTCCAGTTAAAATTATTTCAGGAGATTGTTTTATTGCCTTGTGTAACTGTTGACAAACAAAATCTGCTTGGATTGAACTTTAATGAAAAACTCTGTGTGCTTCAACAGGTTTTCTTTGTTTTGGCTTGGTTTCTTGATTTTATTCCCCGTGCCTTCTACTAGGAAATGTGTTAGCTCAGGGAGGACAAATACAGAGGGTGGGCTGCTTCCTACCTGAAATCTCAGCATTGCCTGGGAGAAGCTGATCAACACAAATCATTACAATGAATGTGGTACTGCAAAAGACTAGCTTTTTTTTTTTTTCTTTTGTATACAAACACAAGACTATTAAGCAACGGATGAGAAACGCGTGGAGTACACCACAGTTTGCTAACATATGGCTGGGTTCCCAGGTCCGTGTACATTCTTGCAGACAGGGTGCAGTTGTCATGATGCTATTGCCAGGAAAGATGTCAACAAAAAGAAACCTATTGTTGTCAGTTGAAGCATTAGGTTAATAATACAAAGGAGTACTTCATAGAGTCTTTCAGGTTGATACATGCTATCTGTTTATCAAATATGCTGCTTGCTATATGCAGTCAAAAAGCTTCATTGACATAAATCCCCTGTTTTTACAATTTTTAAAATAACAGCAGTATTTACTGTGGTGAGTCAGGGCAGCAAGCGAGGTTACGGCATTCTCTTGCATAGGACTGTGTCTTAAAATGTGGGTTCATTTGAAGATTGACAAGCATAAACAGAATCATAGAATCACCGGGTTGGAAAAGACCCATTGGATCATCGAGTCCAACCCTTCCTATCGACCACTAAACCATGCCCCTTAGCACCTCGTCCACCCGTGCCTTAAACACCTCCAGGAAAGGTGAATCAACCACCTCCCTGGGCAGCCTGTGCCAGTGCCCAATGACCCTTTCTGTGAAAAATTTTTTCCTAATGTCCAGCCTAAACCTCCCCTGGTGGAGCTTGAGGCCATTCCCTCTTGTCCTGTCCCCTCTCACTTGGGAGAAGAGGCCAGCACCCTCCTCTCCACAACCTCCTTTCAGGTAGTTATAGAGAGCAATGAGGTCTCCCCTCAGCCTCCTCTTCCCAAGGCTAAACAACCCCAGCTCTCTCAGCCGCTCCTCATAAGGCCTGTTCTCCAGCCCCTTCACCAGCTTCGTTGCTCTTCTCTGGACTCGTTCCAGAGCCTCAACATCCTTCTTGTGGTGAGGGGCCCAGAACTGAACACAGGATTCGAGGAGCGGTCTCACCAGTGCCGAGTACAGAGGGAGAATAACCTCCCTGGACCTGCTGGTCACACCGTTTCTGATACAAGCCAAGATGCCATTGGCCTTCTTGGCCACCTGGGCACACTGCTGGCTCATGTTCAGTCGGCTGTCAACCAACACCCCCAGGTCTTTCTCTTCCAGGCAGCTTTCCAGCCAGGCTTCTCCTAGTCTCTAGCACTGCATAGAGTTGTTGTGCCCCAAGTGCAGGACCTGGCATTTGGCCTTGTTAAACCTCATGCCATTGGACTCAGCTCAGCAGTCCAGCCTCTTCATATCCCTTTGCAGAGCCTCCCTACCCTCCAGCAGATCAACACTTCCACCCGGCTTAGTGTCGTCTGCAAACTTGCTGAGGGTGCACTCGATGCCTTCATCCAGGTCATTGATAAAGACATTGAACAGGGCTGGACCAAGCACTGAGCCCTGGGGAACCCCACTTGTCACTGGCCTCCAGCTGGATTTCACACCATTTCCCACCACTCTCTGGGCCCGGCCATCCAACCAGTTTTCCGCCCAGGAGAGTGTGCGCCTGTCCAGGCCAGAGGCTGACAGTTTCCTAAGCAGAATGCTGTGAGAAACTGTGTCAAAGGCTTTACTGAAGTCCAGGAAGACCACATCCACAGCCTTTCCCTCATTCAGTAGCCGAGTCACTTTGTCATAGAAGGTGATCAGGTTAGTTTGGCAAGACCTGCCTTTTGTGAACCCATGTTGACTGGGCCTGATCACCCGATTCTCTTGCATGGGCTTCATGATAGCACTCAAGATCACCTGCTCCATGACTTTCCCTGGCACTGAGGTCAGGCTGACAGGCCTGTAGTTCCCTGGATCCTCCTTCTTGTAGATGGGCACAACATCAGCCAGCCTCCAGTCCAGTGGGACTTCCCGAGTCTTCCAGGACTGCTGGAAGATGATGGAAAGGGCAAACATACCTGCCAGCTCCTTTAATACCCTTGGGTGGATCCCATCTGGCCCCATAGACTTGTGTGTGTCTAGCTGGGCAAGAAAGTCTCTAACCACCTCCTCTTGGATCATGGGAGCCTCATTTTGCTCCTCTAACTCCTGGGTTTGTACACAGAGAGAACAACTTTCTTTACAATTAAAGACTGAGGCAAAGAAGGCATTAAGTACCTCAGCC
Source organism: Phaenicophaeus curvirostris (assembly GCF_032191515.1). Lineage (NCBI taxonomy): Eukaryota > Metazoa > Chordata > Aves > Cuculiformes > Cuculidae > Phaenicophaeus > Phaenicophaeus curvirostris. The sequence goes on along the minus strand of NC_091394.1, from coordinate 47,797,700 downwards.
TTTTCCTCATCCCCTGTCACTGTTGTTCCTTCTGCATCCAATAGGGACTGTATATTCTCCCTAGTCCTCCTTTTATTGTTAATATATTTATAGAAAGATTTTTTATTATCTTTCAGACTTTGCCAATCTAATTTCTAGTTGAGCCTTAGCCCTCCTGATTTTTTCCCTGCATGATCTCACTTCCCTCCTGTAGTCCACCCAAGACGCCTGTCCCTTCTTCCAAAGCTCATAGACATTTCCATTGAAGCTGCTAAAGATTCATCTTTATGCCTGGGATAAATTTCACAGCTGGCAATTAACCTGGGGTGAAGTCTCCTTTCTGTCTATAAATGCAACTGTGTAACTTCACTGAAATCCAATGCTGGGGTTTATGCTGGATTAGAGCAGTTGCTACAGAGATGAAGACAAGACTAGCCCTTTCAAACTCAGCTTTCCCTCTATGAAGGCGTACTTCATGGAAGTAACAACCATGAACTATTCTGGGTTACTTTTGGGTTATGTTCTTTTAGACCTGGTGTCATTTCAGCAGTGTGTGACAAAGCCCTGCCTCATGCAAGCTCTGTTGTTGCCCAGGGGCTTGCATCCCCTCTGCCCTCAGCCGGGGGCCCAGGGGCTCCTTGATGCTGCCCCCACACATCATGTAAATCATGGTTATGATGGCACTGATGGATTCGGAAGGGATGTCGGGTATTTAGAAGCTATCTAATGAAATGTTGTTCCAAGACGGGAAGGAATCTCCCCCTTCAGCTGTCACGACAGATTGTGACAGCAAACACTTTGGCCATAGATGAACTTGTTGCAGCTTTAATTGTGGCATCCAGGCTCTTCTGTCAAGTCCTTCTCCTGCCTCCTTCTTTCCTTCTTCCCTAGGACCACTAGCATTACTCCCTGTTTTGACTTTCAGTACCATGACTCATGCTCTCAGTTCTCGTTTCACTCTGGTACCATACCATGAGAAAACACCATTGCAGTTTTGCTGCAGCATCTGTGAACTACCTGACTGGTACTGATTCTTTCCCTTTCACTGTCAATTGTTCTATGGAGAGATGAGGAATGACACACACTTAAGTACATGATTTAATCTCAATTTCTCCCGCTTAGGCCTGGCATAGCCATGATTTGCCAAAAGCATGTACAAATTGAAGAAGTTTCAGTACTGGTTTGGGTTTTTTTCAGGCGGTAGGAAAGTTTTCTTCCTAAAACCTGGCAAAACTACTGGAGCACAGTGAGTTATTGTTATGAACACTTATTCCAAATAAAAGAAAAAAAGAACATGCTGTAAGATGACAAATAACATTTCCCAACTTATGCAATGCGTTAACATCTCAGTGCTACATACTTCATGGTGCACACGCAACAAAAGCAGGGCCGATCTGGTTCAAGGACTGCAGGAACCCAGCACCGAACACACTCACATGGAGTGATTCCAGATTGCAATTTTGAGCACCGATAGCCAGTACAAATAAGCCATAGTATTTTAAGGACATGACTGATAATTCTCTAGTTAAAAGCCAGGAATAAGTGACAAACTGGGAATTCCCAGTGGGGAAATAGGTTAGTTACATGGGAAGCGGTTACCTTTTGCTGTTTCATATCTTGTCTCCCTAGTTACCGTCTCCAAACTAAGATGTTTACACGGTTGTTTGCGCAAGTGACTCATCTTACCTCACTGAGACATTTGATACCCACAAAACATTCTCATCATACTTTGTCCTACTGCTTTTCTTTAACTCCAGGCAAGGTCCATCCCTTTGCTCAAACCCTTGACAGTTTTGAAATGTGGCAGTGAGGCTCGTGGGCCATGTAGTGCTTGTCTTCTCCAGGGACACTGCAACACTCTAATATTTCTCCTCTTTGAATAGAGCTGGTGAAATCCATAATCGCTTCCATTCTACTTGGCTAAAAATGAGAAAAAGCCCGGTACCCCACCATGGGTATTGTTCAGTGCAGAGCTGATATGATGAAGGCCTCTGCACCAGAGGTTGCCCATAGTAGGTGGTGGCAATGGCACAGCTCAGCTTGTTTTTTAACATATCTCTTTTTTCCCCTCTCCTTTCAAGCATTGTTTCCCCCCACCGGGTGGAGCACAACTAGGGAGGTGATGACTTACCTGCCACAGCTCAGTAGATTGCAATCTGGAACTGATGGAGTGTTAACACAATGCCCCAGTAGAGCTTTTCTGTCTCTAATTTCTATGATTATGTTGTTACCGGATCAGTGAAGAGAACCATGAAAAACACAATTACCAGGAAGCCTTGTTTCTTTCCTTGTCCATTTGTCTTGCTGCAGATCAGGTGTGTGACTCACAGAGAAATAGAGGACCCGCTCATGGTACTGAGAAGGGTGCTGGCCTGCCGAAGAGACCCAAATGTGAGAAAGCCTGTCACGTCATGTTTTTCCAACAGATATCGAAATGGATCCTGATGAATCAAGTGATAGCAGCTATCTCCTCCTGTAACACCAGTGGCCGAGCAGCAGCACAGAAGAAGGGCTGTAAAAGCCTTCCTGCTAAGTATGAAAGCATAGGGAAGAGAAGATGATTGTGAACGAGGTTGTCATGGCAATTGTCATTTTTTTTAGGTGACTGGCTTACCATCAGATTAAAGGGAAAAGGCATAAGTATGTTTCTGCTGTGGGTGCTGGTCAAAGGTCTGCTCAGTGCAAGTCCATCTGCATATTATAGGCTGGTTGGACTGACCAAACCCTGTGGTGTGATGAACACTGGGAAAGAGGAACTTCATTTATTGACTGTACTCCAAATCATGTATAAACATAAGACTCCAATGACAAATGCCAATAGCAGTGGAGCAGCCAATATTTTTATTATTAACTGCCATCAAAAATGTCAGTTCAAAGTCAACACCGACTCTCAATAGATTTGATAGGCGAGTGTGCTCCAGACTGATGGTTAAAAAGTATTATTTGCCTATTGCATGCTGCAAAAATAAATGTCTAGCAGGAGAGAACAGACTTTGGCAAACAGGCAAAAAACTATGCTTGTGGAGAAAGCTCATGATTTGATCTGGAAGGGAACATTCAGTTTAAATAGGGATGAATTTTACCTTAAGCATGTGTGAAAGGCGGGACTTTGAACCATAGTTTGGACTTCATTCTTCTGCTGGAGAACAGACTGAAAGGTATCTGCTATTTTACACCTTCTGATCTATTATCCTTACAAAAAGATACCAACCACTTCAGAAAGTTTTTTTTATACAAGAAACTATTTTTTTCCCATCCCTGGTATCCCCAGGTGACAAACAAGCAGCTGAAAAGAAATCCTTTCATTTAGGGATTGCAAACCTTTAAGCAGAAGTTTCCCTGCCTATGGAGCCCTGGCAGAAATCTTTCTGATCTTCCTGTGCTGAGGGTCTAACTGTGGGCAAATGGTACATGGTGCATCACTGGAAAACTATTAATATTGCTATTAAGATCTATAGACAGAATCAAAATCTGTTTAAATGCTGGTATTGCTGTGACCAAGATAATCTGGGACATATTTCTGTGGGATTTGGTGACTCTCTTTATTTCATATACTGGGAAAAAAACCCAGTCTGGAAGCAAGACTTCAGTAAAGGGAAAGTCCTGGCTATCTTTACCAGGTATCTCTTTCACCACCCCTCCCTCAGTGTTTCAACCACCACTGGAGAGCAAGATGAAGGGAGCTAGTGCAGGGTGGGCAGAAAGAAACTGGCTATTTTTTTTTCACTGCTTCTTTTGAAGTAACCAGCATAACTCCTGACATCTTCAGCGGGGTTTGGCCAGGCTCTGTGCAGAAGCGTCTTTGAAGATTTTGCTAAGCCTCATGGCCTGATTCATGGCAACGTTTGTGCCTGTGAGTAACTCAGTGCATATGAGCACTTCCAGGGCGCTCTGCGGGACTCTTCGTATGCAACACTGCAGGTTGGGGCTTAAGCAATGAGTGCTTAAAAGAAACATTCTGCTTTTCAAGCTTTTATCCTTGACCACATCAGATGAAATGCCTTGGCAGTTATGGGAGAACAAATTTGCATTGAAAACCCACAGCTCTTACAAGCAGTGCATTAATTATTTTATTAATTTGCTCTTTTTACATTATGGGAAACATTCATCTATTTACATTTTCCTGTCCACACACATACTAGATAGATAATCCTATGGAAACCCAAATCGTTAAGCCATAAAAACGCTCTCCTCTGTCTAAAGGCTTTCAAATTTGTGTTTTGTTTCAAATCAAAAACACCTTTAAAACCACATTTGGGAAAGCAGGTAGGCCAGTGATTTACATTCCAGTTACTTAAAATACGGATTTGAACATTTTCCTTAAAAAGATCCCCAAAACTAAAAAAACCAATAAATTCACAAAGATACAGTTTAAATTAAAGTGATAGTGCACATCAAAACATTAAGGGAACACCAATAAATAAAATGAAATATATTACAAATAAATTATTTCTATTTACCTTTTCAAATATTAAAAATCTTTAATCCATTTCTTCATCTTTCTTTACAAAAAGATTATGAGAACTTTATGGAAACATCTGCAAAAAATATAATAAATACTTTTTTCTTTTAAATTTTTGAAGCAGGAGACAAAACCAACTTTTTCTAAAATTTCTCCCAAGAAAAAAAAAAGAAACCAAGACTTTAGTACCAAAGTGAAACAGAATATAGGCATTTTTAATATACCCTGGGCAGGTTTTACTAAAAATAAATAGTTACAAATGATACTGAACCAGATGATAGAGCAAATATACTAGAATTAGTGTCAGTAAATGAGTCAAGTGGTTAACTAGTGGCATTCTAGGGGCAGAAATATTCTATTTTATATTTCCTGGTCTTGGCTGTACTTTTCAAATTTTGCTAAAAAGCTAAGCAAACATTATAATACCCTCACCAGCCTCAAACGAACTAACAGGCATTCAGCTAAGAATAGATTAAGTTAAAATAGATATGAAAAATATTCTATGATATACAAATACAACAATTTGTAATGTACAAGACTGGATAGTCTTCACTTTTCTGCTTTTCTAGGGGGAAAGCTTGCTGGACATAAATTTCTGTAGCCACTTGTCAACCCAAGTCTTAACTCATCTTTCATAAAACGTTCACAAAACTAAATAATTCTGTGACACAGTTGTGAATGTGGACTCTCACCTGGATACTGCTTTGAGTATTTCAGTACAAATGAGTTCCAAATAATTTATACTTCTTATGACTATATATGCTCAAAAGTGGCAGTTGGCACTATTACATACTGCAAACACGGTGATGTTTCATTGCTGCTAAAAGTTAAACAAGGTGTTTCAAAACTAGCAAATACACTGGTATTCAAATGCTTAGAGGGTCAAACCTTTCAAAGCTCCTGTAACACAAAGCACTCTAGGGTTACACTGGATTTCTGATTACTCTAGTTAAAAGTCTTTTATTTATGAAATTATTAGCCCTTATCTTGTAAACCACAGCAGTAAATATTTGTGCCCTGTTTATAAAGACATAGCTCAGATATCAATGGCTTTGAGAGGTAGCAAATTCTCTAGTGGTTTTAGTATGCTCTCATGAAAACACTTGGTGCCAGAACCTATTACCTCTCCTATGTTCTTGAATAAAATTAAATTAGCACCTGGCTATGATATTGTAGGAAAAGAAGCTGTCTGGCATGATCTTGATGAATAGTTTTAGCTTAGCTTTTTGATGACAATTTTTATATGCTTTCTAAGTGCAAGCTGCAGAATTGTGCCACCCGTGCAGTGGGATTTTTCACGGGTTGGACTGTCCATACAAGTTTAGCAGCTACAGGCACAGACAGTCAGCGCTAGCGTGTGGCAATGGGTGCACCCTGTGCGGTGCTCCTCCACGGGGAGGGCTGCCGTCCTCTCCCACATACCCGTGCCCCGGTAGCCAGGGTGAAGAGCATGGAGGGACCAGTGCAGGGGTCTGGAAAGTGTCATCAGGGGCTGTGCACACACCGGGGGCCACACCACACTCCTCTGCCCCGGACCAGCCCCATCATCCAAACCAGCTCACACTAATTTGCTTTCAGCAGCACATGCCAGCTAGGCACGCACGTGCACACACACACACGCACACACGCACACAACTTGCTTTCAGCAACATGCCTGACATAGCTTTCTTAATGTTGGCACAAGAGGTTTTGGTAGTGGCATGGTCAGCATTGCTCCCTGTCAGAGGAGGTGGAAGACAAGCTTCTGCCTCAGCCTCTGCCTCAGTGGCTGGGGGGGACAGACACCCAAAGGCTGACCTCTCAAGCTCCTCTCCAGCCCTATTGTCTGCCATTTCCCCCCAGTATTAATGAGCTACTTGGGGTGCATATTTTTCATGATTGCAAAACAATGGCAGAAGCCAGGGTAGGAAGGCTTGTCGTGAAAGAAATTAAGTTCATATTGATCCCATAACTTGTGAAAAATACTTTATTGTTCTTGTTCAAATGGGTATTTTATACTATCAAGAGGAGGCTGAATTAGAAACTGACTCCTAAATATGGACTGTTTGGTGATGATCAGTCTGAACTGTAGCATACAACCGGCTGTGGATAGAGCAAAGCAAGGCTGGCCTGGAAAAGCATCAGAGGCTCCATGTACAGAAATTCGCCTACAGGTGTCCATGTGTGGCTGCGTGGACGTCTGAGCGTGTGAGATCAGATGGTCCCACTGAGATTAAGACATCAACAAAACAAGCTTTTTTTCTTTTTTTTTTTTTTTTAACCAATATAATCCATACAATACAATACAATAGGAATTGACAATACAGTACAATTTTAAAAATTCTTAATACTTGGACAAGAAAATCCTTCTTTTATATTATCTCTTCAACTATCATTTCTTTTTATCTCTTTCCTTTTCACTCTTTTATTGCCTTTCAAAATAGATTATTTCCCTGGAAGATCGAATTTACAATCTTCTGCTGACTGAAATGTTTAAGTAGTGATTGATGAAATAAAAATGAGGCAGTTTGTGCAGCTGTGAGTGTGCAGGTTATCTTTCCAGAGGACCTTTTCTATCCCTCACCATCTCACCTGTGGGATATGCTTCCACTGTTTCACCCCACCCCCCCCATCTGTTTTTTTTTTTTCTCTCCCCTTCCCTGCTCCCATCCCAGCCCCCTCCCTTTGTGTGACTCCTTAAATTCAGGTAAGAAGGTGTGATTCGGAGGTTTAGAATAAAGTGCACCATCTGCTTTAAAAAAAACAGTAATAAAAAGAAGGGAATCCGAGTCATAGCTCCTTTCATCTTTTGTGAAGAAGATGGCAGAGTCCGAAAGGATCACCCTGCATGACTGAAATTTCCAAAGTCCCTTACAGTTTGATATTGCTGTACACTGGGTAACAGACTAGCTTTAGGTCAACTAAAGATCATGAGTAAGTTAAACGGAGCATCTACTGTACAGGTGCGCAGGTGTGTGGTAGTCTGAGTGCCGCGTTTATTTGTTTCAAACAGAAAAAAGGATCGTACTCGTTTACATGAGGCAAAGTGGTAGCATCAGTACATGTGACAAAGCATCGTGATGACATGGGCGAACCTTCAAAAAGCAAGGGTGATTAGAGGACATCTCTCTGAGGACTGACAACTATGCCACAGCAGTGGAGTTCACTGGGAGCATTGTGTGGCTGTGTACAGAGAGTGGGGAGGAGGAGGAGGGACGAGAGCAAGAGAGAGCAAGAAAGAGAGAGATAGAGAGAGGAGGAGGTACAAATACTTTGTGATGACCTTGAGCAGGAGCCTAGAGGGGCAGATTATACATGAGGCTTGTCTTGCCAGAGAGAGTCCTCCAGGTTGGATCCCTTCATAGCCTGGTCTGGGCTTCGGGGATGTATATCTCAATGCTTTCGGCGCTCTCAGTAGCTGAGTTCTGGCGGACCGATGCAGCGCGCTTGGCAGCCATCAGCCGTTTCCGGGCCTCTTGACGCTGTGAGCTTTCCAGAGAGCGTTCTCGTATGAGTGGCACCTGACCTTTCGATGGCTTCTTTGGCACTGGAGGAGGGACCCTTCTCTCCTGATCAAAGCAGAAGGTTAATGGCATTATACAGCTTCTCAGGGAAAGGTGGGAAAAACTAGGATACGTCAGTAGTTAGAACACACATTTTACCTAAGGTTTGTTAGCTCTTATCTGCCTTTCTGTCTTCAGTGAACTGGCTTTTGTGCTCAGGGGTTCATACACATAAGGCAAGGGCAAAGGGGAAGGACAGGCCAGCCGCAGTGCTACTTCTCCTCAGGGACGGTTCGTTAAATGCCTTGTGCTACCAGGGCCGAGGATGCTGACCGCTTAGTGCGGCTCCCCAGGGCAGGGGGGATCCAGACGTCTCCTCCTGGTGCCAGGGACTAGAAAGGAGAGCATCTCAAATGCCATCTCCCACCACCACTGCAGTCGTGTGTGGCTGGGGACCAAATACTGCCCTGAGCAGAGTCACTCTGGAGAACCCCAGCTCCTGGGCCACCTTCTTCTACATGTGCAAAATGCTAGGTGCTCTTAAAACATGGAGATACCGTGGCTTTGGTGTTCCCAAATGCAGATGGGAACTAGCTGCCTGCAGCTGGTGCGTCAGAATAAATATTTTTTAAAACCCACCATATGTTTATGTATATATTTTATAGTGACTTCATGACTGCTCAAAAATCCCACAGTTTGGGTCTTGCTGTGCAGTCTCATAACCTCTAGCTTCCTGCTAAATAGGCATGACAAGCTACAATCAGCTAGAAATAGAAAAAATGGTAGTGAAAACTTAAAAGTCATTAAGAGAAAATGCATTAATCATCACAGTGGCAGCTAGCTTCAGATATGCAATCAACAAGGAGGACTTTTATGTACATCCTGGTACATGTACACACACCCACACACACACAAACCCAACAAAAAAAAACCCTCTGAGAAGGATCCCTCCTGAAAAAGAATAGTGTATTCAGGTCTGAATATCAGGCGGTCACAAAGACTTTGTCAAGTTAATTAGATTGTCTTTTAAGTTACATCCCCTTCCAACTGTGAACACGGTCTCTGAGCGAAGGGATTTTATCGCACTACAAAGGTCCCATTCTGCCCTTTCGTTTTCTCTCATGCTGCTCACAACAGCTTCCATAGCTTGAAATATAAAGGTGCTTAGTTACACTTATTCATACTTTGCTTTTTCTCTCCATCTAAGGATTAATCTATGCTGCTTAAAAAGGACCCAATGGCAAAGACTAAAGGCAACTGCAAATATTTGTTCCACAGAAGGTTTTTTCTTCTTTTTGTTCTTTTCCTTTTTAAGAAAGGAGATTATCTGTTTCATTTAAAATCATAGACAAATAGTGATTGAAACAGGGACACACCCAGTGTAATTCTTTAAAATCTTTACCTTCCTACTGTAGATCCCTTTCTTCAGTACTACTTAACTTCCTTTAACCTGTTATAGTCTTTTTCTTGAAAATTCTTTGAAATGCTTTTCAGAAGCAAAGAAATGGCACTTTTTTTTTTAAGGAAAACTCTTGTTTCTTACTGCTGTAATTGCAAACACTTGGCCTACCCGCTTTACTGTAAAAGCTAATGAAAGACCATATACCAGTGTTTCTGTGCATGCATGCATGTCTGACGGTTTTAACTTCCTTTTCTGACAGATACTGAAAAAAAAAAGAAGGTAAGAAAATGATTGCCTTTGGTACCTTGGGCTAGGAAAACACACTCCCATTCATTCCCCTACAAAACACGCTAGTTATGCACAGAATTTGTGAACATGGCACTCGTAAATGAGGAATAAGTATTTAGTCTTGCTCAGAGGAGGAGGGAAAGTGCTTCCTGCTGCAAGATTAATGGGATTTGATATTATTACGGTTATTTGTCCAAAAGAAAACATCGCTTTGGTCATTGGCAGACAGCTGATTGCAAGTTGAGGCAGCCCAGACTCCTGTTTGAGCCGCTGTACCTGTAAATCATGTTCCCCTCCTTCTGGTCACCCTACCTGTTGGCTCTCTTCATTGCTATCAGAACACCCACAGTGGAAATTCAGCCATCAAATTACATACCTATAAGAGCATCACATTAGACCATTGATTCCTCTAGGAATGGGTCTGACTTTTAAGGATTTTCTGAAACATTTGTGTAGTTTGGCTCACTCAGGTGCTGTTTGTCTTGATGTGGAGAAAAATATGGCAATGGTGCTAAATGAGAATGGAAAGTGAAAACATGGCTCACACTTGAAGATGGGGTAGTTTTTCATGGTGACAGAAGAAGACTACATTTAAAAAAATACCAAAGCTCCAGATGATTTTTATGCCACCTTAGGTAAGCAACACCACCTTTCTTTAAAAGAAACAAAAATAAACAGCAAACCAAGCAAACGGACAAAAAAAAAAGTAGAAGTTCTTTCATGTGACATTTTGGAAGGCATATTTTTGATATTGCTCTGTTTGTAATCTAGTTACAAAAGTCAGTGACGGTTACAGTGCTTCCCTAATTTTTTCAGTAACACAACCTAGAACTCTTGCTATATGCAATAACGTGAACCGTAAATGAGATTTATTTAATTTTAAGAATCAATATATAAGGCAGTTCCTTCCAACGATTGATCATCTAATATGATTAAATGTAAAGCTTAACAAAGTACCACATTCCCATTACCCGATTCACAAAGACAGATTTGGTTTAAAAATATGCCTGAAACATATTACAGATAATATCCCAGATGATTATTATGTAAACATTGTTGTTACAATGAAATTAATTTGATATGAGCTTCATTTCACATTTTTAACGTCAACGCTGTAACACAGAGGCCTATTTAATCTGTCCAGTATTTGTGCAGGGTTTTAAATGAAGCATACAAAATCTACAATGTTCTACCTTCTTGTCATGAGGATCCATCTGTTTCCAATTATTGGCCTTTAACTGATGAAGTTCATCAAATTTCATACTAATATTTTCTATGGACAACTGCAGCATATCCCAAAACCCTGCTAAATCCTGGGAGGTCGGCCGTGGATGTGCATTAGGATTCTGTGCAACAGAAGAAAAAAACATACAAAATCATATCACATGTTGGCTTTAGTATCTCTTAATGTAAATTATTTGTGCAAATGGTTACAAATCTTGCTAGCAAAGCAGTTTCAGCAGATTCAAGTGATCAAGACAGAGAGAAACCAAGTGGAGTGCTACTTTTGGGCAGGGAGTTTTGCAAGCCACTGTGCCTCTGCAAGCCCCTGCTCATTGAAGGCAGTGGCTATCCTCCATGGGCTATGGAGAAAGCCCATGTGGCAGGTCTCTTGTGGCAGGATCTGCCTAGGGATGTTCCTGAGCACAACCGGTGATATCCTAACCACACTGAAATTAATTGCCAGCCTCCTCTTCACCTTCATAAGGAAGGACTCTTGGCCGTGTTCACATTTGTAGAAAGACTGATGCTTGTGCAAATGTACATTTGCTGCATGTACAAATAGTGATATACTGGTATGTGAACCCTTTTCCACACTCTGAGAACCTGAGGTCTACAAAAATACACCATTTCAAGTAAAATTGCCTCTTACTGACCTCAGGCCAATTTCTTAATATTTTTTTTTCTACAAGAATAATCTCTGCAGAGTAAAAATCTCAGAAGAGAACACGAAGCACACTAATTACATTTTTACAGGCAGATTTTGGGGAAGAGTGAGAGTGGGACACAGGTGGGGAGTGTTGCTTTGCATGTGCAAACTCAGTTCAGTTCATCAACCTGAGAGTATTGCTCAGAAGAGCACACCTGGGATGTTAGCATCTCTAGCATGGGATGGGACAGAGGCTAGAAACCCAAGAGGTCCTGTGTTGTCTTGTGTTCCTTCAGTGCAACCCAGCTGTGAACATTTTCTGCATGCAGTGGACATTTATGAAATGGTACCTGTGCCCTGGCAATGTTTGTATGAGGGAAAGCTTTTTCTAGGATATGTATCTGTAAGCAGGTTCCCAATTGAAACTCTTCAAATAAAATGAGGTGTTGCATACACTCACTTCAAGAATGTTTTTACATAAATGCTGAGCAGTCCCTATGCCAACCTGAGTCAGCAAGGTTTCATGGATGCTGTGGCCTCAGAAGACTATGTTGATATATTGTTATTAATAAAGAATAAATAAATTATTATTAGACTCCTCCATGTTGTTTAAAATGGATCAAGTTTTACTCTGTATTTAAGTTTTCTCCCTCGTCAGAAGCAATAAACCTAAAAAAATCAGTTACTTACTTTAAGAAATTTTTAAGTATTTGTGCCTTTCACAGCAACACAGACAAATTATTTTGATAGGCTGGTTATACATCAAAGGAGCAATTATTGAAAACAATAAAGTATATATTTTCAGATTCCTAAGTAGACCAGCGATTATACTTGGATTCCTAGTTTTTCAGCATTTGTCACTAGCACATTGCCCAGTTGCAGGCTTTTATAAAGACATGCAAGCAGAATGCCTTTTCAATTTTTACATTAAGCATTGACAGGCTTAGGGAGGGCGGATTCCTGTTGCATTTGTCCACTGTGGCAGATTTTATTTTGGGGCTTCATTTTCAGAGGTTCATTAACTGAAGTGGAAGATGGCCACCCTACTCCAGTGAAAAAGACATGGTTTGCCTTTCTTTCCCTGTTCTATGCTGATAGAGCATAGTGTTCTGTGCTTTTGGGGCTTCTAGGAATTTATGCCAAAATTGGGAATTAAATGTGTTGTATCTGCTCTGCAAGGCAGAAGAATATAATTCTGATTTTACTACTGTGACCAGCATAAAAAAAAAAAAAGCAAATAACAATAGTGATAGAATATATCAATTACATACAATAATAGTAATGGTTCCATACTGGAGCTTTGACTCTTTGCCCTTTTAGCAGTCTGGAAAATGACACTACCTCTTTTGCTGCTGGGATTATGGAACATGAAGCACCAGCTTTTCCTGGTATTTCTGTCTTGCTGAATGTCAGGCAGCATTTGGATTATGTGGGAAAGTTCCACTCATGAGATTTCTGGTCCATCCTTAAAAGACCGTCAGGAGGCACCCTCACATCTCTATGATCATGCAAACTGAACTCAGAGGTCAAAACAAAGGACAGATCCTTGCTCCTTTTATGTCAGTAGCAGTGATATTTCACCCAAAGCTTTATGTCTGTTTTTATTTTAAGGCTCTCAAGCTATTGTGACACTCATGGTGACTCCGCCAAGTTTTATAGGGTTACTCCCAAATTCATATCAAGGCCTTTACAGGAAGAACTACCTTGTTTATCAGAAAATGTGTCTAGTTTAGGTATGCTTATTCACAGGATTAGTAAAAAGCACATAACAGAGTCTAGCAGAAAAGTTACATACCAGGTTTTCTTCACAAAGTTCTCTGAACTGGTAAAATTTCTGGGCCATGAGAAGCTGGGCACTGCCCACTGCAGTTCGAATTTTCCCTAGAACTGAGAGAAAAAGAAACATAAGTCACAATGCTTTCTTTGCTGTGGGCAACTAAAAGCCTATAAGAAGAGAGAAAGCTGTGCAGCGGTCAGCTCTGGCTTTCAAAAAGCACGTTATCTTTCAGTCACAGATTTGAGAGAAAATGATAAATCTGAGGCCAGATCTACACTAGGCAAACACACTAATCTGTTGCTGCAGCATATTCTCATTCCCCCAGTTGTAACCAGCAAAAACCAATTCCATGGCAGTATAAATGTAGGTAATCAAAAGCTTTTGCAACCTCTACAGAAAGCTCACAAGAAATTGTACCTTTTGTCATCACTGTGACCCAGGCTCAGGCTTTGAATACAATCCCAGATCCTAGTGCAAGAACACACGGCTCTCAAACACTGTGATGCCATCTACACTGTTTGGAAAACACTGTGTCTACCAGCATTTCCGCCACCTTGCTTAGCAACTCAGCACCTTGTTTTCAGGTTTAGCTGAGTGTTGCTCAATCTGAGCCCAAGAAAGGGAATGGTGATTTTAGTGCACACTGATGAATCTCATTGGGACCCTTTGAGTATTTTCCATAAGCACAATCTGAAGTGGCTTCTGTCCTGGAACCCAGATGCTCAGGCAAACTTCAGGGAGCAATCACACCCTGGTCTCTCCTCCTTGCTGGCAACCTGGAGTGGGACATTAAAGAGTAGCCCAGCTCCATTCACTGTCTGGGGCCTCCTTTGTACAGACAGCTAGGTAGTCAAGGTCTCTTTGGACTGGCTGAGTACTGTAAAGAACTGCAGTGAGTGAACCAGAAGACAGACTGCAGTAAATGCCTCTGAATAAAATAGGCTCTCATACGGTTTTGGTTGCATTCAAACTCACTGAAACTGTTGGGTTTTACTGCTGCAAGGGGTAGTTGGGAATGTGCTACCCTAAGGCATACATTGGTGCATTCAGAGAACTGCAGTTCCTTGGGGCTTTGCTGAGTTCTGGTTGAGGGGGAGTGTGTGTGTATGGGGACGTGTAAAAAAAAGAAGCAAGCATGCAGAAACAGAGCAGAAAGACAGACATGGCCTCAGCTAGCAGTAGGACAGTGAATCCAGAAAAGGGAGTGTGATTTTGGGGACTGCTGATTGAAAGAAAATGGGTGCTGTGAGCAAGAAAGCAGCTACCAGTTTGTTTGAAACTTCAACACTCAGGATAAAAATTCTCACAACTCTAAGTTCTGCACTATCTTTAAATAAACAGATTGGCATCATAGATGTATCTCATGCTATAATTAATTTTTCATCTCAGCTGAAGCAACTTATTATCCCCCAATTCTTTGATTAAATATTGATTTAAAATTTGATTTCATTTAATAAAATAAATCTACCACTTCATTAGTGAAAAACAAGAATGACAGCCACTGTGTCACAATTTTTATTCTCATTTCTGCTTATAGATATTTGCATTGTCCTAGTCCTCATATAAACACAGCAACCTCTCTATGCCAAATTTGCAGTCTTGATACATGAGGCAGGTGAGTGAGGAACACAGAAAACAAAGAGATGAAGTGGCCTGCTCAAGGTGAGTGAACTGTTGGCAGAGCCTAGAAGAGATTGTAGTCCTAAACTGGCATCCTCTGTATCACCCCTTGGGCATGGTCACTTCTTGTATGAAACCTAACATAATGTTAGCAGAGCTCCACTGGGAAAATATTGTGAATAATTTTGACTTATCACAATGAAAAACAAACAAATGCAAGTTTGCTATAAACCCTTCTGATGACACAGTCCTGTGACCGGCTGCAGTGCATGTCGGCAGTTTATGGCCAGAACACCATGCAGTGTTTGGTGAGAGAAAGACCCCCGCCACGTGATTCACTTGCATAGCCACATGCTAAGCAAGCTGGCGCTAACACTCATGATGAGCTGAAACCAGACACCCAGTAGTATGAAATCTGTGTTCTGATCCTCCAAGGCAAGTGGCTTTTCCTTTAGCAGCCTTAAAGCTTGCTCCATAAGACTGCTGAAGGAAAAGTGAGACGCGGAGTTCATTTATATTTTAGACATAAAAAGGAGAGGAAAAAAAAAGGAGGGTGAAGACAGAGTTCTTTCACATTTTTTTTCAGAAACTATAGGAGAGAGCTTTGTGAACACACACAGAGCTCAGACTATCATTTTGTTTCCAGAACTGAACTTAGCACTGCCAGGAAATAGCTGTGAGCTGGAAGATTCACTAAGTAGAATATTTTCAGCATATTGCGCAGGGAGTTTTGCACACAACTCTCATTATTGTTAGCAAGGCTTGCGTGTCTAATTCTATGCGCACAGTGCTGAAAATGGACCCCTTGGTGTGTCTAGTCATTTATGCAACCCAATATGCAAACCACTCAACTGAAAGGACTCTTCAATAGTAGGAGGAGCTACTCCGGGAGCTTTCATGTGGTTCCCATTGTTATGAAAACTCTCCCCACTGAGTATATTTGGGAACAGCTGCCTCATCTGGAGCTCGGCCACTGACGCTTCCCAAGACTTGAGAAGGGGAGAAAAAAACGGTCTCTCAGCTTCTCGGGACAAAAGAAGACAAGACAGACTCTTCCTGGAAACCTGCAACACCCGAGTTGGAAAGCTCATCCCAAACATGAAGAAATGTAAACACACCTTGACTGGTGATGGATGGGAATGTGCCCCCTTCTTTAAGGGAAGAGTAGCTTATTATTCAGAGAGCTCAGCAGAGGGAAAAGGAAGTCCTTGTCCTTGGCTGCCTAGCGACTGGCTATTTGCCTAAAAGCCATCATCCCAGCTGACTGTGGGATGCATGCTGATGCTGTTCTCTATTGTTGCCACTTCTGCTGTATCCACGGCTGTATCTAGTCAAGTGTCACTGATTCCTCTCCTCCAAAGCAAGCGGTCCGTTAATGTGCAACTCACCAACCAACTCGTAAAGGAAGTTGGGAGGGGGGCGGTGTGGGGGTGTGGGGAAGACAGAGCATGCCAAAAACTGAAAGGAATCTCTCCAGAAGGCGAAAAGCCTTATCAATAGTTTTGTGTCCAAACCTACGTTGCTTTAAGTGTTCCAAGGCAGCGCTCGTTTTGCTTACTCAGTCAAAACCTCCTGTCTCAGAGAGAAAGGCCAAGGCGTAGTAACAAAACAAAAAGTAAAATCATATTGATACTTTCTAAAGAAAAAATCCAGTCAGGTTTGAAGCTGAAACCAAGAAAATAACTGGAATTGCAAAGATAACAATATAACATAAAAAAGAGAGAAATCTTTAACAGCAAAGGAGATGGGCTACAGGAGGAAAACAAAAATTCAAATGGATATGTTCAGCTAATAGGAAAAAAAATTTATAAAACCAAGCAAAACCAAAAAATAACAACTCATCAAAATGCAACCATAATGCACTTAAACACCTATGTAGCATTATTCATGTCTGCTTTTGATTCCATACAGAGTTTATACAGCACACTCAGCACTGTTGGATCCGAATGCCTTCCAGTAATGCATTAAGCAACATTATTAACATCCAGCATATGCTTTGCTGTCACCCCCTTCCCCAGGGGTAGAAGCGTGTCTGCTGCAGTGTTTTGGTTTTATAGTTTGAACATTTTCTTTTTCTTTTTCTTTCTTTTTCTTTCTTTTTCTTTTTCTTTTTTTCCCCCACTCCTCCTTTCTTTGACCTCTCTTCCTTGTAAATCCAGTTCTCTCCAGTGATGACTTTTAAGAAACAGTTATGTCTGTTTGGGGAGAACTGCTTCCGTATAGCTATTTGGGTATAAATCAGCTATTGTGGAGTGCTTCCTCACAATAATTGTTCTTGACTAGGGGTCACATACTGTTATGCTAGGATAGATATGTAAAATGTAAGAAAATATAAACAACAAACACCTGAAGTGATGTGAAAAGCCATCACATAGAAGCCACAGGATTTTTGGAGGAGCATCAGCGTTATTCAGCCTTAAAACACGAACCTATCCATTTGCATTTGCACTTTGACAGGCCTCAGGGTCCAACAAGTGGCAAAGAAGGTACTTTAGGACTGTGACTATCAAATGCCCTTAATGTGAAAACACCTGGTTGGTAGGCAGGGTGCAAGCTAGGGAATAGAAAACCAGCGGCTTGTTCATTGCCCCAGGAGCAAATGGCAGGAACAATAGCAGAAATTACAGGGACAGAGCCTGACATTTGTGTTGCAGATGTTGGCTGGGCGCTGTGCATATGAAGCAATCCTGCCATAGAGCTGTCACAATCCATTTCCAAGCCAGGATGGACCAACGTTTTAGCCTATTCATGTTGACAGACCTACATTTAAATAACGCCAAGCATGACAAAAGCCAGGAAATTCAAAGTTAAAGCTACTGCTCAGGTCTTAAGCTCGGCTATTGAGGAGAAACAGCCAAATGGAACAAGCTGTGGAGGGGGCTTTGAGTCATATTTACTTATAGGAGTGATCTAATTGAAATTAATAGGGCTGTCTGCATGAGCCAATGCTGTTCACTGGGACTAAAGCAGTTCCCATGTGTTCTCTGACTTACTTGGCTTTTATTAGTACACTTGATGTTTTTTCCCCTATGTATATTGTTCTGTTGCTTGTGGATTCCTCTTCTTTCCTTGCTAGCCTTTGGATACTGGCAGGGCTTCCAGCCTGGAACTGGCTTTTCTTGGAGAAACCCTCACAGAAGGAGAAGGTCCTTCTGATGAGAAAAGAAAACCAGAACAAGAACAGGTCAAGTCGGGCAGATGGCCTGTGACACACAGCCAGGGGGATTCCAGCAGGACTTGGCCACCCATCAGGCTGCTGACTGTCCCTTCCCCAGGCTCCATCAGCCCACTGTGAGACGGGGCCCAGGCTGCCTTGCTCTTCTGAGTGGCAGGGACCAGGAGGGACTGGTTAGGGAAGCCCTGCAGAAGGCTGGAAAATGGTTTTCCTTGCTTGTGGCTGAGTGTAAACTCAAGGGTCTCATTTTCTTTTGCTGTGCACAACTGTTACAAAAAGCAGATCTTTTCCTTAACTTTCTTCTCTTGTGCCTAGGCTTCATTCGTCAAGTTTTCCTTTGAAATAATCAAAAGAGCAGAAAGTGTGCAAACATTGCATAATTTGCCAGAAGCAGATGAATTTGCAGAGACTCGGGTCCTAACAGGTTACTGCAGATGGGAGGTCAATCTTTGTTCCCGGACTAGCCCAGAGGAGCATAATACACAGGGCAAGGCAGTTACAATAGCATATCCTGTCAAAGCCTTTAGTTTTTACTTGCTTTAGTTTTCACTTGACTGGCCTGACTTGTCTCACCACTAAACCCACATTACACCTGACTTGTGGTGAATCAGGCCCACTGTTGGCTTCTGATGGTTATCTTCGCATTACAACCCCACGTGAAAGAGAAACATTTCTGAAGGGGGCAAAATGAAGCCGTAAAATGAAGCCGTCTCTTCTCCTGGAAAGGTTAATGCCCCATGTGAAATAAAAACATGAGCAAAATATCCAGCAAAAAATCCAGTAAAAGCCCGCCAAGGTGATAGCTTTATGTTCCTGTGCTCAACGCTGCTGTGAAAAAAAGAGGCCAAAATCTGCTTGATAACAGTGCTGCAGGAGGAGCCAAGCCTGTTGCTGCTAATTCTACAACTATGTGAATTTTTGCAGGCGAGAGTTAGGAGGAGAGAGCAGAGGGTTGAGGAAAAAACAAAACAAAACAGAAAGGTAAACAATCGATTTCACTTGGGGCCTGATGCAAAGCATCAAACAATTCTTGCAATGTATTTAGCCGCATATATCTAACATCTTTTTTCTTTTATGAGAGCCCTAGAGTTTGTAGCTGACGTCCCTGTAACAACGAAATACATGGAAAGCATATCAAATATTTTAGCTTAAAGAGTGAGTGGTATTCATCTGCCTGTTACACACACTGTGGCTATATCAGAAAATGATTTCCGATAAAACCAAAATATACTATGCAATAAATAATTCATGGCGGAAGGGGAACCACATTTCTTTCTATATTGGCATTTCATCGTGCAGCCACTGAACCACAGCCTGTTTTTATACACAACAGAAGACTCCATTTCCCAGCTAGACACATTCAATCCCATCTGGTAGATTCATTCCCAGCTAGATAATACCCAACGTATCTTTGTAACATACAAGCTACTGTCAAACAGCAGCGAGCCGTCTCCCTGAGACAGCTGTTTCACACAAGGGCTACATTGTCTGGAGGAAGCACGGATCGTTTTACGCAGAGTGCCGGGGGGACGAGCCCTCTGTCAGCTGCCATGGCATTGAGAAAACCTCGCTCATCACAAGTTCTCGTTATTTTGTTATCTGGCCAAACACATGCTGGGGATGTCAGGTCGAAAACAAAGGATGTGTTCCCTGCTCTGGTTATATTTCATTAGGAAAACCAAAGCAAACACACCTCTTATGCTCCTTTTCTCCCTCTCTTTGAAGTTTATAAGTTTATAAAAAAGACGCATTTTGGGGCAGGGTTTCTTCTAACAGCCAGGCTTTTGTTTTTGCTTCTGCTGAGTGGGCTGAGTAGCCCTGACCATATGCTCTTCTTTGGCACCAGGTAGAGTAAGGCGTGTTGAGCGGCAGTGGAAAGCCCTGTGTAGCCTCTGTAGGAGGCAGCTGCCACGTGCCGGAGTGGCTGACAGCATCCCACTGAAATCAGTACCTTACCATTTAGCCCAAAACATGGGCGAACCCCTTTCCTCCTCCCATTTCAGGCGATCATGAGAAGTGCCAGTCAGAAAAACAAAGAGGAGGAATAATCCACAGGACACATGCCAAGTGCCCTGTAAGGAGGCACTGGAAATAGCCAGACTAACCACTCCTTTATCTTCCCCTTAACTGATTTCTTCCACTGATTGCTCAAAGAAGGGACCTTTAAAGCGATCATACATCAAAGACACCAAGACACTGAGGAAGAATTCTGTACATGGATATATAAGCTTTACATGTATCAGTGTTGTAAAATACACTTAATTTTCTTTTCCCAAGATGAATAACTACTTTGAAGCACAAATAAAATATTTCTAGATTTTTTTTTCATTATTATCAGTTTGTAGAATCATAGAATCTAAGAATGGCTTGGATTGGAAGGGACCCTTAAAGATCATCTAGTCTAACTCCCTGCCATAAGCAGGTACACCTTCTAATATACTAGATTTCTCAAAGCACCATCCAACCTGGCCTAAAGCATTTCCATGGATGGGGCATCCACAACTTCTCTGGGCAATCCGTTGTCTGGGCAACTTGTTCTAGCATCTCATCTTCCTCACTGTAGAAAATTTCTTCCTTATATTCAATCTAAGTAACTGTGGCAAAGAGAAAGCAAGTGTGTTCTGTGGCTTGGACATAGAAATATTGTGTATTTCCCTGTTTGTTATATGCTCACACTTCTTTTTCAATCTCAAATATCTTGCTTCGTGGGGTTTATTTCTTGCATACTAACAAGAGAAAACCTCTGTATTCTGATACATGTTCAAAGAGATTTTTGAATGTACCAATGATGAAAATTAAAAATGAGGTTCAAATACACTAAAACTTGAAGAATCTGGATCTGCTTTGAATGCCAATACTTCTGTATTTTTCTCTCAGAAGAAATTGGTATCCTATTATGTTACAGAAATTTTGTAGAAATGGAAAACCTTATCATACCTTAATGTTAAGTTTATCTCATACTTTCCATTGGAAGTCTATTTCCAGTCGCTTACAATAGTGTCTAACTATCTAGATCAAACTCCTCTATGGTTATTTCTTTCATTGGGTTGAATGGAAAGTTTCAGTAGAAACAGCTTATGCATTTCTAAGCTTTCTATCTTTCTTAAAAAAAAAGGTATTTTTTTGGAAGTGTTAATTCCTTTCCTTGCATAAATCAAAACCTTCACATCTCGAAAGAATGCTAGCGCTTCCCTTCTTGAAAGAAAGAGCTAGAAATTTGGAAGAAGCAATTCTGTAGCTGAAGTAGTAGTCCTGGCTTTGGTAGGAGCTAATTTGGGGGTCAGAAAAGTGTTGTTTGCTGTATCAAGGAAACTGCACTTGGATGTGCCTAAATTATGCAATACTGAACTCTCCATATGCGGCTGCTCCTTAGGGTTTTCTAGATGGTCCATGCCAGAATTTGAAAAAGCTTTACTCGGATGAAGCATGCTCCTAAACTCACAGGTTTACCTGTGTCTAGAAGTTGACAGCTATCAATAGAATCACTCCTTGTAATGGAAGTAATTGGAAAAACACTTCCATTTTTACAGGGAGAAAAAATTGTGGACAGGGAGGCATATGTTTGGCTGTTCTTCCCTAATTAGAGTGAATGAATAAGATGTGAGCTACCCAACCCTCCTGAGGGAGGCTAATGAAGGCTTACTATACATTCCCATTAACTTACAGATGGGGTAATACTTCTGGCAGCAGTGACAACTGAGATGTAGTTTGCATATGTATGTGTTTTATCATGGAATACGAAGAGTTTATCTTGCCAGGAAGATTGAAGAGGAATAAGAACTGCAAGGGAGATGAAGGGAGACTTGAGAGGGGAAGAGAGGGACAACAACTTGGAAGCACAACTGAAATTCCTTTCAGCTGGGAGAAGTATCTGAAGG
Organism: Phaenicophaeus curvirostris; assembly: GCF_032191515.1. Lineage (NCBI taxonomy): Eukaryota > Metazoa > Chordata > Aves > Cuculiformes > Cuculidae > Phaenicophaeus > Phaenicophaeus curvirostris. The sequence continues at coordinate 47,775,767 of NC_091394.1, read as the reverse complement.
CTCTGGTGCCGCTCACAATCTACAAAGGCAGCTAAAATATGAATTTAATGAAAAGGAACTAGAATCTGTCCAATTATATTCTAACGTTATTAGAAGTGATTTCAAATGGAAGAGTTAAGAAACATTAATGCTACAAGATCCCGAACCACGACCTCCTAATTATCCATTGAACTATGCAATCCCAAAAGCTAATACCTCTGGAGTTTCAGAAGTGCCGAGCATTTGCATTCCCCATCAACTTCAATAAGGATTTTATATACACACACATAAAGTCATTTGAGAACCACGATGATAGCTTCATTAGCTACGTAAGACAGGGCACAATACAGAATTCACTGGAGCAAATTTGACCTATATTAAATACTTTTTTGTGGTTGCAATATTATTGTACACAGTTACTTACTGTCCTCAGGTAAGTTGTTTTCCCGTTCTTCTCTCTCCATCTGTTGGCACCAGCCCTCCATACGATCTCTCTCTGCCTGAAGTAGCTTCAGAAACCAGTGGCCATCTCGTGGGCACACTGACCTTTGAACAGCTTCCAGAGGATCTTCAGTGATTGAGTCAATCCAGGGGTCAGGAGGAGGTAAAATGGATGGATCAAAATCTGTATCAAAGTCATCATCCACTGCACATGCATGGTAATGGTTTCCTGACCCTTGTATGCTAACGGTAGAGGTGCTTGCATCTCGGGAAAATTGTCTTGACATTTGTCCAGAACACGTATTGTCCTCTTGGGGGTCGATTATTTCAAAATTCTCATGGAAATCCAGGTCTGCTTGCACGGCTGTTGTTACACTATTAGATCGTGTAAACCTGCGAAAGCTTTGGAAATCAGAAACATAAAATGTTTAAAAAGCTTTTTCTAGGTAACTCAATAAGAAAGGACTTACTAAGATTCTGCCACTTCTCCTAAGACAGGCAGTCACAGCTCTCAGGGTGTTTTTTCTTGAAATGATTAGCATAAACTTCTTTTCTCATTGCAAGCCAACAAACACACACCTCTCCGTTTACTGAGGCAAGCACCCCTAATTGTTGAGTGGTTTAACAAAGCCAGAGGCTGGCACAAGACACAGCTCATAGTGTCAGTAGCTCAGAATTTTAAGTGACTAATTAAATAAAAGTTTAAAGGGTACAACTTTAAAAAGTGACACTTATATTTCAACTTTTAAAACTCACACCACCTTGAATTTGCACACCCAAACACACAAGCTGCATTTAAAAATGATAGATGTGAGATTGATAAGATATTAATACCAATGAGTCCACTATCTATGTAAAGTTAAACATTCAATTTATAAGGAAGATAAGTATTTTTAACCCAGATAAGTATTTTGTATTGTTTCTTCATAATTACCCTTCATAGTTATATACCTGCTACTTTACTACTGCAAATCTCACTGCCATCTCTCACAGTTTTAGCACCCATTCCCACTGTTAAGATAGATTGTTTCTCACATCCAGCTCTCAGTTTCTAAATAATCTTGGGTTTTTTTGGCAAATCTAGCATACTCAGTTGCTGTTTATCTTACTCTCATCATGATGGCTGCAACCCATAGGTATCTTCCTTTTGCCTTGCATAGTTTCCCTATGCAGGTGCCTCTGAGAGCAGTGAGCAAACCCAGAGAGTTAGAGGTAAATGCAGGAGAGAGAGGAGGGCTGGGGCTTTGGGTCCGAGTGTTTTGGTTTTTTTTTACATAAGCAGCACTCCAAATTCTGCAGTCCAAGGCATCCGAGGTAAAGAGACTGATAGAGAAAGAACAGAGGGCAGTGTAAAGAGTAAGAGGTGCCTAATGCTGTTGTAGGGGGTGGTACTGAAAGCAGATATGACAAGCAGTAAACTGTGGAGGGAATGAGTGGAAAATCCACAGGCAAATAATTACTGAGTGTCGGAGTAACTCTAGAAACTGATCCACTGAGGAATACAAGAAAATAAGTGAAGCAGAGATCTGTCTTGACTCATGATGAAAGAAGATAAAGAAGGCAGAACCACAATTAATGCAGATGTTACTTAAATTAGTAATATTTAGGCTTCAGAATTAGCATAGTTTTGAACAGAACAGACACAGATTCCCACTCCTTGTTCTTGCTAATCCAGGATGCCTGTGCCCTCATGCAGCTGATACTTCGCTTCTGATTTGTTCACAATCTCCCATTTACTCTTGAAATCAGTGTTAGGACCTATTTCCCTGTGATATTTTGGCTGGTTTGCCCTTACTCGTTCTATTTTTGGTTTGAGCTCAAGCAGCAATGAAAATGCTGAGAAGAGAGCGGAGATGGATGCTGGGCATCATTTCACTTCCTTTCATTTATATTCCTCCATCCACTGAAGAACAATAGCCTGTTAGACAAGTTCAACTGACAGCAAAACTTTGTCAGGTATATTTAGTCTGCAGCTGGGGAGGGAGCAGGTGGAAGGATGCCGAGGAAGAATTTAATGTCCTATAGACCTGATGCATCCAGACACTTTAGGAGAAGTGCAGCAGACTTCAGAGAGGACTGTATCAGGTCCTGCTCATAAAGGAAATTAATGGCTGTTGATCTGTGGCTTTGAAAGGAGTAAAGCAAAGCAAAACAGAAGTTAAGGAGGATTCTCCAGTGAAAAAAAAGGCCAGTTCCTCAGCAGAAGAAAGCTCAAGTTAACTCCTCAGCCACACTAATACCTGGAAACTTCTAATAAAAGATTGTGTGTATATTTTTTTATAATGGCCTAGAATACAAACATTTTAATATAATGCCTGCTGCTTGCAGTTCTTTTGAAACCTAAACAATGCAAAAGTCACGGTCATGCCACTGTAGTTTTGCACACTATGCACCAGCAAACTGGAAAATATGGAGTGAGCAGAACTCTTCAGCCTGGTTGTATTTATCCTTTGACCAGCAGAGCAAAACACTTTGATATGGACTGATTCAGCAGAAAAAGTTCAAAAGACAGGACAAGGATGATTGGAGATATGGCATGGCTTCCATGGGAGACATTTATTGGTTTCAAAACCAGAGGAGGGATATGAGAGACCTATGAGATCCCAGCTAGATGATGTTTCATCATTTCTCTAAATGCAAGAACTGTGGTGAGAAAGGCAGCAAGTTGCAAGGCTTAGAGGTCTAAAGATTTAAATCTAGTGAAAGGAAGCACTTCTTCACATAATGTGTAATTAAATTGCCACAGGATTCTGGGAAAACCAAAGGTAAAAATAGGTTCAAAGAGAATTTGATCAAATTCACAGGAGATAGGTCCAGGAAGAGCTATTGCACAGATGTCATATCTGGCTTAGGAAGTCCCTGAACAACACACTGCTAAATTGGGAAGGCCTTCTGGGAGAAATAGTGCTTTATACACACCCTTTATTATTTTCCTTTATACACATGCCTTTATACTTTTTTTTTTCCTAAGTATCTGCTGCTGATTCCTGGCAGAGAAAAGCTGTTTGACTGGTATTAATGCTTAGGAAGACTTTAGCTTTAGTCTGACACGATGATGAAAATCTTGTGGTCTAGCCCGTGCTAGTTTTTAAAAAACTGCTTTAGTCTGGCCACCAACATAACAAGGCCCTTACCTGCACTGAAGTGCACGCACATATGCACACATGCACACACACACATGCGCCCACACAGGCACACGCTCACACAGGATTTCTTTTCAGGTTTTTAGTCAAGGTTCAGTGAGAGCCAAGGCATTAGTACACTGTGTACTCTCTTCCATACCCTCCAGGGTAGTGGAGAGAAAAGTAAATCACTTAATCCAGTCTTGTTCTTTCCTATGCCCATACTGAGACATCACAGCCATCTTCTGCTTTCCCTAGGGCCTTAGACTCTGATATCCTTCTGTTTCAGATGTCCATTTGTATTTTCAGTTAACACCCTGGCTTTTCAGTGTACACCAAATCCCAAATGTGAAAACATCAAGGTCTGCTTGCCAAAACAATGTATTGCTGGAAGCGCTACATTTCAAAGCTTTCCATAGTGTACTCTTACTGGGTTCAATATAAGCTAGTACCACCAAAACCAGACTCTACTCAACAAATAAAATGGAATTACCTACTTTTTTTGCCTTTGTTTTATATTATAGCATACTACAGACCTGCTCAAAACATTCTTGGCACTGGATTGTGTAACCTACCTATCTTCAAATGAAAACCAACTTGGCAATAGAATATAGCATCAGTTTGAAATTAAAAAAATACTCCCAAGGAAATGTATGTTGAATGAAATAGAAATGCAGGAAGGCACCCACTATCTGCCTGCCTCCAGCACATCTGTATAAACTGTCTAATAGATGGTAATTTTAGTCTCTGACATAGCTTCCTCACTCACTTCCAGGATGTTTGACTCTTACTAAATACCATTTGTGCCCTATATGGGTGTTTTGTTCTCAGTTAAAACTCCATACCAAAGAAGAGCTGCTGAAGCTAATGTCTGAGTTTTCACTGTTTCTACATATAGAAAACATTCACAGGTCTACCTGGAGAAAAAAAAAATCATACATTGGTGGTAGGCATTAAAAAAAGAGAATTGCTTCTTCCTCTGCTTTCAGGCTTGGCCTTTTATAATCAGTTGTGCCCTGCAGGCACAAGGTGTAATAATTACAGCTTCACAGAACTGCAGCAGATATCTGGCCTAAGGTGCAGAAAGCCATGAAACCTCAGACTGGATAAACCAGTATGGAGAATAACAGCACAATGTGTTTTGAACAGCAACCACAGGGTCACTTGTTAGCACCTGACTCTCTGCTTCTAAGTCTGTTTACATGTCAACTCAGAGAATTCTGTTCTTTCCTAAAAAAACCTGAAACCCAGAAAAGATCTAGGTTTCAAATGAATTGATGCAAGGTGAGCCTCAGGGGCACTTATATTAAATAATGCCTGCCTCACTTTGCCCATTGGCTGTACTCTTTCTTGGTTTTGGGCTTCTCTGCTAAAGTTGCAGATGCTATGAACAGAACAAACCAAAATGCAGGAGAAGTTGGGAGATATGATACCATGTCTCCTAATGGCAGGATCTTCAGCCATACATATTGAAACTGCACAATCTTGTGTGCTTTGCTCTATGCCTCCCCTTTCTCCCATTCACACTGTCTTTTTTAATCACTTACACTCTGATCCATTATGCAATGTTAGAGGAGACTATTTCAGTTGGAAGGGACCCACAATGTTCTTCTAATCCACGTGTCTGACCAATTCAGTGCTGACCAAAAGCTGAAGCATGTTATTAAGGGTGTTGTCTAAATGCCTCTTTAGTACTGACATGCTTGGGGCATTGATCACTTCTCTAGGAAGCCTGTTCCAGAGTTGGACCACACTCTTGGTGAAGAAATGCTTCCTAACATCCATTCTAAACCTCTAGGGCAGCTTTGAGCCATTCACACACATCCCGTCACTGGATACCAGGGAGAAGAGATCAGCACTTCCCTGCACCTCCCTCTCCACTTCCCTTCCTCAGGAAGCCATAGAACCATAGAACAGTTTGGGTTGGAAAGGACCTTAAAGATCATCCAATTCCAACCCCCCTGCCATGGGCAGGGACACCTCCCGCTGGACCAGGCTGCCCAAGGCCCATCCAACCTGGCTTTGAACACCTCCAGGTATGGGGGGAGACTGGGGGGCCAGGGCCGAGGGGGTGGAGGGGGCAGGGCCGGGGGGCGGGGCCAAGCCTTGTTGCTCGGCAACGAGAGAAACAGTGAGAGGGCAGAGCTGGAGCCCTGCGAGCCTGAGCTTGGAAAGCGAGAGATGGAGATCGAGAAGAGGAGGTGGACATGGAGACGGAGATGGAGGAAATGGAGGTGGACATTGAGATAGAGGAGATGGAGGTGGACATGGAGATGGAGGAGATGGAGGTGGACATGGAGATGGAGGAGATGGAGGTGGACGATCAGGTGGAGTACATGGAGGTCGACCACCAAGTAGAGGAAGAGATGGAGTGTGATTATTTTAAGAATTATGATCTAAAAATCCAAACATAAAACCACCCCCATAAGCCCACCACAGGGGACCTAAAAGAATGCAATTAGCAGTCAAATAAAATACATTTTTAATTACATGATGATGTTGCCAATGTGAAGGCTTCTCAGATAAAATTACAGGCACAAAAGTCAACCTGATAAGCAGGACTCTGCATCAGCACGCAAGGGGCTGATTTCTGTTATTAACACCATGTGAGATTTGGCAGCTCCCCCAGCTTTCCTACCTATAAGAAGGGGGATAATACCCCCCTTTCCATAATGGGAATCCCTCTCAAATTCCTCAGGGTCACTGCAAGATCATCAAAGTCAAAGCATTGTTACAGGGTATTTGCTGGCAAAACAGGCTTAGGGAATGCTGTACTTTATGTTAGTGATGAAACATTGACGGGAATGGAAACTGTCCATGTGCACCAACAGGGAAACAGGCTTTGAACGTAAAGGTTGTTGTGCAGCTCCCCAGCTGATCAGATTTGACAGAGCTTCTCTGAAACCCATGCAGCCGTGCCAATTTAAACCAACTCAGGACATAGCCTTGAGTTCAATAAGTTTCACGTGTGTGATATTTTAAGAAAAGTTAAAGAAAGAGATAATATTCTTTACTATTAAAAAGTTCTGCTCTGAACAGTTGGCGGTCCAGTGATTGCACGGCCGCTCTGTGCATTTGGCCACTAGAGGACATGCCCTACGCACGCGCTTTCATGTCTCCCTGTCCACCTGCAGTTCCCACTGGGAAGAGCAGCCTGACTTGAAAAGTGAAATAGAACCAGGTAGATTAGACTAAATACATCACACATGCTAAGTATTAGGATTTATCAAGCTTGTAAAAAAAACCCATTATCAAGCAGATTCTTTAACTTGTAGAAAACACGATAGGTGGTGCTCACCAGTGACTGAGAAGCTTATCGGACTGTGACTGCCCTGGGAACTGATAAAAAGGCAGAGACTGCCAAGGCCTCCATAGCCTGGGACACAACAGCAACCAAGAAAATAAGTTTTTACATTCCTTACTGCAAAAATTAGGGAAGCAAACTCTAATGCACATTAACAGACAGCTCTGCTCTGCTTCCACAGTGAGGCACAGATGATGCTGCACAGATTCCAGAAGGTCTGGAGTTGAAGCACCACAATCCGTGTCCCTGGCTGCACACCCAGCACTACGCTCGGACTGAAGCCTTTGTGCATGGAGAAGCTACACAGGGCAGGAGCTAAGTGTCCCCACTTGCTCAGCAGCACCGAGCCTCTTCACCAGGAGCCATGATGCTCAAGGCTGCCTGTCATCCAGCAGGAAGGAGAGACGGGGACAGACGGAAGGTCTGGCAGGCCCTGCCTTCTACAACGAGCTATGAAAACCCCAATGCTTGGGCCTCTGCCTCAAGAAAAGACTCACTGATACCAACGGAAGATGTTCCAGCAACATTTGGAACCTGTTATTGGGAGGGCAGCATCTCCCCTCCTCTGGGGAAAATTTCCATTAAAAAATTAATATTGCAATAATATGTATATATTAATCAATATACATTAATATATAGTAATATACTATGATATATAATATATTAGATATATGATATATATTATATATTATGTATATATAGTAATATAATATATAAATATATTATATATTAATATAATACATTAATTAATATCTGAGTAAAATATTTGTGGATTAAAAAATATATAATATGTATACTATATGAAATATATAATAATATATTATATGTATATATTATTTAATATATTAATTAATATCTGAATAAAATAGTTGTGGTTAAAATATTGTTTGGATCGTCCCAGTCATTGACTTCTCTCATTAAAACCAACTTTAAGATACTTCTTAGAAAAATCCCACACACTTTCTTCATGTAAAATTAAGAAGTCTCCGCACACGTCCTTTGGCAAGTACAGCACATCCCTGCCCTCATTTGCAGACCCTAGAGTTCTTGTCAGGGACAAGCCATAAAAACCTAAGAGGTCACCCTTCAGCCTCTTTCTCTCCAAACTAGACAAACACAGAGTCCGCATCTGCACTTCATAGGGCATGTCTTCCAGCAATTTCACCAGCTTTGTTGCCCTCCTCTGGATGCATTCAAGAATCTTCACATCCTTCTCAAATTGCGTGGCCCAGCACTGCATACAGTGCTTAAGTGAATACAGCAGGATCACCTCTTTTGACCAGCTGGTTATGCTGTGTCTGATGTACACCAGGGTTCAGTTTATGCTCTTGGCTGCCAAGGCACACTGCTAACTTGTACCGAGCCAGCCACCGACCAGCACCCCCAGATCCCTTTCTGCAAGGCTGCTTCTCCAGCCACTCCTCTCCCAGTCTATACTGCTGTTCAGCATTACTCCATCCCAGATGCAGAACCTGCCATTTCAACTTTTTGAGTTTTATCTCATTAGTTATAGCTCAATGCTTGCATCTATCTATAGATACCCCTAAAAGGCCTCTTGTTCACTCAAGAGAAGCAACAGCACCTCCCAGTTTGGTATCATTAGCAAATTTGCCAATGGTGCATTCAACTCCTGCATCCAGATCATCTGCTCATAGATGGATTGAGCAGAACTGGCCTTAGAATTGAACCCTGAGGACACCACTGACTGCCAGTCAGGTGTAGCCCCTTTCACCACAATATCAGTCACAGCTCAGCTTAGCCACAATACTGATTTGAAAGTCCTGTCCTAAAGACTGGAGAGTTAAGAAGTTTGAGATGGAGTGGAGTATTTTTAGTCAGGACAGTAAGTGACCAAACCCAAAAACCTATATGAAAAAAAAAAAGAAAAGTGTGACTTTATATAGTAACAAAAGCCAAAGATGTGGGGCTTTTTTCCTTGAAGATGGAAGAGTTTGTTTTTAATCTTAGCCCCCATCATTTCAAATTACTTCACTTTATAACACACCATGAGATATGATGTGGTAAACCATACTTCATACCTCTTGAAGAGGTAAGGGCAGCTTCCCTGACACCATAAAAGCCAGAGAAAATGGAGAAGGACCTTATGCCTATGGTCTTAGTCTCCCACAGCACTGTTCTTACTTCAGAAACTATTCATAAAATTCTGTATGCAGAAATTCTTGTGATGGCAAACCAGGAACAATGAACAAGACAATTTCAGGGGTGAGGATGTAATGGGAGGAGGTCTTGGGTCAGGCAAAGTAAAATGCAAGAGGGACTAAAAGTGGTTACAGAGCTATGGAATTAAGAGCCCCTTGTACAATGAGGATGTGTGTAACATAGAATCATAGAATGGTTTGGGTCGGCAGGGACCTTAAAGATCACCCAGTTCCAGTCCCCCTTTTCTCGTTCAGTAGCATTGATCAGCTTCAGTAGATACACATTTCAAAATTGCCCTGGAAGATGTAGTTCATGTGAGGAAAGGGGAGGAACACGTGGGTTGGGATTTTGTTAGCAACCTGGGGGAGATGCGGTGAGAGATAAGAGACTAGCACTAGGAAGATCATGAGGTTACCGTATAAAGAAAAGCATACAATTTTTTTTCCCATGAGAAGGTCTGGACAGAGTTATTCTCTGCTAGAAATCATAGAGCTGCACTTAGGAATAGGTAAAAAAAACATCATTGAGAAAAAGATTAAGAGCAGGGAGCATAAAGGTCTGAGGATAAGATGAATAGTGGTGTCGATCCAGTTGTCATACAGTCGGGTGGTGGTAGGTAAGCATTATTTGTCCTTTGAGCAGTACAAGAGGAGGAGGACTCAGAGTGATTTGTCTTGGCAGGAAGCCCAGGTTACAGAGAGTGAAGGACTAATCAAAGGTCTGAGTCGAGATGGAAGATGGAAGAGATAAGAGCTGTCCTCTGAAGATGCTCTGGTTTTGAGTTACTTAGATCGAGAAATGGAGGCAAAATCTTTTGCTTATTTGGTCCAAGCACAGAAGCAGGAATATTTAAAAGGACATTAGGAGGTAAGACTCCTTGGTGTGAGAATGACAGTCATATGAGGTGAAGGAAAGGGGGAGGAAACAGCAAGAAGAGGAGTGAGGCAAATTTTGTTTGGTAGGCTTTTGGTGCATTAAGCAGAGTTTTGTTGTTTCATAACAGTGTACTTAGTAGCTTAGACTGATGAATTTACTGTATTTATCCTCTTTGCTGTGCAATTCTTCTCTTCTTATTTTATATTTATTTAATATTTCTGAATCCTGGAATGTTTTTTTAAACATTCATTTGCTATAGTGCATGGACAGGGAAGAATGCACTGTATTTACTGTTCAATTCCTGTAACAGATAATCAATACATTGTGCTTCGCTGTGTTAAAAGAAGGGGAGAAATATGAGTACCAAACTGTGATGATAAGCCCTTTGTGTCTTGAGTGCACTCATTTTCTAAGGATTAGGGGCTGTCCTTTATCAGCCAGTTCACTTCTGAAAGTCCATGACAGATTGCTGTTTACCGGTCTGCTCCAAACAGCAGCAACCTCAACTTTATCAGCAAGGAAACCCCCAAACAAAGCTGTCAGTGAGCAATGCAGGAATACCGCTTTCTCAGGCCAGACCCTCCCAGGCAAATCTTACCTTTTTTTTTTTTTTTTTTTCTTCTGTAGCAATAAAAATGCAATAGAAAGAGGACTTTGGATGGAAGGTTTTTTAAAAAGCCATTTATTTCTTTGGTTTTCTGGGATTTTTTTCTGGGAGGAGGGTTGGGCTTTTGGGGTAATTATGTCCTTTGTGCTCAGGCTGAAGGGAAATGGTCCTTCAGCCTCTATTCTAATGTGTTCATTTATCTCTTGCGGAAGAGTTGTGGGTAAATGCGGCTAAGGTCTAACGCATAAAGAAATATCTGCCAGTATGAGATGTTTTAGCAGGTTAATGAGGAACTTGGTAACAGCCCAGCAGGGTCATTGCAAAATCACATTTCTTTTTGCTGAAATCACCCTGGTCTTCTAAAACCACAGGAAAGTACTTTGTGACTTTATGGGGAGATTTGGTTGAATTGAAATGTTATAGATAACACATTATTTTTGAGTATTTTTAGCAGACGTAGGAAAAAACCACAACAGTGTGACAATGGACATCTCCTCTACTTAGTACTTCAGCTGGCAGGCCAGAGGAGAGCAGAGGGCCCGAATTTTGTCAGTTCAGATTTGCTGCACCCAGGATTTCTCTGGATAGATTGCAAGGGCAACTCTTCCCTCACTGACAAGAGGTACTTCTCTGAGGCTTCTCCTGTAGCCAGTTATCAACAAACTGGCTCCAGCATCCAAACACTGTGTCCATGCATCTTGTGAAAACCAGACAAAGACTTACGTGGGTGCTTGCAGGCCTGCATGCTCATGGAGAGGCTGGCTTTTCTTCAGCCACTGTTTGGGGCTGGGATTACGATTTTCAGTTGTGGTCAAGCACTCAGAAACTTTATGTATCTGGAAAGCGCTATGCAGAGTTACACTGCTGTGCAACTAACTGCAATTTGTCATCAAAAAGAAACATTGTCTTTAAAAACAAATATTCTATTTTTTTCATTTTTATTGGAGCCTCTTTTGTTTACTAATTCAGGTTACACTGCAGATTGGAGAGACAACCGAGTTTTACTGGCTTGCTTTTTAATCTTACCATTTTTTTTTGCAAGGGAGAGCAGTTGTAATGCAGAGATGTCTGGGTGAGATACCTGAGCAAAAGCAATCAGTTTGGCCCTGCTACTGCATTGCTCTATGCGGCTGAAATTACTCTGCTGAAAAACAAGGTAAACTTCCTCATCAGCTCTATCCCGCTGCAGCCACCCTGAGACTAATACTTTAGCTGCATTCTCTTCTGCTGTTTAGGTAGATTTTCTGGAGAAAAAAATCTTATTAAAAGTATATTGACATCAAAATTTGTGGCACATTTCTTCCAATTCTTCCACTGGCCCTGAAAGGTCCCTTCTGGGAAATAAGAACTACTTTTCATAAGACTCAGCTTTTCAGCTGGGTGATCTAACAATTATCCAGGTTTATATGGTCATGTGTGCAGCAACTAAGGCTTTTAAAAATATTTACTTTAGAAAAAGAGTATTAAGTTCTACTCACCACTTTTCCTCCTCTACTTGAACTCCTATGGACTGGAACTTACTGGTTGCTTTATTTTCACCTGATTTGGTGGATTCTTCAGCACCATCAACCTTAAAAAAAGTAGCCATCTAATTAGAATGTATTTTAGCAGAGATGTCTCCCAGCTACTTACAATTTCTATGCATGATAACTACTAAGTGTCTGCACATAGAGCTTGTACTTAAGTACGTTCATCTAGTCAGTTTATCTCTGGAGGACCCATTTCTGTTGTTATTAGTGAATAGTCAGAATTCTTTTTAATCTATAAAGCACACATTTGGCCTGTAAAATGCAGATAGAGTTTATCTGGTATTTTATGGAGGATGGATGCTCAGATTTGCTAAAGCAAATCTCTGAGCAGTTTTAACTCTACTTACTGTGCTCCACCATTTGTTTGATTTTACCTGTTAGTCTGTATGTGCATGCATATGTGAACTCATGTCAAAATTGTGTTTATTTTGTTTAAACGTTAGTGACCTAAATCAGAGCACTGTACAGATGAGATTTCAAGAAAGCAGGTGTCGCTCTTGGATGCAGTTTCTTTACTGCTTCATTATGCAAACACCTTGTCCCTAGTAGCACAGGCAGGAACTTCATACCACCTTTCCATCTCTGTAAGATTTAGACCAATGGTAAAAAGTTAAAATTTAACCACAGATGTGTCTATGAGCAAAATCATAATTTCTGGATCCATTCAGTGTAACTGTTAATTCCCAATGCTATATACGACATTGTTAGTCATAAAAGAAAAAAAACATTTCATCACACAGACCTTTTGGACCACATTAGTATTATGAAGTGACCTGTGGATCCACTCTGCCCCTGGGTGTACAAAATCTCCAGCTGTAGCTAGCATCTGTTTCACCAGTAAATAAATTTGTTGTTGAGAGCCAATTTAACAGCCTATGCAGAAACAGTGTTAAAGGAGGGATGGGAGTTCAGTGTAGTAAGGTACTTACCTCATACTGAGGCTTTTGGGGAGATAAATACGCCTTAAATCCCTTAACTGACAGAGAAGCAATTTTTTAATGGAAGGGTTTTACTATGCTTTGCTTTGCTTTACTTTACTTGTTTGCTCAATGGTTTTAAAGTGAAGGCTTGTGGTGTTCTAAGAGTGACTAAGGGATGTGGAAGACATGCATGCAGGTTCATCACAAATGCAAATTCAGTTTATTTATTAGAGAAGGAAGCAAACCAAGAAATGTTTCTGGCTAAAGCAGCTTGCCCTGCTCTACATAGAGGACTGAAAATAAGATGTATACCCGATCGAGTCCAGTGTTGATTCTCGGTTGACTGTAAGTTCAAGTACTTTGTTGCAAAAACTAATCCTGCAAGTAGATAGTTGGACTCCTATGCATATACTTCTTTTGGGGAAAATGGGAAAGATTAATTAAGAAACCAGATTGAATTGGTCTAGTTTGTTTGCTCTTCTCCTTCCTGTAAATTGGACTGAACTTCAGCAGGATTAGTTTTCTTGCCTCTTTCCATTAGAGGTAACAAAGTGTAATTTTCTTTAACATGAGCAAATCAAAAGGAACTTAGGTCTGTCTGCTCTTGAGGCTGAGATAGGAACAATGCTGCCTCATTCAAGCGGCTACCAGTCATTATGAAATGCATGAATAAGCAGTGACAATTAATTCAGTGAGGCTAGACAAAAATATTTTTGGGGCGATAATGTAATGTAAATAATTGTTTTACACATTCCCTTTCAATGATTTAATTCATGCCTTTCTGACCCCCGCTGTGTTATGATTCATAGATTAGTGCTCATGTGTGTAATTTAACAGAGTTGAATAATAAGCAAGGGGACTTAAACAAATCCCCACATCTGATGTTTTTATGATAAATTAGGAAAACATCATTAGTACCATGCAGAATGATTATGCTACTGCAATTTCTATGTAGGCACCTGTCAGGAAAAGAAGGAAAATACACAAAACATTGTGTAACAATCAGTAAAACAAATTTAAGAGCCAAAAACAATGGCACACATATAATCCATGTCCTATACTATACCTGTATTCCGATAGATAAGCATCTGTTTTTCTTGAAGTGGTCCTTCTTTCTGTCTTCTACTGCAACGGTGGCAATGGTTGTAGTGGTGGTGACGGTGGCAGTATTGTTCCCTACATGTTGACTTGCAGGGCCATGGATCTGTGCATTGGCAGCTTCAATAGCAGCTGTTAGTGCCTTCATACTGTCCAAGCTCTCCGTGGAGTTGCTAAGTCCAGACTGACTGATGATATCTCCCCTCTGTCCATGTCCATCCATATACGCATCTTGGGCAGACTCTGTGCTGCTCTGGGCTGTGATGGAAATAAATGGTTTGGTGGTAGTTCTTGGTGGGACTGGCGGTGGTGTCTTCTTATAGGTGGTAATGCAGGATGACACTAAAAAAAAAAAAAGAGAATTCTTGGTTTATTGACACTGCAGGGAAAACAGATGCAAATATTATCTCAAAGTATCAGGGAGCATGGACAAAGCAGACTTAAGGATAATGCTGTTAGCCATGGAGCTCCAAAAAGCTCTAGTGTAAGTGCCATGGTAATACCTTGCTTATCAGTGTCCTCTGTTCCTACTAACGTGAGCGGCAGAATTGCCAGTAGAGGGAAAGAAATTATCTATTTGCCAAGTTCCTTCTCAGTCTTCTTAGGATTGTTTTTTCCGGTATAACTTCTACAGTTCTAAGTCTGATGGGAACACGTCCTTTCACCAAGATGTTTGTTCTGCTCATAGTTTCCAAACAAGATTCACAAGGATGATGAGTCTCCAACCACTTATCCTAGCTAAAGTGTACTTCATGCAGTTTTATTGCAATTGTTTTCTGTCTCTCTACCCTGTCCTACTGTATTTGCCCAGCTTATGTGGAATTTTCATCTACATTTTTTCTGATCAGAGATCTCCAAACCATCCTAGATCAAAGCCTGTTAACACTCTTTGTTCTTTGAATTATGTATAAAATATCTCACTTTTTTGCACAGACTTCTCAAATACTTTTAAATGCTTTGTAAGCTGCTGAGGACATATTAAAAACAACATTTTGCCATGCCTAAATTTCTTGTCATAAATGTAATATATCAATTCTGGAAAAAAACCCTTGATTTTACATACAAGGAGTTAACATAATGAAATCAATGATGACTAAAGCCTGTTAGTCAGTGGGACTACTTAAAGAAAAGTGTAAGTATATGTGTTTGCAACAACAGAGGCTTTAATAAAAGTTTATGAGAACTTCTCTTTTCATACTGTGAAGGCCATGATCTCTTTGTAAGTGCTGCTATATGCATTTAGAAGCTTAGCTTGAGGTTCCAGGGTTAAAAGCTGTTGGCCTGTGTATACAAAATTACACGCAGAAAGCACTACATGGAGATAAAAACATCTTCCTTTAAGGGACAATTGGCAGCTCTGCACTACTGAAGTCCTGGAATGTGTTCAAATGAGGAAAGAAAGTCCATTAAGAGCAAAAACCAATCATGGTATGTTCTATTTTTTAAGAAAATAAATGCAGGCATGAACCTGTACAAAGTTCAGATGCAAACATGTTAACATAAGTTCTTATTAACAGTAATCATATGCCAAGAAATGATTCATCAGATCATTTTAACTGGCAGACATCTATGCCACCCACATAAAAGGTAACTACTACAGCTGTTCTGCTCTCTGGCTGCACAGTACGTGCTTGTTGAGCCAGAAGCCATTATGGTATTAATTTGACTACCTCAGATCCATATGCCTTATACCTCCCAATAGCTGTAATAATAGTTATAGCATAAAAGGTGTTTCCAGGGCATGAAATCACACAGAATTTTTTTAAGGACTCTTAGTTAACATGATAACATGTCTGAACCCATGTTAAACATGTTGAATGCTAATGGAAAAAGTGTTTCACGTAAGGTAGTGAGGGTTTTGAAACTATGATTCACTTCTGAAGAATCAAACAGAAACTACGATACCTTTGAGAGAAAAGACAGCTATAAATGAACTTGTCAAATTTTAACTCCACCGAAGTGAATGGTTGATAGGGGTTAAAGGCGTGTTTTAAAGTGCCTATGCAAAGACCAATATCTGGAACTAACAGAAAGCATGACAGTTTACAAAGGGGATTGTGAATTTTTTGTGCCATTCTTCATAGGTTTTGATGCTGCCAAAATACACTTGTTGCAATTGCATGTTCAGGTAAATCAGCTGCTGTTGCTGCAGCACAAAACATTTACTCCTGGAGAATTGTGGAGGCTGCCGCTTGGGTGCTGAAATCCCCAAATGAATCAGATGGTTCATGATCTGGAGAATGTTCTCTGAGTGGTGGAAATGCAAACTGAAATTCACCCCTGAAGTACTGAACGAACATACACGTGTATATCCAGGTAATGCTTTAGGAAGCTGGTGCCAAACTTGTCTGATAGAAGTTGGTGTGCAATTGAACAAAGCATAAATGGTACTATTTAAAATATGCTACGCAAGGTCATTGTGGAACTTCTGGGGAGATGCTAACACCTTCAGGACAACCCTGCAAGGCATGTAAGTATCATTTTCCCTA
This sequence comes from Phaenicophaeus curvirostris, assembly GCF_032191515.1. Lineage (NCBI taxonomy): Eukaryota > Metazoa > Chordata > Aves > Cuculiformes > Cuculidae > Phaenicophaeus > Phaenicophaeus curvirostris. The sequence continues at coordinate 47,759,242 of NC_091394.1, read as the reverse complement.
CATAGCAGATAGGGAAATGGTAATGAAACATACTTGAAAAGTGCTCATAGGTAGGAGAGAGAGCTTTGAAAATAAAACTAACCCTTAACAAGACTGGTCCTCACATCACGGGTCATCCCCCTCTAGAAAGAGAGTCAATTGCAAATGTCTGTCGACAGCTACCGGGCACTCTGGACATCGCAGTACAAATACAGAAACACCTTATTAAGATGTCTTTCATTCTGTTGGTAAATGTACTCAATGAGGAGTCTAATCCACGCTGCAGCGAGAGATGTTTGCACTCAGATAATTAAATCTGAAGTTATTCTTAAAGGAAGGAGAGAATCGACAAGTCATACTGTGAAATTGTAAAGAGAAACAGCAAACGTTCTTTTAGCAAGTCAAAACAAATCCTCAGTTTCCTGGAGTCACGCAGCACATACTGTACAGCTCCAGAGAAGTGGAGTGTGCAAGTCATAAAAGAACCCCAGGCACTTCATTACTGGAAATGATGTAAGCTCCTGCCGCTCCTCTGCAGAAAAGACAACAAAACAATGCTTGGGCTGCTGCTGCTGTCAGAGGCAGCTGTGCTCTAAATGTCGTAGCCGGGTAAACCCTCCAAACGGCTGAAGCACAATAACAAAAGGGATTTGGTGCATGAGTTTTCCTCCAGGCACTTTCAAGAACCTGGCAACTTGTGACATGGCAACCTGAAGGATCTGCCAGCTTTTCAAGTGGCTATGGTATTTTAAATGCTAAGCCGCTTGAAAAACAAAATGAGTACTCCCCAAGAAAAGCGACAAAGCCCTGGCACTCTCCTTGTGCAGCCAAGAGAGCCTGACCATTCAGTCGGTGCAGGAAGAGCACATCACAGTTGCTTTCTGTCCCTGCAGGAAAAGGAGATCCTCTTCCATACAGCTCTGCAACAGATGGACTGCCTGACAGGAGGACTCTGAGGGAGAAGATTACAGGATCATGGGAGGTGTGAAAAAGATAGAGAAATCCTCACCTCACACACAGGAGACTTTCAAAGGGTTTTGCGCATGAAAGTCAGTTTAATCGTATAGAATCAGAATAATTTAGGTTGAAAAAGACCTTTAACCTCTTTGAGTCCAACCATTAACCTAACAATGCCAAGTCCACCACTAAGCCATGTCCCTAACCATCATTTCTACATGTCTTTTAAATATCTCCAGAAATGGTGACTCATCCACTTCCCTGGGCAGCCTATTATAATGCTTGACAATCATTCTGGTGAAGAAATTCACATCAGGAAGTGAATTTAAAGGGCTGTATAAATGGCCTAATAAATATGTTCTTGGACATGGATCAAGGAGCAAAGTTCTGTATGGAAACTGATCTGACTGGAGAGTCAAGTCAAAGTATTGTTTTTCATTAAAATTGTTCAGGCATGGAGTTAATCAGAAATTACTTTCTGAATAGCAGATTTGTAGATGAACCCTCCATTTTTCACAATACAGAGAAGCTTTTCATATGATTTTCCACAGCACACATGCTGCTGGAGCAGGTATACGTTCCTGTCTTAGGGCATATGTTAAGTTTTAATCCAGAAACTAGTTAAGTCATGTGCAAGAATCCTTTGACTCCCAAAGCACCTTGAATGAGGTCTCCTGTTTCCAGCTGTATCAATCTACCAAGTAATGCTCTTTTCTTCCTTTTGATCTTTATCCTATCTCTGTTGCCTGCTTATGGGTTACAGTTTAATCCCAAATACCTAGCGAAAAAACACTTTCCCCAGGTCAGAAAAAAAAATAAAGTCATAGTGTTTGTCCTCCTAGCCTGTATTTCCAAACAACTAGCTCATGGGACAGGAATTTGGAACAGGGAGTGTCAACCACCCAGCTCAGAAGGAAGTCTAGTGATAAAAAAAAATAAAAATCCCAGATTGCATAATAATAAAGGCTTGATTTTTAATGTTTCATTGTAAGAGCACTTCAGTTGTTCAAACATGCTCAGAAGGGAGATGAGCCCTCAGGAACAAACACAGATCTTTAGCTCAGTGACTGGGTACTCAGGAGAACCCCAAGGCAAATTAATATTTGTGAGAAGATGAGATTCATGCAGTACTTCGAGTAGTTTAAGTGATGAGATACGTATATAGTATCTTTCTAATTTGGCAGTCTCATATAAGCTTGGTTAACGTATACAAGAATAAACGAAAGTGCAAATCTAGAGTTAATTAAATAATAGTGTTTCTCTTGAGAAAAATGCACTAACTCCACAGTTTGAAAGGAGCAGCAAAGGACACAACTCATGCAGAACTAAGTATCGAAGTACAGTATACAGATGGACCTCAGTCTTCTGATTTGCTGTCTGTTAAACAGGTGTGTTAATAGCAGTGCCCTTGTACCTCACACAACTGCAACACAAAACACATGCGTAGGCACATCCAAACAGATCTGAACCTCACAACTGCAGCCCCTGAGCTCCCCACGCAGAAGTGTAGTGTTTGATTTGGCTTGTTTGACCCAAACAGAACTGTTACTCTCTTTACCATGTACTAATTTCCTTACTTTCTTCAGGTTTTGAGGAGGGGGGAAATGTTTGGAAATATGGTTTCAGATCCTATATTGTTATTTTTACATGCAAAAAATTGGTATGAAAACAAAGCATGCACCTTCTTAATTAAAAATATTTTCATATAGCAGGTAGCTTCTGAAGATGCAGAGATTTAGCATGAAGAAACTGATATAAAGATTTTCATAAAGACTTCTAAACTGCTCAAGGGAATATACCAGAGTGAGCTATGGATGTCATTATCCCAAATGAGAAATCTCTGCACCATGCCATCTTCATGATTCTGCTAAGGCCATGCTTTTGCCATACCCCCACCACTGCAAGGCCAAATATCTTATCTGACAAAACCCTAAGCTACACTGGACTTAGAAACAGGCATAACTGATAACTAAAATCCTGCATAAATCTATGCAAAGTATCTAAACTATCTTTACTGCATACAATAACACCACAGTGTTAAGATTTAGTATCCCGTGTACACTGAGATCTAAAAGCCAGTGCTGGGGATCTTTTCATAAATCTGGACATTTTTATTCGCAAGTAGGGTGCCCTTTCAGCTTCCTAGCTGGGTACAGTAAAGGACCTCCTGAAACCCAAAAGAGAAGTGACACTAAAACTGCATCCTAAATGGATTGAGTTAGGAAATCTGCAGAAGTTGAATTAATTTACAGAGAACAGGTGAGACAGACAAAAGTGTCTGCTAAGTGCAGTTCATCACTAGGATATCACCACAAATTGTGGATGCACAGACAAAATTTGGTGCATGTAGCCTTCCTATGAGACCCACTTCTCTTCTTGTACTAAATTGCCATAGCTGAACTTCTCTCTATATAAAAATTACCAGTATGTTAACAGGAAACAATTTATTCAACACATTTGGCCTCAAAGCCAAGAAGTGTATAAACAACCAAAGCTCTGGAAAGAAAGATTTCACATAAACTGAAAGTTGTTACCCAAAGTGTATCGCTGCTAGGATGGCTTATAATACTTGTACTCCTAAAACCTGTGATCTTTACTGGTGTCAAGCAATAAAGACTCGACTTTATCTTTTTTAAAGACAGAAATAAAATAGGTAAGAATATGACCACGTGGAAACACTTTATTTTCAGTTAATGCCTATGAACTGCCTTGTCTTTTTGCATGGAGTGAGCAGCTGGAGGGTACAACAGTAGCATTTGCTTCTGCCATTCTCTCCACAGCATCTGTCTCCATGAGATCAAACTGCACCACACCTGCAGAAATGGTGGTTTACTTGCGGGTTCAATCTTGGCCACTGGCCCATGGGATGTGATGAAGTTATACACCCACGGATGACATATGAATAGCTGCTTAAACTGAAATTCAGTCTGACTGGAGAAGGATGACTATTCTGGCCTTGTCTTTAAACTCTGGCTACCAATAAAGCATCTGGAAAAACAATCAACATCTGCAGGGATGACGATGATGATGATGATGTGAGTCTGTTCCAGACAGCTGCTCTCTGAGAGCTTCAAAGATTCAAACTGCTTTACAACAGTCATGGTAGAAGGTATCTGCATACAGAACATCAACCTCTACATTCAATGGAGCATGTTGGAGAAGAGTGAAAAGAAAAAAGGAAAACAATAGAGCAGCATGGTCCTTTTTAGTTAGCATATGAATTATTTACCACCTCTTTTCATCTGTGCACCTTTCTTTTCTGAGAAAATCAGGGAAACACTGATCTATAGCTTAAACTATGTCTAGTAAACCTTTCAAATACTTTCTGCACTTAAGTACTTCTCCACATTCTTCATGCTTCTCTCCTTTCAGAGCACTCGTGGAAAACAAGAAACATTAGCATTTTAGATTTAAAAAAATGATACTTAAAAGTGTTATACGTTCAGTACTTGCACGTCATAAATTCACCATGGTAAGAAATTCGTAAGCTTTCTGAATATGAATGCATCTGTCTTATAAAAGGCATTTATGGAAAACAGAGGAAACCTTGTGAAATATGGTAGTTAATCCCAGTTAGACCAATAATGTGTAACGGTAAATAAATGTAATAATATGCAGCCTGATGAAATCAGATCCTTTTCCCATATATTTTCCAGGAAGCAACTTCACTAGCACTTTGATATAGCACTTTGTTATGTGTTACTGCAGCACTCTCAAATTCCAGGATTTGCATCTTTTTCCCTCTGGCGATACTGTTAATAAAACAAAATAGGCAATTTTTTTTTAATGTGGAGTTGTACTAATCAAATGCAGACACATATATGTAAGCAGGTACTTAAAAGAACACAGTGCAAGAACCAAAGCCTGGATTTTCAGAAGCACAGCGACTTGAACTTTTCGCAAGTGTTGAGCCATCTTAACTAGGAAACATATTTAAAAAGTTTAAAATCCAAGCATACTCTGGAAAACTAATAACTTTTTATTTTTGACTGTTGAGGAATGGTTGAATATAAAAGCTTATCTCCAAGTGCACATTGTTAAGTTCTTGAGGCTAATCACTTGAAAACCTGTCTCTTATTTACATTTCTAAATTGGATCTGGATTCTTGAAAACCTGAGCTGAACCATGAATATACAACCTAATTTTCAGACTATAATGGTAGATCTTTCAACATGCCAAAAATCAGTGTGTCACAGTGGAGCCCACACTTGCCACACTGTTTGGGCATATTACTGCAAGTGCTATTTCTCAAAATTGTTATTTAATATTTGTAGCTACTGGTTCTGGACATATTAATATACTCTTGTATATCTGATTTCCCTTCAGTTACAAATGGAATATTTAATATCTGAGTAAGCCAATACACAAGAGACTTGAATCCTATCAAACCTGGAGATATATCCGGGCAGATGCATGGTCAAAACCAAACCCACCTACTAATGCTGTCCTGAAACAAGCACTGTGCTTCATGCCATCTTTCACAGTTCATTAAGAAGCACTGAATTTTGTCCTGCCTGAGCCCTGCCAATCTTTCATCCTCCCCCAGCAGCAATGAAGTGACTGATTAATAAGTTTAGCAGTCAGTTATTTTAGGATGAGCTTGTCATGAATTTGACGGAGAAATTTCAGGTTGAAATTGTACTCCTTTTGTCATGTAGGAAGTCAGACAAGTGAAGAGTTAGGATACTCCTCTTCTAAATGTGCAAATCCCAGAAACTAACCTGTGAACCTAGAGGAGACTTAAGTGAGTCAGTTATCTCCAAGTAATCTGATCATGTAGCATTTAAGTTAGCTAGATATTAATGTAGATGGACATAACTATTTTAAACATTACTGCCAAGGATTTTATTTTTACACTCTTCACTGCAACTGATATTCAAAAGGCAATATTTGGCTGAGGCATTGACACTTCAAAGTGTGATTTCTGCATAAGAAAAAAAAATGACTGTAGAAGTTATTCCCTCTTCCTCAGTCTGGACATGTACCTTCTTCATTTGCTGCTGATGTCAGCAAGAAAACAACCTTCTACTGTTTTTTACTCTCAGTGGTTTTCTGAATACTTAATAAACTTAAGGTAGGGTAAGCAGAATTTTCTATCATTGCACACATTGGCATCAAGCTTGTCTCACAGAATTTGATTAGTGATGCATCTAAATTGGCTTAGAAATCAATTAGGTTAAATTGCTGCAAACACACCCCTGATGTGGACACATTTAGAAGGGGATGACTGATACAGGTGTTTTCTTAAACTTGAGTGAAAATGCAGTGGAAATAAGAGTTTATCCCAATTAACTGTACCAGTTCACTGATTTTAAACTGATTTCCTTTTATGTCATGGTGTGCCGACAAGCTGTATATTGTTATCAATTATCAGTTGAATCCATTGGAAACTCAACAGGTATAATTTGTCCTGATGACAGCTGGTGAAATTTAAGAGCCCTCTTTAATTTTCTGAGTCAAAATCAGTTCTCAGGGTTGCTTTATTTGAGCTCATTTGTGCTTGCATGGTTTGGTTATTTTTATATCCAGGATTTTTTAAAAGCTGCAGTAAAACACAGAACACAGTGAACAGCACTATTCCTTAATCAAGTTTTCAAAGCTGACCTACTCTGGGGAAGTTCTGCACTACGAGACAGATATATATTTATATATATATATACACACACATATGGGACAGTTATAATCCTTCAGTCATTAGGGTACTGGTGTACACAAGAAGTACAGAAATGTAGGTATACCAGTTTTGCATGTTATTCAGCCCTAAGGCTGTTCAGAAGCTTTTAAGCAATCAAGAAAGTTATTTCTTTGACATAAACTATTTAAGTGTGTTTAATATAACCTATATGAGATAGAATTTACAGCAGCCATCTATTTCATTAAGCAAACTACCCCATGATGCTGATGAGTACAGTTTGTGATACCTCACAGTAGAAAGCATTTTGTCTCAAAATACAACAAAGGACACAAATCTCTTTAAACTCCCACCATAAAAGAAACTATATGATTAAGCTTTTTTGCTCAGTCCCCAACAGCATCAAGGCTTTTCTGCTTTCACATTGCTTCAAAAATCTACTTTTCAATTTGTTTTGAGAACCTTATTTTATGCTACTTGATATCTAAGATTATATTAAATAGTTTGGCTAAGAGTTAAAAGTTATTCAAATCACAGCAATGATGAAGGACTTCTGGGTTTTGATCAGATACGTGTTGGGAAGAAACTGTACAAATGCCAAAGATAAGAAAATAAAAGCCAATACAAACTAAAAGAAGAATGTGATTGAGAAAAGTAACATGAACATCTTTTTAGCTACTACAAATTGCCATGAAGCATCACAAGAGCTGATTAATATAATTTTACTATAAGCTTCAATGGAGTTCATTAGTTATAAGAACACACTATATTACTCTCATAGAGAATTACTAGTAAACTTAAATGTAGAAAACCAGCACTGAGGAATGAAAGTATCATGTGATGTCAATTGTTTAGCCCTGGCCTGGCAAAATTTTGGTGCCTACAACCGTTCAGTTGGGCTCTCAATTCCCTTTCCCCCTCCCCAGGTAAAGGAAAATGAGAGAAAAAAGACTTCTGGCAGGAGGATGTTTGGAAGGACCATGTCAAAGGCTTTACAGAAGTCTAGATAGATCAGACCTGTTGGTTTACCTATGTCCACTGCTGCAGTTACCCCATCATAGAAAGCCACTAAGTTGGTCATACAGGATTTGCCCCTGGTGAAGCAATACTGGCTGCCACTAACCATCTCCATGTCTTAGCTTAATTTCAAGTAAAATAGCAAAACTGACTCAAGCTTGAGGACATTGGTATTTTTCAAAACCCAGAATTGTTTGGTGAACAGGGTATACGAAGTATGTGTATGAAATATATATTCTGTGTTGAGAGGAATTAAAACCTACACCAAAACCTGATTTCTATCTTCGTATTTTACATTGACATTAGTAAGTTGGGTCTTTCTCAGTGACAGGTTTGAGATCATTGTGAGGAACCTCAAGCTTTTATCTATTTTCTTGCTTTTATGACAAGAGTCCTAGTTAATAATGCAACAAATTGACTGAAAATACTTGTTTGATGTGAGAACTTCCTAATGACCAGCCTGATTATCCTGAACACAAAAAATATTGCTATCTCTATAGTCACTATAGTGTACAGGTAAGAGCATTTTAAGAAATCTGAGCACAGTCACTTCTTGTTGGGATTCTGAACTAGCAAGAGGACAGTAGGAGTTCCCAGAAGACATTTATACAAAGAAAGATGGTCGATCTGGCACACATGAAAGAGGACAGACCAGTCTTGTGTTACTTTTTTTAAGTGAAAGAATTTCTCATTTCTTTCTGCATATTACTTTATTTATTAAAGAAATGCCAGTAGAACAGGCCATGAAGAAATTCAGATTCACAATTTGTAGGAGTTGTCTGACACAAACTCCCATAACTTCCTTGGAGACAACAGCTGCATGTCTGAGGATAGATCAACAGCATTTTCCTCCTTATTTTTCTGGCTTGTTTCTTTTTTATTTAAAATTTCATCAGTTTAGTAGAGGTGGAAATATCAAAACATGCCAACATGATCCTGAAACCCTGATGGCAAAATTTATCTGATATCATTCCAGTGGTAAAAATCAGAGGTTTATATTACATAATTTCCACAAGGACAAAGCAGCATTGCTACAGTAAAGAACCAATGTGAACAAACTTTTTTGTCTCAGGTATACACAAGATTTATCTTTCAATTACAATTTCCTTTTGCCAGAGATTTCAGAATTAATGCTTATGGTCTCAGCCTCAGATAAACCTCCCTTTTCCCCAACCCTTAGATAGCCACATAATAGCGTTTCTTACATTTACATAATTGTAAAAAATGAATGATGCATTTTGTTCTGGCTTAGTTAAAAGGTGAACTCAGACATTTTGTGCTGGCCAAGTTGAAAGGTAAACCCAGGTAAACCCTATTTAATACGTAAGAAGAGAAAGCAAACACGCCCAAGTGAATGTTGATGCTTCAAAGTATTAAGACCTTTTGAATCTCTAGACTACAGAAATGCTTTCTGAAGATCACAAGGCCAATACAAAATCTTTTCAAACACCAGCAAAGTGAATCCTACAAATCTGTACAACTTCACATGAACACAGCAAATTCTCTACACCTCTGACTGCACCAGATGCAGGAAAAGACAGATTTTTAATCTAAGCTCCAATTTTTGAGTTCTCTGCCTATCATTTTCTGTCCCAGCCTGAAATTTCTTCTTCTTTAATGATCCCTCTGGTAAGACACATCTACTGTGTGCACCTATTCTTCCCACAAACCTGGTGTTTCTTTTGGAATAAAAATGTCTCTGAGACTTTGCTGAGTCACTGTAAACCAGAAGGTAACCCAAGCCTCTGAAGGAAGATGCCTCCACAGGCATAGAGGATGTGAAAGAAAGAGGAAGAAATGGGTCTTGATCCTCTTACTCAAACTGATCATTTGAAAAGAAAAAGACAAACTGACATAAACAGTTGTGAATGTTCTACAAAAACAAGGATGCTCAGCAGAGCAACAGGCAACCTGGTTCAAATTAGGCTGTTCATTTTGGCTCTGTTTTGCTTGAAAATCTTTACATGACCTCAATTTCTGTTTGCATGGATGTTTGAAGAATGTCTGTCTTAATAGCAGCACCTTTATCTGCCTGTTTAACATCTCTGAGGACATGGGGTTATTCATTATTTGTTATTCTCATCAAATTACAGAGTCTGAGCAGTATCACTGTCAAGTGCCAATCACCCAGCACAAAAAGCAAATAACTAAAATGGACAGATGATGGATAATCCAGAGGTCAGGATCTGCTTTTCATAAACTGCCTGTTAACAAATGGTAAACAAATACACGTGTAATAATGAGCACTGTTTGCAAACAACTTGGGAACTGGTCGAAATTATAAATTCAAGATTAATACCCATTCTAGTCAGTAAATCAGTCGACAGTTCTTGTTACCAACAATATTAATATAATTTACTTCTTATCATAAAGGATCTAAGAGGATGTGCAGACTATGTGTAGCTGTAGGTCACAGCGGCAGCGTCCATGGCTGCACGGCACACAGCTGAGACAATGGTTTAGGGCTAGGTGGATGATTTTTCAGGAGAGGTATTGCTCTGGAGTAATTATGTTTTTGGAAGCGGTTTAAACTGAATCACTATGACCCTACTTTTTATTTGGTATTAATGGTATCCAGACAAAGAGTTATTCTGGAATAGCCACAGTACTTTTGGAGAATTTCCAGAGTCAGGGAGACTTTGCTGCAGAGAGTGGCTCAGCACACTGAGCCAGCAGTCTCCTCCTGTGACCTTTGTTTTCCTCAGAGTCTGTCAAAGTGCTAGCAGGTTTGATTCCCTTCAGCTTTTAAAGACTAAAAAGGACAGTATTCAAGGTACTTTGTCTGAATGACTTGGGTGAAGAAAACAAAATATGGCCTTATGATTTCTCAGGGCACAGACTTCCCTACCTGTGGAATGTTTAGAACAAGTGCGAACAATTAGATTTTAAAAATTTCAGACAACTTATTACATCCACAATGCCATTCTTTCGTGGATAGGATTGCTGTTTAATTCAGGTACACAAGGAGTGATATCTATTCACTAAATAAAAAGAAATTTTCTTAAGAGTTTTTTCCTGAATTAGTGCTTAGACTGTTGATGAGTCATATTTTCCTTGTTATCCCATTTAGTTGACTTTTCTATATGTCTTCAATGTGCTATGTATTAACAGCCAAATAGGCCACAACAGTAGCTTCCTTTGAGATTGGGAACCTGCTGATTTGACATGGTTATGAAGAGAAAAGAGTCACCTCAACAGGACAAGATTGTTTCATACTTTTCCTCCCTATTTTCCTCTTGTGAGCAATTACTTTTTAACCCCACAGAGCCACATAAAAAGTGACTAGTCCAGAGGATTTTCTTTTTCTTCTTTTATAATATTCGTACATCATTCAAGAAAAAAATACAGAAATATTTATATATATAAAAATAGATTTATATATAAACACACATATATAAGCATATATATCTTTATATATAAAATTTTAAATTGTGAGGTTTTATATACATCTGAAATCTCTTTGTGTCTATTTTTAAGCACATGCATTGGAATTTAGACTCTTAAAAGGGAAAATAAATGTCTGTATTTATTAACAACTCTATAATGATAAAGGGAAAAGTGCAAAACTTGTTATGATAGATATGAGAAGATAATAATTTCAAACCTTGCCATGTTCATGCAACAGAATGGACTTGAGCACACTTGAGAGCATTAAAGTCCTTCAGGATAGAAGGCGGCATTATTCACTGTAATTTAAGTTATTGATTACAGTCAAAGACCTTTTGGTTTTAGAAGTGTCCTAAGCTGCTCTGAAATGTTCCAAAGCTTTGTTTCCCTTATTTCCTCTGGTACAAGTTAAAACTAGGCCTCCTTGTTCATTGTATTAACCTCACTACGGAAAAGTGAGCCAATGGTACTTGCCCCTCCTCCACAAATTAGATGTTGTCAAAAGAAAAAAATGGGTTTAAAAGGCTGCTTTTCATGTTCTTCAGACTGCTACATTCCATTTGGTCAAGAACTGAGCTTCCGGTAAGCTTCCGTTGCCTGTCATGTGTGAAATTCATCCTATGTGACAATTTTAACATCAGTTGCATCATTAACACTTGTTCCTGTCTGCACAATGTCTTTTTGCATTTTGCCAGATGAGGCAGAGGCTGGTTAATTGGTACTGTGCACACGCAATTTTGTAATAAAAACAATATGACCATTAATATTCTTGGAAATGCATTCAGAAAATCGTACTCTGCATTTTATAATACACATAAGGGTGACAGGTAGGCGAAGTGCTTTTAGTACCTGTAAGAAAGAAGAGTTCCCAAGTATAGCAAATACCTGTGGGTATGTGGTTGTCTGAACATACAAATACAGCCACCCATGTATACACATGCAAAACCATATTAATTTTGAACACTACCTTTGAGTTTTGCTTTCATTCTCACCTTAGATGATGCAATAAATTTCAAGGCATACTTTTCTCCTGACCATTGATTTGTATGTTTGGTTTCTTAAAGGATTCTCCTTTTGGGTGGCTTTCTCAAGTTCCTCAGCACATGACACTGTGAGGCATTATTTAGTCTATCCATAGATATCACACAATACGTGTTAAGTGTGGAAGTATCTTGTAACATTAACCATTTTGACTCAAATGCCCCCAAAACCCCAAATCTCCCAAAACTAGATGAAAACACATAGAACTTGCAGTAAAAATGCTAAAACCACAAAAATGAAAGAGAGCAGAAGAGCTTCAAGGGCTCAGACAGTGTCATGGGCTCTTCTAGCTGAGGGTGAAGCTGCCCAGGTGATCCTTTGCTACAGGTAAACTAGTTTATTTGACACCACAGATTGGAGTGAAGAGATTGGTGTCCCCAGCATCAACTAGTTTAAATCCAAATACAGCTTTGTCCCTTGACAGTTATTCACATCATAGAATGGCATATGAAGAGACACTCAGAAATCTTTTTTCTGGAACCGATTTCCTTCAGCTTTAAGGTAAGTGTATATGCATGTGCATATTTTTGTATAAAGGTGTTACTGGGACACAGAGGGAATTACAGTTAATAGCACCAGATGTCCTTCGGCTTTGAGTCAAAGACAAAAAATCTGCAGCTCAGTTGCTTGCACAACCTGCTTGCTATGGGCTAAACGAAATTCCTGCTTATGAACAAAATAATACACATTATTTCACTGCTTATTCTAGCACCAGCCCTATAATTACTGCATTCTCAACTACCTTCCACATTCCCCGTGAGTTGTGAATTACAAGCTTTCAGCATATTGGATACTAGTACTGTGGCATGATTAGATTACCATTTCCACAGGTTGCCAAGGCAGAAGAATAGCTCATCTAAGTATGAATAGATTAATTTACTTGAAGAGAATTTTCTTTATCTTTCAGACTAATCATGTGTCTAACACAGGGTAAAAAGAACATAAATTCTTTGCAGGTTATCTTCTCTTAGAAAATAAAATCAACCCCCTGGTCTTTATATACCAGCATTTGAAGGTATGCAGATTTGGGGGTTTTGTCTGGCTGCTCAGAAGACAGCTGTTGTTTGCAGAATACAGATACGGACCTGTTTTCTGTTGTAGACCAAATGCATTAGTCACTAAAAGGCTAGAGCGTAATGGAAAATGGCCATTTTGTGTTCATTTTAGTGCACAGCCTATGAGACGAGAAACACATATCTATGCCATTTTTGATGTGCTATTGAACAGAATATAAAGATTATAAATATTTTATTAGTCATTTATGGGTTAAAAACGTAATATGCATGGAGTATTTCCCTTTGGAATTCATGAAGATGTAGCAGCTTTGAATCTGAAATAAGAACCAGCATTTGAGGATATTTGTTATCTGCAGGCTATTTATAGTGTGAAAATTTAACTGTGTTTGTTCAGAAATGCTCAGATCACCAGTATACCAGTAACAGTCATTCCAAAGCTACCAAGCAGCCATAACCCCAGACTAACACGCAGTGACTATCAAATTCGCAGCTCTCTCATGCTGCTAGAACTATAGGCAAAGCAGGCAGGTGAGTCCACTCCACTGTCCAGTCAAGTATATTAGCAAGAGAACACATGCAACAGGCTTGTCTTTTTTATGTGGAAGCTGATCTACCACATGTGGCGACGCAGGTTAGAAGCAGCCTCAGTGGCTCACTGGCTCCACTCACCCACTGTTGATGGAAAGCTGGTTTTGCTGAAATGTATTCACATCTTTGCCCTGCACAACAGCATAAAGCAGACAGCCCCACACATTGCCTTCCCAGTTGTTCTCATCTTACAAAAGGTTTTTGGTGGGTGTAAAGGCTGACCCATGCAGAATGCTGGAGAAGTCAGTGAAAACTCATAGGTCCTTCCATTGGCAAGCAATCTTTGTGGTGCATCCTTTACGATTGTAAATTAAATCCCTGCCACACATTTGTGGCCTGCTTGTCATTCTTATCTCCCATGTTTTAACTCTCTGGTTTATGATTTTGTTGTTTTAATATAGACCATTTGTAAACCACCTACAGGGCCTGACAGCTCACACAGTTTGAAAACATTGCCTTATGATACTCCTCTGCAGTTATTACATTAAAAGCTTGTTAAAAAGGCAAATCTAAACAACTTCGGAGATGTTCACGGAGGACCACAGATTTCTTCTTGACATGCATCATTATGTAGTAAAAGAACATTTGGTGAAGCACAAGGATATTTATTATTCAACAGATTACACTCCATTACAGCTTAAGCTAGTCTGGAAAAAAAAGGACAGAATTATTTAATTAATGACGGTTTGCAAATTATATCCAGAGAGAAAAGAGCTGCCTTTTTAGTTTTTGTTAGCCTGCATGTGGCCATGTGAACACCTCTCACAGAAATACTACTCTTACCCCTCACACACACGGACACACATCATTCTCTGGATTTACTTTGTCCTCACCAATCCTGAAAGACTTTCCATTCAAACAAGCATCTAGGCAAACAAAACCATGCCACTGTAGGAAAAAGAAGCCTTTTACCTTGGGGTATCCAAATCTCTCTCTCTGTAGGACAAAAACTCACTGTGTTCTCCACTGTGGCCTCTCTCCAAGCTTTCCACCCCCTCCTCAGCCCTGCCTCACATTGCAGCCTTTCAGATACTCTTTCTCACTGCTTCCTGCAACCCAGCTCAAATTCTTCCTTACTGATTCTCAGGACACCACGTTGCCTGGTAGCTTAATGCATCATGCTATTGCTGGCCTCTTGTGCATGTGATGTTTTGCTTTCTGTAACAATGCAGTAAATGCCATAGTTTTTGTCCAGAAGGATAAAGCCCCCATGCAAGTGCCTACTCACTTCATAGTTTATGCATAAATTACTGAAGCTTTCCAATGTGCTGTTTATGCTCTGTTGCAGTACTGTCTTTCTGAAAATCCCAGTTAGGTCCTGACTCCTGTTTGCTAGGTAATTTCAACCTGGCTAATTTCAGTTCCTTGCTGTGAAAGGAAATCTGAAAAAAATACAAAGCACAGTCACAATGTATTTAGTAAATATTTCCAGAAAGCAAAAAGAGGAAAAATGTGGAAGAACCTGTATAAATGGCTACAAATGCCTAGAAAAGACAAGCACTTTGGGCAAGTTACTTATCCCATCCTCCACACAACAGCTATTTTTGGAGGGCATGAACTGCCCTTTGACAGTGTCTGTCTCCCTCCCTGTAGTAAACAGCAGGCCTGGATGACTAATTTTGGATGGCCAATTAGGCACGAGGAATCTCAACACTAAACAACTCCAGCACGTCTGCATGAAGTTGCCACTATTTGTATTTGGTCCCTTTTTTCCATCTTGGTTGAGCCTCGAGATGAAAATCTAGAGACAAAAGAAATACTATTCTAGCTTCGGAGTTTATCTACGTCTAATACAGTGCTTGTAAATGTGCAGAAGGGCCCCACTTCGCTGTTTGTGTAGTGCTGCCCAATGGAAATGAGCAGTCTGTAGACAGCTCTTTCAAAGATCAGTGAGAACAAACACCTCTTTCTTTCCTTGCTTATTTTCTCTGAGTTAACAACAGAAATTGACCTTATGGAATCGCTGTAGCTCATTGTGAATTATGTATGAAACACAATTTCCCTATCTACTGTGGACAAGTTTAACTGTGCTGTTTGCAGTAACCATTGTGAGAAGGCTTGGAGTATTCTCAGAGGCACAGCAAAGTCAACCAAACTCACCAAAGAAAACCTGTTAATTTTCACTTAAAAAAACTTTTTACATTTCTTAAAATCCCCCCAGCAAACAGCTTGTCATAGTTTAAGAGCTTATAGAAGTACATGTTTTATATTCTTCCAAGGGTTCAACATGTGCAACAGAACAGAACAGAGCAGCATATTTTAGTTGAAAGGGATATGCAACGATCACCTAGTCCAACTGCTTGACCACTTCAGGGCTGACCGGAAGTTGAAACATATTGTTCAGGGCATGGTACAAATGCCTCTTAAACACTGATGGAAATGGGGCACTGACCCCCTACCTAGGAAGCTTGTTCCAAAAACCAAAACCCCAATAAATGAGATTCAAAAGCATGGGCAGATGCCTCACTGGCAAGCCTGGAGGCAAGAAGTCAATGATTATAGCCTATCTATTCCTTTTTCCATTTAGCAAAACTTACTGCAGTAAAGTTCTCTCAGATTGCACCAAATGAGTGAACTCAGATAACAGATCCCGTATAGAGAAAAGCCGTGTCTCACATGTAACCTGGTTTGTGCTGGTCCCCCATTCACCATGTTTCTTGTGCCCTCCAATTCGATCTTGAGAGACTTTTTGCAAGGTTTATCCATGTGACTAGCCTAGGGGACTAAGGCAGAATTTGTATTATCTCAATTTGGCTCTAGAAGTTTTGTAGCCCACTGTCCAGTTAGAAAGAATGACTCGATTCGATAGGAATGGTTGGACTCGATGATCCTGTGGGTCTTTTCCAACCTAATGATTCTATGATTCTGTGATTTCTCGGGGGGAAAATACATTTTTTAAATTCTAATCAGAATAGTTGGACTTGATGATCCAGTGGGTCTTTTCCAACCTGGTGATTCTATGATTCCATGATTAAGAAGTTGAAACATGAGCACTTTCATTATCATCCTAGAAAAAAAATGCCAACAGAACAATGAAAAATGAATGGAAACACTCAGTTACACTTATTAGCTATATATAAAAGCTGTAGAAAAGGACTGAATTACTGAAGTAACTATGAGGAAATTTCAGCTAGGTCTTTTTTTTTCTCTCTGCTCTCGTGCAAACCCCATTAACAAGGTACACATGGTCCTGGATGTTTAATAGGATAGGGATATAGTAGGAGCTCCCAAGCAACATGGGAACAGTATCTGGCACCACTGCTGTTTCTCTGAGACAGAGATATTTATTTGGTGGGATACAAACTACAGTCACATCTGTGCTAGTAACATAAGCAGAGGCAGAAAGTGTAAGCAAGTTGTCTTTAACTGCTGACTGCATGAGCAAGTTGGACAGATACTCAAGTACAGCAAATAGATTTGTGTCAACAGTTCATTCTGCTGATGCAAGGGCTCTCCTGTAAGTTGCACCCAAACCCAAGAAAAGTTAGCTTGGAATGTTTAGCTCTAAAACTCAGTTATAAAATGGGTTATTTTAAATGCATTAGTCTTGATTTCCTTATGGGAATGCATAATTTGCACTCACAGAAACTGCAAGAGCCTTTTTTCTTCTGCTCTCAAGTAGTTAAAAGTGAAAGTGTTCAGCTAATTGCATGCAATGAATTTGCTGTTGCTTCACTTACACTGCCATGTCCTGCTACACATTACACTTCCAAGGATTATATATTTCATACACACAATTGCTTTTGATCCTGCGGTGGAAATAAATTTTATAAGCTAGCCAAACTTCTTCTAACCACATACACATCTGCTCTCTCCCTGAATCTTGCTGACAGTTAATTCCTTTTGCGTCTTCTGTAGCTGCACAAGAGGTACTCTTCCCAGTGCCCTTGCAAGGTTACAGCCTGCTCCCACCCCACATGACTAAATCAAAGCATTCCAAAAAACCAAAGGGACAGTCAAGTCTCTGGAATTTCAAAGCAAACATTTTCTGTATGTGTGGTGCTTCAACTTCTGCCAAGTCATTTCTCCTGGTAATCATGTGTTCTGTTTAGAACACCAGCCCAGCTCCTGACTTCCATTTCACTGACAGAGCAGAGGGTTTGATTCTGGTCTGACATACACATGGATAAATCCACCAAAGTCAACAGAACTATACAAGTATAAACTGAGAAGAAATAGATACAGCTTTGGCTTTGTGTACACGTATATTGTGCAGTAAGAACGCACCATGATTTTTGTAGTAAAACTGTTCACCCTGTTCAAGGGCACACATCCATAGGGACCAGCAGCCACGCTGACCCACTGCGTACAGGTTCTCAGCTGGGAATGGGAGATCACTGTGGTAAGACAGCAGGTAGCTCATGACGGATAACACACCTGTCTTAACTGAGGACAACTCAAATATGGATTTTTCAATCAAACAAGCAGTTTGCCCTAAGAATGCTAGAGATCTAGGAGAATGACTATCCCATATAACATCAATTAATTAACACTGAATTTACAAAGAGCAAAATGTCTGAAAAGTGTTGACCTGCACGTAGGGTGATCTAATATTGGACTGTGCTATACTGGAAGGCAGAGCTGACAGCTTGTGCCACTCCACCGACTCAAGGCCATACTGGCAGGAACAGGTCAGATCAGAAGTTGCAAGGGTTGCACAGTAAGGTTTGCCTAGCTGTGCCTACGGGTGAGATGGGTGGGAGTCAGTAGCATTAAAGATCATAGTCAGTCCCAGATGCTTCTGAATCAATTGTACACTCAGTTAGGCATGGGATGGAGATGCATCATCATGCAGTACATCAATGCATAATAATACAGTCTCCTTCTGTGAATAACTGCCAGTACCTAGAGAGACCTAGCAAGAGCTGGTAGCTCTTGATGAGCCTGCTCTGGGTGGATTTCCAAGGCAATGGCTCTCTGGCACCTCTCTTGCATTCCCTGGGGAAGGAGCTATTTACCACTCCCCTGGCTCAGCCCAGACTAACAGTCTTGTTCTCTGCTGCCACTGCCCCAGAGCCTTTCAGCTGAGTCCCTTTTTGTTAACGGATGAAAATCTAACAATTGGACTCCATAAGAATCAATGAAAGTTTTTCATCTAAGTATGGAGGTTACACATGACAGGAGAGAGAGACAGAAGAAAAGAAGAAAGGAAGGAAAGCAAGCAGGTCTAGACTGGACGCTGGGCTCCACTTACTGCAAGATCTAAGGACAGGTATAATCCTTCTAGCTTTACTCATGAGAAAGTGAAGTTTGCTCTCTTGCATGCTGCTCCTTCACATTCTTTATTCCTCTTTTCGTAATGCTCTCAGAGATGTCTGTCTTTATTCAGTTATCCTTGCTCTAAGTTTCTTAATGTCCCGGGCTGTGGGGAAACCCCTTGCCAGAGGGATTCCTGGGAACATTACCCCTCTCTGAAGAAACAGAGAATAGATAAATTGACAAAGGACTGACTAAAGAAGTGGTTCTTTCTTTGCAGCAGAAATCCTATTTTACCAGCAACTGTTTTTAAGGAACCCTATAACACAATATTTATGCTTGTATACTTATGCTCCTGAATTTTATTTTCTGTCAAATAAGACTCTGAATTTCTAAATATTGTGACCCATATGTGTGTATTATCGAGAATTTGGACCTTAGTCTCTGCACTTGCTACCCATAACCTTAGAGATTCCAAATGTGTAGGTGCTACTTGAACTAATTTCCTCAAACTTATTTAATTTTTTAACTCTCTCTGATTGTACATTTGGCTCTTAGACCTGAAAAAGGTCTGCACATAACACACAGACAATCCTGCAGTAAATGTAAAAAGGGGATTCCTTTATCCCTTTAGGTTCCCAGTGTCTTCTCCCTCTACCCTGAGCCATGTCCCACAATCTCATTTGCTTTAAAGAATAACCCTCAAAATACTTTTCAGGAACTTGGTTAATCTGGCATTAATTATGCATCTAAAATTTCAAGGAAGGTCTTGAATGACATTTAGCTAACAGGCAGTGTGTAGCTATGGACATAATTATTTCTGAGGTTAAGACCTTGAGCTGTACATGCATATGGTTTATATTTGTTTTTTAAGAGAATTCCCTAATGAAGCACATTCCCCATCCCACAAGGTGTAATAGTCTCCAAAATGGTGGAGATAAAGTCTTCCCATTAATAATTAAATTTTTGTTGCTACCACAGTGGTGAGCATTAGACAATTACCTTTTGTCTTTGGAGTTATTTTTTCAGACAGGTTTGTAAATATATCCCTGCTTTTGTGGGTCTCATACATTAAAAATAAAAAAGAAAAATTGCAAGCTACCTCCTGTCCCAGAAGACGTCAAGGACTTCGGCAAATACAATGGATTTTGCCCCAGTCACAACATGCATTTTGTCTGCATTTTGTTCACAATCTTCACTATATGTATCAATTAGCAAAGACCAGAAAGCAATATCCACTATATTTACTCATTTCAAAATTAATAAAAGAATATTTCTAAGGAAGTATAAAAACTCTGAGTCAATGCAAAGAGTTGTTAAGGCCTCTGCTGTCAAATACAGGAAGTCCTTGGGATGGCTTCTGTGCCTGGCGAGTCTCAGACAGGGTGTACCTTGTACCAATAAGTCTTCCCAACAACTGCCTGCACAGCTCAGTGTTGTGGCCTCACGCATAAGGAACCCAGACAGAAGAACTAGGTACTTTTGGGATTACTGCCACCAAATAGAACATAATGGATGGGACCTGGTGATAGCTGCTGGCCAAGTGTCCTCAACAAATGGGGCTTTCAGCTGGCCAATGCTGCCTCTTCCTTCAAGGGCAGCATCCCTGGCAAGTCTTGTTAGCCACGACCCCAGGCAAGCTCGGGCTCACCAGCTTCCATGCAGATGCTTGGAGTAAATACGATGTAGACTCCCACTCTGTCTCAACGCCTTCCCTCTACCTCCACGCCAAAATCCAACCATGAGAACTTGCAGTTTAAAGGTGTGCTGCCTTTTTGCCACAAGAAGTGGCACAGATATCAGTAACGTGTTTGAGGTGCTGCCACTTTTTTTTTCCCCCCTATTCTACGTGCTCCTAGACCCACATTTTTGTGATAAGGAAGAATGAGGATGGCTCTGTAGTTTAGCATGCAAATGCTGTGGTTGTGCTAGTGATGCTATATTAAGAAGAAGCCCAGGCTAAAGTGTTTATAACCAGTAATGAATGTAGCCTCTCTTTTTTTCACTCACAAAGATTGCAAATTATTTTTTTTTGTTATGCAATGTCATTTTATAACACCTTTTATGGATCTAGGTCAGGTTTTAGCACTTGTTTATAAAGAGTTGACTTCAACTATATCTTGGCATACTCGGTGTTTATCGTGTGTGGCCGAGCAATTTTCATCACATCTGACTGTTACTGTTCCTCCATTGTTAAAGGAAACTTTTGTGAAGGGCATAGATTGGCAACTTCAAAATGCCTACAAAAACACTCTGAGTATCTGAGAAATAAAAAGTGCTCTTTGAACTTCCCATTAAAAATACCTGTAAAGATCTAAGGATACTGCTCAAAGAGACTTTATGTTACTTTTCAGACAAAAATTATAAAGGAGAGTTGGGGGTAAAAGTCATTATTGCCAGGTCAGAATTAATAAAATGAAGCACTGTAGCACTTATTCCTAAAACAAACATTATACAAGGTGGAATTCAGCAGCAAAGTTAAATATAAAATAAATCCAACAAGATTGTAGAAGGGCAGTGCAACCCTGTCCCTGCAGTGACCCATGTAATAGCTCTATGCTGGTGCTTGGGATGACATGTCAGCAATACCTCGTTAAATGTACTTTAAAGGCATATTAGCTTCTCCTATTCTTTGTGCTTCCAGAGGTTTCTTTCACTCCTTTATGAACAAATCTCAGTGTCTTCTGCCCCCTTCCTCTTAGCCCCATGTTATCTGCAAATAGCAGATTGTTTTCTCCTGACCCTCCTTCTCAGCTGATTGCTGCAGTGTTTTGAGAAACAAGCTTTTTTTTTCTTCTTGTTTTTAGCAGAAACTCCTTCACAACAGCTTATTCAAAATAGCTGCCATGTGCAAGTGCTAGTGCTTTTGCAACCACATATGCTGTAATACTGGCAAACAGCTAACACCATCTCCATGAGATGTGGAGGTAAAAGAGGCAGACATAGTCCTAAAGCAGCAGTGACAGGAGCAGAGATGAGTAAGATTGCAAGGAAAAGGTCAAGGCACCAGGTAAATACTATATGTAGGATGAGGGGAATAAAATTTTCTTGATGAACTGGAGGATGGGCAGATATGGATGGGATATTAAATACATTTTACACTTGTGACATAATACGTTAGGTACCATTTAATATAGGCCCTTGCCACTTAATTTCAACTAGCTTTTTCAGAAAATTAGTCCTAGAATTCTAAGTTTGGGAGAGTTAAAAACACTACAGGTGATCCACAGATGTTGTAGGTAGGCAGGGGGAACCTGCCTCAATAAAAAAACCCACAAGATTCGAGGCCGCAATTACAACTTCCAAGTTTGAAGGCTGGCACTGCCCTCTTCCTTCAGCCCTTTTGGTGTCACTGGGGTGCTCACTCCAAGCCCCTGGTGCCACCAGCTCCCAGGCCCCAAGCAGAGCAAGCAGCATCCACATGCTTGCATGCTTTGGGGATGGCAGGGTGGGAGTTTCTGGGCTTGCCAGGGAGGATGCAAACCCAGGCTGGCTTTCCTGCCACTGGGTTTCATAAAACCCATCAGAACATAAGCACTCCTGAAAGCTTTTCCTCACTTACAGCTGGTTGAAATGGATCAACCGATTAAAAAATTATTCAGGGGGATATGGTGCTTGCCTGTCACGTAGTGGGAGAATGCAGGTTTAGGAAACCAGGCTAAAATCAGCAATCAGCTATTAATTTTTTTTTATTTTAAAAGGAGCAACGTTATTCAGAAGTAGCCAATTTGCTGTGAGATGACAGTGATGGGAAGCTTGAAATATCGATAGCACTTTTTTTATTAATGCTGATTGTGACATAAGCGTCAGATACTAGCAGTTCAGGAAGCACTCTTCTGAATAAACTGTCATCCCTGAACTCCTGAGCTGTCTTCACTTGTGTGTTCTCAGAAATTTGTTCTTTATATGAGCAGTAAGTCTTGCAATGGCAGTCAGGACACGCACCTTTCCATTTGTGAGAACAGGAGGATGAATTCCTGCTTATAGTGCAAAACAGTGTTAGGAGCTACTGTGAGGAATTGCATCTGTCATCTGAGGATTACATTTTAATAATCATTAGCAAATATCACCCTTCACTGTCATTTGGATCTTGCAGCAAAACATGGCTGATTATACGTATTGGATGCAGGAGCTTTATTAAATTCCATCTGTCCATGCTATGAGCATATATAAAAAGGTACATTACACTTGCATATATAGTTAGCTTCTCTGTGCATATGTTGTAGTTTACACAAAATATTTTCAACATCTGGTTTAATTTTTCTTTCTGAAAAATAACACAAAGTTATTCCTTGTGCCTCTTGCACTATTGCCTTTTACCACATGCTAACATATATGATGGGAAAATGGTCACAGCCTCATAGAAAGCAACAACAGAAATTAGCCAAGCTTACAAGTAGTCCCATTTCTAGTAAGCATTGCCAAATCTTGTCATTTTGTCAGAGCTTTCTGAAAGCTCTGATCATCAAATTAGGTTAATGTTTCTGTAATAAATCAATGGCATCCGAATGGTTTGAAAATCAAAATATAAGTAGAAAGACATTCCTTTTTTACATCTCATTATATTTAGGCATTCATCATACTTCAGGATCTGGAGTTGCTGCAACATACAAATGACAGTAAATTGTTTATGGTATTTTAGATCAGGGAAAACCTCATAACTAATGAACACAAGTTAAAATGTATCCTTCCATCAGTCATGCACAGCGATCCCAGATTTTCTGAGAGCCTCATATGGGCAGAGAGAACAGAACTTACACAATCCCACATTTTCTCTCTTTTTCTCCCTCTAATATTTAAAAATTTATACATTTTAAACCACACCTCTGCTCTAAGCAGTAAAGTCAACCAGAGCAATTGACAGGAAAAAAAAAATCTTATATTTCACCTTATTCAAAAGAGAAAAGATGTGACACTTTATGATCTTCCACTGTGGTATTACTTGGAATTTTGTATCAGTTATCGGAAATAAAGCACATAGAAGCAAAGTTAAATGAGAAATAAACAGCTTCACAGTCCTGAACAAGTCATTAAAGCTTTTTTTCACTAAAGGGAAGCTTTCAAGCCCCGCCCCCCAATATCAGGCAGGGCCCTGAATCACCCTGGTATTACAACCTCATTTCTTCAGTTCCAGAAAGCATAAGCACAGCCTAATTTTATGTTTAGCAGACTCTGCCTAGCATAATTTTTGTGGGAGTTTTCTGACAGTTTGCCCCAGTAAGTGATTTACCAGGACAGTAAGATCAAGAAAGCACCGAGCTAGCCTTTCAAGACAAATTACTTTCTTCATCCACCCCTTGAAAACCTTTAAAAACTTCTTACAACGATTAATTTTTCAGAATTCTAAAATCTGTTGAAGACAGAGGTCTGTAGCTACTGTATATCTCTCTTGTGATAAAGACACAGAATGGTCATAGATTGAATCCCATCCAGTGCATCCGCACATTTCCTTGCATATCTATTTTTTTTACTTATTACCTGAATTTTCCTACATCATTAGGATTTTGATATTTTATAATGCCACACATTTTTCTACTAAACAAAACACAAGAGAGTGTTTTGCCCTCATTTTTTTTATATTCATTGTGTCAAAATAATTTGTTTCAGGCGTGGTAGAGACCAAAGCAGCTCTCAGGGAAGAAGGAAGAGGCAAGTGGGAAGATACCAATAAAGTAAGAGAAGAGACATGAGGGAGATGATAGAAAGAAATGTCTGCACATACTCAGGGGGATCCCCTGCCTTTCTGCAATACTGGTGCCTTACTGGGACCCCTGAGAAGTTTTGCAATGCATATAATAAAGAAATGGTGATAGGAGACATGTGGAGAAGAACAATTAAGAACAACGATGAGAAAAAATATTACAGGCATAATTGTTCCTCGTTAGAGGTACTTTATGATAATAAACAATGATATGTATTTCTGGTGATAATGAACCTGCAGTTCACTCTCTCCACTTATTCTAATTCCCCCTACTGTGCTGCTGCTGTCTTATATAGGATATTTATGCAAAAGATGATTTAGAAAATTAGATTCCATTATAATAGCATCAGATATAATAAACAAAGCTATGGAAAATAACATTCTCTTCCTTTACTGCTTCTACACCTGTCATTTCCACTGGTTTCCACCACCCATAGACATTAAATATTTTACAAGCATCTTTAAGTCACATGTTCTCTTCATTTTACAAAAGGAGAAACTGAGGTATAGAATTAACTTGCTTATAAGACTGGATGTACCAATCAGCTGGGCTAGGCACTGGGCCAGTCCGCAGTCACATACTTGAATTGTTTCTAATGGTTCTGCATAGAATATTATTAATTACTAGCAATTTGTAGTAGGCAAACCCATATGAAGGCCTTATTAGCAGTGTGCAAACACAGGCAGAAGAACTTCTGCTCCCCAGAGGAGCTCCTGAAAGGCTTGCAGTTTTAATAGACCATAGAAGCTCACATTGGGAACAAACATCTTTTACAACATTGCTCCCATAGTAATTTTAATTATGGCAGGTCATTAGTCAGCAAACCCATACTCGGGGACTGTTTATTGAGCAAGGAAAACCTTGTATCCACAGCTGTAGCTGTGATTCCAAGCTAGAGTGCCTCGTAGTGCTAACAAAGGCAATTACAGAAGTATTTTCAAGACCCTTAGCAGTCCCAGGCAGAACAGTTTATTCACCTACCACTATTGGTCTGATTGACTTGCAAAACTAGCCTGCAGGGCAGCCAAGGGTCAGGTGTTTTTCCCATTTTTAATAGTAATTTGGTACCAACGGGTTCTATGTGCCTTTGAAGCACAGTGCAGTTATTTTTAAAGGCTAACATCAACCAGCCCATTGTGTAACTTAAGAAGAAATGGCACTGTAATAGCAGACATAATATTCTTCTTGCAGAGTCTGCAGTTCTTCCACACGTCTGCTTGGCTCTCCTTTCATATCGGACAAACCTCCGGGCAGGAGCTGGTTAACCAGGACTGCAATGAGAAGCACAGACAAGCAGCAACCCAGGAGGAAGGCAGTCATGTATTTAAAAAGGAAAAATCACCACCAAGATGTCCACAAAAAAGCCACGCTATTTATTTTTCTGGGAGGTGAGTGGGAAGACTTTCAAAGCGTGGCTGTTATGCCGTTTTGGCACAAAAAGTACTTTTCCAAATTGAAATCTTCCATTGGGCTGGCTTGGAAAACAGCATGTGGTTTATAACCACAGCTTGTTCCTTTCGGCTTTGCCTTCTCTTCCAGGTTAAAGTCAGCAGCTGGGAGCGTCTCTGGGAGAAGGGAGGAGCATGTAAGAAGCACAGCATCCCAAGTGTGTTTCCACTGGCTGGCCGAGGGATCTGTAGGCAGTAAACACAAATGCTCTCCCTAAAAGGACCTCGCTTGGCAGGATATTGGGGGGAAAAAAATGAGACTATTGCCGAGGTGGGGAGCAAAAAGAAGTTGTTATTTGCTGGCACAGGGGAAAGGAACGAAGGATGTTGAAAGGGTACTAGGCAGCTGCTTTTCCGGCTGCTCTGGGAGCCAAGAGAAGAGCCTTTGATCTGCTGAGCAGGCCTGGGCTTGCCGCCAGGACCTATATCCTTTCTCCAGAAGTGACAGCAGGCTTCCTCACTAGTTCCTCTCTGATTGTGGAGTCAAAAAACAAGTGACGTAACTCATATAGGAACCTCACTGAAATGTTTCTATTATCACCAGCTCTGCAGAAAACATATGCTACAGATGCCTCAATCTGGAATTATCTTCCCATCCAAAGTGAAAAAAAAAAAAAGAAACCGTGGATTACATCTTATAAAAACCCCTCTAGCATACCAGTGAATTAAACAAAATCATTGGTTCTACAGCTGGACTACCATATCTGCATAGCACTTTGGCCAAGCAAGCCCTCCCCTAGATTTTAATATGTTCTTGCCTGTTGTGATTGGGAGATTCAAACAAGAATATAGCATCCAGACCTAGCAAGACGCTAGGAGTACTGGCTCAGCAGTTTGGAGTTAACTCAAGCAAACACTTCTACTCTCTCAACAGTGCTTCCATCTTGCTATCAGGTACTTGCTGCTCTACATTAATGTTACTTGCATGGCAGAGGGCAGCTTCTTTCAGGCAGGGTCCCCTGCAAGATGCATTGGGTTGCTCCTTATTAGTTTTCTTTCCTAGGTCATAGCTTAACACCTTGGGATGCAATAATCTGCGGAACTCAGCTGGGGCCTTGGTATTTGGGTCAGGTTCTGTCTCCAGCCATTATCATGCTTAATTCAATTTGCTCTTGATGAAACTCTTAGATCCTGAACACAACTTGGGACACCAGTGTCAAGCTGTGATGCTGCCTGCTGCTTTTCACATAGACAGAACCTGCAAAGATTTTGTGATCTTTTCCCCTAGTTGGTAAGTTTTACCAGCGATCAGGCGCAGGTACACATGAGAAGACATGAGAAACACAAACTCATTTATGAATTTGGGTGTATTGAGAAAAGAACAAACCAGAGAATACGAGCAACAAGTTTTGAAATCGTTGGCTAAATTTCGCCTCCTAGCACACACAATAAACTTCTGTCGAGTTCTTTTTGAACCTATGCCCCTGAAACCTGATTTTTTTTTCCAATCAAGACACTAGCTTAATTATGTGCAATTACTTGAAAATAAGGCAACACACAACAGTGGAGCTCTTAGCTGGAGTAAACCCATGCCGACAATTAGGATTTCTATCAATTTTAAGAAGCTGTTTTGCTCACTGAAACGCTGCAAGAGCAGCCAAATCTCCACCTTGTTATGGCAATCTCAGACAGTGGCTAAGGTATGCTGCTCAAGACAAGAATAGGCAAAAGATGTTCTCTCTTCCAGCCCCTCTCCCAGCTCCAGCGACTTGCAGTTCAGCAGTTTCTCTAGTCTGATGTGGTATCCTTTGCAATTATACCCCTAGTAGATTTTATTTCATTTACTTGCATGGTCGCTTCTTGAACCCATATAGTAACAACAAAATATCTAAATAGTTTTGCACATTTAAAGAAAACAGTGAGTTCTATTCCCTGCCTATGTGTAATTCAGTTTCACCTTCTTCAGCATACTCACATCAATATACTATGTGCCTGACTGCCTTGTTGCTTTTTTCTGCCTGTAATTGTTCATCTTACTGCTGACGACATTGACTGATGCAAAGATGGAGATGTAAACAGAAAGGGGACATTTGCAGATGTGTAAATACTTTAAAATAAAATGTCTGTCAAATGGAAAAGAACAACAGTAATCAGGAAAGAAATTATGTTTTCCATCTTCCAACTGTGCACATTGCAAAAGATGCAGTTTTTTAAAAAGGACAGCTTTGAAAAAGTGGCTGACATTTTAATTTTTAAGAAAACTGAATGATGAAGTTTTCTGCTGTGTAAATGTTTGAAACCTCATTTTTAATTTGTCAACAGTAATAAATACCCAAGCTGTAGGAATGTCAGTTGGGTTTACAGAACTTAATACTAATATAACTAGAGACAACTATGAAGAACACTGGAAGCATACAGCAGCAGAACCCTCTTCATTCTCTGTCCACAGCTACATAGAGGGTTAAGCTGTGACAAGTCATCCTAAGAACTTGTCAGAATTATTATCTGGCAACATATCAATAAGCTGGAATTTGGCCCAAAGAGATGGCATAAAACCCATTTTGCCTTGACAGATTTTGCCTGCCATCGGCTTTTTGAAGCTGAAGCTGAAGGCTTTTCCTATGGCTGGGAAGCAAGTGGCTGTGATCTCCAACAACCACCATCACTCACCTTCTTGATAAAGTGACAGAAAGACCTATTACAATCTTCCTTCTGGAAATAAATGGCAAACAGCCCAAATCTGGAGATCAGGAGGGAGACCTAATACCAGTAAGTCCTCATCTAGTAGCTCTTCTTCCTATCCTTCTCCCATGCCTGTGACTTCGGCAAATTACTCAGTCACTTAAATGGCATCACATACTTAAAGTGCTTCCTAAATTAGTATCAACCATATCTTATTTGGTATAGCAGGCTTCTGGGATGCAGAGCTGGGACTAAGCCTGTTGGAAAACCAACTCCGGCATCATGCTTTTGCAATCCGGTGGTAATAAAAACCAGCAGCATATCTCCTAAGCCTCTTCTTCAGACTGTTCACAGTTCTATGTGTCTAGTAGGTAACTAGCATCAGACGAAGGGAGGTAAGCCTACAGAGTCAGAAATAAAAAACACCCACTAAATCAGATGCATTGCGGCTATGATAGTTTTCACTTATTTTTGCATATCTTTACTAACTGCCAAACTGAAATCGGATCAGCCGATTGGCTGTAATACATAACAAATATGTTCGTGTTTATATATGTTCCTAGTTTCCTCCCCCAAATGTGCACATATGAAAAGCCTTATGTTTTGCAGCCCTCACCCAAACATCTGCAATCATTTACAGAATAAAACAGTCTGTCATCTCAGCCCAGGTTTTTCAGTGCACACTACAACTGATGTAAGTTTGGTATTTCAGATTTTCAAAAGAAACAAATAGGTTTCCAGGCAAACTACATCACAGAACTTGCCATGGTTATCAGTTCAAAGAGCCTCACTGGCTCAGCAGCTAGTGCTGTGTTTTATCACGTCTTCCTGAGTTCACGCAGGGATATGCACATCAATGTAGGAATACACATCTGTGTGTATACAAATAGCTCGAATTTTAGGTTGTGCTCTCCCTGACTGCCCCCTGAAAAAATCCTCTGCAAAGCACAGGTTTGGCCAAAGGTAGATTTTAATATGAATCACGTTACAGTCTGGAGCATGGGTGTTTTGTGTGTCATTTTAGGGAGGAAGGAAAAGAGACTGATTGAAAAGGACTGCACTATATCATCACCTTACTATGAAAAGGCCCCTCAAACTTATTTACAAAAGTGTATTCTGCTTACATTTCTTCTTTCCTCTAGCACACTCCAGAGCTTGAGTGAGTAATAAACTCCCTAACGATTCCAGAGCATGGACAAAAGACTGGATTCAGGATGGACCTCTTAGACCTTTGCTTCTCCAATTTGGCTACAGAGGCTGGATGTATTTTTGGTTCCCCAGGAGGACTCAGCATGGATCCAGGCTCCAGCGAGTGACAGAACAGACCAGACACAGCAGAGGCAAAGCAGAAGTGCCTCTGGGGCTCCTCCCAGCTAGCTTGAACATGTTTTCAGCTAGTAGTCTCAGAAAAATCCTAGGCTGATGTCTATGCAACATTTCTGAAACAAATACAGCTGCGTAAATGAAACTAAGGTCTTAAGATAAGGGGGATGAGAGCGTGCTAAGAGCACAGCATTGGTAGGTATTGATTAAATACTTTGTTAACTAATCCTGACAGGTTACCAGTGATAAAATTATATTAGACACTAAAGACATCCAGTAAACAAACATCCTTTACTAAAATTAGAGGAATAAACTGGTCGGGGGACTCAAAGGAGCACTAAGTTTTTTATTAATACCTAAAACCTTTGGAGTAAGATGTTACACTACCTTGGTAAATTATTTTGAACCCAGCTGAGCTAGGGAAAATATGGTGTAGTGGACATTAATTTAGATGAGGTGGAAGGGTTACAGTTTCAGAAGACCACAAAACATCAAATGAAATGTCCCAATGCTTTTATGTACAAACTTAAGATAGAAATTAAAAAAATGAAAAAGTTGGCCCTGAGAGTTTCTCAAGAGTTTTGCCCTTGGAAAGCAGCCCCTGCATTGTAACTGGGACTACTGTCCAGTGGTTCTCTTCCCTGCTTGCAGTCTGACATATACAGGCACACACTGTGACTAAGATTAATTTTATTTTAGGTTATACATCCTCATGAAAGGACCCCAAAGGGTGGGTGTTGTTCAAAGAGGGCATTCATAGAATCATAGTATCACAGAATAGTTTGGGTTGGGCCTTTAGAGGTCATCCAGTCCAACATCCCTGCGATAAGCAAGGACATCTTCAACTAGATCAGGTTGCTCAGAGCCCCATCTAACCTGGCCTTGAATGTTTCCAGGGATGGAACACCTACCACCTTTCCAGACAACCTGTTCCAGTGTTTCAGCACTCTCCTTGTAAAAATTTTCTTCCTTATATCTTCTTTATATTTTAGTTTAAAAACACCCTTTGTCCTATCACAACAGAGCCTGATAAAATATCTGTCCCCATCTTTCTTATAAGCCTTCTTTAAGTACTGAAAGGTCATAATAAGGTCATCCCTGAGCCTTCCCTTCTCCAGGCTGAACAACCCCAACTTCCCCAGCCTTTCTTCATAGGAGAGATGCTTTATCCCTCTGATCATTTTTGTGGTCCTCCTTTGGACCTTCTCCAACAGGTCCATTTCCTTCCTGTACTGAAGGTGTCAGATCTGGATATCAAACTCCTGGCAGAGTCTCACTGGAGCAAAGTAGAGAGGGAGAATCACCTCCCTCGCCCTGCCGGTCATGCTTCTTCAGATGCAGTACAGAATACAGATGGCCTTCTGGGCTGTAAGCACATGTTGCTGCCTCATGTCCAGCTTTTCATCCACCACTATCCTGAAGTCCTTTTCTGCAGAGCTGCTTTCAATCCCTTCATCTTCCAGCCTGTATTAATAGCACAGGTTGCCCTGACCCAGGTGCAGGACCTTGCACTTGGACTTGTTGGATCTCATGAGATTCACACAGCCCACCTCTCAAGCTTGTCCAGGTCCCTCTGGATGGCATCCCACACAACTCAGCTTGGTGTCACCTGCAAACTTGCTAAGGGTGCACTCAATCCCACTGCCTATGTCATTGATGAAGATATTAAGCAGTACTGGTCCCAATAGAGACACGTGAAGAACACCGCTTGTCACCAGTCTCCATCTATATATCGAGCCATTGGCCACTACCTTCAGGATACAATCATTCAACCAGTTTCTCATCCACCAAACAGTCCACCCATCAAGTCCGTGTATTTCCAGTTTAGCGAGAAGGATGTTGTGGGGGACCATATCAAAGGCCTTACAGGAGTCCAGATAGATGATATCCATAGCTCTTCCCTTGTTCACTGATACAGTCACTCCCTCACGGAAGACCACTAAGTTGGTGAGGCAGGACTTGCCCTTGGTAAAGCCATGCTGGCTGTCTTGAATCACCTCCCTGTCCTCCATGTGCCTCAGCATAGCTTCTAGGAGGATCTGTTCCATGATGTCTTCTGGCATAGAGGTGAGGCTGACAGGTTGGTAGTTCCCAGTGTCCTCCTTTCAACCTTTCTTAAAAATGGGTGAAAAGCTTCCCTTTTTCCAGCCACCATGGATTTCACTTGACTACCATGAATTTTCAAATGTCATGGAGAGTGCCTTGGCAACTACGTCATTCCCCCAGGACTCTGGGATGCATATTGTCAAGTCCCATGGACTTCTGTATGTTCAGATTCCTCAGGTGGTCACAAACCTGATTTCTTACAGTGGGAGAGACTTTGCTCCTTCAGTGCCCATCTTGTGGTCCATCCACTTGAGAGATTGCCAGTGAAGACTGAGGCAAAAGAGTTGTTGAGTACCTTGGCCTTTTCCTTAACTGTTGTTACCAGTTTGCCAGTTTTGCTCATCAGGGGAGTACACTTTCTTTGACATTCCTTTTCTGGCTGACATGCTTGTAAAAATCCTTCTTATTATTCTTTGCATCCCTTGCAAAGTTCAGCTCCATCCATGCTTTGGCCTTATGCATTCAAAAGCACAGGTTTCTAAAAATGTGTTATTAAAGAAGAACTATATGAGCTTTGCAAGCCCTCTTTTCCCAAGAGAAAGCTGACCTTTTTCTCTTTTTTCTTATCCCTGTGGTGGTGGAATTCTTCTCACAGGCACAGAACCTGAAGGATCCTAGTGAGAAATGATTCTTCACATTACAGATGCCTCCTCAGCTGTCCATACACACTGCCTGGCAAAACCTTCTAAGCTTTAAGGTAGTATCACAAGGATTACTTCTAATTGTAAGTCATGTTTGGCATGCAAATTTTAACTGTTGGTTGTGCCCTGGTTTTACACAAATACAATAGCTCCAACGGTTTAGAGGACTTGTCCTTTCCACAGGCATGCTTATCTGATGAATAAATTTAACATTCATAAATCTAAGCTGCTATCAGCACACACTTTAACCATAAATAGTCACAGTCTCACGCACCCCAAGTGTCATGCCCTGAGGCTTTCTGTGCTACAACTAGCATTCTTTATATACTCACATGAGATTCTGTTGATTCTGTCACTCACCGACAGGTACAGCTCAACAAATCAATGCCAGAGCTCCTGTTTGCTATTGTACTTTGTTCTTAAGAGATATTCACCATGTTTTTATGTTTGGGTGATGACAACATATTGCTTCAGATCTACAAACCAGCTTGTTTTGGATATCTGTACTCAATGAAGGACAGTTGCTAAACTCACAAGCTCCTGTGCACATTCTCCCAAATCCTCAGCAAGCCAATGTTCTTCAGGCCAATCAGAAGAATTCATCATAAAAGCTACTTTACAAAAACATGTTATTACCCTTTACCTCAGTGCTATAATATTGTTACAGAAGAAACACCTTTAGTACTCAGGAGCTGTGGACAAGTCACAAAGAAATGCTTTAGCATCACAAAGAAATACTGCATGGAAATGTTTAAAAGTCTATGATGAAAATGTACTCACTGAAAGGGTTATTCACAAAGGGTCATTTCAGCTCCTTTCAGGCCATATATTAAGGGCAAGGTTTGATGGTAGTTATCTTCAGTGGTAGTTCTGATGCAGATACCTTAGCCTCTTCCTGCCACTTCTGCATTGCTACAT
The DNA here is from genome assembly GCF_032191515.1 of Phaenicophaeus curvirostris. Taxonomy (NCBI): domain Eukaryota; kingdom Metazoa; phylum Chordata; class Aves; order Cuculiformes; family Cuculidae; genus Phaenicophaeus; species Phaenicophaeus curvirostris. The sequence continues at coordinate 47,725,669 of NC_091394.1, read as the reverse complement.
CCCCACCTATACTAAACCACATGAGTTGAATGGTGCTATCAACCAGATCAGGTATATGATACACATCACTGTTATTACATTATTAAATTCAAGAGTTGGAGGAAGCAGTAACTGTGAAGTAGGGACAGAGATATCTTGACAGCATCACTTCTGAAGACAGAAGTGTCTGTCACTACAGCCTTGAGAAGCTCCTGTCTTTACCCTCACCATGAGAGCAGAAAGATTTATTTTCCTAGTCTGAAGTTGGCCTTTTTATATATAACCTCTACTTCTCTCCATATTTAGGAAGATTCAATCTGTACCCTGATTTTTACCTTCAAAAGCAGAAGTAATGTACCTTGCAGCTAAAGAATCGGACCTTAAGTCACAGAGATCGTGATATTTAAACACTTTTACAGATTATTGAACAAATTTACAAAACCAAACCAAACATTTTGTCTGCAGGCACCTCTACCCATCATTAAATAACTAAATATATTTCTTTTCCTCTACCTTTATGTTGGTGTAAATAAGATGAGAATTTGATTCTAGTTCTCCCATGGTTCTTTTTTCCTATTGGAAAAAAAAGATTTACCACTTGCATAATTTGTTTGTATTCTGATGTAATGAATTAGCAATAAAACATCCACCTCTAATAATGCCCAGGTCTTTTAAAAGATCTCTACAATGCAAGTCAACCACCTGAATGTATAAGGAGACTTCTATGCTCACCATTATAACAATGCCAAGTTTCTTTTTTGTGACAGTGAGCCCTGTAAAGCTGACTCACCTAGGAAGAGAAAAGGGTCATCTCCATTAAATCCTGCATAGCTGCAATAAAACTGTTAAAAAAAAAAGGTTTGTTGCAGAATCCTTAACGTTGGCGGTGTTGTGATGGCCAGGGATATACAATTTAACATCAGGCTCAGCCTGGATTTACTTTGATATTTGTCAATGAAAGGGTGATTTTTACAGAATACCCTTTTGAGAGCAGAAGAAAACTTTGAAGCCTTCTGCTGAAAAGACAGGTAGATTGTGTAACAAGCAGATCTTCGCTTTGTATTCCACAGGTGAACCTCAATGTAGTGGCTGTGGAAATTTAAGCACCATGTAAATTATAGAAACTAAAAGCAGTCAGTGCAGAAGCTTTAACTACATGTGGGGAAAATAAGCAGAGAGTGAGTCTTTGTTTTAGTCCATTGTTTTAAAAGTTCAGCAGTGAACTGGAGAAGCTGGAGAAGCTTCCCATCTGCCCTAGTTTTGTATAAATGGTAATGAAATTGGATCAGTTTGTTGAAATGTTTTCCTGAAAGATACTGACATAGATTCATCTTGGGGCTGTCTGCATGTCTTCTTTCAATCAGTTACTTAAAATCGAGCAGTTGCAAAAGCCTCTATATGGACAGTCCAGAGGATTCACTTTTCCTGGTACAGGGCAGCTGAGACCTCATGTGCAGAAGGAGGACAGACTTTTAGCTGGCATAAAATATAGGTATAGCTGCTGAAAGAGCAGAGCACAGACATGGTGGGCTGAAGTACAGGGCACTTTGACAATCATTTGGAGGCTCACAGGGCTGTATTTGTTGGCACTGTGCCTTTTGGGTCAAGAGTATGTGGTATATGTAAGTAAGCATCCTTTATACTTAGGAGACAAAATTACAGAAGGAGAACAGTGGTGTTCCTCAGGCATTTGCGATCTAACCATGAAATCTAGACCTTTGTTATATTATTGCATAGAACAGCTCTGCAACATTTTCTCATCTGGGTTTCTCTGGGTAGAAATATGTAGGATCCTGGACAGAAATATAGAGGATCCTAAAGTTGCCAAAGCCGTAAGTTTCCAATCAGTAGACAACCCACTCATTTGTTTCCTAATTGTGTTCCCAGATTTGCTTCAATGGAAAACCAGGCCACCTGGGGAGACGATTTCATCCTGGTCCATTTCTAGCATGCAGCACACCTGGGGACCAGGACTCTGAAGTTCTAAGGACTTTTCTAGTTCAGACACAGAGGTAGGGCACTTGTGGATCGATCAGAAAAAAAGACTAATTTAATAAATGAGTGAAAATGTTTATTTCTTATTTTCCGCTCATCTAGCTCTGGACACTGAACTATAAACCCCTAGTGCTGCAAAAAGACCTTGAAAAGTTATTAGACCATAACTGAGTGTTACACAGCCACTCATTGGTAAACAGAATCACTACCTTGAAGTCAGCACTGAAAAGCCATGACGAATGCACACTCTTTCAAACATTACTAGAATGAATGGGTTCACTATCAACATTTTTGTAGAATAAGTCTTTGAATGCTTTTTTCTTTGTTTAGAAATCTGAGTAGCTACTTACAAATACCGGATCCTGAGGCTGCCCTTCCTAGATCTCCAGTAGAACAATAACTCCCTCTGGTGTTTGCCTGCTGTTGTTACTGCCTCAGCCACAGCCCTGGGAAACCCTGCCAACTGATGCACATACTGCAAACCCTCTCTCTTTGGTATGTTACGCTTTGGGCAGAAAGGAGAGTGTGCACCCACCAGGCACACGCCGGCCCCAGAGGCTCCCACGTCTGCAGGTGAACATCACTGCATCATGAAAAATGGATTGCCAAACTCTACTGCTGATGAGCATCTCATCAACATGCTCCCTCTATTTATTTAATTACATCAACAGTACGCTTGTTGCAAAGTGTCTGGATGTTTTGTTTGATGAATACTGGAACTCCACAACCCCGTCCCAAGAGGGTCAGGATACATATAGGGATATGTCAAGTAGCTGTATGGTAGTTCAGAATTAATGAATTGCTGTGCTGTGCTCTTGGGAGAGACAATGTAGAACTGTCACTCAGCCACAAACTTATTTACAAGAATGCTGTCACAGCTTCAGGGCTCGAATCTGACCTACAAGTGAGTTTCAAGTCGTATCTCCAGACAGAGGGAGCAAAATGAGATGCAAGAGAATTAAGCTCCTGTCCTAGATCTTACCTATGTGTTGCCATAGTCAGGCTGATTATCAATTTTTCAAACTTAAAATTGACAAGAAAAATCTAAACTTTTAATGTTAAGTATACCTCACACAATAATTTATAAGTAAACACCCAATAATTTTTTTCCAGATTTTTGCTTTAATCAGATGATGAAAACAATTCTGAATAATAAGATCAGGTAACTAAATGTTTGAGATATGCATTTTGCCAAAAAGAAGAAGCTATTTTGCTGGGCTGTCCAATAGAAATTCTTTGCAACGGATCATATGATCATTCAGCTGGGTGCTTGCTCTGAAGCATCCACAAGCTTTTTACATTTCACCTAGTTGTCTAGAGTCTTGAGTTTTTTGTTTCTTTTTCAGTTTTCTTGAGCATATCACAGAACAGGAATCTGTAAGCTGATTATTGTTGCTGTTAATTCACTTCTGAATGCAAACATCTTTGTATATTTCAAACACCGGTGTGTAGAGCTGAAATCAAAAAAGTTAGAAGCAGTTGAAAGCTTACGGTAAATCATGTCTGTCTGGCACCCTGGTCAATTCCTTGTATAATATTAAGTGTGTAACTGTACTACACCTTCGATTTCTTTTGGAAATTATTCATATCCTTTTCTTGGCATTGACAACTAAATATTAGAGGAAATCTGATACTTCTGACCAAAACAGTCTGCATTTATTGTATTCCACATTCACTGCTTGGCTAGAACTGGGTCAACAAAGTGAGTAAACAGTTTCTAGTTGATCAACAGAACAGTAGCCCGCCTACTTTTTGTTTGGTCAAAGCAGAGGCACAAGAAGTCTGGGACAGTTAACAGGAAACAAGTAAAATAACATTTTCTATTTGTGTTGTAAAACACAGAATTAGATTTAGCCGTCTACAATGATTTACAAACACGTCCTTCTGATCTAGTAGCCTCAGGAGTAATAGTCAAGCCCCCTAGCATGTGGACTTTTACAGGCATGCTACTGGCTACTCAAAGTTTCATTACGGCAAGATTAAATGTTTTTTCATATTCCTACCTTAAGTGAGCTGTAGAGGTTAAGACTAGAAATACTTCATCAGATCAGCATGTTTATTTAAATGATTTAATCATGACAAACTGTGATGACTTTAATGTGAGTTTCATCAGGTCAAATATAAGATCCTAAATGACGTAAGATGCATTAACTGCAGACATGAAGAATATTAGCCTAAGAGTTGAAACCCATAATTTTATTTGCTGACAAATGCACATTTGCTGTTCAAATGCACATTGCCATAAGGAATTTTTAGCAAGCAAGGAGGAGTCCTGAGATACAGCTTCCAATGATACAACAGCACAACCTGGTGATCAGACCATCTCATCTTGTCTGCCCAAGACCAGCCACCTTGCCTCACTTGCTCCTCGAAAGATTAAGAATAGAATTTTCTTCAAGTGTGTCTTTCATGGAGGGCAGAGTCTGCTGCAGCAGATCCAGATTATACTGTTGAGGACTAAGGGTGTTTTACTTATTTTGGCCTTGTTAGGAGGTGCTTTTCACTGTCTTTGGGCATGGGGATCTCCCATCCACAACCCCTGTGTGTTGGTCTGTCCTACACAGTCACATTGTCTTCCCGTCTCCTGGGTCAGCAGGCAGAGCGAGGGATCAGCTGCAGGCTCTAGCTCAGCTGCTGACTCATTGCAGCTGCCCTGGAGGTGATAAATAAATACACCTGAGCTAAACAGCACAGCTCTTTGGCATTCTGAGTCAACATATTATAGTGTTTGTCATTTAAACTCATGACTACAAGAGTTTTAAAATTTCTCCTGAAGTTCTGTGAAACTCTCATCTGCATACAAAATCAAAATTACTTTGCACTTACGTAATTCACATTATAACCTATACCTCATGGGTCAGAAACCAGAATACAAACTCCCCAATTTCAAGAGTTTGAGGGAAGGCATCCTGATGGCCCCTCAGCCTAGGCAGCTTTGAACCATGCTGGAGGTTTAGGGATGCCCCGCAGACCTGCAAGTCTCTTTTTGAAGTGAACTGCAGTAGGTCATGTGTCATAGCTCAAAGACTGCCATCAGGCGTAACAAGAACAATAAATAGTACTGATAAACACTCCAAGCTGAAGTGGGCCGCACATGGAAATTAGGAAGTACTATTTCCACAAGAAAGGCAGGAAATTAGGCTCTTTTATGCTGTTTCAAATGTTTACAGTAAATCAGCAAAATTCATGGTTCTAGCAGAAAGAAACTCAACTCTTACTGAGAAATTCACTGTACTCCAAGCAAACTAGCCAAATGTTAATTTCCTTACAGCTGTTTTTGCCATTTATTTCCTTGATTTGCCAAAATTAAGTCAGCTGAGTTTTCTCATGAGTGCAAACATTTGTGTTGCAAAAAATAAGAAACTCAAGTATTTAATCCATTTTTAGAAAATAAAGTTAACTTATCAATTCTAAGTGCTAATCTTCCCATCTACAAGAAAGTCCAGAAACTCTAATAGAAATAAACCACTTGGGTAACTTGACTGTTTGCATAAAGATTTAGAGTCTAAACATTGAAGGCAAACACCTGCCAAAAGGAACCAGCTTTAATTTGGTCAGCAGGAAAAAGTGAGGTAAAACACCAAAGTTTCAAGCAAGACCCCTAGGAAGATGCTAAACTAATTTTTTTCATGCAGATACATCACTGAATACAAAAAAAGAAGTAACCTCATCTTTTTAATTCCTCTCTCTAAGGAGGATTAGAAGTCCAGCTGTCACAGGGAGCACGCTTGCTTTCTTTAGTCCTCATCCAGGTGATGACAAGCAACTCTAGTTTGCCAAAGCTTAATTAATTAATCAATCTCTTTCCCAAATTTCATTACTAGTGTATTGATTAGAAAAACAAATTTTAAAATATGAAATATGTTGCCTTGTTCAGCTTCTAAACTTTTAAAATCAGCATAATCACTCCTAAACCATTGCTTCGTTGTCTGTTGATTGAAAACAATTTTGAGGTAAGAGCTAATAGTTATAATTAATACTATTTTTTTAAATCTTAATTCTTAGTTGAAATGAGATTAAATGAACAGGAACTGAAAACAGAAGTCAATGTAAACCCATTGCACATATGTTATTACTATGAGGAGTAGAAAAAAATTAATATTCAGATGAGAAGCTTAATTTTATCATGACTTATAAGACTGGAATCAGAATGTCCAGATTAAAATTCAGGCTCTGATTCCCTTTTTATTTCAGTTTTCTCATCAGTGTTATGGGGCTAATAATTCTTACTTTTTTCACTCACTGATTGTTTCAAGGATGAAAAATACAACATCAATGCTGGGTATTATCATAATTAGTTTTAAAAGTGTGAATGAAATAATGAAGATATATCATGGAAGTAAAGAAACAAGGTATTTTAAACCATAAATGCACTACACTGAGTGCATCAGTAAATAACAGCAGTCTGATGAGAAGAGAAAATCCACTGGCAAAGAAAGAAAAATTTTGGAAATCACCATATCACTTTTTTCACATATCTCCCACTAAAGAGGTCCATTCTGAAAATGGTTATGGAGTAATTTTTTAAGAGTTAAACCTATTACAGGTACAACTATCTTTTGGTGTATGTATGGATATAGTCTAAGATTTTCATTTTATAGAAGAGTAGTTGCAGACAAAGAACAAGTAGGGAGTAGTGAGAAGGAGTAGGGAACTAGTAAAATGTTGTAGTTAAGTGGATTCCAAAACACCTAGTGATATAATAATAAAAAAAAAAAAATACAAAGCCCTGTTCAATTACCTAAGAGTATAAAAAAATTAACCCCTCTTGCTTGGAGAATTCATGGAGAACATAAATGGCATGATGGTGTAACTAACTACAGCAGGAACAAAAGATGTTTAAAATATTAAAATTAATGCACAGAAAAGTAATCAATCAGAGTTTAATATAACACATTGTAATTGGACAAACATAATTGGTTTATTATTTTTCCAGGCAGTCAGTAGAACAAGATGAATAACAAAGCTTACAGGTTACAGCAATTTTTCAATTGCTTGTAAACTAGTTTAGCTGTCTTGCCTTAAAAAGCATGTTGCTATACATCAGGTAATGATCTGACTCCCTTTTTCACATCATGGACATCATCTAGTAATCTCTTCTCTACAGTGGATTTTCAGGACTCACTCTGCTGATAAACAGGGGAGTGAAATTCTTTGGAAAATTTGGCTTTTTAACTTCTTTTATCCTAATCTCGGCAAAACAAACACCAGCCCATAATTCAAAACATTGTTACATTGTGGACATCGTCACATTTCCTTTCAGAAGAGACAGTCAAAACTCAAATCTTACATTTACATCTACATTTACAGATGAGACGCAGAAATTCCAACTCACTTCATGCTTCTAGGCATTTCTAAATCAATAGAAAGGTATAAGTTCCAATGTGATTTTTGGAATAAATTAATTTATTTGGGTTGCAGGACCAGGAACTGATTGAGTTATTCTTTTAAAAACAAACTCAAAGTCATCTTATACTCCTTGCTAGAAAAAAATTTAGGGGCAATGAAGTGAATCAGGAATACAACATGGATAACCCATGGCAAGGTGCATGCAAAGATCTACCTTTGCACATTGTTATATGCTATAGAGAAGTGTCAGTGTTCTTTAAGACCAGAGGATCCATTGTATACTGTAACATGAAGATGACAGAATTTTAAAAGAGGCTGTAAAAATATAAAATTTTGCATGCTGACACACTTACCTGAATGGTGATACACTGTTCTGTGCTGACTGATTAAAATCTGGAATAATTTTAAAATGAACCAGCATGACATCAAAAGCACTACACTATGATACCATATGTGCGCTTTGTTTTGCTGCAGAAGAATGAATCCTTTATTAATTGCATTCACGGTTAATATGACAGTTATCTGAAGAAAAATAGTTTAATGATAGGCATTGGTCTAGACATTACATTTCCGCAGAAAAACAAAGAACAACAGATGATACCATTTAGCTGTCATAAAATTCATGAAGATGTCACCCTTTGTCATTTTCAAAGTAGCTTTAAAACCTTCAGTTAAGACATGCAGGTCTATCATTATGTCAAATCCCTAGCTTTTAACACCAAACACATGATTAGTGTTGTCAGATCTGTCAAAACTCAACAACTTTGACAGATATGAAGTAGCACTGACTTGGCTGTCAGCAGTTGGTCGGCTCTAGTGCTGCCTGCTGTGGGACTGCTTCAGGACGCTTTGCTGGGAGGGCTCCAGGGCTCCCTGTCTCCCTCTGCTCCCAGCAGCCCCCTGTAGCGACCTTCTGGGCTTTTGCCTCCTCTAAAAGACCCTGTGTGAGCCTGAGTGCACGAGGACCTTTCTCGATGATGCAAAGACAGTGAAGAGATTTAACAGGTGGCTGGTTGCTTGGCTTTCTGTTTAATTGACCATCTTAATGCTGCTGAGATCAAACTATATTGTTTACAGTGTGTTACCAAACACTACTTTGGATGGGGTATTTTTTATTATTAGTGAAATCAAGTAACTGGATGCAAAGGGCAGCTGTGCAAGAAACATTTTGTAGCCAGCGCCCTATTGTATTACATGACACTACCAAAACCACACAGTGAATGTCAGAGGGTGTAAGTTTTCACCAGCCCAAGTTTTCTGTAGCTGTACCTTTCCTGAATGAAGACATATAATGAGAACAATTGAAAAATATTTTAGAGTTTCAGTTTTCAAAGATTGATTTCTTATACAGTTGTTATATACCCAACTCTATGTGGCTCAAACTTTGAAAGCATAAACTCAAATATATGCATAAAACTTATGAAAGCTTTTCATGCCAGAAATTGATAATTTCAACTTTGATACATCAGGTCGTTGCAGGATTTGAAAGAAGCAGCTGCACAGAACAATTAGGCAGCTGGAGATCAGCCCTTTGCAGCGATATAAAGCTCCAGTTTCTGAGCCCTTGGGGATATGAGATATCAGATTTTAAGTAGTAATGTCTCAACATGCAGAGGAAATGTCACTGCTGTTTTTTGTTTCAAAAAGGGGAATTATTGCTGGGGGTAAAGCCAAATTTAAAGAGGAAACATTTTGGGGATGTATTAAGGCTAAAGCCAGAAACTTTTTGAAATAGAAAACATGTTTGAAACAACATAGCATATCTTCATTTTAAACACTAATTATCATTACATTTACCTTTCCTGAAATACTTGATTTTTAGCCTTATTTACAATGTGTTCTAGTGTGCTTGTGTGGGATAACTCTTAGAAATCAAAGGCAAAATGGTAACAGCCTGTCAGAACACTTTGTTCTAGCATTTTTCAGTCTCTGCAAACCTGTGTTTAATTTTATTTGCTTTTTTATATTTGTAAATGTATTAAGATTATTCACCAGATCTGTAGACCCTTAAATCCCACACAAAGAGCTTACAAAGGTGCTCTAGACATGCCAGCACTGAATGCTGCAAAAACTGAGGGGACCTTTCTCAGAGCTAGCCAAGTACTATAGGATCCCAAGCAGCGCTTAGCTCCATTTGCATCTTCTATCTGTGAAAGAACTTCTTCATGTGATGGTTGAAATCACAGAATCATAGAATCATAGAATCACCAGGTTGGAAGAGACCCACCGGATCATTGAGTCCAACCATTCCTATCAAACACTAAACCATGCCCCTTAGCACCTCATCCACCCGTGCCTTAAACACCTCCAGGGAAGGTGACTCAACCACCTCCCTGGGCAGCCTGTTCCAGTGCCCAATGACCCTTTCTGTGAAGAATTTTTTCCTAATGTCCAGCCTAAATCTCCCCTGGCGGAGCTTGAGGCCATTCCCTCTTGTCCTGTCCCCCGAATCTCATTATGAACATGAATGATTACAAAAAGCATACACTGGAAATCCTGGGGAAAATACACACACACACACACAAACACACAGGGGCATAAGCTATAATTTAAACTTAATTTGAGTTGGGGAGAAATCCGAGGACAGATGATCAGATGTAAATTGTGTATTATATATTTTTCTATATAACTGACATAGCCATACATCTGTACAATGCATAAGCCTTTCTAGACGACGCTGGAAGAACAATACTGTACTCAAAATTTAAAAAGGAAATAAAAATTACAGCCCTTATGACCTTAACATTGCCTCTTTGGCTATTTCTTCACAAAAAGGCTACTAATCAGGTACACAGGAAAAGCAGCGCTCATTTGATCAGCAACTCTGCCATATATTGGGCTTTACTTCTTATTTAATCTGCTGTCTCATTATAGATCTACTACACAGCTCACACTATACCCAAAAGACAAAACTACTACATTCCTTACTCACTAACCTTTTCTTTCAGCTTTTTCATTGTTCCCAGAAAAAGGAAAGTTAATTACGCCCACTCTAGAGGTGGGGAAATGAGAAGCAAAACAGTCAAATTTAAGATCTGCGATGTTACCTGCTTTTCCAGATTACATCACCTCCTAAATGCAAGGAAGAGCTCCCTGTGACTTCAGTTCTACCTCAGCACTTCCACAAATCAAGTCTGCTTCTCCAGCCGGAGACGTATGAAACAAGGAGCTCGAAGTAGGCAGACGTATCCCTGCCTATGACAGGGAGGTTGGAACTAGCTGATCTTTGAAGGTCCCTTCCGATCCAAATAATTCTGTGATAGTATGACATCTGCCAGAAAGACTTTTTAACTTTACACAGGAGCTTTGTGTCGAAAGTGGGGCAGAATCCAGCTCCCCAGGGCAGCTTTCCATGGATTTAACTGTGAGACCATCCTTTTTATTGTTACAGTTCCTTGGTCTCATTTGTATACACCTTGCTTCTGCAACAAATGAACCTCAGCCTCAGAGGACAACAGCTTCAAAATGTTCAACAGGCTTTTTTATTTCAATGCTCTCTTTTTTAATATCTGTGCTGTCCTGTTGAGTCACTTTGAGTGCTCTGTATTTTAAAAACTAACTACTTCAGGTTATAGTCTGGAAAAAAATATGACTTTGAGTTTAAAAGCTTTACTGGGTATTTTTGGGCTCATTATGAGGAATAGACTGAGACTGATCTACCTCAAAACATTAACAGTCTTCTTACCTTGCTGGTTACAACCCTCCTAATTTCTTAGTCCCAGGCTTACCACAGTGTCATTCTGGCTGCCCCGTCCACCTCAGAATCATGAGCAGTTTATAGCTGTAGTTTATAGGTAAATGTTTTTCTATCTTTCTGACATGTTGTTCCTGCAATTCTGCAAGAGAATCTGCTTAGGCAAAATCTTGGTCCTTGGTTTGAACATCTGTCTCCCAAGGTTTCAGGTGAAAATGTCTACAAGGGCTTTTTTCTTCAAACAAAGTACATAGGCATGGTGTGGTGCTTTTCTTTTTTCCCTCAGCATGTGAAAATCTTTAGCTTTAGAAAGAAAAGCATCTTGTTGAATATGTCATGCATTATCTCCCTTTTTAAAAGATGATCACGGAAGACAGTGTTTGCATTGTGCTGTAATCTCTTCGCTAGGAAGCAATGCTTGCTGTAAAATGACTTTAAGGCAACCAGGCATCTACATATTAAGTGTGGAGATACCTAGAAGAAATCATTAGCTATTTGCTTTATGTGATCCCTTTTGTTTCAACATGATACGCATAGTAAAACCATTTGTTCTCAGGTCTTGCACAAGTGGTCTCCATCTGTGTCAATGAGAAAGGCCAGATAGCTGCAGCACTGCTGGGCAGGGCCTACTGCTGAAAAACAATCACATCAGAGAAGGAAGCAGCCACATTTCAATTTTGTCATTGGCCTGTTGGAAAGCTATGACCCCTATTTGTAGTTACCTCCAAGAAAGTTCTCATTTATTCATTTTTAGTTTTAAATTATCCTTGTCAAAAGCATAAGTGTGTATCCCTCAGAGGAATGTGAATTCAGACCACAATTTTCTGCCTGGGACCAATTTGTACCCTAAATTAGGGGTAGAAGCAATAGAACTTATTGATGGAAGCAATGCAAATAAGAGAATTCGTAAAAAAGTCTTTCAAGCTTGAATAAAGCTGACAAAGTAAAAACTAACAAAACTGAGGCACAACAGCAGCTTTCAAGACAACGAGCATTATTGAATAATAAATTTGCAAACCTCTGTAACAGAATAGGCACATTTCAAGTAGAGCACCTGTTGAACTATTTTATTAGCCCTCCGAATCAAAAACATCATTTCACATTCCTTGTTTCCAGGAACAGATGTCAGTCTCCTCGAAAGCAGGAGGTGCAACAGATAACACACTCTGTCATGCTTTCAACAGTGCTAGCTAGTTTTTACTTTCCAAGCATGTCTTTCTGTTTTTCTCAATGTTGCAAGAACAGTTTTCATTTTTGTAAATGAGGGTAATGATGGTATCATGGCAGTTGCACGATTTCCGGAAAAGTGAAAGACAAAAGGTGTGCTGATGCTGTACATGCTGTGCTTCAGTTTGCACCCACATGAGCTTCACTCCTCAGAAGTGTCTGTTCTCAGCACTCACTGCAGCTGTGAAATTGGGAGCTGCACCTTGGCTGCTGCTAGCTACAGCATGGCACTGATCAGTCCATCAGGCACTCAGGTTGTAAAGGAACAAGCAGTAAGCACACTTGCGTAACTTTGTTGTGATTTCACAGATATCCTCAGCTGCTCAACGTCAAAAGACATGGAATAATGGATTTACTTCTGATATCCAAAGAGGATACTGCAGGATGTATTTATTTCAGGGCAAAACTGACCTTGACTACTGCAACAGCGTTGCCTTTAGTGTTAAATAAGAATTTTTAACATTTCAGTTAGAATATATAAAAAAGGGATTAGCTCATAATTTTTCAGATATCAGAACTAGGCTTCATTCATACGACTGCTGCTATTATCAACCTAATTTTTGGAAGGATAATTGTATTTAGCTTAAATCTAGTTAACAGGTTTGTATCTTGTGCTGGATAGATCTTTATGGCCAATTGACCCGTCAATGAGATGAGGGCTCACTGAGGGCATCAAATGACATAAATCAGCACATTCATATGCAATTGTTAAAAAATTGATCCTGTGCCACACAATCCATGCATCTGAATGAAATACAGGTCCTAGTTTTGCCCATAAATTTCACATTTTTAATCTAGAATTGAAAGAACACAATATACTGTAATTGTATTGTATTTGTAACAATTCCTTCAAAAAGAGACTTTTGTAAAAGAACAATCATGAAGTGGAATTGAGCCAGTCAGACTACTGGCAAAGCTTCCTGCTGAATAAGATGAGATAAAGGGAAAACGGAGACTGGAGAAAATTGATCCTCTCAGCAGAATTTGTCATAATTACATGCAGGAGGAGGAATTAGCTATTATTCTACCATTAAATTCCTCAAGTGGCCAGAAGGAACACTCTTGCATAATCTGCCTTTTTGATCTAGCCTGGGCAAAATGAAGATCCTGTTAAGAAAATTGGAGATATGGCTCATCAGTTTCTATAAACCTGGTAATTTTTTTCCCTGTAGGTCAGGAAGCAGAAGGATGTATTGGAATCACCTTAAGAGCATTTCTCCAATAACCCACTAGTTTCTGTTTAACAGAAGTTTTCATTTGAAAAACAAAGGTAAAATAATTGAATTTCACACATGCATTAATCCCTGGCAAGTTGCAGTGCAAAAAGCCTTTAAATCTCAAGTACTATTCTTGCAAGGCAACCTCTGCACTGGTTCACTGCTGGCATGACCTGAACTCTGCCCCATTGTAAGAGCAATCACATTGTTGTGAATCAAATTCTTGTGTTTTCACTAATAAAAGAGGACTTATCTGGTTGCAAGCTTCTGTTTATGCAAGGAACTTACAGCTTGAAGTACAGCTTTCTCATTGCTGCCTAATTTAAATGGAGACAGTACTAATAAGATGAAATAACAATTCTGAGAAGATACAAATGACTCATTAACTCAGACAGGGAATAGACTATGTAGCCTTATGAGAAGGGGGGTTGCCCTTAATATTACTGAATGCAGTGAAACAGCAACAATGACATTGTGATAGGGTGGCATTACTGTCCCATGGGCTAACAGCTGAGTTAGGTATCAGAGAAACCACCAGCACAGCTATACAAGCTTCTTTGTGGAAAACTCAGTGCTTCCCCTTCTCAAAAATCAGAAACTGTTACATAATCATTCAAATTAGCAACATGAAACAGAATCAAAGGAAAAGAAAGCAAGAAGCTATGAAAAGGGACAGCTTGTCTGAAAGATAATTATATACAGTTAAAAAGAGTAAGAAAAAAAGCAGTGTGTTTAGTACTCTAGATTAGTAATGCTCCTTCCTTAAATGCAGTCTGCTCTACTAATTCTCCACATTTCTTTTCTTACAGATGTTGCAAACATGATGATTTTATTGTTCATGACTGGATGGGTGAACTACAATTTTACTACAAGCTACCTATACCCAGTCGGCTGAGATGGCTTCACTGTAATTTGAACTGCTAAAATAATCACTGATAAAAAGAATAAGAATAAAAAAGAAAATCTGATTTACTAGCAATTGTCCAGAAAAATCTCTCAAGTTGTCAGAGCTGTAACATTGTCACTTTGCTTCCTGCAGGATCCCATGTAATCCATTCCCTTTCTTCAGCCAGGAATGGCACTTGTCTGCTGGAGCTGCCCAGTTTGTCCAACAGCAAATTTGACTGTGAATACACAGAATCCCCTTTCATGCTAACCACAACGGAGAAACCAAAAATTTACATATTGGCAAAATTGAGAGGAAATGACTGCTACAGCCATGACTGATTAATATGTATGTGTACAGCAGGAAGAGCTGCTCACCAGTAAGATGATACGACAATGCACCTAGCTGATATAAAACATTACTTCAATGGATACAATTCCAGACAAAGCAGCTGTATGCAAGTGGTGGCTCTAGAGGTGGGAATTCAATCAAAGGCTTTGAGACAGCAACAGCTCAGACTGCCTATATGCTATAACTGATGAGCAAAGGGCATCTGGGACCCTGTCCAGGACTTCTTCTCCAAAACAGCCTTTCTTTATTCTGTACTTACCACTGATTCAGATGCAGCAAATACTGTTATGTCATATAGTTTTTAGGTACTCTAATTTGAACCTTTAAGATGGAGGCAGATTAGCAGCACATCCTTGCAGATTGGCTCAGAACAGTTATGCACTACTGGACAGGAGTCCCTAGTTTCTGTGAAAATGTCAATCACATAGTGTTGGTTCAAGAAAAAGTCTGTTGTTTGACCATTCGATGGAGGTGTTGCTGCCTGACAAATTAAAAGACATCAGCATTTTTCATAGGTGGGAGAGGGTGAAAGATAAAAATCTATGTGGCAAAAATAAATATGGAGACTTCACTGGTTTTCCCCATAGCAGCATCGTAGAAAGGCTGGAGAGCCATTATCTGTAAAAATCATAATAAATGGCCTAGAAAAAATGATGATTGATGTAAGTGTCATGAGGTCATTGGATATAGTTTACTAAACAGCATCTTTTATTGAGTAAATGAACAATTCTATTAGCTTCAACTTGTCCCCAAACAAATCTTCATTAACTAACCACTTCTGCCAAGCATGGCAAACAGCTCAGGCTTGATTATTGAGCAGAGTCATCAGGGACTGAGCCAGAGAAAACACAGTGCAAATACAAGTCTAGAAGAAGACGTGTCAGTTACCTTCAACATTAGCCAAGTATTAAAATATGGATTCACTGGAAATAGCATTGGAAATCTGCACTGAGAGTAATGATGATTCAAAGTGCATGAAATTCAAAGTTCTTTACAAAAACAGATTTTAAGCGCACAAGCTGCTAAACATCAGCAAAGAAGCTAAAGTGAATAATGGAAAGATGACTGGCACATGACTTGTACATCGACAGCACTTAAAGCGTTTTCAGGCCTTGCTCTACAAAATTATATAATTGACATTAACACTCCTATGATTTGAGCTTTCTTTTCCCAGGCTAATTTGAGAAATGCAACACTTTTCTTCAATTCACCTGAAAAAACATGACTTTGTGACTCACTGCACTTTGAGGAAGACGTGTTTATTGGGATTTTGAAAAATTTCTACAAACTGACCCAGTAGAAAGATAATCACTTCTTTCTACATTATCAAGCAGCAAGCATGCACCAGTTTTATTTTACAAGTGAAATGTTTTTCATAACAATATGAATGAGATTGATATTGCTGACAGCTTGAATTAATAATTTCCCTGGGCTTCTTTCTCTCTCCTATGTCATGCTCCAATAACAACAATAGATTTTTCAGGAGAAAAAGTTAGATATAAAAGATGATGCCAGATGATGCCAATACAGACAGTGCTCTCCAGTATCAGAAGCTGACAATGCCTCAAGCCTCAAGGAAGTCAATATCACGTTGAAACTGAGAAAAAGAAAAGCGATTTTGAAATGGCCTAGATCAAGCGGGTAAACCTAATCCTGCGCTCATGATTGATGTCATATGTCCCGAATTACTACAATAACACCGTTCGATAACCACATGGTTTATTTTTTTGATATTAGTGATAGTAATTGCAACATTCTGCAATTATACAGTTTCTGGCTTGGGATAAAAAGAACTTCGACATTCTTCCACGTGCTTCAGCATAGGCTTTGGCCATAATGCCACCCTAATAGAGCCCCTGACTCCTCTCCAAACGTGCTGGAGAGGCAGCCAGCTAAATACAGATTAAGGCTTTCTTTTCTCACCAGTGGTAACTGGCAAAGTTACATTTTTTTGCCAGTTCTTCAAAAGTGACACAAAGAACATGCATGTAACAGACTGAATGTGCTGAGGAGGAGAAAAGGCAGATGGTTGGCGGGAAGTGCACATGGCTGCAGTGCAAATAGAAATAATGTCTTTAATGGAGACATGCTAGTTCTGCAGTGGGTGGTCTTTTTTAATCATCATTTATCATACGTAGATGAAATACAGTGGTGCTGGTCAATTCACGGTCTGATGTTATGGACAACCAAAGCAAAACTCTTAATATTGGGTAAAAATTGTCTTTTCTTGTGCTGCAAATTTGTCTGCTGCTATAGCACAGGGAAATGTAAATATTTACCTCACTGATGTTTCCCAGGATTTCATCTTTTTTTAGCAGCATAAGGTAAAAAACACCAGCATTTGAAAATATTCCCCAGAAACTGTGTTTTGCAAGCCATTTCTGTATTACTCCCTAAGATCTGGTCACACCATTTAAGCTTTAAACAGGAAAAGGACACTTACATTTGTATCTTCTAAAAAATATCAAAAACTGAATTGCAACAGATTCATGCTCCTGACCCAGACTTTTCTGGTTGTAAAGGCAGCTGCAGTGAAATAGAGGAGCCAGATGTCTGCAGCACCAGGCATATGGAAATTATGAGCTGATTCTATGCTGCTGGCAGCTGAGGACACTCAGCACCTTTTACAAATAGACACTCGATAAGAAAAGTTTGCAGGAAAAGAAAAATCAGTTTTCCTTTGCAAATTAACAGACTTCTCTGATCTCCAATATTGTACTTAAAATACTTAAAAATGTATCTGCAAAAAATATGAGCAAGGTATGCTTCACTTGATTAAATTCCAGCACTGCTGCTGCAGTCTGACAAATTCCCACAGCTATTTAAGCTTTCTATCCAGTGCCTACCCTTATCTGCCATATTCATTATTTTTCATTCACAATTTTTGCCAG
Source organism: Phaenicophaeus curvirostris (assembly GCF_032191515.1). Classification (NCBI taxonomy): domain Eukaryota; kingdom Metazoa; phylum Chordata; class Aves; order Cuculiformes; family Cuculidae; genus Phaenicophaeus; species Phaenicophaeus curvirostris. The sequence goes on along the minus strand of NC_091394.1, from coordinate 47,708,080 downwards.
CCTTTTAAATGCAATAAAGGGATTCTGGATGCCATTAATTTGATGACCATCTCATATCCTCTACATCTCCTGCCTGTAGGAGAACAGGAGACTCATCACAACTAGAAAACATGTTCCGAAATATGCATCAAAAACTGGCTACACTGTGATATCAAAGAGCATCAATTAAACATGCTAGATAGCACACAATCTCTGTCTAATTTACACATCAAGTCAATCAACTATTCACACAGGGAAAGGTACTACTGACTCTACATTTTGTTAAAATAAGTGAATTTTGAAGTGCAGGACACATTTCTGTTTTATGGAACTATTCTGGTTTCACTCTGCTACTCAGATTCAGTCTCTTCCTTGCCCTTTCCCCCCCTCTCTTTGCCACTTCACCTTTATCTCTCTGAACACCTTTGTCTCCTGCTTCTCCCCGTTTTTTTTTCCTAAAAAAAGAGGCAAATGGTAAAATGTTACATGAGAGTTCAGAGAACTGTGTGAGATAACACAGCATAAGGCCAAGGCACCAGATGACAGCTAATTCTATCACTTGGGTGTAAACTACCCTTCACGCAAAATGGGAAGTGGCAGATTTTCTCAGGACTTCCTGAGGCAGTCAGATTGGGGCTCACAGTTCATGGATAGGTTCATTTTTATTTATAGCTTGTTTACTTTTGGTCTATTAAGACCATGGCTTAGCAGATACACATAATTTTATTTGACTCCTAGTAAAGTTCAGAAGAAGAGAGTTAAAAGAAATTGAGAGAAAGGAATGTCAAAACAGAAATAGCCTACTTTTTTAAAATGAAGAGTCTGCTACTATTTATTTTGTTACATTTTTACAGCATTCTGACTGCCATCTAAACCTTCCCAGAGGGATACAGATGTACATTTTACTTTAGCTAACGACAGAATTACTTTGAAAATCATTACAGCAAAGAGAACAGTTACCAAGTCATGATCATCTTGACTGTGCAGAGACGAAAAGTAGGTGTCTTTCTCAACAAAATAAGCAAGCAATCTGTCACAATAGAGAGCTGTGATATTATTTATTATTGTTTGTTTTTTTTTTTCTTTTCTGATAGCTTAGCTCAAATCCTTGATCAGAACAACTAGGAATTGTTCTGCTCAGATGGCTTACTGTGTTGTTGTAAGTGGAATGCAATTTAGTGCTCTCCCATCTGACCAAAGCCAAATTCAATAAAGGAAGACAATGTCCAAAGACCAACACATCCACTTCCCCCCTGAGAGGCCAGACAAAGGTTTTGGCTTTAGAATAGATTACCAGCATCTGCCTACAGTGTGTCTTTGATAAAAGTGACTATTAGACTGTAATGGCAGATAGACTGTCCCTCTTTGCAAAAGAATGTTAGGCATTTTCCAGATCACAGTATTTGAGTTGCATTATGCTTTGTTATTGAGAATTGTAAAAAGCAGTGCAGTAAGATCAGCGCAATAGCAAGTAATAAAAAGAGTAAATCACGTCTCTGTGTACACTTCAAGCTCCTGTAATTTTTTTTTAATGTACAGATTTCTTTGCTGCCACATTTCCTTTGGGGTTATCTGTGGCATTACTAAAGAAAAAAGGTAGTCTGTTTCAAAAAGTGGTTTATAATATATGCACCCCATAGTCTACCATAGCTTTGAAGAGCCAATTATTGTTAGACTGTTGCATAAACATACATTTAGGAAGCATGAAAATTATAGCATCATGGAATTGCTAGGTTGGAAAAGACCTTTGAGATCATCGAGTCCAGCCGTATCCAACCACTGCTAAGCGATATCCCTGAGCACTTCATTTACTTATCTTTTAACTACCTCCAGGGATGGTGACTCAATCACCTCTCTGGGCAGCCTGTTCTAGTGCCGATAACCCTTTCAGTGAAAAATTTTTTCCTACTGTCTAATCTGAACCTCCCTTGGTGCAACTTGAGGCCATTTCCTCTTGTCCTATCACCTGTCAGTTGGGAGAAGAGAACAGCACCCACCTTGTTACAACCCCCTTTCAGGTAGTTGTAGACAGTGATATGGTCTCCCCTCAGTCTCCTCTTCTCTAGGCTAAACAATCCCAGTTCCCTCAGACGCTCCTCATAAAACTTGTGCTCTAGACCCTTCACCAGCTGTGTTGCCCTTCTCTGGATGTGCTCCAGCACCTCAATGTCTTTCTCAAGACTAATGAGTAATTATTTACTGGATCTAGTACCTAATGCATCATATCTGAGTTTTAAAATAGGAATTACTGACATGATGAAATATAATGGCTTCAAATGATTTGCTGTAGTACAAAAGGTGCCCTGCAGAGCTGTACTCATTAAACCCACTTACTGAAAATTCTTACTTAGTTTTTTGAAAATCCAAAATCACTCAGTCTCTTTAAAAAGCTCAACATCACCAAATACCTCATCTGTAGCTTCTTGGAATCCATTATGGCTCAAGAGAGCCTTGTCATTATTATACCTAAGGACAAACAAAACATTCAAATCTGTCTTAAAGGAACGACAAGGAACTTAACTGGGGATGGATGGCAACACATTGGTAAGACTGGACAGTAGTACACTGTAAAGAGAACAACTTGAGTTATTTTTACACACTATATGTATTAATTAAGCACAGGCCCTTCAGGAAAGAGGCCTAAGTCTTGCTTCCCAAAAGACAACGGTAGTTAAAAGCTACCACAATAGTCTAGATTAGGAAAATGGCAGAAATTATTACTGAAAATGTGATTGCATTATATAAACTGAGGCATGTCTTCAGCTTACTGATTCAGCTCATTTCTGTCACCGCCGTCAATCAAAAACACTGCATTGGAAATAAGCCAGAACAAATAAAAGATTCAGGTCATTGTTATATTTTTCCATAAAGTAAAAATTGAATTATTTGCCCTTCATTTGTTATCAGCATCTCAGCTAACGGGTATGTATCCTTGATGATCAGAGTTCTGTTGCTTTAGAGCAGCGACCGATACCTGAGAACAACATTTTGGATAAAGGTTATACTGTCCTCCCACAATATGTAAGTGGGAATGGACTGTGGGTTTATTTCATATTCTGCTGCACAATCTGCCCATTAGTTTTTGATTAAGACAGCACTGCTGTGGGAAATCTGCTTCCCTGCAATGTAGTTCCAGGCATATTTCAAAGCAGGTTTGTTCCTATTCCTGCTTGCAAGTCAGAAAACACTGTCTCCAAAACACAGATACAAAAGGCCACTGAGTTAGAGCTATTGATATCACATCACCCTGGCCCTGCACCTCAGCTCCCTGTTAGGACATCAGACCAACTTAAACTTCCGTTTCTACCTGAAGCAGGCCTGCCAGCCAGCCCAAGCTTCATGGCATAGGGTCGACTTGTCTTGCAGCAGTGAGAAGGAGAGGTGGTTGATTTAGTCACTGCTTCTTGGATTGTGGCAAAATCGTTGAGGTGACATGTTAGTTTATAGGCTGAGAAAACACCTCTCAGCTAATGAGACTTGAGGCACACAGAGTCAGCACAGCAATGTTCAAATAACTATTTTGTTTTTAATACCCTCCTGTACATTTGTTACGGTCAATCAAGTGGCATTTTGTCTCAGCTAGATGCTAGATGTTCAGGTGCTTTAATATGCTCAGACCAGCACGACTGCAGGCTCTGTTAGGGGTATTTATACTAAGAATGTTCACACCAGCAGAAGTGGGGTACACAGCCGTGGGATCAGGGTTGTCTCACTGCATTAGAACACCAGAAGGTCTCCATCTCACTGGAGCTTGGACAGTCTTACAATAACATCCAGACAGTGGCACTTTTGATAGTGCATGTGCATATATAGTTAAAGCACAGCTCAGATCCAAACATGATCTGTATTTCTTAAGGGAGAACTATGTAAGTCTGATCACACAAAATGATTTTCACTCTAGTGCATGCAATATAATCAAAGAAAATGAATTAATGGTACAATACATTTAGGCACATTCCGGATAGACATATGCAAAGGGCTTCCATACAATGTTTCATCTCAGAAAAGAAATTCAGAAGTGACTAATAAATAATGAACCATTACTTTTATGTAACTAATTATTGCATCTTCTTTATTTGTGCTGCCAGCAGATGAACAGCCCTAAAAGCTCTTTTCACAGAATGATATGAACTCCTGTTAAAGATCTCCTTCTCCTGCAAAAATAATGGCTTTTTCTGTTTCATCTGAGACTGTCAAATCTATAGGTCTGATGGCCACCCTGTTCCCAGCATCAGAAAAGGCCTGTTTAAGGGCATCAGTTTAAGGGAGGTGGAGTGCTGGTAAGACCACATCTGGAGTCTGTGCCCAGTGTGGCACTCTTGATTATCTTTATAATGTCCTTTCCTCATTAAGAGCCTTATTCCAAAAGCTTAGAAGCACACTAAGCAAAAGAAGAGTGATAGCAGTAACCAGATATTGAATACCAAAGGTATTAGAAGTCTTTCACTTTGTGCATTAGAAATACGTTTATAACTTTGGAGAACACTTTCAGCTTTTCTAAGCTTTACATTTTCAGAGGTGGAAAAAATAAATAGGCCATATCATACAAAACCAAGTCCTTCTCTCACCATTTACTTTTAGGAAGTTCTGAGCTTTCCCTGAGCTCTTATGTTCAGCAAGCTGCCTCAAGCCTTACTTGAAATTGCAGGAAGTGAGCACTTTCCTGAATTGCTGTGAAGGAAAGTGGACTTGTCACAAGGAAACCAAAATCGCCAAGCTCCAGACTGAATGCCATGGGCTCTCTCTCTCTGGATCTGGGCAGTGTCTCAGATAGAATCTAACAGTTTAAATTCAATATTCTTAATCACACAGAGAAAAGAAGGAGAACCAGGGAGGATGAGGAAAAATTGGTGTAATACATTTCACTATCTGACAACACTTAAACTGCAAACCGCTGTGGCTACCAAGTGTTCTTAAAGTAGGGGCCAGAGTAATATTAATTCCAGTAATCCCTATCTTTCAGGCCACAAAGTTCCACATGTCTTCATGTCATGCAAACTTTACATCCAAAAGGTAAAATGGAATTTACCAAGCTTATTTCAATGCCTGTTCTCAATTAGCATAAAACCACCCTACATGTAAACCAATCTGGTACAACCTGCCAGATGTTTGGGTAGCCTTTCTGTGGAGGACTCATTCTCACGACTCAGTCTTGCTCCTTCACGGGCACATAGAATCATAGAATAGTTTGGGTTGGAAGGAAGCTTAAAGATCATCTAGTTCTGACTTATTATCAGAGCAATTGATGAGTGTCTTTTATCATGTGCTAAATCAGTTAGAAATGCTCCAGTAAGAGCTCCTTTCTGAGTTCCTCTCATTAAAAACTTCCACTGGCTTCATAAGCATGTTTTTTGGTTTTTGGGTTTTTTTTTGGTTTTTTTTTGTGTCACGTGGAGCTTAACATTCCTAAAGCTGACTTCTGGAACAGACAAAATGAAACTTGCTCTAGCTACAGTCAGATGCCTCTAAGGTTGGAAACTGTTCTCCAAGGTCAGCTCCTCATTAATAAAGGAAAACATTTTTAAGTGCTGGTTTAAGGAATTTGATAGTGGATCCAAAGGCAGACTGCATTTCCGGATTACTCAAGGAAATGAACCATGTAAATTCTTTGTCAGTTTTCTACACTGTTCAAATCTATTTTTAGGTTCAACACCTGCATGAAGGTCTTAAGTTCATCAGACCTTCCACAGAAATACTGTAGTTTTGGTACAGATCCAGAAACCAATCCTCACTTCAATGGGAAATCAAATTTGAAATCCTAATTCTTTGTTTCTTTTTGGACAGAACAGTCTCTGAAAGGACAGCTCTAAAGAGTTCAAGAGAGCTTGGACACAGCTGGCATACAATCAGTTTCAACTTCCTTCTCCACAGGATCTGATTTTATTTTTGAATCCTCTCAGGCACAAGTCTATTTTTAATGTTGTTTGCATTTTTCTTTCTTTCTTTCTTTTTTTTTCAATTGGCTAGGCAGCCCCTTAGAGATTTTCCAGAAAATACCTAATCCTTCTTGGTCAGATGTTCCAATGAATGAAAGGAAAACAGCTTGCTCAGCTGTAGCACTGCAATTAGCATACATCGTGAGGACTCTCAGTCCTTCTCTAACCTGCTGGCTGCACAGCATGATTTCCTTGGGATTTTAAGCAGATTTGCTTTTAAGCAGAAGTGTAATGTTACTGAGAATCAGCAGATGGCATTGCTACACATAACTTTTATATTCCTGTTTACCTGACTGTACAGAGGTTAGACATTGAGAAAATACTGATTACAAGCCAGTGCAGCGTTTTTGCTGATGTTACTGCTCCAGCTCCATTCCAGAGGCAACACTTTCAACTTAAACATATCCAACCTCAACTATGCATTTGTATCCATGTGTTCTAATGCCCAAGCTCTCACAACAACGTAAGGGTTCTTTGCAGCAAAGGAATGTGCACAGCTGCACAGCCATGGTTTAGAAAACAGACACAAGAAATGTGGGAGAAAGCTGTTCCTATACAACTTTAAAAATTAATTGCTTCTTAATTACTGCATTGTTCAAGCTCATGGAAATGATTTACAGACTTTTAAAAATGTTAAAAGGCTACCTATTTAGTGACTGAATATGTGGGCTGAAGGTTTCGGCTGCAATGGTTGCATCTGCAAATAACCTGGGATCAAATGATGTAATAACTCACACCTCATTAAATTCCTCTGAAGAGACTACTCTCCAAACGACACGAGTGGTAATTTTTAGTGCAGGCTATGGTGTATAACATATGTCAGCACTTCAAAGCTGCTGTAGCTCCCAGCCTGAACCGTCTGCTCTTAGGGATGGGCCCTGGCTGGTGCAGAGTGCAGCTGTCTCTGCAGGTCTGATTGATGCTGAGTGAGCGCATAAGAGGGTCAGTGGACCTTTTCAAATGCATCAAGGCATGATGAAGTTGTGGCATGGCACTTATTTGCCAAAAGTCTCTATTTCCATATAAAGTCATAAGACCTCATTTTCCCTTCTTCATTTCAAAATCCTCATTTAAAAATAGGATAAAAATTCACTCCGCATATAAGACCACCTCATAAACAAAGTACTTGCCTCCCAGATACATGCAGAAGCTTCACTTTGGTAAGGTTAGGATTTTTTTCCCCACTCACGCCATTACATTTCATTCCATTGATGACAACAAGTTTGTGCCTACAGACGCATTTTCACACTTGGGCTTAGTTTCAGCCGGATGTGATCACCCTGCAGCGTTGCTGTGGTAGCACTAAGACCAGCATAGTCTGCAGAGGCCACCAGTTGAGCAGTCACCTGTAGCTAAGCTCCATGCCACAGCTAGCGCATTTAGCACTGTATTTATAGTTAGATTGCACACATCCTTAAGAACTGAATAGCTACACTGGTAGACATGTATTCCCAACTTTAGAACTAAACCTCCAAAACCATGTGCCAAAACGAAATTAAAACCTGAGGCTGTGACCATTCTAGCATAGGCTAATAGCCAGAGGTAACTATGACTTTTATCCATGGTGCTTACTTTATTTTTTATCTAGATACCTTGGAAGGCTGTGGGTCATCGCATTGAAGGATTAATTTTGAATTCAGTGGACAGGCAGCTTTCATTTTTTCCATTATCATCATGATGGTATTTTCCCAGGCTTCCAGCAGTCAAATAAATTCCAAACATCAGTGCATGACCACAGCTTTGTGCAACACTGAATGAAAAAGCAGGTCCCTGAGGGAACTGCTAATGTTGATGAAAGGAATCTTGCTTGGTTGAACAGGCAGAGGTGTTTTTGGGCAGGAGGACAGCACTGTCCTTTGGGAATGTTAAATCCATACTTTAGATTATAACTGCCCTTATGTCTCCCACAGAAGCATTTGAAACATAACATCAGTGGAGATACATTCGAGATACCGTTCTCTTTTCTCAAACCTGCCTAACACATTCCATTTTTCAATAACACAGCTTTTTCATCCGATTTTTTAATAAAGACAGCTACCCAGAGAAGAGACCAGGACTCTGTTTGTGGTTGTACTACAAAAGAAGAGCATAAAAAAGAGACAGTTTGCAATAACAATTTTCCTTTTTTGGGTTTTCCCGTGGTTTTGGCCAATACATACAGCCAACCTTCTCCATTTATACACCATCACCCCCAAACACAGGCACTATTTCTCAAAGTGACAGAAACAATCTATCATATAAAGATAATAAAAAAATAGTTATTATTTTCTGGTTGATTGTAGTTTAGTAATTTTATAATGGTTATGGTTATTTTCATAAAGGGGAAGTGTTTCAAAGAACTGAAAATCTACTCTGGGATACCAAGGTGTTCTAATATAGGCAAATGCACACTGAAAAATCCCTGAAAACTCCCATCCTTCAGCTTTTGCTTCAGAATATATTTGACACAATCTAATACTCTACAACTTTAATAGCAGAAATGTTGTCACATGAATACTATTTCTTAGGAGTTAGTGATTTATTTAAAAACTGCTTTGCAGCATTTGTTAAATGCTTTGATGCTTGTTATGTACTACCAATGTATTTCCAACAGTACTAAAATCTGTTACTTTTAGAGAAATCATGACTTAAGCTGAACGTGTTTGGTAAAAGAATTGAAAGTGTCCTTTGATGACATAAACCAATTGATAAGTCAGTGGCTTTAAAAAAGACTGGTGTGAGAGATAAGGAACTTGAAAGTCATGAACAACTGTACCTATGAGATAATACACAAAAAGGCTAAAGTTTGATCTACAGAAAACAGAAATTAAAGAACTAGAAAAAGAGGTAGTAGGTTGCAAGAAATACTTAAAATAGTCAGTGTCAACCATGAATGTGCCTAGTACATGAATAGTAAATTAAACCTGTGTAAACTAGTGGAATGGATTCAGAGAAGTCAAAAGAAAAAGGGCCTCTCCCATGGGGAAGAGTACATACACAGAACTTTCCTGATTGAGAGAGGCAGATTTGGATTTTTGTTTCTGACTTGCTTTTTCTTCTCCTTAAGCATTAATTTGAAAAGCAATCTCAGACATTAAAGGAAGGTCTTTGAGTATCATATTTAGACTGAAACCTCTCTTGCTTGCAAGGCTTGAATAGTTAGAACTGCAGAAAGAATAACAGCAGGATGTGAATATGCACATTTTGACCTGCAGACCAGTTCCCTTCTTCATTTCCATCTCTGAAATATGGCCTAGAGAGCTGTAACCATCTCTCTGAGCCATTAAACAACACATCCAATAACATGTAACTTTTAGAAAAGACAAAAATCACTTAATCATTGTAGAAAAACTGACCAGAAGGGCCCTCCTCTGCTAGCAGATCTGCTAACCTAGAGCCTTCTTGTTAAGCCTTGCAAAATTGTGATTGCCCTTTTCGGGAGGAGAGTGAGAGGACATATGACCTTGGACTCCCCTCCTGTGTGCTTTTAGCCCAGAATAAATCAGCTTGGATACAGGAGGCACCACATCTACATCAATTTGATCTATATGTAGTTTTAGGCTGATTAGTCTGTCCAGCTCCTTAGTGAAACACAGACTCTCATAAGGGCTTGGTGTCTGACAGAGAAGAACTCATCAGATTAACTGATGCAGCTGCACAGAAGGGTACCTTGCCTTTCTACCATCTCATGGATTTCCCATTTTGTTACTCACCAGTACTGCTCTGGATGGTCCTCACTGTAGTGGTTGTACGTGGAGGTGATGAGGATCGCAGCGATATGCACTCATCATCCTGGGAACAGCCCTTCTCAATGGCTCTGACGTAGCTGTGGCTCCTCATGCGGAAGCAGCCTGGCATGGGCAGATCCAGTGCCTCCACTGCCTGAGATTCCAGTTCACTGAACACCGACTCGCAGACAGATTCAAACTGACCATTCACCTCCATTTCACTCACCTGCAGGCAAAGACCAGGCAGGTTCAGTACATTCAAGGAGATAGAGGCTTTAGGCATAAATTTAGCAGAATTTAGGCTCTTGGTTCCTGCTAAGACTGGTGGGAAGCTGGGAGTCCTTGCAGCAGCATCTGATTTATCTCACCCTGGGCCCACAAGAGAGGCTGAACCTCTGGTCACCACAACCATTACATTATAAACCAAAAGTCACTCTTTCTTTGGCAGGTGAGGAAAAAAGGTCAGCTTAACCCTGGTACACAATCAATGCAACACATAGGCAATCACAGCGATAAACCTGAAGCTCGAGGGTAGAAGAGGTAACAAACAGTTGGGAAGGGGAGGCTGATAAGGGAACTAGCTTTGTTGCAGGGGAAAAATGTTTGTATAACTACATCTCTGGGATGTAAGGAAATCCTTAGTCTGGAGCAGACACTAGATGGTGACAAAGACTTGCTCTCACACTCATTAAAGAATATTCAAAAGCATGTGACCTTGCTGCAGGTCTCACAAACCACGAAACCACTGACTTTGGCTTAATTAGTAATGGATGCTTGTGTTTCTAAACTAAGAACAGAGGCCTGAGCTTGGCATTAAAGCACAATAATTATCACTGCAGGAAACATGGACGCAGAAATCATCACTTGTGGATTTTATTAGTTTTCAAGCATGGAAAAGGCCAAGGTTGCAAGAGAAGATAAAGACTGTTAGGGTGGTGGAAAAAAAAAAGTAGAAATTCTTCCCCAGGATTAGTTTTACCAATGAAAACATTATGCTGAGTATTTCTACACAAAAATGAAAATCAAAACTTCAGAGCAGAACTTTTTTTTTTTCAGAAGGAAACTGCTTAAAAGAGCATGAGAGAGAAGTGGATAGTACATTTTAAATAACAATCTTACAATGGTGGAGAACAGCTGTATCCCCAAATAAATATCTCGGAATGACTGCTTTTTTTTTAAAAAAGCCCCCATATATTCATATTGCTAAATAACACTGGCAGGAAGCTTTGTGTGGGTGTTAGGTGTCCAGCTAAATAAGTAACCGAACATAATATTCATATATTTGCCTCAGAGACCTGAATTTCAGTGCTGTTTCCTCCTAGATACATCCTGACCCTCTTTCTAGAGCATCAGCTCTACCCTATGCAAAGTGCTTGACTATAAAATACCCAGGTGGATACTCTAAGGTTACAGTGCCCAAATACAGAGTAACACAGAAATTCAAACTACTGTTCCATTCTGAATGGCACATATATTTGCTACGGCCACAGCTGAAGTCCTGACATCAATGATATCACATGCTTTTGTTGACACTGCAATGACCTGACAGTAACAGGAACTACAAATCCTACCCTGATGCACTTCTGGATAAATATAAGAAAATTCTGTTATCCAACCAACTTATCCAAATGACCCACTTAAGCAAACTAGCCCAAAAACATTCCAAGGAGCTACAGGATTTAGCAGATGAACTACCGGCCCACTGACCTGTGGAGTGCTAGCACTTTTGCATTTCTTTCAGATCTGCTTCTGACCAATTCAACTCTACAAGCATGTTATATGCAAGGAAAGACTCTTTTATGATATTAAAACTCATAAACTCAATGTGTCACAGTGGCCTTTGTTTTTTGTTTTTATTTATTTTTTTCTAGTTTGGAATGAGCATGAAGAGATCTACAGAACTTCAGGGCAATAATACCTTTGCTCTTAATATATGTACCATGACATTTGTACTATATAGGTAACTATATAGTTTAGAGGTACATGGGGTTAAAAATGTATGCAACAGCATAAAGAAAGGTTTAAAAATACTAACAAAATTATGAAATACAAAATATTACTAACTTAGTTTTCCTTTAGCACCTCAATCAGCATGTGACTGCTTTTTTTTTTTGAGGCATAAAAAAAATTAGCTTTCAGGTACTGAGTACAAGATCCTTAAGAGAACACTGTTTAAAGACACTGTTGATGAGCACCCGCTTTTGGAAATGAAAAAATTAGACTGCTTCTTCAAACCAAATGCATGTTGTGCCACTTGCAAAGGGCAGGTTATGGCATTATCAAATGCTGCTCTCTCAGAACCAAGATTGTGTGAAAATATTTCCATTTTCTTAAAGAACGTTTTGAAAATGTGTGCCATGCAACAGCCTGATTTCAATTAAAGGAAAATCAAGTTTCTTCTACCGTAAGGGCTTGGCCAGCATCCCGCATGGCAGCTGGTCTCTGGGCCGCCGTGGGTGCATGTCACCTACCTGACTGATGGTGCTCATGGCTCTCATGTAGCTCTCATTGCGGGAGCGGAACTTGGGGGATGTCAGCAGCCCCGCAGGGTCCAGGCTGTCCAGGCTTCGGTTAATGGAGACTTCACTCACTGCTCTCAGGTAACTGTGGCTCCGGATCTGAAGCTTTGGCGAGTGTTCACTGGATATCCTGGGAGGTTTGTGGAAGAAAAAAAAAAAAAAGAAAAAAAAAGAAAATAGTTATTTCATCCAATCTGAATGGCCTCACTAGGAGCGGGGTAAAGAAAGGAGAGTCCCCATAATAAGATTGGCTGCATGATCATAAACACATCAGCTGAACATCCACGTCTTGAAAAGAAGTTTTCAGGAACTGTAGGGGTTGTATTCCTCTAAAGGGTTGTTCCTCTGTGAAAACCTGGTGCTGGCCAAACCTGCTAGTGCTGTGACTCTGACATCCAAGTATGTACCCCTTTAATAGGACTGCTTATCCTGGAGCTTTTAAGGGTATATGGGCAAATACAGTAGGCAGATCATACATAACATGCACTCATAGTACATCTTAACTTGGGAAACCAGTCCAAGAACGTGGCGCAGCCGGTAGAGTTTTATTTTGTACCTAGCTTAAGCTGAAAGATAAAAAAATGTAGGCTAGAGAAGCAGTTTTATGTGATGATGTCAAATTATAAGTTTAAAAACCACAGTTGTATTTCTGGAGCAATAACATTTCCTAACTTTCTACTACCAGCGACAGATGAGATGCACAAGTAGTCAAAAAACCAAAAAAACCTCATAGGTAATGTGCACAAATTGCAGTACTCCTGCCATATGTGCTCATTCAGCTAGTTTATTCAAAGGTTATTATGTGTAGCTACAATTTTCCACCTGTGAGCAGTTTTACCCTCTGAAAATGCCTGTTAAGTACTGTCTTCACAATCTGAGGCATCCTATAAAGATGTGAATCACAAAAAGTGAACCATGTCTTGCTTCTTATGCAATGCAATTTGTTCTGGCGATATTCCTTTTTGAACAATTAATCAGTGGATAAAGTTCAGAAAGGACGCTTGTTCAATATTTTTATTAAATATCTGTAATATTTTCCAAATATTATGAAGTAAACAAATTAAAATATAAACTAAATTTTCCATTTTTAAATATAAATCTCACTTGGATGTTTGCAAGTACATGAAAGAAAAATCTGTAACCTATTTACAGGCTTAATCTTGGTCCCCTAGACTTCAGAAATACACACATTGATGACCTGAAAGAAGAGAATCCATTTAATGTCTAATTCCTCAACCATTTACAGAGATTTTGTATTCAAGTACCTAAGGCTGGTATTTAGTATGAGCAATTTCCCAGCGGCATGCACAATTCTGGTAATTGTCAATGTATTTTAGGAGGACAATTCCATTGTGTAATTTGCACACCTTAGTTCAGAAACTGGGTCTGTTTCTGAATGGTATAATACTGTAATGAAATCTAGGTCATCTCTACAACATGGTATTCTCTGATTGCTAATTACCTGCCTACTAAAAATATGTAAACTTACACTAATTACTCAATATTCCTGTCACAGGATGAAGATAAAGGCTTTGCTTGCCATTTTGACTGGCATACAGTGCAAAACTTAGAGCAGTCATATTCACACACTTTGACTCCTTATGCCATTGATTTCACATGACGAAAGTAGAAAGCTTTTTAGACATCATAATTAGTGGTGTTCCAAACTCAAAAAAAGGAAGAGGAAATGATGAAAAAGTGATTGTTACCAGCAGTTAGCTACAACATTTTGATAACTAACTCTAAACATGGAACTCTTGGGAAAAAAACTGTTATTTGATAAAAAAAAAAAGAAATAAAACCCCATAAAATAGAATGAATAATTCAACACACAATTTTTCATATGCATGTGATCTACTTCACCACTCTGCTGATCTGTAAACTGATGAGCATTGCCTTAAATGCATTTCTTAAATTACTTCAAAATGTATTTTCTGAATATGTTCTGAACAGTTTGCTGCCAGTATGTGACATGCAAAATTCAAATATGCTTGATTAGCTGCCAGTTAGTCAAATACGTCACCTGGGGCTGTTGCTGTTCACTGATTAGGTGAGTTAACAAGAAGACTGCAGCACATCAACAAATTCAGCACATAGATACTGTCAGACAGAAATCCGCCAGTACTGAGGCCAGTGCCCTTTAAAGACTGGAACCTGTATGTCAAGATGCAGGTACTCATAGCAGCAAGATTTTGCTGTGGCAGCCAGAGTACAAATCAGATCAGATGCTCCAAGTGCCATGGAAAGCCACCACAGGAGATACAGAAATTAATTTTCTGTATGCATTAGTGTTGCATAACAATGTTTTCTGAACTCTGCCTCAAACAAGGGCATCCATCCATGAGAGTAAACGTTTCCCTGTTGTTTCAGATGTGTGTGGTCAGCACAGCTGCCTTCTTTTTCTTACTAGTTTTCTTCCTGACTATAAAACTGGCTGGTTTGGCACATATCTAGAACCATATTTTACAAGGGGCCACTTGTCTTAGTCTGCACATACCTCCCATCTGTTGTATAAAACAGACTAGGATATTGGCAGCTGTTGGAGGAGGTGGCTCCTTGCTTACTGATTGCTACAACAATTTTTTTACTAGATGCAGTGATGGGGGAAAACCAAGGATTTAAAGCACAGACAAAGAAACTTCTGAAGGTTTGCATTTATAATGATTGCTATCACTTTTATAACTGTGTAATAAATCATCACTATATTCTACAGTACGCTTTAATGAACAGCTGAAATGCTACTTGAATTTTGAAAACTTCCCATTTAGATATATATCTGGCTACGTATGACAGGGGAAGATTTGAATATCTAATTTATTTTCTCAGAGTTACTATTACTAGTAACCAGTAAATGAAAATGCTATTTTCTTCCTTAAGAGTTCATTTCCATCTTTGTTTATCTTGCAGCACCTAAACTGTTTTTGCCATCATAATTTCCAAAGTCAAGTATGACAGGCAAGGATGGAGACTTTGGGACAGCTCTTTGGCCAATAGAAAATGGTCTGTTAGCTCCACTCCCTTCATTGGATATATTAATTGAGAGAATGAGGACGTGAATTATTAAAGATGTTAAACGAGCTCCTCGAGCACTCTACATCATTTCTGAGCTGCAGGGCCTGCTGGTGTGACACAGGACAAGCACTTAAGGGCAGTCCTGAACTCAGTGCCAGGGCCCTTTCAGAGGGGCTTATACACAGCTCACACTTACTGCTGTGGTAAAGAAAGATTTTTTTGCCTGGGAGGCTTCTAGTCCCTTGTGGATACATGATATGGTGATGCTGGTCGAAGCAGCACTCAGGGAGCTTGCAGCAGGCATAGGGTGTACTTTGGGGTTGGGCTGTCCTCTAAGGCAACATGCTGCACTCACAGGTGGCAGGTCCCTAAATGAGGTGCACCAACCACATGGGGTGTGAGGAGTAGCACTGCTAGATGTGTGTCATGCCCCGATTCATGTGCTACACACTTCACACTCTTGTCTAGGTCCTCTTTTGACCTATGCAGTGGAAAGAATGTGGTTTATTTATCCATGTGGCAATCCGGAGGCTGACAAGGTCACTATCAGGGTGAAAATCAGAAGCAAAATTTACTCCAGCTTTGACCAAAATAAACAGACCATAACACTCAGGTGCACAGCCGAGATACGGGGGTGCAACTTCCCAAAGCTACAGAAAAACAGATTTCAATCTGTTCAGATCATAATCTGATCTCTGAACACAGCCAAGGTCACTCGGATTCAATCTGAGACACACCAATACCAGTCAAGAAACAGTAAAGTAAATCATGTAGAGAGAAAGAGAAAGAGAAGGGAAAAAGAAAGAGTTGACACATCAGTGGGCAACAGCAGTTCCTTGGGAACACATGGTCGCTCCAGCAGCATCTTCTTCCACACCACGTGGTCCAGGCTGCTCTGATTGAAGTGATGGGCATACTCACACTCTGTGGCTCCTCGCAAGTTCTTTTGTAAGGCCAGTCCATGCCCCATCAGCATGTGGAGGGCGGTCTTGCCACACATGTGCAAAAGCTCCTTCGGGAGGGTCCAACCAGGGCAGTCTGTGATGAGAAGGATGGGGAGGGTGGCAGTGCCCGCTGCTGAATCTCCTGTCCCCATTAGCAGCTGTCCTGAGCTTGGCCATGAGAGGGGGAGCAGTGCTTACTCCTCCACCTTCCTTCCCACTGAACCCAGCACCACATACAAATGTTTAAGGCAGACAAAACAGTAAAGTCAGTCTTGACAATGTGCTTCCCAAATACCACACAGCAAGAGACACCAGAAGGAGATGAAAACTTTGGTTGTTTGCTGCTCTGCTGGCTGCTATTGCAGTGTCCCAAGGGGATTGACAAGAAAAGGAGCCAGTCCTGTGCTGAGGTGTGTGGAAATGGAGTTTACTGAGTCCTGGCAGAGAAATAAGGGCTCCTCTGGGTATAGGAAGGCAAGTGCCTCTGGATCCACACTGTGCCTCAGGGAAGACTGAGGTACCCTGCCAGTCAGGGAACAATGCAACTGAAAGTCTATGAGGGGCTATGAGAGGCAGAAGAGCATTCATTTAAGCAGAAAACACATCTTAACAAAGCATTTAAAACAGAAGATCATATAGATGTGTAAAGGAAATCTTTAATCTACCTTTGCATATTGCCCTTTTGTTTCTGCTCTGTACATTCAGACATACTGAGTTTGATTCTTCTGTTTTCATTCAAATACAGAAATGAAAAGATTTAAAATGCACCCACCTCCTCACCCCCACCACTGTTGCAACATGCACATTAATAAATACTTTAAGCCAACCGTTACAGATGTGTTTGCATTTCACAGTCCTAATTCAAATGGAAACACATATTGGTCCATTTGCTTAACTGACTATTTGCAGAGTAAGGAGTTGGTCAGCATAGGTAAGCATGGGAGGAACCAGGCTTAGGCGATTTGCTCTGGTTTGTACAAGGAAGTCTGAAAGAGGCAGGACACAGACTCAGATGATGGCCCCGGATGAATGAAGGGGGAAGGAAAGCATCACTGTCTTTACATACTGATGTGTCATTTCTGACTTGGATGTACTGGCCATAATTTAGTTCATTCAAATATATATTAAAGGGTTTTAAATTCAGTGTTAGCTGATTAAAAGTGAAATAACTCTGAATATATTCCTGGAAGAGTTCCCTTGCCTTCAGAATGGCTTTCAAATGCCAAAAAGAAGACAGAAAACAGAGATTTACAAGAACAGGCAAGTTTAGTTTCAAATATTTCCTTCTAATTTAGGAAAGCACAATGCACTCTTCTATATGTGTTCTTTAAGAAAAACGCCTTCATTTATTATATTTCACTTCTGAATGAAAAAAGGGAGAGACAAGACTGACGATGGCCACTTTCTTTCCCCTTCAGGCCAGACACCATATAAACAAACTTTACAATAAAAAATAGTCCTATGACTATTGTCTTCTGCAAGTTCAGCATTCACATTCATAGCACAAAGCACAATGTTGTGCCAGGTGGGTACCATGCTGTGCCAATAGAAAATGACAAAGCAGAATAAAAGTGAAAGTCCGGAAACATGTCCTGCATGCTTCTATAAGCCAGGAGAGGAGTGGGCTAAAATTTGCCTTCAAACAAGCAGAAAGCCCCTAATGACACACCACATACAACCCCAAACCAAAAAAAACCCACAAAACATTGAACCCACCAGTATTTCCCAATATCCTAGCTCTCATTTTTGCAGTCTGCAATGGACAGCTTAGTTCCCTAGGGCTTAATTATCCTAGGCTGAATGCCCCACCTCTACCATGGCTGCTGGGCACATCCAACACACATTTCTATGCTTAGTTTTATTTGGATTCTAGTGTTGCTAGAAGTTAGAATAATCCATCACAGTCTGATGCAAGGCAAACATAGAAGGACAACAGGGAAGGAACACGTACAGAACAAAGTGCATCTGTCTGATCTTGGTCATGATACAGGTCATCAGGCTGGGGTAGTCTGACCATGTTTGCACCTATGTTCTGCTGCTTTTTCAGTGCAGTGAACACAGATCTGTCACGCCACCAATGCAGACAAGGGCAGCACATAAACAGTTTTGAGCATTCCTTCCCCCACACCAGGGATTTTTCTGGGTTTCGAAGATCTCCTTTCCTGTCTTTGTTTATAACAAAACGAACCTCCTCATGGGGATTTCATACCTTGAAGCTAAAAGAAGAAATAATAAAACCTCTCTTTAAGTCCTTAGCGTGTTGCTAAAGAGCCAAGTGTGAGAAAGAAAATCTAAAACTTGGAGTCAACCAGAGAAAGTTCATCTGCTGAAGAGCAATTCAATGTTATCAGCACAAAATTGGCATCTGCTTCTTTTTGTGTTATGAAAGACTACTTTGCTGAGACTACAAATTATCCTCACTGCATGGGCAAGCCAACAGGTGACAGAAAGCCGCACGGGACATGCCAATGTCACAGGGATTGTCACGAGGTGAGAATAGGCAGAAGTTGCAGTATGGTGTATTTGTGTCTCTGCTTGATTTTGCAGATTCTCGTGGGACTGCAGAGGAAATCACTTAAAAAAAAAATATCCAGAAGTCCACACAGTTTGGTGTCACACAGCTCTAATGTGTCTATCTCCAGCTGTGATGGTTTTTTTTTTGAGTGAGCACATGGTGTCCTGCCAGAAAGCTCCAGTTTTTTTGAGAGAGGGCAGCAGGAACTGAATCAACAGATTCTAGTAGCAAGTACTTCTAAAAACCCCATTCCCTTTTAAAACCCTCCATTCTGGCTACTGCTGGCTTCAGAATCAGCCATGAATCCAATTATTTGTGGTTTTATTACAAACCTGCTTCCCTCTCAAAGGAAATGGAATCACTGGGTTTATTTCTTTTTGGGGTGTGTGGGTGCTGAGGAATGAAAGTGTTTCAAGAGCATCTTAAACCCTTAATAAGTGCTAATATGTTAGCAAACAAAGCTGACCATTGCACAAAAATTCACATATACATTAAAACAAAGATCCTCTCAGATGCTGTGTACTATCAAAAAAAATAGGCTAATGAACTGAAGGAACCTTTCTCTTGCTGTTGATGTGCTGAATCTTCTGTCTGCTCTCTAGACACGGTGAAGGAACAAAGCACAGTACGGAAGGGGCACATAATGCCACATGCAATTCAGCTGGTAGAAGAAGCAGATGGAAGATAATGCAGATAGACACTATACAATTCTCTTTAATCAGAAATCTGAAGGGAAGTTATTGTCCCCCTGTACTCAATGCTGGTGAGGCTGCACCTCCAATACTGTGCAGTTCTGGGCACTCACTGCAAGAATGACATTGAGGTCTTGGAGCATGTCCAGAGAAGGACAATGAAGCTGGTGAAGGGTCTAGAGCACAAGTCTTATGAAGCGCAGCTGAGGGAACTGTGGTTGTTTACCCTGGAGAAAAGGAGGCTGAGGGGAGACTTTATTGCTCTCTACAAATATCTGAAAGGAGGCTGTAATGAGGTGGGTGTCACTGTCTTTTCCCAAGTATCAAGTGATAGGACAAGAGGAAATGGCCCCAAGTTGTCCCAGGGAAGGGTAAGACTGGATAGTAGGAAAATCTTTGTCACTGAAGGTGTTGTCAAGACTTGGAACAAAATACCTAGGGGTGTGGTTGCGCTACCATCTGGAGGTATTTAAAAGACATGTAGATGTGGTGCTTAGGGATGTGGCTCAGTGGTGGACTTAGCAGCGTTAAGTATGATCTTAAAGGTCTTTTCCAACCTAAATTATTCTGTGGCCCCTCTAGCAAGACTCGAAAGTTATCCAGAATCTTCTCAGATTAAACTCTTATTTTAGTAATTCAAGCATTTTCATCTGCTGGCCAGCTACCTGAGAGCACTTGTTTGAGGGTAACCCCTACAAAATGGAAGGAAGGAGATGCCTCCAGGTCTGCTCAGGCACAGGTTTTGACATTGGACATGAGACTGCTTCACTGACACTTCTAATTGCTGTTATTATGGTGAGTCAAATCATGCTGTCATTTTTCTCCTCTTGCATGTCGGGTAACACACTCAAAACATCCCTTCACTCACCTGTGCATCTACACTTCCTGAAGCATTCATGGCAAGTACTGAAGTTTGAATCTCATTTTCTGTTAGTATTAAGCTTGCTTCTACTCAGAATACTGTATATTCTTGATCCAGAATACTGGAACAAGGTTTTCTCTATTGCAGTCCTTGTGCTATTCTACAAATATCTCAGCCTCCACAAGCTCAGACTTCACTTGCTTAACTTAATTTTCAGGCCTCCCCCATTCATACATTAAAAGTTTGATCAGTGCTGCCAGTGGGAAAACCCAAGCATTACAGCTCTCTGCCATCCTGCAGGAGTAAGGTAGTTACTTTTCAGGAACATCACCCAGCTGTGTACTGAGCTGGCTGCATGACCAGCCCTCGCTGGTTAGCACAGCAATTTACACAGGAGCTCTGGCTTGCTCCTGGGAGTGGGAGAATAGCCTCCAGCTCAGCTAAAAGGCAACTTCTGGGCAGACTTCCCATAACACAGTCTTCCTGTGGTACTCCAAGTTACAATATTGGACAGTATTTATCTACAAATAATGTTTTCCAGTAAATACTAAAAATGTATTTGCTGTTGAATTTCACTGTAATATTTGTTTAAGAGCAATTTTTCCTGTCAAATTGCAATGCATTTTCAGTCTATGCCACACAGAACTGAAACCAGGTGATGATCACCCATGTGCTGCACGGCCATGTGTCTGCAAACCCTGCCACGTGTCTGCTTCTGAGGCACCTAGTTCAGAAAGACGTTCCCAAATATCTGGGCTAGATCTGTATAAAAGTCTCCCAGTGAGATCAGAAACACATTTTAGTTTTGCAAGTCAGCATCAATACTCCAAAGCCTTCACAAAAATGAACAGCCACCCGCATTTTTCAAAAATGCATTATACATATGCAGCATTTTCCCACTTCCTCTGCAGTGTTCTGCCATTTCAAAAGTTTCAGATATTTACTAAAAAAAAAAAAAAAGCAGGTTCAACACCAGCTGTACAGATGTGCAACACAAACCAAACTATTGCAGAACTCTGAAAAGCAAGTACATGTCAAAGCAATGAGGAAAGGAGGCTAGTAACTCTGTAAGAGAGAAGGGAAAAATCCCAAGTCCAACTAAGCAAAGGAGATGAGCTCACCTTCTTATACGTAACAGACCTACCTCCAAATGAATATTTGAGGAAGCAAGATTCAATAGAGGGCCAAGCATGCTACGTGACAAACACTTCAAGTATCACCCCTGCTGCGGGCATGCATTATTTCTTGATAGCTATTGTGAATTCTTGCCTTGACTGTATTATGTGCTGGTGATGATTAGATTTCCTCTCCTCTTCTCTCTTCATGGCTTCACTTTGAAAGACCATATATGCACTCTGACTAAGTGGCTGTTTCAGTGCCCTCTATTTTAGCTTGTTTGCATTTGAAGAACACTAAGCATTTTATAGTGCCTGAAAAGAAGCCTGTTTTTAATTCTTTTCTAAGCAAATACTTCTAACTTATTAGATTTTTTTTTTCTCTGAAGTCACCAGGGAGGTGGTGACTTGAAATCTAAGCTACTCCTGATGGCATATGGGTTTAGGGGAGTGGAGGTAAGACAGAGCAATGACCTCCAGGATAACTCTATAGCCAGTTTCTCTCGCTGTGACTGGATAAATATAGCTTGGAGCTCAGACGTGACTTGCAGCCATCCCTTCCTGATTAAAAAAATGCAAAGAATTTGCGGTAAACTCTTCAAACAGAGTTACCACTGACTAAGATAAAACCCTGCAACTGCTCCTGTCATATCAATGAAGCTCAGAATACTAACTTCTATTCTATAATTTTATTTAAAGTAATGCGCATAATATAAGTAAATTAAAAATTAATGGCGTGCAGTAGGGTCTTTGCAAATTCTCTACTGATTCTCTGGGTACCAGTCTCTGCTGCTCTGGGAGATTTTTCCCTTTTATCACTGATATAGCACAGCAAATGTGATACCCCAGGAACAGGGAGACTTTCCCCTCATGTAACTTTACCAGAGCTATTAGTCAGAAAAAAGAAGCTAATGCCACTTTCAAGCTGATGTCACTTTCCCTTCCAGTGCTTTTACACCAAGTGAAATACCTCTGAAGAAACTCATGTAATTAAAAAAAACCTCAGCTATCCATGTGTATTTTATAACCCTCTTTCCATTCCAAAGTTTTTCCAGCTTTGTTTTGCAGTGATGACAAAAAGACTTGTCTGTTCTACTGGGATACAGCATGAAGGGGTAAACTGCTATTTCAGGTATGTGTGAAATAAATTGTGGTCTGGGCAACTTGACTTGTCAATGGTTTTATAAACAAGGCCAAAACACTGAATACCTTGAGGTCTGCAGTCGATTTTGATTATGAAATCTCCCAATAAATAGAAGTTTTCTCAAGGAATGTAAAATTATGCTTAACACACATTTTTAGATTTTTTTTTCCTTTTTCTAGAAACAGATACCTTCTGTGCTATAGGGTATCATAGGGCCAAACTTGTACAGAATGAATTGTGATAAAGCAGAACTAATAATATTTTGAAGTATGAGAGAAAAAGGCAAAAAATATCTTGAGAAACCTGCATAATAGTGCCAAACCCAGCTAGGGAATGAAAGGTATTTTTTAAAAAATTATTTAAAATAGGTATCTTTTAATGCCATGGAAAAGAAATACCCAGAAACATTCATTTGGGTCTGGGAGTAAAGGAATGAAGAACCATTTATCATGCCCTTAATCACGCTGTTAGTGTCAGGGGCAACAATTCACATAGAGACAGAGAATGCAAAAGCTATTTCCTTCAAAGGGGTTTTGAACCTCATTTCAAAGGAAGAGAGCCTTTAACTCCTGTGAAAGTCAGCTGGCCTCTTGTCCTGTAACAGTAGGCATTCTTAAGCATTTCCAAATATTTATTTGAATTTGTCAGAATTAAAATATATGCTTTATTGAATTGGGACAGCGCTCTTATCCAATGAAAAATTAAAGCAAAAATATCCAGCAATGTCAGATAAAAGAAAATGTACCCAAACTTCTGTGTTTGCACAGGGAAAGAAATAAAGCTAGTTCCTTACAGAGGACTGACTAATAGTGTGTGGCCTATCCCATATAAATTACAGACCAAACAAGCACCTGTGAATGAGTTTAGAAAAAACTCTCTCCTTTTCAAAACATAATGAAAGGATACATGGTGAAGATGGAGATGGCCTCCTGTCCTACTCGGAAGATGAAAATATCAGGATATCTATGTTTTTGTTCATCATAGCAGGAAAAATAAAAGGTAAGATAAACTAAAATTTTCTGGACAAATAACTTCTACCTGGCATTTAAAACCACAGGCAATGGACTGTGGCTTATGGGTTTGGATTTCAATGTTGACAGAAATTTGCTGTGTGACCTGAAGAAGAAATCATATAAACTCTTCAGAGTCAGCAAACAGGTATGTTAACACTTCCTACAGTGCCTCTCAGATGCCTTTGTGATCCTGAATTAAAGTCAGCAAACATGATTGAGGTTCTTCAATGGAAGAGAATAGTGCCTTCACATTTTTATTTTATTAATGGAGGTAAAAGTGATACAACAACTTCTTCCCTAGAGACAGATATTGCATATGAAGTGGAATAGCTGGTTAATAAAGAGTAAAGTGTGTCTGGTGTGATGGTCAAATGGTACTTTAGAAGAAAGGCATTTTTTGATTAAAACCATTATTGACCATAGATGGTGATTTGTGGTATCATCTGAAGTCAGCGGTTTTGCTGAGGTAAGACAGAACTCTTTGAAAACATCTCCAGCAGAATAAAACTTCAGTGAGCTATGGAAAAGTTTAATGCCTATAAGGTCAATTATAAGCAAAGTATAATGAAACTTGTATTACTTTCTCAAGCATCACAACCCTTATGAGGGGGGGCAAAACTGAAATTTTGCCCAGAAATCACATAATTGAATTGAGTCATGGGAGCAAGTAGCTTCTTCCTTAGATGACTTCTTCCTTAAATGAATGTTGTACATACAGTGGCTATTTTTACTGCTCAGATTTTTATCACCTTGATTAGGAAAACAGCAGCATTATGATAATATATTAATCCATTTCTTCTTGTCAGGAGCAACAGGGCAGACACCTGTCTGACAATCTTTGAACCAGCATGTCTTTGTGTGCAGGCAGGATGCACAGGGCCACCTTTGAAGGTCTGCTCAGCATCCTGGGACTCTGACTTCTCCTGTCCTGTCCCAGGTAAGGGCCAATTTGCCAACCCCTTGGATTTTGTCTCTCTAACTAAGTAGATAGGAGTTGCTGCTAGGCAAAATTAAGTGGAGCATTCCAGTTCTACACCACGTTTACATTTTCCTGAACTGTCCATGAATAGAGGTGTTTGGTCTCTCTTAATGACATGAACATGCCTGAGTTTCCTGCTGGTGTACAGTCATGCGCTGACCAGGTAGATAGAAGAAGCACTAATAAACTGCTCACTTGCTCACTGTCCAAACACAGATCCCAGCATTGCACCATGACTAGACAAACCAAGCTGCCTTAATTAATCACTTTTTTAGTTTAGCATACATCAGAGAGAAGTTGTATCAAATCACCTGGAAACACAGAAACACAACTGAAGTGGGGCAACCTTCTTTAAGTGACTGCTCCTGGGATATAATGTACAGAAGGGACTGTGGAGAGGTGGCCTTGAAAAACTGAAAGGTTGGTCATGTAACATAATCACAGACACATGCAAAAAGGCAGGAAGGTGGAGGATGCTAGGCTGAAAAAAATAAATTGCCGGTAGCTAAAGTAATGGAATTATTCCTTGAGATGTTAATAAAAAGCTCCATTTATTCCCACTAGAGCCAGTCAGCCACTAGAGGGAGGAATAATCTAGTGCTGCCAATGACTGCTATTAATTAAGCTTCCTCAATGCATTATGTTTTTCTTAAAGCTCATCTTATGAGGTTTGCAAAACATTTCCAGTTAAAGGAAAAAAAACTCGAGTTTTCATAGTTGATGAAGAAAGCACACAAACACAGAGTTCATGGACACAAGAACCAGAAAGCATATAAAAAGATGTGGCACATCTATGTATCAGAGTGTATTCTGATTTGTATAGCCCTGATGATTCATGGACCTAATTTCCAAATAATTAGGATTCATAGGGCAATTTGGTGTTGTAGCATTTAGCATATCATTACAAAACCCGGTAGGATTTAAAGCTTTCTTATGTGCTTTTCATGAATACAAGTATTTTTCTTGGTGACTAGAAAAGGTAGATCAGCACTGGGGTTGAAAAAGGAATTCTCCTTCTGTACAGAAACTGTCAGCTTGATAAAAAAGTTACTTCCATACTCTTAAAAAATAAAGCTATTTCAAAGCAGAAACCAAAGAAAAGCCCAACAGAGTCATACACTCTCAGTGGCTGCACTACCAAACTTGCTCCTTTTGCTACAGGTAACTATGATAAATATCCATTTATAGTAGGAAGGAAGATATTTAGATATGCAAAGGCAGGTTTTTGTGTGCATTTTGTGTTCACTACTCACTAATGAAAAGATTGCTAGATGTTTAGCAGGTCAGATCTTGGAGTTCTGCTGAAGTTCTATCAATGGGAAAGTTCACACCCCGTTCTTCCCTCAACTTATACAAATTCTGCGTAAATTAACGGGCCTTTCTAATCAGGAAAAAACCAAACTTAAACTCAGCAGAAGAAAATGAATCAATATTCCTCATATGAAGACCGTGGCAATTTCATGGATAATCTTCTCTGTTGTAAGTGCAGTAAGATATAACGATGTAAGCAGAAAACTACTCCTTCACAATCTCATGTAGATTTTACTGTCCCTGGCAGCACCATACTCTCAGTGGCTGCCATTAGTGCAGGACCATAGATGCTGCTTTCTATCCTCTCCAAAGAGGAGAAAGAAAAGAGACAATAACAGAGACAAACATTTCTTGCACCCTTCCAAATGGCTTTTCATCAGAAAATTCACAGGTTTTCCAGGAATAGGCATGCACAGAGCATATCATAGGGACCCTCTCCATTCAGCCAGGCTGTGATTTTCAGCATGTGGTGCATTTACTGCTCTGTGCAGCACATACCATGGCAGCTCAGGCTCTGGGACATATTAAAATACCTTTTCCTAGCTCTGAAGGCCTTCCCTATGGAGAAAAATAAGGCATTTTAAGATTCCCTTCTGCTATAGTGTGAAGGGTAACAAATACAAACAAAATTATAAAAAAGTGAGTGGGAAGCCATGTGTTAGTGTATGTAGGCAGGGCATAGAGAGAAGAGGAGAGGTAGGAATAGCTGAAGGGAAGCATGCCTTTCTGTCATTTGACCCCTGTGAAAGTATCTGAACCACCTCTGGGATGTATGTTAGCAATGGGAGTGGAATACACAGTGGTAAGAGGGGGGCGGATATGTCGAGTTATGAGAAGATCACACCTATGAATTTCAATGGACACAGCACAACACAACACGAGTTACTGTTACTCCTAGGAGTACTGTGCTCCCCTTCCGGCATTCACACATCATGGGCAAAGCAAACACATTCAGCAGGTGGAAAGGGAGAAGACAGCATCCTGGCAGCAGGATACACGGGGGAAGCACAGTTGAGGAGGAACTACAAGAACTGACCCTTCTACCCCTTGCTGAGGCCTTGCCAGCATCTGCAGCTCTTCCTCTGGCAGGGAAGTATAAAGATGAGTTAACTTCTTCCCCACCGCTTGTGCAGTATGGTGTGGCTCTTCCTAAGCATCTCAGTGAGTACAAGGTAATGCTGCCACAAGCCTTGCTTCAGGACTACAAAACAGGAGCTAAGAGCAAGAGGGCAATGACTAATGATGACTGCTTTAGCATTTCTGCAGTCTCTTTAGAAGGCTCCATAATTGCTGCACTAACTGTAATGAATCAATCCTCGTGACATCCCGATGTGCAGGAGGTGTGCGTTATTATGCCTTTTTACCCAGCGCTGGTGGCATACTGATATTCACAGTTGGCAAAAGGTCAGGCAAGGAGCAGCAGTGATGGGGCACCACCTTCTTTGGCCCCTGCTCCTGAGACTACAGCTTACCTGCCATGGAGGCACAGCACAGAGGTGTAGGGGTCAAGCTTTCCCACCACACTGCTCCCCTTGGGCAGAAAACGGGGCACCACACCTGAGAGTTTTGGAGTTTCAGTCCTTCATTTTAATCATTCACCTGATCCTCCCCTTCCCTACAGGAACACCACAAGCCAGGCACTCATTCCAGGTGCACCACTCATGCTCTTTTTTTGACCTGAGAAACACCAAGCAGCCAAATCATACCTTAGAGTGCTCCTGAACTATAATTAACCCTAGTGTATCATTTTATGGAAGAGAAACCTGTTAAATTTGTCTGAATTCAAAAGAACTTGGAAGAACAGATGCAAGATAATGTTTTTAACACATAGCTTGATTAATTCATGGCAGAGGTTATCATCCCATTGTGTTGGGTAGGAGGCTGACATTTAAAACTTCATATGTACTTCGCAGAGGGGAGAAAAAACACTTCATAGCTCAGCTTTTAAGTGCTTCGCTTGAGCCTTGTAAACAACACACTGCAGAATCCAGCACTGAGGACCCAGATCCCAATTGCACAATATTCCCAAGGACTTTCAAGGAAACAGTCGATATTTTGCTGTGCATTGTTCCTACTAAGTCTCAAGTATTAGAGAAAAC
The DNA here is from genome assembly GCF_032191515.1 of Phaenicophaeus curvirostris. Taxonomy (NCBI): domain Eukaryota; kingdom Metazoa; phylum Chordata; class Aves; order Cuculiformes; family Cuculidae; genus Phaenicophaeus; species Phaenicophaeus curvirostris. The sequence goes on along the minus strand of NC_091394.1, from coordinate 47,680,253 downwards.
AAAAGAGTGTTGATTTTGAATACAGTGCATATCTCCCCATGTAGTGGGACGCTCTCCCAGTGGGTATCTCAGGCTTGTACTAGGGCAGTGGGTAGCCCAGGGAGCAGGACAGGGGATTTACATTCATCTCAGATGTAACTTGGATCAAATATAACCTTCCTATTCTGGCTGGCATCAGTCCTGCCCAGTACAGAAACACTGAGGTAATAATAGTGAAATATGAGATAGCACCACAAAAACTCGATGATTCAAATCAGAAACAAGATTTTATAGGGTTTTTTTTTTTGCTGAAAAGAAAGGAATAATTTTAATTTCATCTCCAGAGATACAAACATTATATTTATAAGAAGGGATTATATTTTTTAAAATATTGGTAATTGAAAGCATTGTCAAACAGGCTTGCAAATAAGCACCAAGAAGTTCTAAATTCAGTGTTTAAGTTGAGGGTAATGGAGGGCAGGGAGGCTCTGCAAAGGGATCTGAACAGGCTGGACCTCTGGGCAGTGTCCAATGGCATGAGGTTTAACAAGGCCAAATGCCGGGTCCTGCACTTGGCGCACAACAACCCTGTGCAGTGCTACAGACTAGGAGAAGCCTGTCTAGAAAGCTGCCTGGAGGAGAGGGACCTGGGGGTGTTGGTTGACAGCTGACTGAACATGAGCCAGCAGTGTGCCCAGGTGGCCAAGAAGGCCAATGGCATCTTGGCTTGTATCAGAAACGGCGTGACCAGCAGGTCCAGGGAGGTTATCCTCCCTCTGTACTCTGCACTGGTGAGACCGCTCCTTGAATCCTGTGTTCAGTTCTGGGCCCCTCACCACAAGAAGGATGTTGAGGCTCTGGAGCGAGCCCAGAGAAGAGCAACAAAGCTGGTGAAGGGGCTGGAGAACAGGTCTTACGAGGAGCGGCTGAGAGAGCTGGGGTAGTTTAGCCTTGGGAAGAGGAGGCTGAGGGGAGACCTCATTGCTTTCTACAACTACCTGAAAGGAGGTTGTAGAGAGGAGGGTGCTGGCCTCTTCTCCCAAGTGACAGGGGACAGGACAAGAGGGAATGGCCTCAAGCTCCACCAGGGGAGGTTTAGGCTGGACATTAGGAAAAAATTTTTCACGGAAAGAGTCACTGGACACTAGAACAGGCTGCCCAGGGAGGTGGTTGAGTCACCTTCCCTGGAGGTGTTTAAGGCACGGGTGGACGAGGTGCCGGGGGGCATGGTTTAGTGTTTGATAGGAATGGTTAGACTCGATGATCTGGTGGGTCTCTTCCAACCTGGTTATTCTATGAATCTATGATTCTATGATTCTAAGTATCACTTTACATGTAAACTTTATTTCATCCTCTTCTTCAAAAATATTCCTTAAAAATAAATATCCTTCTTCTATGTATTGTTTATTATTGTCTGCTATGTATCTCATTTAAAAGACATACACAAAAATAAAATACATAATCCGAAAACATATTCAAAAGATAAAGAATCTGCAAAATCACTGTCAAACTACAGCCCTGTTTTTAAGACCGCAGTTCAGGTGATTCATTGTTCATATAAACTTCAAATGGACTGCTTTATTATTCTTTGGACTGCGGCCCTTAAGGGAACTAGTTACATTAAATAACAAGCTACCATTATGTGGACATACTGATTCCGAGAACAGGGGAAGGAAATATAGTCATAATATGCAATTTCAATAGAAAATGAGGGTTTGTCAATCTTCTGCCAGAGGCAAAACACTGAGGCAGATACCACAGTCATCACAGAGATATAATGAATCTGATTAGCTTCTCTGCAGAAGGCACGATAAGAGCTGATAGAATAAAGCCTCCTTGGAGTTCACACATGTTTGCACAGGGATCAGTGTGCAAGAGTTGCCTGACTGCAGGTCAACACCAAGAGTACCTTGGCTACCAGGCTGCGGTTGTGAGCCACTGTGGCAACTTCTGCCTGGAGAACTGGAGCATGGAGCAAACCCAGCTGCCCAGGAAATCACTCTAAAGATAGCTTGAAACATGAATGAGTGCAACTAACCACCACATGAATGGTGACAGCAATAGGGCACCGAAATGAAGGAAGGCGTAGCCATTTTCCAACACAAGCTACATGACTCCCCATCAAGAAAAGGATGTAAAGAGAAGGATCCAGGAGAGCTAGCAACAGACCAGCTCTAGTCAGAACTAGAAACTGTGGTATAAAATAACTGTGAAAGAGTCACAAGGATGATACTAGTAACAGGACTATTGAAAAAGGTTAATGATTAAATCACCACTTAGGAAAATCTTAGCAGGAGAGTGTTTAGGATCAAGGCCATAATGAATGAAAGCAGAAGAGAAAGCTACACACCCATTATTTTCAAACATGTGAAATCAATTAAAAAGGGAAATAAAATAGGCAATGGAGAAGTGGAAATATAGTCAGAAGGTCATTTGGTCACTGCGTAAAGGGCCAATGACTCTAGATGTGGTACTTTTCATAGAAACCTCAGCTCTTTTAATGGAGAAAGGATGCTTTGCTAAGTACCGAGGATTACTACTTAGAAATATTAAGGAATCACATAGAAAAGAAAAAGAAAGAGAAAAGAACAACAGAAATAGAGACATCGTGCTGACATTCATTCCAGCCACTGTCAGTCTAATATCTTATTTTAATAAGGCATCATTCACTTTCTCTCAATTCAAATTTGTTCATCACAGGTAAACAGCAAACAATTTGTGCCCCAAATAAAATGATCTCTAAGTAGGGAATCAGGACGGAGCAACGGACAGAGTTACTGCTCTGCCAGAAATGACATGCTACCCAACAGTAAATGACTGAACAACTGCAGTGGCACAGCCTGACTCACCAGCATTTCAAACAAGTCTCAGTGACAAATCTCTGCCAAAGAGCTATTGTCTCACAGCTCTTATAGCCACATGACTGAGATGAGCCCAACAGATCCTGCATCAGTCTGAAATCCATGGTTAGGCATTTAGATTGGGCCCTATTGACAAGACAGTGACAACATTTTTGAGATTTCTAACATCTTTGACTGCAACTTCACAAGGATGGTTGGCTATATCCCACTAGAATAAAGGAAAAAGATCTTTGCAAAGTCAGAAATTCCCCCCTCCCCCCGCTTTTATTTCTATCACTGCTACAAACATAAATATTATGAGATGAAGTCACAAGTCAGTTGATGTCATCACTGACACCATTTTACTCAGAGTGGCTGAAAGCTTTCTGCATTGTGCATATATCCTTGGTTTTCAGATTTATGTGAAGTTCAGAACTAAATTATTTCTCTAAATGTAATAAAAGCAAAGCAGCAGTTTTAAATCTTGTAAAGGAAAGAGTAAAATTAATAAATGAATTAGGAACCTTGCATTATTTTGCAATCTAGTACATTTTCCCATTTTTATCTTGCAGACAGTAATAAATATTGATTATTACAAGAGAGAATTTTATGCCTATTTTGGTACTATACAGTAATAAACAGTAACTGTGAACATTTTTAGGACTAGCCCAAGATAGACTACCTTCCAAAAGAATTTTTTTGCAAGGTTTCCTTTCAGGTGTAGAACAATGAAGGCTTAGTACAGATTTGCAATAGCAATTGTCAGATATAAAACACGAGAGATTTATATACTAGTCCTGAAAGCTTCTGCGCTTGCCTTCAGCATGATTCATCACTGTCAGAGTGCAGAGCTGCACAGACACAACCCAAACATGGCTGCTACCATGACATCACTTAAATAAAGGGAAGGATTTGGGTGCTATGAATGTGGCTGCTGGCATTCAGGGACGACAAAACTAGTTAGTGCTTTCTCTGGTCTCTGGGCTTGCTCCAGGCAAAACTGCTGGGCAGCTGGGGTACAGACTGGGTCGGGCAGCTGGGGTACAGACTGGGTCAGGCAGCAGTCCTTCAGGAGGGGAATGGGAAATTGCTGCACAATTCAGCTACAGATGCAACCATAGAAATCTCTTACAGGAACTCAGTATCTCCTGCAAAGGTGCTTTCAATAAAAATGTTTTTTTTTCCATATCATCAAATAACAGAAACAGTGTTTGTATGAATGAATGAGAAAACAGACATTACATAAGAAAGTCTTTAAGGATTTTCCATAAATTCTCTCCTCCTGAAAAGATTTATAACTTCATTAGGAAGAGAGGAGATTTTAAAAAGTCAGGTCTCTGCAAATGAACTTTAGCTCATGTGTTTCACTGGGAGCAGAGAAGCATTTGATGCTGCCATACTTCATCAGCTTAGCTCCTACAGGCCATGTGCTTTATTTGCTGCCCCTGCCCCTAACCTTCATCCCTGCATCCAAGCCACCAGAGAACTACTAAAATGAAGGTTACTCCATCTTATCAGTAATAAAATCACAAGAAAATAAAAGAAACAAATGACTGGGCATCAACATGACTTCGATATAAGTAGCATCTTCTGTTTGTAAAAGCGGAACAATTACCCACTTCCACTTCTCTTTTTCCCCCTAACACGATGCGCATTAACAGAAAATCCCAAAGCATGCCTGGACAAGCATTGTTTGTCTTGTAATTTCACATTAAAACTAAGGTAAAACACACAATTTTAACTTTTTAGATACTTAATCTAAAGGGGCTCTAGCATTTCACTGTAACTGAATATTGCACTTCTAGCTGATCACAACAGAAAATTATTATGAATAATTAATTATTGTTGCCTCTTTGCTTGTTTTGTTTTGTTGGACGTTAAGGACTCCGGATTGAATTTTGTGCAAACGCACATCTCTCTTTATGCCTGTGAATTTTCTGCATGGCAGATTTAATACATCAGCTGAGCTCCCCTCAGCAAACTAAACTAGATAGCCCAAGATCACATTCCAAGAGTCAAGCATGGTGTGGCTGGCAGCAGTCAGAACGTAATTTCAAAATGCTAGCAATGAAATAACACTTAAAATACATGGAAGAATCACACAGTACTGCTGTGGGTGGGATATCTATATTTACGATTTAACAGCAGGCCTCCAGGAATAATCTGGTCCTGATGAGAAATTTATTTTTATATTTAAAAAGTAAGTTAAGAAAAGGAAACAAGAACAGTGATAGTGGGTTTATTCAATAGCCTGAGAAAGACAGACAGAGAATCATAAAAGATAGGTCTGGAAGGGTCTTCATGAGGTCATTTGGTCCCTTCTCCTACCCTTAAGCAGGATTAGCAATACTTAAATTTGTCCTGACAGATATTTTCTACCCTTTTCTTGAAAATGTCCAGTGAAGTGATTTCTCTTGGCAATCCACTCTTGTGCTTAACTATCTCTACCATTATGAAAATTTTCCTAACTCATAGCATGTGTATGTCCTTGCAGTCTAAGGCAATATTTCTCTTCCTGTCCCCACTGGATGTTACTAACTTCCTATCTGAGACAGCCTTTTAAGTAAGTGGGCAGAAGCAGGTCTAAAAATAAAAAAGAGCAGTTTTGCACACAAATATGCAAGTTGGCCATGCAAACCCTGAAAGAAATGGCTGAAAAGCACACCTTGGTTCAGTGATTACAACTGTATTTCTTAAAGCTATCCCTGGAAGTGCGCATTTGACCCATAAAATACATCAATAGACCTTGTTTTTTAAAATAGACAATGGGATAGACTTGAATTCACCAAAATATTTTTCTCTAAAATGCTTAGATGTTTACAGGATTTAACTGAGAGAAGTCAAAAGTTGTAAGTCCTTATTTTTATGTGTAGCTAAGTCTAACAATGCTGAATCTTGTGCAAATTTGAGCCAGATGACTAGATACAGGACAAGGCTTTTCATTTCTGCAAGTAGGGCAATGATCTAAACAATATTGCAGCTTTTCTTTAACAAATTACTGACTTCCAAAACTCTGCTGCAGTATTAATGAAAGATCACACTTTGACTAGCAAAGTTAAAGCTTTCTTTTGTCTGATGGTTATTCTTATGTAAGTTAATTGGAATTGTTTTATTGCCTCAAATTTCACCAAGTGAAGTTAAAAGTAAAAGCGAGGCAACAAATGTAGTGTAGGTCACAGTTACCTCTCATCTTAAAGAAATGAGAAGTGATCACAAAGGTGACAATACACATATAATAGGGCATAAAAGCATATGAAGTTAGGTGTCAATTTACACAAGGCTAATTTTTAGCAATGTCTGCTAGCAGTGGGAGAGTAATAGCTAGGGCACCTCAGTTTCATTGCCAGATAAACTGGTGAGTGTCACCAGGGAAGTAGAGCGGAGGAGTGGCCATCCTACCTATGTACTATGCAGTGAACTGTAGGAATGCCCTGTCTCCACAAAGGACTGTCGAGTGAAATAAGTGGGTTCATTTCTGTGCTGTAAGACACAAAACCCAGAGGGGAAGCTTCATTGAGGCACAAACTTTCTCATGTGCCCATCAGTGATACTAAGGATTAACTGACTGAACATGCTTTATATAATCATCAGTGGAAAGTTGCTAAAAGCAAACTAACTGTCTGCTATAAGCTCCAGGACATAAGTTCCTTCAATAAATCAATATTTTCTGCTCCTTAAATATCATGTACACAAACCAGACCTCAGTTGTCTTAAAGAAACCACTTATTTCAGAGGAATGCCCACCTACTACCTCAAAATAAATACATTTTTTATTATCTTGCCTTTCAAATTTTCTTCTGACTTATAAATTATTCACTGAACTTAATCACACCTGACAGGTGAGCCTGAAGAGTGAGAAACCTGTCCAGTAGCTTCTCCCTAGCTTTCAGAGAGAAGGGAGAAGGTATTACAACAATATGAATAAAAAGCTAAATGCATCAGTGACTGCGGGCTGGAAAAGTTACTAATTAAGCCAACAGTAGTTCCAGAATACTATTCCTTCAGCTGTATGTCCAAAGCTTATAAAGATGGTCCAGTCTCTTTCATGGGAAATCAAAAAAACTCCACCTTGAAGCAAACACACAAAACATCTCAAGGAAAACAGAAACAATTCTTTCACTAGCTCAACATTTGATGAAAATGAGAGACTGCAACATGAAACAATGAAACACACAGTACTGGAAACACACTGTAAAACACTAATAAAAGATTAATCAGACTTATTCCTTTTGTTCTGACTAGGAAAGACATTGTTCTCTAATTGGAAGTCACTCAACAAGAAAGAAAAGCTTCCCCACATGTGTCTAAAAATATTCACCATAAGGAACATAAGACATTGCATCACCTTATATTTTCCCTCTCCTTTCCTCCTGTTTGTGATCTGGGCCAGTGAAGTTAATGGGACATATTCATTTATTTTAGCAGAATGATGACAACACCTCCATTTAAAAAAAAAAAAAAGCTTTTGTTTTTATGACATCTTTTTTTTTTTCTGGGGATGTTTTTGAGCATGTTAAAGTAATATAGAAACACCTTAAAGCAAATAGGACCTTATTCCTAAGACCAAGATGGTTTTCATTATTAAGAATGTTTGTTATGCTGTATGGTGAAGTGCAGTGTAAGTATATCAGCTTCAGTTGGTTCGGATGCTAGAACAGACTAGCCAATGTGTCAGGCTACAATGATCCTTACATCCCTTGTCATTTTCCTCAGTACAGACACTTCCCAAGAGCAGCATTTTAGAAAGTGGGAGAACTATATCTAGAGTTTATATTGTGCCACTGCCATATGTTTCAGTTTGTGAAGCCACAAAGAGATCTATGTATACAAACATGTGCTGCATCACTATAGGAAAATCAAAACTATAATGACCTCCAGCTTTGTGCATAATAGTTGACATAATCTTTGTCATATGACATTTAATTAGCTGTGTTTCTAGTGTAAAAAGCTTTCGGACTTTTGCTCATTCTTTTGTTCACATCAGTTCTAGGATCATGTTTGAAAACAGACATTATGCAATTTCACCATCAATTCACTCAGTGCAGATGATGCACTTCTCCTTCCCATCAGTCTGTCTGGATGTGCCCATATGTACATATCACCTTCCTCCTGATCACCACAGAACTACCACCAGACAAAATTATTTGGGAGGTCTGCAGATAATAAAACTGGTTCAATCATAATTTCTTTTGACTTTTACAAGGATCAGGAGGTTTTCTATCTGAAACATCTTATACTATATGACAATGGGGTGGTTGGATTTTTTTTTTTGCAAGTCATCCTAGCAGAGCTGGTCCTGCAACTCTGTTGAGATTTGATTTGTAATATAAGTTGACTCTAGCTTGAAGGCTTGTCCTCCAGGAGCTGACCCAATCAATTCTCAGACAGGTGTTGAAAAGTTGGAATTCAGGATGCATAAGTCAGATCTACCTCCTTCTTCTTCCTTTTGTCATTGTTATTAAGTTTGCTACCAGATTCTATGTCTTAATTTAGCTTGATTGTTTACTGTGATTTTTCAACTGAAGTTTTCAAAACAATCCTATCTTCAGATTCCTACAAACATACAAGTAGAAAGTACTTATGCTATTTGTATAAGCACATAAAAAATATAAGCCTGGGTGTAAACAAATAACATGCACACATTTTGAGATAATATTTTTTGATAAACTTTAAAATTAGGAATTGCTTGGTTTATTTTAAGTATCACTCACCTATGCAGTGAATCATAGGTATAGATGCAGCTATGATAGAAGTTACTCAGATGAATTCTTTACCGTGAGATAAAAAGAAAAGCCTGATACTTTTTGCTTATATGCTTGTACACTCTTTTCACATCAGTGGTGTAACTCGATGCCCATTAAAAAATGTCTGTGGTGTTTATAACTGTTTCTCAAAGTCACCGCTGACTAGAAAACCATTATGCATCTATTAAAATACCTTGAATATAAGGATTTGTTAAGAAAAATCTCGTTTCTGTTCTTCCTTCTCTCCTTTTCACGAGTTTTACAATCGCGTCTCCAAAGTATGAAGATCATTGAACTTGTCAATACAGTGGTGATCAGTGAGTACAATTTATCTCAGAAGAAACTCTGTATGATAAAATATGAGTTTAAACGAACAATTCTGCAACTAGATATAGTTGAAAATCCATGTAAAATGCCCAGAAATGGATTACCATTAATCACTGTAATATTTTGGAAAAAATAAAAAAAAAAGAAGTGCAGAAGACTCAAACAGCTGAAGTCAGAGTAGCAGCAATATTGAGTTAGGAAGCAGAATCTGAAGCCATGTTTTAAGCAGTGGAGAAGAGGAAAGGGTCAGAATGAAACAGAAAGACTACGGTGAAAGGATCCATCTCTTAGACCACTTGTCCTCAACAGAGTCTTCCAGTTTCTTCCCTATTCCTCATCTTTTAGATGGGAAAATGCTGCAATCAATTTATACCTTGTGCTGACTCACCAGTTACTTTGTCCATGCCCCTTCAAGAGACTGTAAGGGACAGTAGCAGATCTTTCTATGCCTTATCTAGCTATGGATCTTCATAAAATTTGCTGGAACTTTGTATCTTTCATGCTTCAGCCTCTTTAGCAAACTTTGTCACAGTGGCCAATGGATTCAAAAGTTACTGGGAGGTGGAGGTGACAGGTTGGCATGTGGACAGACAACATAATTGCATATTTTTTTTCCGATGAAAACCAGGCTAAACATTACCAAGGTACATATAGACAGTGAAAGAATATGTCCTGAATCAAGCTCATCTGTAATAGAAATGTCAGTTATCTGTTGGTTGCACCTTCTTTACAAATTAGCTAAGCAGTCCATTTTCCATCTGTTTACAAGTGCAAGATGAACTTCAGCCACTTTTCGGGAATGGGCAAGAAAATGTCACTTTTTTTTTCCAGCTAGATAGGTTTATCTAGACTGTGAAAGATTAAACACCAAGAAGATACTGCCAGCAACGGCAGAGAAAAAGAGCTGCTTACTTCCTGGCAGTATAATGAGAGTGCAGCAGCGGAGGTGTGCGTTTCAAGATCACAGCAAGCTGTGCTTTATTCAGAATGGTACCACAGAATTTGATACATGTGCTGTAACCACGTGGTAACCATGGCATGAGAGGAATATTGTAGGAGGGAGATTGTAAGGTAAAAGAAAACTCAGCAAAACCAGGAAAATAAATTTGTATTACGTAAAGGAGATATGACACAGTTGTACTGTTCAAAAATTCTTCCTCATAAAAAAAAAATTGGTAATAATGAAAACTTTTTCTTAGAAGAGTAGGCACACAAGCAATGGTAGATAGGTAGGTGGAAGGAACAGCGTGGGCTGCGAGACCAATATTAGACTTAAAGTAGTCAGAGAGGAAAAGTCCCACAGGATGAAAAATCCTTTCAAAAACAACAGTGAAAGCAAAAGGGAACATGTTTTTAAGTTGCTTGCTCTCTCAAGGATGAAAGTGAAGCCAACTACATATAGAAAACAGAAAGAGCATAGTGCAATGACGTGCAGAAGACCCCTGACAATTGCCGTGGCAGAAACGTCTCTTTCACAAGATATCTTGTTCTTCACTGACAGAATAAAACATAATTAAAGGAGCGAAATACCACTCAGCATTGTGGTGTTAAAAATATCTTGCAAGGTCAGTTAGAAAGTCCACTAGTGTCATTTAAAGTCTGCCTGCTGGTTTTTGGCTCATTTCCGTAAAGCTCTTATTCAGGTGCAAATTCAGCTCAAGTCAACAGTAAGCCAAGGAAATAACTTGTTATCACACACTACACAATTGCTTGATGACCTATATTCAGTGAGTTAGAGGCTTTAATTTAGTCTCTGGCTGACATGCCAGCAAAACTCTATCATACCTCTCAGAGTAATCACAGTAGCTCTGGGAGGAACAAGCACAGTAATGGTCAAGGTCAAGTCATACTGAAGAAATCTGCAAAAAGACTTAGCTTAACAGAAGTCTTCAATTCCCAGAGCAAACAATTGGTGAGTTCTCACAAAAAACGTCCTCAAATTATCATGTTCAGCAGAAAGGAATAAAAGCAATGCATAATTATGTATTATACAATTTGTCTCTGAAAGTGGAAAAGTTTCCCAGGAAGAGATATTTCTATAAAGTATTATCATGGATTAAAAAAAATAATTCTACTTCCTCCCAATTTATGTTGAAAAGTTATTGGAAAAGAAAAGTATCCTATTTTAATTTCGTATTTTTGTTCTCTTTTTTTTTGTTTTACTACCATTTACCACTCTCCCCTTCCTTCTTTTACCTTGTGATTTGCATCCTACTTCAGCCTAGATCTTAAAGTTACATGAATTTTACAGAGTGCAGCTTAAAATCAAATACATTCCTAAAAGCTTTCCTGAACAGGAAAAGATTAAAAAGCATAGGTGAAATGAAAAATTCATATAAGCACTTTGTTGAATTACAATGACTTTAAAGCTAAACCCCAAACTCCTGCTGCCTAGTCCCCTGGTCTAACACCCTCTGTGGGTCAACAGTGACATGCAGGACTTTTTATTTTTAATAATTCCATACTCTTGCAAATCTGATATCAGAACAGAAATGACAAGGGCAAATACATTCACTGTAATGCACTGTACTTCACATATATTTTATGGAACTACGGAGCACATGTTTTTAAGGTCTCAAAAAGAGTAAGCTCCGTGTCTGATAGTCTGTCTATGCATAAAGCATGGCTTTATGGAGTTTTTGGTGGTAAGTAACACATTCACCTTGCAGAGGCTGAAATAACTGATCTCAGAGTAGGAGTTTTGGCTCCAGAAAGGATGAGCTAAAGTCTGCTGGATGATGACAGGAATCATTGGATCCCTTGAGCAAACACCAGCTAGCTTATGAAAATCCCTGCAGAAAATGAGATTGCTTTCTCCTTTGGACATTAACAGAAAGACAGAGCAGAAGCAATTCCTGGCATCCCCTGAGACAAAGTCAGGCTAGCTGCTATGGGGAGCTGCAATAAGCATGTTTTTGTCTTCTGCTCTATTCATCACTGATGTCAAGAGCATGACATTCTTAACAAGGATCAAACACTGTTCTCTAAAATCTATTTCTCAGATAAGGTATCTGGGAAAAAATGGGGTAGAGGAGGACAAGGAACTAGAGGACATTACTGAGGGAAATGCAGAAGGAGGGTTTTGTCACTAATCATGGATACTAGAAGAGATGCAGCTCCTTTTTTTTTTCCATTTTAAAGCTACAGCCTTAGGCAAGTTATACTAAAATTAGGTTATTTTTGGTTCAGTGAACTATGATTCACTATTATAGCTATGAATTTTGCAGAAGACAGACAGAAACAATTGTTGATTTAAACCCACACTATTTTCTTTTATGGATATAATTAATTTTCTTGCTTAAGGGGACCTCTCCATTTTAGAATCATTTAAAATAAAACATTAGTACCGAAATTCTCCATTTTTGGCTCTTTTAAAAGGCCCAACTAGAAGAAAAACAAAAAGTGACATTAAAAAAACACAAATTCATCATTGCTCTTATCTAAACCTTCCATAAACAATTTTTTAAAAAATCCACTGTGGTTATATTTCTCCACAAAAATACAATGCAGTTTTGAGAGAACTAAAGATTGGAAACCATGGATTTGTCTATTTTCTGATAGTCTTTTGTATTTTTTTAATTAAATGTCAGATGTTCTCTGAAGAGTTGCAAAGAGCAGCTCAGCACTAATTTCACATTGAGCATATATAAATATACAACTACACAAAGCTTTCACAAGCCAAAGATATAATTCAGTGAAGTATTTAAAGAACAGACCTATTGTACATACTTGAATACTCACTTAATACTAACAGGTTGAAATACTTTGCCAATTCAAAGTGCACATAGTAGGGGCCCTTTTCAGAATAAGATTGAAATACATTCCCAAATCTATTCTGGTTCAGAAAAAAACCAAGCAAAAATAAGCATGACTAAACACACTTGTTTCAATACTTAACCGGTACCTAGAGGTAAAACGTGGAAACAAATAGGAACAGAAACTGCATGTCAGAGACATCTATGTGATGGAGCAAAACATGAACTTACTTGAGGGTGGTGAGCTCTGTAAGGGATGGCTGAGTGGCCTTGAGATAGCTTTCTCTTCGTGCAGCAATCTTTGGAGATGGCTTCGGACTTGTGTCTGAGTCTCCACTGTCATCATCCCCCATAGCTTTGATGTAACTGCCACTACGCATTCGTCGACAGGGAATCTCATCATCTTTTCCACGTGGAGTGTACCCAGTCCACTCATCCTGAGGAACCTAGAGTGATAAATACAACTCTCATATTAGTACACTCTTCCCTGATATAATTATGCAGCAAGATTTGACTGTGCTGAGCCACAACAGAACCATGACAAAAACTTTCAAGGCCAAGGGCTCATCCTTAATTCCATTTGACCCATGGGCTGCTGTTTGCTGTGGAGGCCCACTTCTCCACTGCATAGTTACAAACACTTTTGGAATTGTTATTTTCCATTACTTATTTGGGAATTTTCTAGAAAACATGCTGACAGAGGAGCCTCAGTTAGGTCTAATACTGTGCTGGATAAATCTATGGCTTTTTTTGGTGTTTTTCATTCAAAGCATTTGTAAACCATATTAGGGTACTTCTGGATCAGTTCAGCATATTGAACACCTGTGGGGAGGCACAAAAGATGACATACAAATCCCCATATCACAATCTTTTCAGATAGAGTATGCATAGCTGCACTCACTAGGATGATTTTGGTTCAAGATACATTTCAAATTAGTGGAGCTACATACTAATCATCACAAAAGCAGGTTTGCAGTGTGAAATTATACTGCTATTGCTTCTATAGCATAATTGGTGTGACTGAACACCTGTCAGCTTCCAGGGATCCTCCTTTTGAATTACGTCAGTTCGTGTGCCTGAGTCATGCAACCTTTTATTCCTTCTTTTTCTTCTTCTTCTTGATGCGCATTATTTCTTTTGATTTGAAGAAAATGCTGTCTATTCTTTCCACTGGATATCTCGAACACTGGGAATGTATATTCATGAGATATTTGGGATATAGCAGAGGATGGTCCAAGAGCACACTGCTCTTGCTCACCTGTCGTCTTTCCTCCTCTGCTCTTGAGGCTTCTGACCACTGTAAATGAACACCTCTCTCTTTACTGTTACAGAGGAAACAAGATGCAGTGGAGCAGGGTTGTTGAAGGAGTTTTTTTGAAGGTTTTTTTTTTGCAGAAATCCCATTTTTATGGCAAGAGTGAAAGTGCAAAAGGGCTTTTTAGTTGAACATGTTTTGCATTAGACTTAAATAACAGTAGCTGTGAATTTTTAGTTTGCTAGTTTTCTGATTACTCCTTGTGAATCAACTCTATAAAGCAAGCTATACCTACAACACTAAAACATTTACAAGCCACATTAAACAAGGAGTCCCAAATCTGTGTTACTAAAATTTGTACTACAGTTTAAAATACCAGTATCTACCAGGATAATCCCTGAGTGTCTCTTTGGCATGGAAAGTTTGTTCTTCAACAACATTTATCTTCTGCTCAGTATCTTGTGTATCTGTGTATTCCCAAACTTCACCAGGAGCATTTACACACCTGCTCATTTGGAGAAATCAAACTGATATACTGGACTGTGTGCTAACAGTTTAAGTGTTGATTCCCACTACAAACATAATCCTAAATCCATAGGCTGTTAGGACTTACAAATGTTACTGTCCAGGCTCAAACAAGTCCTTTCCTCTTGTGCCCAGACTAAGCTGCCTCTTCTCTCAGAACATTCTTGCTCAAGTCTGGCCTTGATAAATTCATTCAAAGCTTTGATATTTTCCTCAGAGGACTGAAGATTTAATCCTGCAAGTGTAAGCTAATTCGTATTTTTATCAAGATTTCTTCTTATGACTCAGTCTTCCTTCTCAACACTCAATTTCCCTTCTATGATGCTCCAAGTTTTATTTGACTGACTCTTTCCTGGTACCTTTTAAAAGTAAATTTCCATGTTTTCTTTAAATAAGTTTTAATTAATGAGTCCAGTAACTCTACTTCTGTGAAATATTAAAGTTCTTAACTTCCAGCAGCATACAAAATTTGCTGCTGTTTTTTTTTTTTTTCTTTTTCTTTTCTAGTTTGGTTGGTTGGTTTTTTTGGGTTTCTTTGTTTGTTTTGATTTTGCTTGGTTTTGATATTTGCCTAGTCTTCAAGAATATAAATTTCTTAAGATAGGAATAAAGCTCAAAGTGCAGTTTTCTTATTGAACAACGGCATACAGAATTGTGTATATACATGAAGTAATTGAATAAATACACTTAAAACACTTAAAATATTCATCTGGACATGGGTACAACTCTTAAGAACTGGAGTATTACAGACTGAGAGTACTAAGTGCTAACATAACCTACTCAAGGAGTAGGTTTGAAATTACAGCTCTGACATGTTCTCACATCAAATTGAATGAAAGCGCAAGAGCAAGGGAAAGGGCAAGGGAAAGGAGTGTTTCAATTCTGTGGCTGATAAATTTTCGCCTGGTCCGCAGCTCTAGAAAGTTGATGCTTTCATGGCATGTATACATTTGTAAAGTGCAAATGCTGTCAATACATAGTAGTGGTTTTGATTCTGATTTTTGACATACAAGAATATTTTTAACATGCAAGAGCATTTTGCACTTTTCCTCCTGCCACAGGATAATATTTTTCAGGTCTTATTTTTGCACTGATTCTAGGCTTATAGCATCATCGAACAGTGAAAATACAATCTACATTTATACGACCTCTCACATACATTTTGGAACCTACAGCTCCTGTTTGTCAACTGTAAAACCATGACTTTTCAAATCACCCATGTACAAAAAAGAATTTAACACAAGATTAGTAAAATAAAGCCCTGCAGACATTTTAATGACATGCTTGGACATCAACCATTAAGTCTGAAACCTGTAATAGTGTACTCCAAATCAGTTTTCAGACAGATATTAAATATCTAAGTTGGAGTATGTAGAGAATCTGTGAATTCTCAGAGGACACATGCTTTAGCCTGTTTAATATTTTATTCATTATGTTTTAGTTAAAGATCTGTGCTTTTTCTCATTAAAATAAATTACTGAATTAATTTTTAAAGCGCTAAATAAAATATGTTAGTATAATGTTAAGGTTCATGTCTTGAACTGAGAAAAAGTCAGAGCAGTTAAAGCTCATCTGACACTCATAATTCAGACAAGCTGAACACTAGTAGTTTTATTAAATAATACAGGTAGTTTATAGCTGCAATACTAGTGATAAAATGCAGTTGCTATGGGCACCGTAACTCCAAAATTCTTGAGTTCTGTTGTTAATAATCCCATGCATAAGTACAACACCTTTCATCCTAAAGCTTCTCAAAGTGATTCAGATAAGGTAAGCCATGTTTTGAAGATTGGTTGAAATCATGGAATCATAGAATCACTAGGTTGGAAAAGACCCCCAGGATCATCGAGTCCAACCATTCCCATCAATCACTAAACCATGTCCCTCAGCACCTCATCTACTCGTCCTTTAAATACCTCCATGGATGCTGACTCAACTACTTCCCCGGGCAGCCTGTTCCAGTGCCCAGTGACCCTTTCTGTGAAAATTTTTTTCCTAATGTCCAGCCTGAATCTCTCCTGGCAGAGCTTGAGGCCATTCCCTCTTGTCCTGTCTCCTGTCACTTGGGAGAAGAGGCCAGCTCTCTCCTCTCTACAACCTCCTTTCAGGTAGTTGTAGAGAGCAATAAGGTCTCCCCTCAGCCACAAATCTGCCACAAAACTGGAGGCTGGAACATCTCCCATACAAGGACAGGCTGAGAGAGTTGTGGTTGTTGAGCCTGGAGAAGGCTCTGGAGAGACCTTAGAGCAGCCTTCCAGTACTGAAAAAGGACTATAAGATTGCTGGGGAAGGGCTCTTCAGCAGGGAATGTAGTGATAGAATGAGGGGTAATGGTTTTAAGCTGAAAGAAGGGAGATTTAGATATTAGGAAAAGTTTTTTTACCATGAGAGGGGTGAGGCACTGCAACAGATTACCCAGAGAAGTTGTGGATGGCCTATTCCTGGAGGTGTTCAAGGCCAGATTGGATGAGGTTTTGAGCAACCTCACCTAGTGGAAGGTGTTCCGGCTCATGGCAGAGGTGCTGGAAATAGATGATCTTGAAGGACCCTTCTGACCCAAATCATTCTATGACTCTATGATTTAATGAAGTAGGGCAGCTTATAAAAAACAGCACACTATCTTTTTAATAGCTCTTCTACCTTTTAAACACTGTAGTTACAGAAAAAAAGTTGAGCTGTTCGCATAGATGAAGAACAAGGCAGTCTTAGGGAGTGCCATAAACGCACTGGCTGGTTGGTGTGCTGGAGGTCACTTCATGTCCAAAATCAAAGACTGATACAGATGCAACCCAAATTCCATTACCACACTATAGTTTTAAGGGCAAATCCTTTACATGCCAAAAAGAAAAGGATAGCTATGGTTAGGAAAACCACCTAGATTTAGAGAAGAGCCTAAAATAACAAACTTGACATACTTCCATTTTCACTTCACATCTTGAGGAAGGCAGAGTGTTTGAACAAACTATGTTATTGGCCTAGACAAAGCTGCAGTAGAAGAATGTAAGGGATATCTGATCAAAAAGCTATTTTGGTTAAACACTTTGCCCAGTTTTCTTGCTGATATTTAAAGTTGAGTCAGTTTTGTTGTTCGTTGGTTGGTTGTTTTCATTTTTTTTTATTGAGTAAGTTTTCTGTATTTAAGAGAATATTAAGGAAAGAAATTTGAGTCCAATTCCCCTCTATCTTATTTCAGTTTCACAAGAGTCAGGAACCCTGATTTCAGAAGCAGAGGTAGGAGAAAATACTAAGATGTCATGTAACTGGTAGAGAGCACTTGCAAAGTAGAGAAACAGTTCAGAAGCAGTAGATTTTTTCTTAGGCTATTAACAGTTGTAATATCTTTTTCTGAAAGGACCTCAGAGTGCTGTCGGTATATTACTAGAACAGCAAAAAAAAACCCCTTAAGGCTCAGCATTTCCTTTTATTGTACCTGTTTTGCTGTTCAGAAAATAGAGGCAGATAAAATAATGTCAACATTTTACTACTTCTGTGCTATAGGCAAATACCTCAAGCGCTCTTTAGTAAAAGAAGTGACCTGATTTTCAGTTTCCTAAAAGAAATGGCTGTAGCGGCTTATAGCAGGCAGTGCAATTTACTGTCACAGAGAAGTGTTTCAAATAATGACAAAGAAGTAAAACATAAAGCCCTCTCAAAACTACAGATTAGGAAAATAAAATTAATCACATTATTTCCTGCATTCTGTTTCTATACATATGGCACTGTAGTGTGTTTCCTTCCATTGATCTGGAAAAATTCTGGGAAAAGTATCTATGTGAACATCTAGCTCTTTTTAATATTTTTTTTTCAGTCAAGAGGTCTGCATAAATTTTCCCAAAGGCACTTGCTTTGTTTGAATGGCCAGTATTATGTCTTGCAAGGTCACATACGACACTGCATGCAAGTGCATATACAGAGTATCTGCTGCTTTAGAGGACTAATAGCTTTAAGATTGATATATATGAGATAAAGCTTTTAAGTAAATCACATTATCCAATTACTTTAGCAATACTGGTTTTTTAGTATCAGAATATCAAGCAGGAAAATCACTTGCATGATTGTTTTTACTCTCATGAAAAAGTGGGGAATAGCTAAATTCAGATCTAACAATGAACATCATTGTTTTTATTAAGATAGAGCTATTATTATTCACACTTTGAAGTAATAGAGAACCTGGAAACATTTAACTCTGCAAATTATCTTTATGATTATGTACAATTCTTTCTTTACAAGCCTAAAAATCAGGAGTGCACTTCACTTACACATAAAGCCCAGTGTACCAGAACACCATTATTACTTGAAAGAGATAGAAAATATTCAAGCAAAGGCCTCTGTGCCAGGCAACTGAAGCTTAAGACTTCAGCATACACCTGGAAATGAAACATTTGTTACAAGTATGAAAGCTAAGCCCATCCATAGTTTCTTTCTCCTCATTATATGACAGATATAAGATTATTTAGTAAACAGCAGGCTATACAGATAACGTACTGCCACCAGCCAACATCTTAGCTGGATTCAGCTTCATTTAGTGTATAGATTATCTGTCCTAATCCTTAGCTAAATTCATGTTGCTCTGGAAGTGTTCAGACTTTGTCATTAGACAGGCTGGACTGACTGGTCAAGTCCTTTAATGCATTTTTTTTTTTTGATATAAAGGAACCGTATTTTTCTGACAAGCTAGTCTAGGTCCCTACATAAAGAAACTAAGCAAGCAGGTATACTGCCCCTCCCACATTCATTTTAAAACCTCACACATAGTGGTATGTGAAAAAAACCCTAGCATGTAAGTACAAAAGTAAATTTAAAAAGCTTTTATTCAAATTCTAAACAATAAAATTACAATATCTAATTTCCTTCTTTTTTTTCCCCAAAAATTGTTATTAACTTACCTTACTAGATGAAATAGCAAACAGACTGTCTCTATAGCAAATTAAGTTCATTATTGATCTCTAGTTTGATTTGGTTTATTGCAGCTGAAATCATTAAAGCTTCTCCCTGTGCTTTGGCAAAGCAATGTGGATGACTATAGAAGTAAACACAAGGACTGGAAGGAGTGGCTAACCATTGCTCACAGCAGTAGATGTGTAACTTTAGCTTTCTATTAGTATGCAAATACTTAATGAAATGAAATCACACAACTGAAGAACAATGCTTAATGACTGCTCAGTGCAGATTTTCAAACCCATGCAATTTGGTTTTCTTAGCCATTATTATGCCTCTTCTGCATGCTGTTAAGGAAGTTTCAATTGCAGTCTTCCACTTAAGCCTATTCCTAGCACTCATGAATATTGAATTAATCAGACCAATAAAGATCAGTAACATTTCATTCAATCAATGTGCATGCACTAAGAATCACTGAAGTACGAAAAAGAAAAAAAAAAGAAAGCTTTAGAAAGCTTAAAGAACAATATATGTTTAATAAGTCTTGAGTTTTCAAAAAGGCAGAGAGGAAGGTTGCTTTTATTTAGGACAAACAATATGCTCAGTATCTGCAGCAACACTTGCTTTAACTTGTACTATTTCAGTCACCAGGTTCTACTAAAAATTCATTTAATTTAGCTGGCTTATCTCCATTTTTTTTTTACACAAAGAGCATTAAGAGCCAAAACAAAGACCCTGTCCAAGACAGAACAATACTTCCTCAATCCTAAGTGTCCACACCTTGCATCAAACCTTAGCAAGCTGTGTGAAGAATTGCAATCTTCCTTCAAATAACTGTAGTTTGGAAAGTCTTCTAAAACAGTATGAATGCTCATGCAGTGGCTAAACAGACAAAATGCTTCAAGCATTGCTCCACTTTATAATTTTCATTTATCAAAAGGTGCCTTGACCACTAGCCTGTCAATCTGATTCTCATCATGTTTTATGAAGAGGACTGTGCGTCTCCTACACAGAGCAATCACTTCTTGATTCCAGATAAATTTTCCCCTCTTATTTTACATATAAAAATCCAACCATCCATAAAGATGGATATGTGGATACAATGATTCCAGCCATGGGCCCGTCAAGTCTTTATCCCCAAACCTCAATCTGCAGACAGGAAGCCAAACAGCAACTACCACACCTATTAGCTGAAGGAAACATAACTGAAGGTCATATATCAGGACTCTCGGCCAGGACCTCAAACTAAAACTGCTTCCGTGATACTTATGGATAATATTCTTTCTGTGGCAGAGGGCAGACACTCATTCTCATCTTTCTCAATACCCTTGAAACTTTCAGTGCAGTTGGCTATAATAAGATATGGCTCCTTGCCCAAATAAGGATGACAGGATGACTGTTAACATGAATACAAATCCTTAAAAGGACACTTTCAATGACTAGCAATGGAGGAATGTTCTTTCACTTTTAGATACCTTCTTCTGGGGAGAATCAGTTCTCCCCCTAGTCTCTTCAGCACCTGCGTATAGTGACAAGTTGGCATCAAATGGCAATACTGTTATTAAATGAGATGTCTTTTAACCTTTCTTTCACTATACACAACCACAATCCCACTATCCAGCAGCCATCAGGACACAGGCTTGTTGATGGAGAACATGTAGCTGAATCGGTACCCACAGAAGAAAAAAGATGCAGTGAGGAGACCATTTTGAGAAACAACCCTTATGCTGTTTCTGTTGGCTGACTGTTGACTGGATAATCTCTGGTGCTTTGCTAATATTTTGTGCTAGCAGGCAGCAGCTGCAAGTAATGCAGTTAAGCATCTTCAGCTGGCTGTTAGCTTCTGTCACATCTTAGTGCAGACTTCACTGAAACTTCCACAATGCTTTCTTTTGGGTTATAGAAATTAAATACACCTGAGTAAGAAGTTTTCATGTGGCTCCAAGGAAGCTTCTCAGAACTTCATAGTGGTTCTTCTCAGTGACTCCAAACTGTCATCCCTGCTTTGCAGTAGTGTCCCACTGGATATCAAATCAAGGTCATGGTCTTGACTCATCTGCTGGAAAATGAATTGCTAGAGACCAGGAAATCTCAAAGATTTCCTAACAAACTGATTAGCATGCTGGGGTTATGTCAGTAAAGCAAAATTAGACAAACTTAGAGACAACTCGAAGACCATCTCCGGAAGCCCTCGCCCGTCAGAACTGTCACAGTCCCTTATCCAATGGCATGGCACATTGCTTAGCCTTTGGTGAGAGAAATATATGTCAATTAGAAGTCCAAACAAGACAGCCCACTGCACAGGCTCAGAGTAAGAGGATGAAAGGACAAATAACATACCACAAATTCATGTTCTTGTCGCTTACTTCACTAGTGACAGAAGGTCAGTTGTGCAACAAGCACAGTTCAAGAGCATTTGGAAGGCAGAACAGACACTGTGGCCAGCTGCCCTCAACACAAACCACTCTCCTGGCAGTGAGGTATTTACCCACTTAAGATCTGTACTGAAAATTCCATTCTTGAAACAAAAAGAGCAACAAATAAGGAAATATTCCTTATTACTTTGCACTGACTAAGGAAAACATATCACCACTTAGTGGTTTTTTTCCCTACCTACTTTGCATGTCCCAGCAATAAAAGTTAAAGATTTCAAATTCAGATGCAGAGAGAAATCATCCTCCTTGCTGGACTTGATTTACCTTGAAGATTTATTTTTTTATGGTGAAATTACTGAAAATAGTAAGATTAGAACACTAGATATTTAAGGCTACAGAAACGAGTCAGATCCAGGACTGAGTCAAATCTTACCCATGAAGGAAATGAAATAGATACCAAATGCCAGCTATTATGTGCAGCCATAACTTTCATAAACATTTCTGACATAACACTGTCAGTCGTGTCATCCAAATATGTTGCTAAATCCTATTAGTATGCTAACAACACAAAATGGGGATCCACCTGCCAGAATGACATTCATTAATGTATGCTCTGTTAGAATGTATGGATGTTAACAGAACGAACCAACAGTACTTCAAGTTAATGCAGAAAAAATAAGATCAGTGCCAGTATATTCAATACAGAATGGTGATAAAGCTAAAGGATAGAAAATTATTACATGGACTGATAAAATTGCAGCTTTATGCATAGTACTGACATTGCTGTAGAAAAGCTGACTTAGTTCTTCGGTGGCCCCCATTACTGCATTACTCAGACACCAATGGTCAGTCCAAGATTTAATTAAATGAATGAGAACACAGCGATTGTGAAAATATGTGGCAAGATCATTCTCAACATCTCAGCTGACAATTTCTATTTTTTTTAAGGTACATTAAAGGACTGCAAAGATGAGGAGGACAGCCAAACTGAAATTTTCTCCTGTATATTTGTCTTAATATAGCAAAAACATCTTCGGTAGGTTTGCAGGTAGGCTAAAAAAAAAAGATGTAAGTTCAGTGGTATTATTTCTTATTAATATACTTTTTCAAAATAAGCTATTTTGTGCTTTATTTACATTTTTAAAGTGCCCACAAATTCCCTAACTTTATTCATTATTCATATCACCCATCTCAAAATTTTAAAACTGAAACAAATTACCTTTCTGTGAATGATATTTTTTCCATTTTAATGTTCTTTGATACTAGTTTATTTTAAAATTCATGTGCATTGAAGATTTTCCAGGCATTTTCATGATTATTCCATTAAATGGAAGCTGGCCTAGAGTATAGTATAACATGATATTTTATTTCACAATTGTTCAATTTGTTTCACTAGCTTGACAAAGAAATATGTTTCATATCAGCCAGTAAAAAAATTCAAAACTTTTAGCTCATATACTTTGTAGTTCTGACTGGAAAATTGAAGAGGAAATAATATATGCTTCATTCATTTCAATTTGTAGTAGAATAAGAGAATAAAAGAATTATCTTCAGATATATGAAAACAAGATGATGAATAGTAATAGATTTTAAATTACGATATATATATATAAAGAGAGAGAGAGAGAGAGAGAGAGAGAGGACATACTGGAAGAGTAATGTGAACATGGTAGTTGGGACAGAAATGCAAACATCACAAATGAGGAAAAAACCAAGATTTACTGAAAATGCAGATAGACGTGTATAGATAAGCCAAATATAAAATATCAATCATAAATTGCTGTGTCATAGGATAAACACTTTGTAATTTACCACACTGTGTTAACAAATCATATGACATACTGGTCTTTATTAACACCTTGACCTAGGACAATACCCTCTATTTGGCCATCCATGGACACAAGCAACAGAAAGAGGCTGGGATTCATAGAATCATAGAATCACCAGGTTGGAAGAGACCCACTGGATCATCGAGTCCAATCATTCCTATCAAACACTAAACCATGCCCCTCAGTGCCTCGTCCTCCTGTCCCTTAAACACCTCCAGGGAAGGTGAACCAACCACCTCCCTGGGTAGCCTGTTCCAGTGCTCAATGACCCTTTCCGTGAAAATTTTTTTCCTAATGTCCAGCCTAAACCTCCCCTGGTGGAGCTTGAGGCCATTCCCTCTTGTCCTGTCCCCTGTCACTTGGGAGAAGAGGCCAGCACCCTCCTCTCCACAACTTCTTTTTGGGTAGTATTGTGCAGTGTCTCCTAAGAAACTGTGGAAGTAACTTATACTGAGACCGGAAAGCAAGTCAATCTAATGATATGAGTCCTTAACACTACACATTATATACTAACACACATTACAGAAAACTTTCACACAGGAAACTGAGTACAGTGTGAACCAGAGCCCTTCACCGCAAGAAAATGCTTATTATACTCAGAAACTTGCCTTATATTTTTTATAGTATTTCTGACAGTCTCCCACTACAGGACAAGCAATGCAAATGTGGAGCGTGGAAGACTGCACCATTGCCCCCACCTACTACACTTCAGTTTTAGAAGTAAAATTTCCACCTTCAGTCCCAAGTATCTGACACAATTGAGTCTCATCAGATGGGGTCAAAAGAAAAAATACGATTGACCCACATGAGAAGAAAAGAGGAATAATATGACAAATGTCATCCTCTGTATTTTTCTCCTTCTCTTAACAAAGGGACCAAGGAAAAGCAATAGTAATTACAGGGAATATTGAGCAGCAAAACTACAATCAGAGACAAAGTCTGCAGTGTATTTGATACTATATTAGCTCATGAACTCATAGAAAACAGGAGTGTCAAAGATATCTGCCTCTGTATTCAGACTGTATTTTCTGCAGGAAAAGAATGCTGCTTACATTTCATCTTCAATCATTTTACTTAACTTTAATTTTTCCAGAGGAGAGTTTACCAGAGAAGTGGAGGCTGTCCACTGCTTTATAAACTATTCTCTCAAGGGAGGGAAACCATTTTGAGGAAGAATTATGAGAAAACAAGAACAGTTCCTTCTCACCTTCCTTCAAATTAGTCCAACTGTAAACCTGGATCAAATAAAGCACCTTCCTGAAGTAAGACACAGCTTAAAAGAAGGAACTTATCTTTCTGCTATCCAGCTCCTCTTTCTCATTTCTTTAAATGAGAAATAAAGAGAAAAAAACTTCCATTCCTGAAATGCATGTGAGAGAGAAAAGTTGGCTTGACAGTCTTTAGACTAGTCCAGGAGCTAGTATCTCTTTCTGAAGACTCACAGTACCGAGATAAGCCTCCCCTAGACCTCCAAGGGTGGACACTGCACCTCAGCACCTGGTCTGGAAGCAGAGGCTGCTAGGGTAAGGAAAGACTGTGAAATGCAGGAGGACTCTGCATTTGATCCAAATTCCAAATTATGAGAAATAAGCCCATCTGTAACACAAACTACTGCCAACTCCTTCCACAGAATGCTTATGTGGAAAATATCACCACAAGTGAGATAATTGTTTGTTATTTCCATGTCTTTACACTGAGAATTCATCCAGATACTTTTATGATAAAAGTCCTTACAAGCAAATGTGAAGTCAAAGTCACCTACGATCTCTGATACACTCATATCTATGAGGATAAAGAAAATTATCCTGGGTAGGTTGAGTTTAAAAAAAGTCACTCCTTCATTGTATTCAGATACTATCCCAAGAAGAGTTTGCATGAACAAAATAGTCACCCCTTTCAAGGATCAGAGAGCTTTTGTCCTGGGCCACAAACAATAGCTTGAATTATGAGTTGATAGAAGAAATCAATTTAACATTTAATAAGCTAAATAAAGCAATAAAGAAGCATCACAATAATTAAAAAAAATATCAGAATTGTCAAGTGCTGTAATGAATTTGCCATTTTCATCTCATTCAGTGCATTGCTAATTGTTCCAACACAGGACACCAGTCTTTTGGTACAATGATGAGAAGGTCACCAGGAAAAAAATAGATATATAGAATATCTCTGCAGCCCACTAACAAAGTAATATACTCTGTCACTGTTAATATATACTTATATTGCAGGACAGACAAAAGGGCTCAATTAGGTTTTGCAATTCATTGTGCTGGGCACTGTGGAAACACAAAACGGAACAAAGTCCAAGCCCCAAAGGGCTTGTAGAGTAAAAAGATAAGTGATACAGTGAAGAGAAAGGCAATGGGATGCATTCAAAATAGAGTGACTTTTTAGTATCTATATTCATTTGTCATCCTTTTAAACTGCCAAGAGAGAAGAATAGTCCTGACCTGTTTCCTAAAATCTACACTGTTCTGTTTGAATATTGTCTCCAATGTTAATTGAAGCATGGTTAAGATTTTCCTTTTAAAAAAAAATAATTAAAACTAATTTTATTACCCTGGCTTTTACAAACAAGCATACAATTAATAAAAATGGAATGAAATGAAATGAAGACCAAAATAAAACTACCAGTGATGATGGGAAACACAGTGAGAATTTAGTTATTCTAAGTGAGAATTTAATTATTCTAATTCCTGCCCTTGACAATTGTTGGACATATTTTCATACAGACACAGATAATGTCCTCTAATTCCACTTCAAGAGTCTATTCCTGTCAGTTAAACATTATCTAAAAGTCCCTATGGAGGTGTTCATTTAGAGATGATGCTGGCACAGTTTTTCACTCTTTTCTAGCCATCTGGTCACATACTGAATTGTCAGCTATTTTATCTAACCTGAGAGGAAGATTGAAGGAGTAAACAAAAACAACAACAAAGGACATCTCAGGGTCCAAAGTAACCACAACAATCAAGCCTGAAGTTACAATTTTTTCTCACTCACAAAATTTAGACAAAATAGACTAATAAAAATCCCCCAAACAACCTCAAAAGCTTGTAACCTGAGGCAATTTTTAAACCTCTCTCCCTGCCCAGTCCATATACAGGGCTGTAAAAACACACACTGAGCATTCATATTGACCCTTCCCACCCAACAGTTAATAGATAATACACAGATCCATTTCTTCATATTTCAAACTTAGAATCCCAGAGGCTAACATTCAAAATTATTTTGCATGCCATTCAATAAATCCTTTTAAGATCAGTTTTTAAACATGAATGCCTCAGTCCTATGCTTTCCCTGCATACTGACTTAAACAACTGAATGTGGAAACTGGTGCTCTCATTAAAGCACCCATATGAGAAAACTTACTATAGTCTCTATGCAAATAGACAAGAGTCCCACTACATTAAAATGAAACCAAATTGTCTTAGCAAACCTCTTTTTTCCTCATGGTCTTCTCTCTTCTCTGTGCAACGTTGTTCCATCTTACACATACACTTAGATGTGCCATAAGTGCTTCGTTTAAAGTGCATAAAAGCTATCCACAGCTCTCCTGAGAATGAAACAGTTTTAATATTTTCTGATCCATGTTCCTGCCACAAACATTCACCGGCAGTATGATAGCTCCAAGAGCAGACATCTGATTCTTGACATTTAAAGATACAATACTGGTGAAAAATAGTGACGCTGTATTAACTGCAAACAGCTTGTGAGGGAGTAGGTGATGTACTCCTAAAATGTATAATCAGAACAAGTAATAATTTCAACCTTTTGATTTTTTCACTTTTGACTCAGAGCCATGAGAAAAAAGAATAGCCAAATAAACAAATCTGGACACATTACAATAACTAAATGTTTTATGAGAATTTATATTCTATGGCAAAAAGGAAAGTGGGTTGTTTTCCTGCTGGAGAAAGTATTAAGGTGCCCCAAAGTTTCTCAAAAGGGTCTCAAAAGCTTTCATAATAAAATAAGCAGTAAATGAAGGCAAATCTTGAAATTACAGAAATCAAAGAATTTGTATCCTGGTAACATTCTGTTAATTGACACTGTAATGATAACTGTAAGCACCACAACATCAAATTCTCTATACCCCTACTGTGACTGCCTTATAAATTTAAAAAGTACACAGAGAGGTCTTATATTTCGCACATGAAAATATCAAGACTGTTCCTACATGAACTGTTTCTTTCAAATACTGAATGCTGGCAAAAAAACCCCAAACCAAACAAAAAGCTGGGTTTGGTGGTCAGTGACCTCTTGGGAAGTTGAAATACTAGAGCAAACCTCCATCCCCCATAAACATCTAAGACAAGGCAGAGCACAGGTAATAGCAATCAGTTCTCCACACTGTACCTGGAGGTACTGACATGACCGTTCCTGTTGACACGTCTCTGCCTTCATCACTGTCTGGTCCATGTTAACTGATGCTTTCTGGTAAACTTCACGGGCTCTGCTCACGGTTAATGTAGAGGACCAAGAGCTTTTCTTCATTAACTGGGAGTCCAAATTCACAGGCAAGTTTGCACAAGTAGAGCATTTGACATCATTATTGCTTCTGGATGACTTCACAGTATGTTCGCTAATAGTGTTATAGGCTTCCATAAAGTATTGGGAAGAAGAACGATCAGGGCATCTTCCCATGGTCATGACCCCACTGGGACCATGATAAATGCAAACATCATTGTCCAAGTTGTCATCTGAACTCCACCATCCTGATGCATTGGATCTGGGCTTACCTTCTGATCGCCTTTCTTTACTCTTGCTGCGCTTCCCATACCTCATCGTCTGTGATTCCTCCGGACTCGCTTTGCCCCCATTGACGCTCCCCTTGGATGGTCCCTCCAGGGAATGGGACTTAGTAAAGAGCTTTTGGACAGAATGAACCAGATGCCGGATCCTCCCTGGGCTGTCACTGCGGTGCTCCATGGCAGTCCGCTTGTACTGCAGAGTGTGGTAGCCATCCCGATTCAGAGGCAGCTGCCGCTCAAACTGGTCCAAAAGATTGGCTGGAATGCGATTGGTCTTGTTGGTAGTTCCGTGGGGAACCAGAGCACATTCATCCTTGAGTTCGTGGTGGGAATTGTAATGCCTCCGGGGAAATGTGCTGCTGGCAATCTGATCGCTGTAGGGCACCATGCACTCTGCCTGAAAAGAGTTCCTTTGAGTGTAGTAAGGGTGGTCTGCAGGATGGGGGTCCACTGGGTTTAACAAATATGGCTTCCTGTCTGTGTGGTGTGGTAGACTGTCACATGGAGGGTCACAGGCCACCCCATGATGATGACTACGGCTGCTTGATAATCCCTTCATCGCTGATGTAAACCAAGACCCAAAGTCATCTAACACGTTTGGCTATGCAACCCGCAGATCTCAGAGAAAGTCCTAAAAGAACAAAACACAACAGAAACCATAAGATATCTGAGCTATGAGACAAAACAGCATGTGCACTTTTAGTATTCATTGTTTCTAACAGTAAAAATAAGTACAACAAACATTCTCTGATTCTTTTTATTACTTAATATTTTCCGTGTCCAAATATAGTGATAGGGACTATCTAAATAACGTAGAAGGAAAAACTATCTTGTTCAACAGCTGGAAAACAGATGCAAGAAAATTTTTCTGATATGAAATTGTCACTAATCCACAGCAACATAAGCATCACAACCTATACTCTAAAACCTCAGTCCTGAAAATATCCAGAGACAGGGGCCTCCCAGGAGCCCTTAATTGCTCATCTGCATGTTTTCCAAACCAAATAAATACATTAAAAAAATCATGTCCTTGATGAAGGACTTTATGGGTTACTTTATACCGAATAAAGAGCATGGTGCAATTAATGGGAAGTTTCTATCTGGCTTCAATGCACATCTGTTCATGACTCAAATGCAGTTTTACTTGATCTCCTTGTTGTCTGCATACTTTTAAGCACCCTGAGACAATACAAAACATTATTTCTTTAAGCTCTTATCAAATGAAGAAAAAAATGATAATACATTTTGCTAACAATATCAGAATGAAACTGTTTAATAAGCTAGATATTTGTGGGTTTTTTTTTATTTAGTAAAAACCAAACTAAAATAAAGAAATCTTACTTAGTGTGTGTCCTGGCTTCCTTTTCAGAGGACTAAGTAGTATTTAAATATCCCTGCCTACTCCTTCTACCATCAGGGGAATTGGAAGAACTAAAACTTGCACGCTGCTACAACAGTGTAAAGGATTTCTAGACATAATTGCAATTATTTGGCCCTGAAATGACTCACAATGTTACAAACTATTAATTACAACAGGTTGAAAATTAAAATCTTCATCACAAGTGATGTATTTACCACTCTGTCTGAAGACAGCTGTCTCATTTCAGCTCTCACCACTAGCAAAAGTCTGAATGCAACTGGTATTGCAACTTCTGAGCTACTAATTTATAAATCATGGAGTTTCAGATGTGGCAAAACATTCTTATGGTGCTGTCTCAGCTCCTGATGGGCAGAGGACTCTTTAGAGGATGCCTGTTTGTACCACACACAGCTGAAGTGGGATTCACTAAGCTACTTTATTCCTTTCTAGCATGGCTAATCACATCATACTTTTGGAAATGTCACCCTTGAGATCTTTCTTGGAGTATGGATAGACATGCATAGCAAACAGGTTTCTGTTATGTTCCTCCAGTGCTCACTCAGATAAAGTTCATGTTTTAATAGGTTGTAGATGTTATAGCTACTGACAAATTTGCAACAATGTTTTTTTAAAATAGCATTAAGTTAATGTCAGTCTGGAAAGCCCTGCCCTGATTTTCAGAACATATTTTATATTATCGTCTGAATCTGTGGTGAGCTAAAAAGTTTTTTTCAATATTTTTCAAAGCTACTGTGGATGTCCTGCAATTCACTCCTCCACACTGGATCCCTGCAATGCAGAAAATGTTCATTCTCAGGAAACCTTGCATTCCAAAAAAAGTTTTCAACATATCATAAAAGAATCTTGAAATACTCCAAATGAATGAACTCACTGGCTTACCTGAAGAAAGACATGGCCAAAGGCACTTTTATAAGTACAAAAATAATACATTCAGAGAGCAGGCCTTGTCAATGATATTGTAGCGACAATCCTTGGCACTTCTAAAAAGCATTTTACATCCTTCCCAACTCCTTTAAAAATGTTAGGCTGTGTAATACAGAAACATTCGAAGGGATGTAGTAGTAGATCCATGACTTGGATCATCAAAACTCTGACTTGACCAAGAATATCCAATCAACAAGAAAACCAGTAAAGGAAATAATAACCAAGTAGAAATGATCCAGTTTCTGCTGTCTATGGAGATATTTCACAGTTGAAGGCTTGTAAAAACAAGGCTTCAGACTGTTAATTTTTATTTAAATCCGTTTACAATCCTGCAACAGTCCTCAAGATGGTTGATAAGTTATCTTAGGGCTAAAAATAGACTAGTGTGCCACATAAGATAAAAATAGTAAATCTTGCCCCAAGGGTATGAGAAAACACAGAGAAGTACAGTAAACTGGGACATGCCCACAAACAATGATTTATTTTCATTTTTTCATTATCTGAATGGTTATGAATTTTTCATTTTTGTGTAATGTGGAAAATGAGTATATGTAGACAAAGAGAAGAAAAGACCAATAATTTACAGAATAGTGAAGTCATGACAGGCATAGGGGATGTCATGGAATCATAAGAATATGTAGTCTTAATATATTGATGGAGCAGAATGGCTGGGATGAAGAAACACTTGATCTGATTTATAGGCTGGGGCAGAACAGTGAGGAGCATCTTGAAGATAAAGATGAGCCTAGAAGATGTAAGTATGGTTTGACAGATGAGAGCAGCAGTGTTACAAGCTGTATTTTTGATGTACTGGCAATATGGATGCTAAGAAGGATGTGCAAGAAGTCTCAAAAAGTGAAAAAGCTTATGAAAAGTGACATTTGTCTTTATAGAGGGAAAGGGAAAGGCTTTCCATAAATTGTGCAGGAAGATATAACAAGCTTGGCTTAGCACTGCCATATGAGTTTGGATGGCAAGTAGGATGGTGGAAATGTTTAAAAGAAAAGATAACATTTAGTTCTACACCCATTTTGAGTCTGAGGTGTCAATGAATCTTCCATGAGGAAGTACTGGAGACAAAAAGCAGAAAATAGATAGGAAGATCTGCCCAAGAGGAATCAGATGAACAGATACAGAGAATAACAGAGAAAATATGCTTGTCAAAGCAAAAGATCACAGAGTTACAGAAAAGGGAGAATAAATCTTTGCAGGAGCAGGAAATGTAAAAGAAGGGGCAAAACCGAAGTAGCAGATCAGTAGTAGATCAGAGAGTGATAGAAAAACCAAACCAAACCAAAAGGGAGCAACCAGCCCGTGTAATGAAATGGAGTGATGGTAAAGGCTCCAAAACCTGTGAGAAATTGAAATTCAGAGTAAAAAATGCTTATTCTCAAGTCTGGTGTATGGATTATGAGAGGTTTTTTTATGCTGCAACAGCATTGAAAACATTTATTCTATTATGTGTCAATTGTGATAAAAAGATTAGTATTAACTGGAATATAGCTCATTTTACTTTATATTACTGCTGCCATGGAAGTATAATGAATTAGAAAAAAGAACCCAAGAATATACTATAGTGCACCCTCAAGAAAGGAAAGAATAAGTATAATACACTTTGCATCGAAGAAAGGTGTGGTGCTTTTCTTAAACATTTAGTGGACAATTCTTTTGCACAGACCACCCCCCCAACAAAATTCCTAAATCACTGTCACACCTCAATCCTGCTTTAATATGTTAATATCTTA